>NC_134557.1:11988143-12645809 GCF_025594145.1 Primulina tabacum | reverse complement strand
CTAGACCATCAGTGCCGAAGGAATTTTCTGGCACCACTTATCCCTTTGCTGCTGAGGCTTGGATTCGTGCACTCGAGGTACACTTTCGTTATCTGAATATAGGGGATGCTGACCGTGTGAGGTGTGCCACTTACATGTTTGGGATGATGCTTCTTTATGGTAGGAAGGAGCCGAGCATGGTATTGACATCGCTACTCTTACTTGGGCTCGATTCAAGGAGATATTCCATGAGAAGTATTTTACTGCTAATGTTAGAGGGCGACTGAAGAGGGAGTTTATGAGCATCCGTATGGGAGACTCGACTGTTGCTGAGTTTGTGGGGAAATTTGATAGGGGTTGTCACTTTGTACACCTTATCGCGAGGGATGCTGCAAAGAAGCTTAGACACTTCATGGATGGTCTATGACCCACCATACGAAATAATGTTATGATGATACGTCCTTTGGATTATGCTACTGCTACTGCTACTACTTATGCATTCCAGTCCGAGCAATCTTTGAAGGACATTGAGTTTGAGTTACAGCGCAAGAGGCAGCAACACCAAAATAATAATCAGCCAAACAAGAAGACATATATGGGTTCTCCTAGACCTCAAGGGCCGCAAAATCCTCAAGGTCAAGTCAAGAAGCAAGGACAGGAAAAGCCACAACAATCTGGAGCACCAAAACCTGCTGAAAGACCCCTATGCAATGAGTGAAATCGCCCAAATCTTGGCAAATGTGAATGGGTGATATTCAAATGTTTCTTTTGTAAGGAGGAAGGGCAAAAGGCTGCTGATTGCCCGAAGAGAAGGGCACCTACCGTGGGACGAGCTTATGTTATGCATGCAGTGGAAGCTGAAGAGGAGCCGGACACTACGCTTATTACAGGTAACCTAGTCATTTAACATTTTTATATTGCTTTTATTGCATAAAATGTTAAAGTGGTTATTAGAATTGAATTGGGAACAAGATTAACCTAGAAGAAATTAGGTTGCATGTTCTACCTTAGTTAGAAATTAAGATATGATTTTAGAAACCATATAATTGGTATTGATTTTGAGCCTTATTTTATGCAAATGATGAAATAATTCCAAATAAAAAGATTATGGCCAAAGATTAAAGAAAAATCATAACTAAGGGTTGATTAGGGGTTTCGAGAATTTTGAGGGGTCATTGTGCAATTTTCAAAAATGTAAGGAATAAAATGTAATTACCAAAAATTATGAGGACAAAAGTGTAATTAACTGAAAGTATAGGGACTTAGATGCAATTTACGAATTCTTAATGACCAAAAACGAAAAATTTCAAACATATAATGGTCAAATTGCAAATACCGAAAATTTTGGTGACTAGAATGCAAATTTCTAAAAATTGAAGGGCTATAATGTAATTTTTCAAGTAATCCTCAAGTTCAATGCGTAGTCTTCACATATATTTGGGAAATAATGATAGAAATTCTTTAAGCTTCAACACGAAAAGATTTAAAAGACATTTTCGCCGCATGGAGGATTATCATTCAAGGTGTAGCAACATATGCACTGCTACATTCGGAAGCTACACAATCCTTCATATCTGAAACCTTCATCAAACAACTGAATATTATTCCTGAGGATATGGGTTTTGATTTCAAAGTTTCTATTCCTTCCGGTGATCAAATGCTCACGTCTAAAATTGTCAAGAATCTGGAGCTTCGTTTATTCAAAGATGTGGTCCGGGCAGATCTTATTGTGCTTCCTATGCCTAAATTTGATATTATTCTGGGGATGGATTGGTTATCAGCGAGATTGATTTTTGTCAGCAATCAGTGTCTATTCGACCGCCTAATGAGATATCTTTTATCTTTGAGGCGGCGAGGAACAAGCACATGCCGCGCATTATCTCATGTCTATGTAAGAGGAAGATTATTAGACGTGGATGCCAAGCTTTTCTAGCATGTGTCACTACCGCACATACTCCTATCAGTCAGAAATTGGAGGATGCTGATATTGTCAGAGACTTTCCTAGTTTCTTTTCCGAAGACGTTCTGGCATTCCACCCGATCGCGAGGTGGAATTTTCTATCGAGCTAATGTCGAGCACTGTTCATATATCTAAAACACCTTATCGTCTAGCACCCGCTAAAATGAAAGAATTAAAATATCAATTCCAAGAATTGCTAGACAAGGGTTTTATTTGCCCTAGTTATTCTCCATGGGGCGCACCGTTATTATTTGGGAAGAAGAAAGATGGTAGTATGCGACTCTGTATTGATTATCGAAAGCTGAATAGAGTCACTATCAAGAATAAATATCCTCCACCAAGAATCGAAAATTTATTTGACCAGTTGCAAGGAGCATCGATATTCTCAAAGATTGATCTTCGTTCTGGATACCATCAGTTGAAAGTAAAAGAGTCGGATGTTCACAAGACAGCGTTTCGTACTAGATATGGGTACTATGAGTTTATGGTCATGCCATTTGGGTTGACCAATGCGCCAGCGATCTTCATGGATCTCATGAATCGCGTATTTCATCCGTATCTGGATCAGTTTATAATAGTCTTCATTGATGATATCTTGATATATTCTAAGAGCAAGGAAGAGCATAGTCGTCATTTGAGGACAGCACTGGAAGTACTGCAAGATAGTAAGTTATATGCAAAATTCAGCAAGTGCGAGTTTTGGCGTGATAGAGTGACTTTCTTAGGCCACATCATTTCTAAGGATGACGTTGAAGTTGATCCGAGTAAAGTTTAGGAAGTGAAAGAGTGGCCAGTACCGAAGAGTGTTATCGAGATTCGCATTTTCTTGGGACTAGCTGTCTATTATCGCAAGTTTATTCAGGGATTCTCATCTATAACGGTGCCCATGACCGCCTTGACAAAGAAGAATGCAAAGTTTTTATGGGGATCCGAGTGCCAAGACAATTTTGATAAATTGAAGCAAGTCTTGATATCAGCGCCAATGTTATTTATGCCCTCGGGGCAAGGAGAGTATGTTTTATATATCGACGCTTCTAAACTTGGTTTGGGCACAGTTCTGATGCAAAATGACCGAGTTATAGTTTATGCGTCGAGACAGTTGAAAATTCACTAGAAAAACTACCCTACTCATGATCTTGAGCTTGCAGCGATAGTTTTTGCATTGAAAATTTGGAGACATTACTTGTACGGGGAGAAGTGCAAAATATCCACCGATCATAAAAGTTTTAAATACTTTTTCACCCAAAAAGAATTGAATATGAGACAACGAAGATGACTTGAATTAATAAAGGACTACGACTGTGAGATTAGCTATCATCCGGGAAAAGCTAATGTAGTGGCAGACGCATTGAGTCGAAAATCAGCAGTTATCACTCAATTTTCACTCTAAAAACCGTTGCAGTCCGAGATACAACGGTTTGAGATTACAGTTTATGCTAGGGGCAAGGCCCCTAATCATGCCACATTATCAGTACAGTCGACTTTGAGAGATAGAATTCGTGAGGGGGAATCTACTGACGAGCAATTGCAGAAATGGAGAGCAAGAGATGAAGCCAAGGGCCGGAAGTTATATTATGAGGTTGATTGTATAGTTTTTTATCGAGATCTTTTATGGTTTCCTAGTGATGATTCTTTGAGAGATCTCATTATGAAGGAAGATTATGACACAACATATTCCATTCATCCGGGAAGCACGAAAATGTACAAAGATTTGCAGTTTTTATATTGGTGGCCTGTCATGAAGAGAGATATTCTGAGATTTGTATCCGAGTGTTTGAATTGTCAGGAAGTTAAAGCAGAGCATCAGAGGCCAGCGGGAAAGCTTAAGCCACTTCTTATTCCCGAGTGGAAATGGGAAAATATTACAATGGACTTCGTTGTGGTTTTGCCGAGGACTATTAAACGGTTCAATGCTATATGGGTGATAGTAGATTGTCTTACGAAATCAGCGCATTTTCTATCTATTAAGATGACATTCACCATGATTTAGTATGCCGAATTATATATTCTAGAGATAGTTCGTCTACATGGGATTCCTGTATCTATTGTTTCAGCGATGGGGACCAAGTTATTATTCAGTACATCATTCCATCCTCAAACCGATGGTCAGTCCGAGAGAGTTATTCAAATTTTAGAAGATCTACTGCGAGCTTGTGTGATCTATTTCCAAGGCAGTTGGGAACCGAAATTACCTCTAGTGGAGTTCACCTACAATAATAGTTTTCAATAATCTATCGGGATGGTTCCTTTTGAAGCACTTTATTGAAGGAAATGTAGATTTCTTATTCATTGGGACGAGGTTGGGGAAAGAAGAGATATTGGTCCGGATGTGATTGAAGAGACTGCCGAGCTTGTAGTAAAAATTTGAGAGAGAATGAAGACTGCACACAGCCGACAAAAGAGTTATGCTGACAAAAGACGAACGGACTTAGAGTTTGCAGTGGGAGACCACGTGTTTGTGAAAATAGCACCTATGAAAGGTGTTATGCGATTTTGTAAGAAAGGCAAGCTTAGTCCAAGATTTATTGGTCCATTTGAGATTTTGGAGAGGATTGGAACACTAGCTTATAGAGTGGCATTGCCACCGATGCTTTCTGGAGTTCATAATGTGTTCCATATTTCGATGCTGCGAAAGTACATGTCGAATCCATTACATGTGCTACATTTATGAACCTCTACAACTAACTCGAAATATCACTTATGAATAAAGACCTGTCCAAATCTTGGCAAGGCAAGAAAGAAGACTCCGAAACAAAGTCATTCCAATGGTCAAGGTCAAGTAGCTGAATCACTAGGAAGAAGAATCTGCTTGGGAAACCGAGAGGGACTTGAGGAGTCACTAAGAGCTATTCGGTAAGTTCTATATTCGAGAACGAAATTTTACTTAAGAGATGGAGGAATTGTAAGGTCCAAAATTAGGACGACGTAATCAAACTGTACGCAAATCTAGGAAATATGAAAAATGGATAATTAATTGATTTTAATTTGCTAAATTGATTATGTGGCATGTTAATATGATGTTTTAGTAGTTTTTCTACGTATACGCATCAAAATGTATTTTTAAGGATTATTCAAGTTGCGATCGAGGAACGCAGACCGATGACTGAAAAATGGAAAATGTTTTTATTAAATATTTTTTTAATTATTTAGAATCTGATTGATGCTTTTTCATATTTTTGAAAATAGAGAATTTTGAGGTGATTTTATACGTCGGGACGTAAATTTTATCGGTGTGTGATTTTCAACAAAAAAATACAAACGTGTTGGCAACTCGGCTAATAAATTCACAAAATTTTCTACTCAAAAGAATTTTTATATTTTAATTAAGCACTAGTGGGCCTAATTAACCTTCTTAATGGGCCAGGATTTGATTAGTGTATTAATTAAACTATATAATATACAAAAACCCTCCCATAACCCTTCAAACCCCATGCCCCATACCCCATCAGTTTACAAACACTTCTCTCAACAAACTTACACAGCACACACATCATATTCATCAAGAAGTGTTCGAAAGTTTCAAGGGAAAATCAAGCCAAGGTTGTTCGTCGTCGTTCTTCACAATCGTCAACGTTAATTCGTGTGTAAAATTCGCAAAGGCACGCCATATTCTCCTTTCTAATCATCTATCACACTATAGTAATTGTTTGAAAACATTTGTGCATGAAAACAAGTTGCATCATGAAACAAATTTTCGTTTTTATATCACATGTGAATTGTGAAGGCATGAACTTGATCCACAATAATGTTTTTTTTGTGTTTAAGAGGGCTGCCATATTAGGAATATTATCAAGGGTGTCTTACATGAAGTTTAGGGTCCTAGACACACACCAAATACGCTGCAATCAGGAACTAAACCAGCTGGAAACCAGCGGGTGTCATGTTGATTGTAGGGGAATAGTTTTGAGGACTTGTTGCTTGGATTGGGTTCGGCTTCGGGCCAGGGAGAGCCAGAGTCTGTTATGAGTCAGGGAAGGAGTCCTAGTCATGCTAGGACTCGATTCAAGAGGGATGTGGAGGAGTCCTAGCAAGCTTGGACTCCAACCCGAGAGAAGGGCCATGCTGCGCACTTTTGTGCAGCAGCGCGCATAGGCTCAGGGGCTCGGCCAGGGGGATCAGGCTGGGCTATGTCAAGGGGTTAGGGTCCTTTGAGGGTGCTTGAGGGGCTGGTTTGAGGGCTGGCTTGGTTGGCTAGGTCCTAGGTGCGATGGGAGAGTCCTATGTCTAAGGGAATTCTCGGCCACCTCATGTGTTGGTCTTGGTGGTTCGGTTTTGGGGCTAGGTCAAGTCCTTTGGGTCAAAACGAGTCCAGTAGGTTCCTAGGTAGTCTGGCTCAAGGTCGGCTCATGATGGCTCGAGCTTGGCTCGATGAAATAACAAGTTGGCTCGAGGGAAGTGTTCGAGGTACTTAGGGTTTTCTTTTTAAAAATAAATTCGAAACATGGCTCATGGGGGATCGAGTCGTGGTTCACGGGGGCTAAAATAATATAAAAAAAGTCTTTGTTTTTTATTTAGGAATTTTATATTAATATTTAAAATTTTTCGGGGTTAAAACGCATTAAAAAAATAATAAAAATTAATTAAAAAGTCTAGTATTTAAGCTAAATTAAATCATGAGAAAATTAATTTAAGCATGAATAGTTATTTGGGACATGTTCGAGTCAATGACATGAATAAAAAGTCAAAAAAGTGAAATTTTACGTCTAGTGGTAAAACGGTAATTTTACACCCAAAAATTAGTAAACGTCATGGTAGTGCTCTGAATTCCGTTTTATATGCTAAAATGTTCATTTAAATGTTTGTGGAATTTTATGATTATTTATGGAATTTATAATGAAACGATAAAATTAAAAGAAATGTTGCATGCTTTTTTTAAAAGATAAAAATTATATTAAATGCATGATTTTTTTTAAATTGATGAAAATGTGAAACATTGGAGGAGGTGAAGTAATTGTGACTATTATGATGATATGATGATATGAATGGGGAAGTCGTGAGGGAAAAGGCCCCAGAGGGAACCCATTTACGGGAAAAGGCCCCAAAGGGAGCCCATCTATGGGAGAAGGCCCCAGAGAGATCCCGACGATTGTTTTTCCATATGATGAGGATAGGCCATGGCTCAGATGTGTGAGAGTGTCATTGATGTCCCCGCTGCCCAGTACTGTGGTTACATGTAGATGGATCCATCGACAATATGAGGAAAAGAAAGTCACAATTAACGATCTGAATTCAATAAAAAAAGAAAAATGTATATGCTCATGATGAAAGGATATATGATATGAAATGATAAAAAGTAAAATGTTGATGTTTAAGTTATGCATGTTCATGAAATGTTATTTTACGTAAAAGTATTTTTCTTGTTGCTTGTGAGCTGTATATATATTACTTGTTATACAGATTATGATGTGTTGAGTCTTTAGACTCACTAGGTGTGATTGATGCATGTGAGTTTGATAGAGGTATTGATGGTTGAATTTGCTGGACTGTCGGACCACATAACCGGAGGACCAGCGCTTCTATTTTTCCGCACTTATGATTTATGTTTATGATTATGCTAAAGATTTTACGACTTTTTATTTATGCTTTTGAGAGGTTTTTGAGAGGTGATAGTATGGACTATACTTTTCAAATTATTACTTTTTAGGTTTGGTAAAATGTTGGGCAATTTCATGTTTTGACTATTTCCTTTGATTTTCAAATACTAGTTGGTTGTTTGATTTTAAAAATGATGCAAAAATATTTTATATATTTGTGTCGAGTGTTCTACAGAAATCTTGTAGGGTGATAAAGATAAAAAATTGTATATTAATTAAATGTTTTATAATATAAATTTATAGTTTTTGTTTTATTAAATGTTTAAATATTATAAGTTTTATAATAAATTGTATAAAATATAAGTTGTTGTGTAATTATAAGTTTTTACTATTTTTACAGGTTCGATAAAACAAGAATAACCTTGGCAGTTGCAAATGTGATTAAGATGATTCTTGGACCTGTAGAAAGTTGAAGTTAATATCTACAATATTGGCGGCAAGCATGAGATAAAAATCTTTTCACAAGCGGGATCAAATTAAGCAACAAATAAAGTTACCAAAGACGTGACAGTTTTACCATGCTCTAGAATTTTGACCATATCTCTCAAATTACTTGGTCAAATGGTTAAAAAAAATACCACAATTCAAACAACTCAATTATCTACATGTTTTTTTTATGTGGAGAAGAAAATTATGATGAGAAGATTTTCAAAATTGATGTGTATTAAAATATGATTTTTTGGAACACCAATGAAGACTTATGTGTAAAAAAATAATATTTTATTTGTGGTTGTTTTCCCAAATTTGGCTATAAATAGGGTTGCATTGTAATGAATTGACATATCCCTCATTTTATGAACAAACCTTTGAGTTCATAATATTTCTCTCTTTATTTTTCATTTATTTCTTCTTTTAAATATAATTAGCATGTTAATTTCATATTCAAAGTTTCTCACTTTGAATAATGAGTAGCTAACTTTCCAAAGTTGAGATGAAAAAATGAAACTCTTGACATGATAATAAGGTTATTAAAAGGTAAGAAACTATATTTTATATTATTTAATCATTATTTATTGTTTATGTTATATTTATTTCTTTAAGCATTATTATACCATACTTTTAAGTGGGAGTTTTGATTTATTGTTGCTATATGTTACACTAAATTCTTGGAACCATTTAAATGTTAGTTTGATATTACCAACCATTTAAAGTGGATGCCTTGATTTATTATATGAATATATCATAATATTAATTTCTTGGTACTATTTAAATGTTTGTTTGGTATTACCAACCATTTAAAGTGGATGCCATGATTTATTATATATGAATATATCATAATATTAATTTCTTGGTACCATTTAAATGTTAGTTTGGTTTTACCAACCATTTAAAGTGAGAATCTTGATTTAGTGTCTACAAATATATATATAGCACAATAAATACTTGACAACATTTATAAGTTTTGGTATATATACTTATAAGATAATAATATATAACTTAATATAAATATGATTATTTAATATATTGGAACTATTTTATTAAGTGGATTTCAATAATGTTCATTAATGTAACTTTATTAAAATATCAAGAGTGGATTATTTAATCTCAACTACTTAAATTATAATTTGAACAATTAAAAATTACCAATTAAAGATTCAAACAATTAAACCAAAAAAAAAAAAACAAAAACAAAAACAAAAAGACATTGTAGTGGACTTGTAATTACATTAGCTTCCATGTGGATACGACATTCGGACTCACCGAATTATACTACTTATAGACAACCTGCTCTTGAGAGTGCAATAATCAAAGTCGCATCATGTTTTTGGCGCCGTTGCCGGGGAAGTATAATTTAATTTCAAGTTTATTAAATTTTTTTTATTTTTTATTTTTCTTTATTTGAATTTTTATTTCTTTTGTGTGTTTTTATTCTTTTTCTTTTGCATTTGCATGAGCATTTGGTCACGTACACTTAGTGGTCAACTCATTCGAAATAACCTTTAATTTTACAAAACATGGCGGAAGAACCTATCCAAGAAAATGAAGATGAAATTCAATCTCAATATGATCATGATAGACGAAGAACACTTAGAGATCACATGAATCCTACACGTACTAGTGCACCTTCATGTCTAGTTTTTCCCCCTGATGTATCTCATTTCAATTTTAATTCTGGTATTATCCAACTTTTACCCAACTTTCATGGCTTAGATTCTGAAAATCCATACATGCATTTACGAGAGTGTAGAAGAAGTGTGCAACACATATAATGATCTAAATTGTAGCATGAACACCATTCGACTTAAGCTTTTTACTTTTTCTTTAAAAGATAAAGCTAAAACTTGGCTATAAAATCTTATATCGGGATCCATTCGAACTTGGGATGAATTGCAACAACAATTTTTGAAAAAATCTTTCAAAAGGCAGATAATCACTTTCACTCAAAAACAAGGAGAAACTTTTTATCAGTGTTGGGATATATACAAATAATTGCTTAATCTTTGTCCACATCATGGTTTTGAAATTTGGAGAGTTGTTTCTCAATTTGATGAAGGCTTAACACCTAAAGATAGGAAAATGATTGAATTTATGTGTAATGGAACATTTGAAGATAAAGATCCAAACAAGGCAATTGAGTATCTCGATTCATTAGCTGAAAATACTCAAAATTGGGACACTATAGGTACAATCAAACCATCAAACAAGATTCAATCTCCCACATCTGGTGAAGGTATGTACACCCTCAAAGATGAACATGATCTCCAAGCTAGATTTACCTCTTTTGGCAAGAAAATTTGAGGCACTTGAATTGAAAAAGAATGATCAATTAAAATATGTTCAAGAAATTGCGTGTCACATCTGTGATACAAGTGATCATTCTACAAAAGATTGTCCCACTTTGCCTTCTTTTATAGAATGTCTCCATGAACAAGTCAATGTTTTGAACAATTTCAAAAGGCCAAATTTTGAACCATTTTCTCAAAATTACAATCCAGGTTGGCAAAATCATCCAAATTTTAGTTGGAGGATTGATAATGCTGCACAATTTTCACAACCACATTTCCAAAATCAACAAAATTTTCAAAATTATGCACCTTATGTTCGTCCACCTAAAAGGAACTTGGAAGATATATTGAATTCTTTCATTGCAAAGCAAGAGTCTGTCAATACTCAAACTGCTCAAACTATGACAGATCTGAAAGATACTCATGCTATATTTGCATCTGCACATAATGTTCATGAAAAAGGTAAATTTCCTTCACAACCACAGCCTAATCCCAAGGATCATCATTCAGAAACTGGAACTTCTGGAATTCAACCAATGGATCAGGTAAAATCTGTTATTACCCTTCACAGTGGTAAGGTTTTGGAAAAATCCATTCTTAAACCTTGTGAAGTGATGATAAATCAAATCCAAAGAGTAAGGAAGTAGAACCCATAACTTGCGAAGAGGAGGATCAACAGACAATGTCACCACCATTCCCTCATGCATTGAAAAATACAAAAAAATCAAATTTGAATTCTGATATATATGATATTTTTAAACAAGTAAAAGTTAATATTCCTTTATTAGATGCAATAAAGCAAGTACCATCGTATGCCAAATTTTTGAAAGACTAGTGCACTGTGAAAATAAAATTGAATGTGAAAAAGAAAGCATTTTTAGCCGAACAAGTTAGTGCAATCATTCAAAATAATAATACTTTGAAATACAGAGACACTGGTTGTCATACTATTTCATGTATTATTGGAGAACAAAAGATTAAAAAATCCTTTCTTGATCTTGGAGCTAGTGTGAATTTACTTCCATATTCAGTTTATCAAGAACTCAATCTAGGCGAGTTAAAACCTACTTCGGTAACACTTTTACTTGCCGATAGATCTGTTAAAGTTCCAAGAGGTATGGTAGAAGACGTGTTGGTCCAATTTGATAACTTTGTATATCCTGTCGATTTCATAGTTTTAGATACACAACCTATCGAAGCTTGTAATGCAATTCTTGAAATTTTGGGTCGTCCATTTTTAGCAACTTTTAATGCTCTTATAAATTGCAAGAATGGAATAATGAAGTCATTTGGTAACATGATCTTGGAGCTTAATGTTTCTAATATTTGTAAGCAACCACATGACAAAGGAGATGAAAGTGAAGATGAAAATCTTATTGAAACTCTTGTGGAAGAAAACATTCAAGAAGGGAGTTCTCGTGACCAATTAGATATTTTTTCAATTGAAACTGTTAAAGAAAATATTGAAATTGATCTTGATGATTTTATCAGGTATCACTCGTTACCAGGATCATAGAAAGAATTTGAGGCAAAATATGATAACAAAGACAAACCACCCATATTGGAGTTAAAACCCTTGCCAGAAGAATTGAAGTATGCATTTTTTGGAGAAGATGAGACATATCCGGTGGTAATTTCTTCCAAACTAGCAAGTAATCAAGAAGGTGAATTAGTTGATATACTTAAAAACATAAAAATGCAATTGATTGGACACTAAAAGATCTCAAAGGTATTAATCCACTAATTTGCACTCACAAAATTCATTTCGAATAAAATGCTAAAATATCTCAACAGTCACAAAGGAGATTAAATCCACACATGAAAGATGTTGTGAAAACTGAAGTTCTCAACTACTTGATGTTGGGATTATCTACCCTATTTCTGATAGTAAGTGGGTAAGCTCAACACAAGTAGTTCCAAAAAAATCTGGCATCACAGTGATAAAAAATGAAAAAAAGTGAATTGTTAATAAGTCGAGTCCCATCTAGTTGGCGGATGTGTATTGATTATAGAAAATTAAATGACGCCACTAGAAAATATCATTGTCCATTACCATTTTTGGATCAAATTTTAGAAAGAGTAGTGGGTCCTCCCTACTACTGTTTTCTTGATGGATATTCAGGCTATTATCAAATTCCCATTGCACTCGAAGATCAAAATAAAACTACATTCACATGTCTTTTTGGAACATTTGCATTTAGAAAGATGCAATTTGGATTATGCAATGCCATAGCAATATTTCAAATATGTACGCTAAGCATTTTTAGCGACATGGTTGAAAATTGTTTGGAGATTTTCATGGATGATTTAACTATTTTTGGGAATACATTTGATAATCGTCTTGAAAATTTAGAAAAAGTTTTAAAAAGATGCGAGGAAAAATGTCTTATTTTAAATTGGGAAAAATGTCATTACATGATTACTTCTGGGATTTTTTTGGGACATGTTGTGTCATCTCATGGAATTGAAGTTGATAAACCCAAAGTTGATGTCATTGCCAATTTACCCCCTCCAAAAATCATTAAAGAAATTCGCTAATTTTTGGGACATGCTGGATTTTATAGGAGGTTTATAAAGGACTTTAGTTCAATCTCTAAACTCATTTGTAACCTCTTAACAAAAGACACTGTATTTGAGTAGACTCAAGAATGTCAAAATGCTTTTGATAAAATCATTCGACATTTAACATTAGCTCCTATAATGCAACCTCCTAATTGGTCTTTACCATTTGAAATCATGTGCGACGCGAGTGATTATGCAGTCGGTGCAGTATTGGGTCAAAGAAGAAACGGTAAGCCTTATGTGATATATTATGCAAGTAGAACTTTAAACAATGCTCAAATGAACTGAAAAAGAACTAATTGCTGTAATATTTGCATTAGATTAATTTCGTTCTTATTTCATTGGATCAATGACTATTGTGTTTAATGATCATTCTGCTATTAGATATTTGTTGACCAAACAGGATGCAAAGCCACGACTGATACGATGGATTTTGTTGCTCCAAGAATTTGACATTGTGATCAAAGATAAAAAAAAATGAACCGAGAATGTCATAGTCGATCATTTATCGAGACTAGTAACAGGATCATCTTGTAAAAGGACACCAATTAACGATAATCTTCCTGATGAACATCTATTTTCAGTTACGACTACACCTTGGTTTGCTAACACAGTAAATTTTCTTGTGACGGGAAAAATGCCACCGCAATGGAGTTCCCAAGATAAAAGAAAATTTGAATGAGGTAAAAAAAATTTATTGGGATGATCCGTATCTGTTCAAGTATTGTCCAGATAAAATTTTTCGACGTTGCATACCCGAAAATGAGGTAAGTAGTGTAATTAAATTTTGTCATTCAGAAGCATGCGGAGGACATTTTTCTTCAAAGAAAATGGCTGCAAAAATCTTGCAATGTGGATTTTATTGGCCCACTTTGTTTAAAGACACCCACGAAATCTGCAAGATCTATGAAAATTGTAAAAAATTGGGTGCGATTTCAAAAAGAAACATGATGCCTTTTTGAATCCTATCATTGAAATTGAAATCTTTGACTGTTAGGGAATTGATTTTATGGAACCTTTTCCACCGTCGTTTGGATACTTGTATATTTTAGTTGCAGTTGATTATGTTTCCAAATAGATAGAGGCAATTCCATGTCGAACAAATGATCATAAAATCATCAACAAATTTTTGAAAGAAAATATTTTTAGTAGATTTGGAATTCCTCGAGCCATGATAAGTGATGGAGGAACTCACTTTGTTAATAAGTCATTTGCTTCATTAATGAAAATTATGGTATTACTCACAAAGTAACTACTCCTTATCATCCTCAAACAAATGGACAAGTTGAATTAGCTAATAGGGAGATAAAGCAAATTTTGGAAAAAAACTGTTAACCCAAATAGAAAAGATTTGTTTATGCGACTTAATGATGCACTTTGTGCATACCGAACAGCTTTTAAAACATCATTGATATGTCTCCCTATAGGTTGGTTTATGGAAAACATTTCCATTTGCCTGTGGAATTGGAATATAAAGCTTATTGGGCGATCAAAACTTTTAATTCAAGCATGGATGATTGCAAAATATTGCGCAAATTGCAACTTAATGAACTTGATAACTCAAAAATGACGCGTATGAGAATTCAAGGATTTATAAAGCAAAAATCAAATTATTTCATGATAAAACAATTCTTAGAAAATCTTTTGAGATCGGTAAAAAAGTTTTGCTTTATAATTCTTGACTTCACATATTCCCAAGAAAATTAAGATCAAGATGGACATGCCCATATGTTGTAAAACATGTATATCCTTATGGAGATGTGGACATTGAAAATCCAAAAAATGGTGATGTTTTTAAAGTAAATGGACAAAGACTTAAACCATTTTTAGAAAATGAAATCTTTCAAGAAGAATTTATTTCCCTTTCTGATCCTTGATTTTTTTATTCTTTTTGTGTTGTATTTAATTTTGTTTGTTTTTATTAGAGGTTTCCCTAATCTTTTTATTTTCACGATTAAATGCGGATAACGGTACACCGTGACTCTCATAGTCGGTTAAATCAGTTTCCCACAATTGCTGATTCAAAAATAAAAAATAATAATAATCTTTTCTTTTCAAAATGGATGAAATTCTCTCAAAAATTTGTAAATATTTTCCTTCTGTTTCTGAAAATTTTCTAAGAAAAATTTATGCAGCTAGGTGTGAATGATTGAGATTGCTAATGCAAAAAGGAATTCTAGAAGATATTCGTCTTGTAATAGAAGCTAAGGTCCGATTAGGAGGAGAAGTTCCACAATAATTGTTCATTCACTATTTGCCTGGATTAGCAAAAAGTACTTATGCGAAAAAACGAAGGGCCAAAAGGTTAGAGGTTTGTCATAAGTGTGCAAGATAGACTTGTGACAAACGATGCAGATCTTTGGGATGTGTTTCCAATAATAGAGAAGATAAAATTAGTTTCATTAAGAATGGACTGAGTAAGGAGTCTTTAGATAACATCTTATTGACTCTTTAGATGCATTCTAGTGGACACGTGCATATTGAACTTCTCCGTTATGGAAACAATTCCAAGATGAGCGTCATAGTCTTGGGAATCCGACTAAAAAAGACCATGTTTTCCAATTTATAAGAAAATTGGATGGAAAGCATATCCTCGACTCATAGAAGGCGTTGAAGCCGTTTCTGGACGTAAAACCAGAGGAAAATTATAAAAAAGAAAGTAAAAACATGGCTAGATCCTCTGCACAAACATTGAAAAATATTTGTGTATTTTGTGGATCGAGTCCTGGAAAAAATGAAGTGTTTGTAGAAGCAGCGAATAGTCTTGGAAAGATATTGGCTGAGATAAATATTCAATTGGTATATGGGGGAGGTAATATTGGGTTAATGAGATCTGTTTCCACATCTGCTCATCTTGGAGGTAGTCAGGTTTTGGGTATTATTTCTACAACTTTAACTGAAGAAAATATTACAGGAGTTACGATTGGGGATGAATTAAAAGTTTCTTCTATGTATGAAAGAATCACCAAAATGATTGAAAATTCTAATGCTTTTATCGCACTACCAGGTGCTTTTGGTACATTAGAAGAAATTTTTCACACTGCTTCTTGGGCACAACTTAATATCCATCTTAAACATGTGGGCTTATTGAATATCAATAATTATTATGACAGTTTGTTGACATTTCTTGATAAAGCTGTGGAACAGAATTTTATTTCAGAAAATTCACGAAGGATGCTCATCTTTGCTTCGACTGGTGACCAATTAATTGATGATTTGGAAGCTTTTGTTTATAATCCTGATCCGATGATAACAAAGATCAATTGGTCGCAATCATGCAGAAGAAAAAAAGGTTGGATCACTGATTCAAAAGTCGTGGAGTGGTTTGCGTTTGTTTCAGTTTGTTATCTTCAATAAAATTCCAGGTGATATCTCTTTCAATATATATTCTTTATTAATAGTTATTTTGACATTAGGGACAATGTCATATTCTGATTGGAGGGAGAACAAACTTATAAAAAAAAACTTTTAAATAAAAATATTATTTTTGAAACGTCTGCCTTTTTTATTGCTTTAAAAGTACTAGAATTTTTTTTTTTAAAACCTCCCTAGCATCAGCCGAACCACCAAAAATTTCATAAAATATTTGGAAATCATTTTAAAATAAAACAACCAACTTTATAATTGAGAAATATAGTCCATACTATAATCTCTCAAAAACCTCTCAAAACATGAATAAAAAGTCCTAAAAATATTTAACATAAATCATGAGTCATAAATCATAATGCGGAAAAAGTAGAAGCGCTGGTCCTCGGGTTGTGTACTCCATCAGTCCCGTAAAATCATCCGTCAAGACCTCCCCCAACCTCCCCTGCATCCATCACACCTAGTGAGTCTAAAGACTCAACACATCATAATCTTTATAACAAATAATACGTAATACAGTCAACATATAACGGTGAAAAATACTTGTACTTAAAATATCGTTTTCATTAAGATGCATAAACTTCAAATATGAACATTTTCGTAAACCTTTTTATGTTGCATTAACTTTAAATAGAAACATTTTCATAATGACGCATCAACTTTAAGTATAAAAATTTTCATGACATGCATCCCATAAACCTTAACCTTTTCCTTTCTTTTTCCTCAACATGACATAACATAAAACCTTTTTCATGATCATAAACATTTTCCTTTTCCATTTCATTTGTTGAATTTAGATAGTTAATTGTGACTTTCCTGACATGACATGAACATGAAAAATCGATGGATCCATCTACATGAAACCGCAGTACTGGGCGGCGGGGGACATCAGCAACACTCTCACCGGTCAACTGGGCCCTGGCCTATCCTGATCGAATAGAAATACGATCTTCGGGGTTCCCTCGAGGGCCTTTTCCCATAAATGAGTTCCCTCTGGGGCCTTTTTCCCTTACGATATTCTCATTCTTACCGTTACCACAAAACCGTTACAACATATTCGTAATGATGAAAATACGATCGTCGGGTTCCCACTGGGACCGTCACCCTCACGACATCTCCAACATTAACGAATTAGTCACAATTACTTCACTTCCTTCAACATTTACATTCTCATCACTTTATAAAAATCATGCATAACATAACATTTTTGTTTTTGAAACCAAGCATGCAACATGTTTTTAAATGTCTTCCTTAATTCATAAAAATCCCAATGGACATTTAAAAATCATAATTTAATCATGAACATCTCATAAATATTCAAAAATAGCCATAATATCATAAAATAGTATTTAGGGGACTGCCAAGATATTTACTAATTTTTGGTGTAAAAAGACCGTTTTACCCCTGGACTTGACAATTTGCGTTTTTTGACTTTTTCTTAATTTCATTGACTCTAACATTTCCCAAATAATTACTTAAGCTTACTTGAATTTTCTCATATTTTTATTTAGCTTAATTCAATGACTTTGAAATTAATCTTTAAATATGAGATATTAATATGTTTTAAATCCCGAATTAAAATAATTTTTCATAATTTTATATAGCTTAAAACTAGGCGTTTCAATTAACTCGTTAAATAGCGTTTCGTGCGGCGATTAAATCCCGAATAAATCCAAAACTTGTGATTTTGTTCATAAATTTTGAACATAACCTTTTTATGATTTATTCTACCCTTCCAAGTCATGAGCCACCCCGTGGACCCATGAGTTTAATTTTTGCCTTTTAATTTCGTTTTTTGACATCTTATCGAACACACCGAGCCATCTCCTAATTTACTCGAGCCACGCCCGAGCCACCTTGAGCCTAAACCTAGCCAACCCATATATGGACCCTCCTAACCAAGCCCAAGCCCCTAAACCTAGCCCTGTCTTGCCCAAACCCTGCTGGACAATAGACCCAATTACATGAGTGTATGTGCGTGAGTCTTCTTTTAGTGTTAGGACTCCTACCTTGTCTAGGACACTTACAGCCCTTAACCACCGACCCCTCTCGACCCTTACTGACCCTAGAACAGTCCCAGACCCGAGCCACCCCAAGCCCGAGCCCCTGAACCAAGCTAGCAAGGTGTTGTACATGGACAGCACCTACGCGTCCCCTTATGTGCGCAAGAGTCCTACTTGCGTGGGACTCTTTGCAGCAGCCACCAACGAGCCCTAGCCTCTCTGACCCACTTTGGACCACCCTGAGCCATCATCTGGACCACCCTATCCCAGCCCTCAACCGAACCATTCCCCTGAAAATCTCTCGGCCACTCTTAAACCTTCACGGGAAGAGTCCTTTCATGGAAGGACTCTTCTCCAGCCCCTTGGCATGAGCCCTAGCCACCCTAGGATTCAACCCAGCCCTAGACCGAGACCTCCCCTAACCCTGGACGAGCCCTGGTCGAGCCCCTAAGCCCCATGCATCAAACCGCACCCATGAAGACACAAACTCTCGGCCCTTCTTGGCTAATCCAATCCTACGGTTCCCGCTTTCGTGTTCGTGTTCGTGCAACGTATTGGTGATGTTCTAGAATCCTATACCTGTGTAAAACAATGCCTGGATGTGACCTAGACATGGCAGCCCCTTTAAATCATTATAAGCATGCTTTTGGAATCAAACAACCACAAGTTAGAACATGGATGCACATAATTACGAAAATAAAGTGTTTGTGTCATGTTTTTCCTTTCAAAATAAGTTTAGATAATTAATATGGTAGTGATAGTTGTTGAAAGAAATAAATATGCGTGCCTTTGCGTTTTAAACGCACGAATAAACGTTGACGACGAAGAACGGCGACGGACGACTTTGGCTTGATTTTCTTTGAACCTTATGAATTTTCCTTGATGAATATTAGGTGTGTGCCGTGAAGAATTTGCTGGAGAGAGTTTGTAATTGTAGGGAAGGTGGGGCGTGTGTTTTATGGATTATTGGGTGGGTTATGGGGTTTAATCGTATAATATATAGTTTAATTAAACACTAATCAAGCCTTGGCCCATTAAGAGTTTAATTAGGCCCATTAATACTTAATTAAAATATTAAAAATAATTTTATTTAAATAAGTTTGTGAATTTATTAGCCGGGTTGCCAAAACGTTCGTATTTTTTGTTGAAAAACCAACACCGATAAAATTTACGTCCTGGCGTATAAAATCATATCAAAACCTCTTATTTTCAAAAATAAGAAAAACCCACAATCATATTTTAAATAATTAAAAACAATTATTTAATAAAAACATTTTCTATTTTTCAGCCATCGGTCTCCGTTCCTCGATCGCAACTCGAATATCCTTTAAAAATACATTTTAATGCAACCATGTAGAAAAATATATTTTAAACATGCAAATATGCACAACATAATTAATTAATGTAATTAAAACAATTAATTAAAATATAAAGGAATCTAATAATTGCATGCATGTGGTTCGCGTGAACCTTTAAGTTTTCGGGGCATTACAATTTTAAAATAAAACCATGTTTATTATTTGTATCTTAGTAATTTTTGCAAAAATATCATTACATTACATGTTTGAAAGGTTTAAATTAGAAAATGTATTAATCTATCTAAGGATGTTTAAATTTTTATTTGAAAAAAGTTAATTTTAATATTCTGATCACTATAAAAATATGATTTATGAAATCTTTTTGAATGATTAACCATTGTGATAAATCAATTATTAAAGTATATGGCCCAAGATATACCTAATAAGAGTGTCTAAAATTTTTAAACTCACACATATTTTGTGAGTGAGTAGAGAGGATTGAGAAAACAGCTTGCGAGCCTTTATTGATCATCAGAGAGGCTATCTATTGTTTATATCTTGAGTTCTTATTTTGAAAAAAAAATGATATTTCTCGAAAAAAAGAGAAATAAAAAAGGAAAAGAAAGATGTTGAAGATCTATGTAGTTTTTAAGTTATATGCTACGATCCATTTATCTCTCATAAAAATAAAAATAAAAATAAAAAAAGAGAAATTTATTGTACAAATTAAATAAATATGTGGTCAAGAAGCATAAACTTAGTCTGATTCAATGATGTTAAAAAAAAGATCGGGAAAAAAATATATAATAAGAACAACTAGATTTTGAATCAATGGATTTCCTATCTTTTGATTAGTTTGGCTCGTTTGTCTATCTGCATTCTATAAATCATTTTCCTGAGCATTTATCTGTATTCCAACTCCATGAGAGAAATCGTTCCCATAAATTGAAACTTTTATTAACCTGTGAGGATATGGAGTTGAGACTCTTACTAGGAATTTCTGAAGGTCATCTACATTTAAATATCTGAAAATAAGCTTTGAATTGATCAGTTCAGATTATTTCATTAATTATAATTATAATGATCTTGATATAACTTTGATAGTTTTCAAATCTAATTTAAACACTTGGATAGTTCCGACTACATTTCTATTTAAATTAATCAATATGTTTTGTGTTGCTATTAACGCTTAAATTGCTCGAGACTAGCAATAAGCTGGTTGAGAGTGTGATAAAGATAAAAAATTGTATATTAATTAAATGTTTAATAAATTGTATAAAATATAATTTGCTATGTAATTATAAGTTTTTACTATTTTTACAGGTTCGATAAAACAAGAATAACCTTGGCGTTGCAAATGAGATTAAGATTATTCTTGGACCTGTAGAAAGTTGATGTTAATATCTACAATATTGGTAGCAAGCATGAGATAAAAATCTTCTCACAAGTGGGATTAGATTAAGCAATAAATAAAGTTACCAAAGAAGTGGCAGTATTATCATGTTCTAGCATTTTGATCATATCTCTCAAATTGCTTGGTCAAATGGTTAAAAAAAATACCACAATTCAAACAACTCAATTTTCTACATGTTTTGTTTTATGTGGAGAAGAAAATTCGGATGTGACGATTTTCAAAAGTGATGTGTATTAAAATATAATTTCCTGGAACACCAATGAAGACTTATATGTAAAAAAAATAATATTTTATTTGTGATTTTCTCCCCAAATTTGGTTATAAATAGGGGTGCATTGTAATGAATTGAGATATCTCTCATTTTATGAACAAACATTTGAGTTCATAATATTTCTATATTTGTTTTTCTTTTATTTCTTCATTTAAATATAATTAGCATGTTAATTTCATATTCAAAGTTTTACACTTTGAATAATGAGTAGCTAACTTGCCAAAGTTGAGATGAAAAGGTGAAACTCTTGGTATGATAATAAGGTTATTTAAAGAAAAGAATCTATATTTTATATTATTTAATTATTATTTATTGTTTATGTTATATTTATTTCTTTAAGCATTATTATACCATACTTTTAAGTGGGAGTTTTGATTTATTGTTGCTATATGTTACACTAAATTCTTGGAACCATTTAAATGTTAGTTTGATATTACCAACCATTTAAAGTGGATGTCTTAATTTATTATATATGAATATATCATAATATTAATTTCTTGGTACCATTTAAATGTTAGTTTGGTTTTACCAATCATTTAAAGTAAGAACCTTGATTTAGTGTTTACAAATATATATATAGCACAATAAATACTAGACAACATTTATAAGTTTTGGTATATATATACTTATAAGATTATAATATATAACATAATATAAATATGATTATTTAATATATTTGAACCATTTTATTAAGTGGATTTCAATAATGTTCATTAATGTAACTTTATTAAAATATCAAGAGTGGATCATTTAATCTCAACTACTTAAATTAAAATTTGAACAATTAAAAATTACCAATTAAATATTCAAACAATTAAACGAAAAATACAAAAACAAAAACAAAAAGACATTGTAGTGGACTTGTAATTACCTTAGCTTCCCTGTGGATACGATATTCGGACTCACCGAATTATACTACTTGTGGACAACCTGCTCTTGGGAGTGCAACAATCGAAGTCGCATCATAGGGCTTTTAAAAAAAATATTTCTAGTACTTTTTAAGAAAAACGAGTAGTGGACGTTTCCTTATTAGAGATTTTATGCTTTACTTTGAAGTTAAATTTTGATCATGTTAAAGGTAGAAGTCGAATTTTGGCAAGTGACGATTTTAGGGATTTTATGCACTTGAGATTTAAATTGTTAAATTAATTTGATTGATGGAAATTTTAAAGTTATTTTAAATTGTTGGTTTTCAAAATAATGAATATAAAAAAATTAGTAGAATTTCAAACTAAAAAATAAGTGTCGTTCCAAGTTCCAATTTCGTTTGAAACCCGACACCGAAGGAAAGACAAAAAATAATCTTGGCACTGATATTGGATACAAAAGCACTTGGTTTAAAAAACACTCTATTAAAAATAGTTTTTTGAAGTGGTTTTTTTCCTTAAAAAGATAAATGCAGATTATGTTTGAATAAAAATTAAAATATCGAGCAAGTTTTTCTTATATATATTTCTGATAAAGAAGCTGAAACAAAATACATGAAATTACGTTTTTTAGCTTCGTGATTTTGGATTTTTTAAATTAAAACTCCAACAAAATATACATTTTTTAAAGAGTTTCTCCATCAAAATACTTTAGTGCCGAAAAATTAGTTTCGATTTAAAAGAGTTTCTTTGTCTCAACTCTTAATTGTCAATTCTTTACCTTTTACTTTATTCTTTGTGTAATATATGAAGGAAATATATGAAATGTGCCTCTTACCTATATAATACGAGAGCATTTTCTTTATCTGAATTATATCTGTACTTTAATTCGGTAATATTCGTCGGTCCAACCTGCAAACAGACATCTGAAGAACATAAACTTGGATGCATTTCCTAAGATGGTGGGAAAGTACAGCCACTCGGTTTAACTGGCTCTCCAATATGTTTTTAGATTTAATGAATAGAATTTTCAAGCTTACTTGGATAAATTTGTTATTTTATTCATTGATAATATTCTGATTTACTCTTAAACAAGAGAAGCTCATCGAGAACATTTGAGTGCGGTGTTACAAAAGTTGAGAGAAAAATAGATGTATGCAAAGTTGAAGAAATGTGAGTTTTGGTTAGACCAAATGCAGTTTTTGGGGCATGTCATTTCTAGAGACGAGGTTGCAGTTGACCCAAACAATATCGAGACAATCAACAACTGTCTACCCATGATTTAGAATTGGCAGCGATTGTATTTGCTTTAAGGATATGACGATACCACTTGTATGGGGAGAAATGTGAGATTTTCATGTATAAAAAAAACATTTAGTATTTGTTTACCTAGAAAAAACTTTGGAAACGAAGATTGTTGGAGCTTGTAAAAGACTATGATTTTACCATTAGTTACCACCCATGCAAGCCGAATGTTGTCGCTAATGTATTAAGAGGAAATTCAACTTCCACGATGAATATCATGATTCAAAAGCCTTTATTATAGAACTTAAAAAGAAGCGAGATATCTATTGTGTCGAAGGTACAATAGCACAAATTTCATATTTGAATGTGCGACACTTTGTATGACAGAATTAGAAATGAGCAACAGATTGATAATTAGTTGTTGGGAATGAAACAGAAGGCTAAACATAAAGAAAATTCAGAATATAGTTACAATAGTGAAGGGTTGTTAACGTTCAAATATTTAATATGTTCTCATAGAGATGGAGGTATTCGAGGAGATATTTTAATTGAAGTTCATACTGCCCCATACTCTACACATCCTGGTAGTACCAGGATGTTTCAGGATTTTCGTTGACTCTTTTGGTGGCTAGGTATGAAATATGACATTGCACAATTTTTTTCTCAATGTCTAACATGTCAATATGTCAAGATCGAACATCAAAAGCCAGTGAGTATATTGCAATCATTACCAATACCACAATAGAAATGAGAACACATTACTATGGATTTCATATTGGGTCTTCCCAGGACATAGAAAGGCTACAATTCAATATTTGTGATCGTTGATCGGCTAAAAAGGGTTGCACATTTCCTTGCTGGTAAAACAACATATATTATGAATCAGTATGTTGAGGAATATATAAAGGAAACAGTAAGGATGCATGGGATTCCTGTCAAAAGTTTACATAGGAGTTTTGGTAGAGATTCCATAGGGCTTTGGGAACGAAGCTATCTTTTAGCACAATGTTTCATCCCCTAAGAGATTGTTACTCTGAACGTGTGATACAGATTCTCGAAGAGATGTTAAGAGTATGTACGATTGATTTTCTAAGTAGCTGGGATGATAAAATTCCTCTTGCAGAGTTTACGTACAATAAAAACTACCAAGCCAAAAATTGGTATGGCACCTTATGAATCCCTCTACAGTAGAAAATGCAGATCTCCGTTAAACTGGGACTAAGTTGGTGAGAGAAAAATGTTAGGGTCTGAGTTGGTAATCAAATATCATTCGGCTAGACAATAATAACTGCAAGATCTCCGTAACTGGGACTAAGTTGGTGAGAGAAAAATGTTAGGGTCTGAGTTGGTAATCAAATATCATTCGGCTAGACGATAACGTTCGTCCAGTTTGGAATTTTTCTTATTCATGTCCTTGATCATCACGATTCTCACCATTCTATCATCTGAACGGAGAATGAAACTGTAAAACCCGGGATTTTGTACAATCGTGATCTTATCAGATTAATAATTTGATTCTACTAGGATGTTGTAATCTTGGATATTAATGTTATCATTATCATTCAGAATATAAGATTTGATGCAAGGTTATCTAAGTCGTGTAGATAATTTTATCGTGTGAAGAATTTTGGAGCTCGAGATTAAGATGTTATGGTTTATCGTGCAACTTGAAATTTTGGGAGGAATAAATCTATCTCCATCCAAGAATTAAATAAGGAATTTCGAAAATAAGTACATAAAAGATCTAAGATTTGAGTTGAGATTGAGATACCGGGATAAAATATCAAGCATGAGATAATAAAATCACTAGAATTCGAATTAATCAGTGTATATATATATCATATGTGAATTTCGAAATTTAGGGGATGGAAGATTTGGAATTCGGTTATCACCCAAATCACGGATAGATAGATCACGATTCGAGATAAAAGATTTGATTAAGATTTCAACGCGATATCACTCGATCCCAATAGCAGTCAACCCCTATAAATAGGAGGGCCCTATAGCTCGAAAATTACACCCTATTTCTCACCAAAATTTCGAGACTCTCCCCTCTCGTGTCCTTAGGATTTTTCGAGAACAGCGAAGCGCTGCCTCCGTCCAGCCGCCGGAACAGGAATTTCGAAAATTCCAGTGCAGTAAACCCTAGCCGTTCACGTTTATTTTCATCAAGAATTTAAAGTAAGTGGGCTTGTTTTAAATTATTGAATTTCGGTGCATGTATTTTCGGTTTTGTCAAAAATTTGGTCGAGT
Organism: Primulina tabacum; assembly: GCF_025594145.1. Classification (NCBI taxonomy): domain Eukaryota; kingdom Viridiplantae; phylum Streptophyta; class Magnoliopsida; order Lamiales; family Gesneriaceae; genus Primulina; species Primulina tabacum. The sequence continues at coordinate 12,620,272 of NC_134557.1, read as the reverse complement.
ACAATTCTTCTTCTACACCCTTCTGGTTACTGATGTTTTTGCACGAGTTATGTTTTGACATTATGAGAATTCAACTTGATATGGGTGGGAATCCCAACCATACGTACCCTTACTGCGGTGGGGAAGATAACCGCTATACGGCCTCGTCCCCTTAGAGGAGTAAAAATTAGGGACTGATATCAGTAAACCATTGAAAGTAGATGAATCTCAGTGTCGGGTTAATGATGCGCACGTGGTATGAATTATGTTTGCATGGTATACATATTTCGAAATTTGCATATTGTGTTTATTGTACTCGAACGGCCCACACTTGCTGAGTGACTGACCATATCACTCACCCCTTACAACCTTCCCCAGATAAATCCGAAGAACAGTTGGACGAAGAGGAATCTGAACAATTTTGGGGCTGGTGATTTTTAATAATTTCGAGATTTGCTAGTGAAGGGATTTTCGGATTTTTAGTAATTTAAATTTCATGTAAGACGTTTTCCGCAATTTCGTTTTATTTCAGTTGTAAAGACTTAGTGTGAGAAGTTATGATTAATAAACTGGTTTTCGGTTTATACTATGCTACGAGGCTGGTTGTTTTCAATTGTGTGATTGTTAAACGACGTCGATGTCAAATCCCGAGTTTCGGGCGTGAAACTGTTAAAAAAAGAAGAAAAAGCTACAAAGAGATTCGAGCCCTGCTTAAAGACCCCTCTATCTCGACCCCTTCCTACAGAAGACGAAGTGGAACAAGACATCATCTTTCATTATACTCAATTTTCAAAAACACTGAGTTGACAAGGTGGCTAAAACATTTTTGAGTTTCGACTAGGCTCACAGAGGTAAGGGGACCGAGCATTTAATTCATGCTCCCAAGTTATATAGCTGGCATAAGGCTCAAGAGAGGAAACAAAAAAAAATGTTCAATCAGCCCTTACGAGAAATGGGGTTTCCCCCTAAAAATTGGTGCTCAGTATTAAGGTTGATATAGAATTGACCCGGACCTCCCCTTTTAATATGTACAAACCTAAGAAAAAGACCTACTTGGGGATTCAAAAATACTTGAAAAGAACTCCTGAGGACAGAAGAGTAGAATAGGAATTGACATAAAGTTTTTTTTGGACATATGCCATAATATTTACGTATTCCTTGGATTAGTTTGGGGACGAGAAACTTAAGGCCCATATCAACTTGATCAGTATAAAAGGTGAGACAGCCCTAGGGGTGGATTATGGGCTCGGTCACTCACCCCGGGCATAGCCATCTCAAAGTCTACAAGCATCTCCGATCTTTCCCTAATAATATTTGCCGAATCATGGTTAAGGTATGACCCGAAAACCTCATACCGCTCAAGATTGGCCCCTTTTATTTGGTCGTATAGCCTTGAATTCCCTAAGATGCCGCGCATGGGCAGTTTCCTGCCTAGCACTAGGGGGCTGCTCGGGAGAATGAGGAGCATCAGGGAACTGGGCTAACTATTCGACTAGGTTTGGGTCGGGGCTAGACATTTTCGTAAAAGCACCCAGGAACAAATGACTTATGGAGTAGCAATAGTAGACGAGCACAAAATCTCTAGCCGGGAGTGAGTTAAAAATTTATAAAAATAATTACAAGGTTGTGAAAGATGAAAATGATAGGAAAAGACCACATATTTATAGCCGAGTTCATCAAAGAAAAGTGGTCGGTGTGAATTTGGGCGAGAACCTGAACAGTCACCTCAAAAATATGAACATGACGTGAAATCGTGATATTCCACATTTACATCGAATGCCTTAAATTAAGAATCACATGGATCGATGTATTCATTCACGCAGATCGATATCTGGATCTTTCGTTCCGTTCATTTCGACATTCCAGATACGGCAGAATAAACACAAAACATGGATCCTATTGAAAAACACAAGACACTTGGATCTCAATCTTAGCCACTCATTTGAACGGCCCAGAGCTCATCTTAATTGGTTCTAACTTGAAAGAAACACGAAGTCAAGAATCTACTTTATGTATTCGGGTCGGACACAAGCACTTGGTCTAAAATTCGTACTTCTTTTAGACCAAAAGATGGGAGGTACTATCGATGCCCTGTAAATCTGAACTGACCGAATCATGGTTAGCCCGATTGAATGGTCCCCAAAGCCCATTGACAAAATTTATGGATATTTCAATTAACAAATTACCAAAGATAAAATACGATCATCATAAAATTTATATTTAGAGAACTTACTTTATTAGAGTCATTTCCATATGGAAGACTTAATTTACTAGAGTTCTTGTCATATAATCGGATTGCACCCGCTCAGCGAGGCTCTGCTCGGTCACACCATACCAGTTAGCAGGATTTAATTATTTTAGCTCATCCGACTGAATCCTAGGTACGTGAAAATTTTGGTATCATCATATATATTTATATTATATAATATAAAATCTTAAAATAATTTTTTTAAAAAAAATTAAATGTATTATAAATTTTCTACATTTGAATAAATTATATTTTTTAACATATAGAAATATACAACATGTTAGCTGTTTGCCAATTAATTAAAATAAATTCAATTTTATGACAACTTTGTAAAATTATTTAATTATTAACATAAAAAACTGTTTGTTGCACAAAACTTTAATTGCAATAATCAAAATATAAAAATTAAAGATTTAAAATATTTAATGTTGTTACAAGTCTTAAATCTTATTGTTACTTTACCTAGTACTAGTATTAATTACACTATTTAATGTTGTACGAAGTCATTTAACACGCCTTACTAGTTTTGGTATATAATAAGACTGATTATTCTGAAGCTTTCTGCAAGACCCTTTTTTGGTAATAAAGGTGATTTACTTAGAGTCAAAGAAGTCATTTTGTTTATAGACGTTCGATTCAAGGTTTCTATATATATAAAAAGGATCAATCTAATATAGACACCAACGATCAATTATTATCAATGAACACATTTTCTATCCAACGTTGTTTTGAGCAATCAATAACTCTCTTTATCTTCAAGCTCAAATATAGAGAAAAACAGCACACTCTTTATAGCAGATATCTGATCTTCTGAGATCATCTTGTGCTGCTGTTTCGTTATCTCTTCACAAGCTATTTACTTTATCATATCTTATTGAAAAGAGTTTGTAATCTGAAAAAGAGTCTTTTCCAGAACCTTGTTGTGTTCATTTTCTTGTGTTGTGAAACTAATAGTTTCAGTAGACGAAGGGTAAGTCCTACTGAAGTGGGTGTGTACAAGAGTTGTACTGTAAAAACCAAAGTCTTTTAGTGATACCTTCGGGAAACAGAAGAAGGGGAGACGTAGAAGATTTCATCTTCGAACTTCCAGAAACAACTACTGTCTACTGCCTACTGTTTTATTGATTTCACCTCAAACTATCAGATCCTTTCCGCACAAATTATTGTGATCTGCTGGAAATATATTCGAACAGGATTCTAGTACCTTTGCAAAAACGTCAAAGAAAAGAATGAGTTTATTCACCCCCTCTAAACTCTATATCGATCCCCAACAAGTGGTATCAGAGCTGGTTATTCTTGTTCTGAAAATCTACAACAAAAATTGTAAATTTCAGCAAAGTCCCTATGTTCTCAAAGGAGGATTTCGATGATTGAAAGATCAGGATGCAAGCCCATCTTGCAGCCCTAGACGATGATACGTGGTTTGTCATCACAAATGATCTCTTGAAAATTCTAAAGCCTAATACATCTATTGCTGTTACTGAAGGTGCACCACAAATGCTTGAAAAACAAAGAAGTGAATGGACAAGCGAGAACAAGAAGAAAGCAAATCTAGAAAATTTTGCGAAGGATATCTCTACAAAACACTTGACAAGAATACCTTCAGCAAAATCAAATGTGTCCTGCAGCAACAGAGATTTGGGAGAAACTCATCCAAATGTCTGAAGGAAATGAACAGAAAATGGAAAAAAAGTAGTCTGTGGCAATGCAAAAATTTGAAAATCTCAAGATGAAAGCTGGAGAAACTCTAAGCGAGTTTGATGAGCGATTCAGCAGCTTGGTAAATGAACTAGAAGCTTTGGTAAAGGAACATGTCAATAGAGAAGTGGCACTCAAAGTGATGAGAGCTTTACCCATGGAATGGGACGTAAAGAAAATGGCTTTGAGAGTCTCAAAAGATCTGAACAAGTTAGAGCTACATGACTTGTTTGCAGAGTTGAAAGCTTATGAGTTTGAGTTGGAAGTAAGAAGTGGAGAAGAACCCTTGTTAAATCCAAGTGTATCACCTGCTGCTGTTATTGAAAGCACATCTGACAAGACTGCTGAACAAATCAGCAATGATGCAATGTCTCTCTTGGTGAAGAAATTTTCCAGATTCATGAAGAAGAATCATCGAGCATACCAAGATCCAAACCGAAACTTCAAAAAGGAATCACCACCTGGTGATATGGCATGCTTCAACTGTGGAAAAATCAGGACATTTTATTGCTGACTGTCCTAAATCTAAGAAGGACGACCAAAAGAAGAAGGATTACAAGCGTAATGATAAGAAATCTAGAAGAGACCGCAAAGCAATGATTGCTAAGAAAGTAAATCAAAGTGGGTAGATTCTAGCTATGAGTCTTCTGAGTCAGATAGCCATTCCAGCGATAGTGATGAAGAAGAAATCAAGTGTCTCATGACGAATACTGAATCAGCCTCAACATCTAGAGAGGTATTTGATTTCGATTCTGATGAATTTACACGAAATGATTTAGTTAAAACATTGCATGATATGGTAGAAGAGTACTCAAGATTTTTCCAGTCATTCGAGGAAGTTAAAATTGAAAATCAAAACTTGAAAGGTCAAATCAGTAAGTTCCCTTGCTTGCAAGAAAATAGCTGCAGTGATCTAAAAGTTGAGATAAGTAAATTGAAAACTGAGAATGACAAAGTAAATACAGATTACTAGACGATGATGTCTGAAAATCAGAAGTTATCGGTACTGGTGAATGCATGTAATAAGTCTTCTGTTTCATTAGAAAAGATGCAAGAATTACAGAAGCGATATGGAGACAGGAGTGGTCTCGGATTCAGTAATGATGAAAGCACTACTGAAACAAGTACAAAGCCAAAAATGGATATGAGCAAAGGAAAATACAGCCACTTTGTTAAATCCAGTATGATACATGAACCAGAAGTACTAACCATTCAAATTGAAAGGTTTGTGGACCAGACGAACAGAAGTAAACATTATGGTCTAGGTTACGTTGAACCTAAGAGTAGAGTCCATCAGAGTGCTAGATCTAGTAGAGGATTCAACTCAGGAGGACAACCCTATGTGAAGGTTAGAAACTACCAGTACTATAATTGTAGACCAATTCGGAAGAGATACAGACCAAACGATAAAAACATAAGGGAAGAACAACATCCCAAAATGCATTTTGTTAGAAATAACATTAATAAACCTTTTGTTTCACGCACCTCTGGGGATACCCGAAGTACAAGATCACCTAAATTGTACAAATGTGGGTTCGTAAAAGACTGATAAGGCTTGGACCCAAATAGATTGGGTACCAGTTACTAAAACTTGTGTTTGCAGGAACAGGAGAAGAAAGCCAAGATAAGCAGCTCTACATGGTATCTGGACAGTCGATGTTCCAGACATATGACTGGGCAAAAGAGTCTACTTTCAGAAATAATTAGTTGTCATGGACCGAAGATAACTTTTGGGGACAACTCAAAAGGTAAAACCGTGGTAAGGGTAAGATTATCCATGGTAATATCACAATAAATGATGTGCTCTTAGTTGAAAATCTTTGTTACAATTTAATTAGTATTAGTCAACTGTGCGATAATGGTTACTCAGTAGCTTTTCAGAAGCACACATGAACAGTTAAAGATGCTAATGAGTCTATAGTCTTAACCGGAATAAGAGAAAGCAACACTTACAAAGTATCATGGAACAAAGATCATGTTAATGTTCCTACATGTTTAATTGCCTCCCTTAGTGATAAACATTGGCTGTGGCACAAGAGATTGAATCATTTTAACTTCAAGTCTATCAATAATCTCAAGAAACATAATATAGTTGATGGTCTACCTGATATTAGTTTCGTTAAGAATCATGTTTGTTCTGCATGTCAACTTGGCAAACAAGTAAGATCTATCTTCAAGAATAAAGGTAGTAAATCAACATCAAGATGTTTGGAATTATTGCATATGGAATTGTTTGGTCCAATCTATATCATGAGCTTAGAGGGAATGAAATATACTCTTGTTGTTGTTGATGATTTTTCTAGATTTACTTGGGTAATATTTTTTGCTAGAAAAGGGCAAACCAGTGACCTCCTGATCAAGCTTCTGAAAAAGATTCAAAATAAAAATCATTTTCTATCATCAAAATAAGAAGTGACCGGGGCACTGAATTTACAAAAAAAATTCTTGAGTTATACTTGGATGAACATGGTATTCATCATGAATATTCAGCTGCCAGAACGCCTCAACAAAATGGAGTAGCTGAAAGGAGAAACAGAACTCTCAAAGAAGCTGCTAGAATAATGCTAGCAGATGTAGACATCTCTTAGCGCTTTTGGACAGAAGCAATTAACACATCGTGTTACACACAAAACAGAACCATAATCAACAAGAGGCATAATCATTCTCTATATGAGATATGGAAAGGGAGTAATCCTAATGTATCATATTTTCATGTGTTTGGTTGCAGATGATTTGTGCATAATAATAGTAAAAATCATTTGTCAGCATTTGATTCAAAATCAGATGTTGGACTTTTTCTTGGATATTCAGCAGTAAACAAAGCATATAGAATTTTCAGTAATAGAACTCTTAATGATGAAGAATCTATTCATGTTTTCTTCGATGGAGATAGAAGTGCTCCTGAAATTTCTAACTTGTCAAATCTAAGTAACAGATTAGACAGAATTCATCTGGAACTGGATAGTGAAGATGATGCAGAACCAAGTGTCAAAAATTCTAAAAATCTAAAACCATACATTCCTATGGTAGAACTAGTTGTACAGAAACATGATGTACCAGAACCAGCAGCTGACATTCCAGAACCTACTACCGCTTTACCTGAGCATGATCCAAATCCATTAAATCAGGAAGAAATCCCTCTAAACCCTTTTGTTTGGAGAAAATCACACCCTCCATCTTTGGTTATAGGAAATCCAACAACTCCTTTAAGAACCAGAAGGAAAATTATAAATGAATATATGTATGCTGCTTTTATTTCTCAGGATGAACCAAAGAAGATTGAAGAAGATCTTCTAGATCCCATTTGGATTGAAGCTATGCAAGAAAAGTTGAATCAATTTAAAATAATTGAAATGTGGTTTCTTGTACCTAGACCATCTCATCAGGCAGTTATTGGAACTCGGTGGGTATTTAGAAACAAACTAAATGAAGAAGGTACTGTTGTTAGAAATAAAAAAAGACTGGTTGCTCAAGGTTTGAGACAAGAAGAAGGAATAGACTATGATGAGGCATATGCACCAGTAGCAAGGCTTGAAGCAATCAGAATATTCTTAGTCTTTGCTGCTTTCAAGAACTTCAAAGTTAATTAGATGGATGTAAAGAGTGTCTTCCTAAATTTTCTACTGCTAGAAGAAGTTTATGTTGAACAATCCTCAAGTTTTATTGATCATTTCTTATCTCATCATGTCTTTAAATTACATAAAGCCTTGTATGGTTCGAAAAAGGCACCTAGGACTTTGTATGACACTCTCTCACAATTTCTTGTAAATCATGATTTTACCATCGGCACCGTAGATAAGACTTTTTTCACATTAGTAAAAAATAAGCATATTTTATTAGTACAGATTTATGTTGATGACATTATCTTTGGGTCAACTAACCCCAAATTGTGGGAAACGTTTGCTAAGATAATACAGGAACAATTCGAAATGAGCATGATGGAAGAATTGACATTCTTTCTAGGACTGCAGATTAAGCAACTCGATACAGGAATTTTTATAAATCAGGCTAAGTACACAAAAGAACTATTGAAAAGGTTTGGCATAGAAACACGATCTTCTGCTTCCAATCCAATGAGTTTAGTAAGCTTGATAAAGATGAAAGTGGAATTTCAGTAGAGGTAACTCAGTATCGTGATCTTATTGGCTCATTGTTATATATTACTGCCAGTAAACCTGATATTAAGTTTGTTGTTTATATTTGTGCGTGATTTCAGTCTAACCCTAAGAAATCGCATTTTATTGCTGCTAAACGAATTCTGAAATATTTGAAGGGTACTCAAAATGTCGGCCTATGGTATCCCAATGATTCCTCTTTCAATCTCATTGGATATTCAGATGCTGACTATGCAGGTTGCAAACTGGATAGGAAAAGCACCAATGGTTTTTGTCAATTTCTTTGTGATAGGTTGATCTCCTGGTTCAGTAAAAAAGTAGACTTCCATAGCCACATCTACTGCAGAAGCAGAATATCTTGCTGCTATAAGTTGCTGCTCTCAAATACTTTGGATGCAACAACAACTTAAGGACTATGGAGTTCAAGCCTCTGAATCACCTATATTTTGTGACAATACCAGTGCTATCGCAATTACACACAATCCAATAATTCATTCCACAATAAAGCACATTGACATCAGACATCATTTTATTAGAGATCATGTGCAGAAGAAGGACATTTATCTGGAATATGTCCCTACTGATCAACAAGCAGCAGATATATTTACAAAACCTCTTCCGGAGACTAAGTTTTCTTATTTCCGAAATGTTCTTGGTTTAATTGATTTATCATAACTACTGATTACTATCTTCTGACTTTTTATGCATTAAGTAGAAACAGTAGATTACAAGAAGTTTAACAAAATTAACTGTTTCATTCATAAAATCAAATCCATTACAATTGTTGATATCAGCAGTACTGAGATTTACATTTGAAATCCTAACTAGAACCTATTGGAATCACCCCCTTTCTTCGCATGATCGTGGTTTGTGAAAGGGATGATTCCACAACCTATATCTAATAATACAGAATAATCTAACTGATTATTCAGTCTACAGATCCAGAGGTTTGTTCCAATTCTTCATCCTAGTAACAACGATGTCTTCAAGCATCTTCTTACGAGACGCTGCAAGTTGTCTTTGGAACTCCCTTACTTCATTCGACTCCGAAGCAGACTCTGATGAACTGCTTACATTATCCATTAGTTGAATGTTTAAAATGATTTAGTTTGTGTCTTTGCAGGTATTTATAACTTTCCTCGGGCTAGTCCAAGAGTCACTTGACTTTTAATCTCCTGCGTGTTCTTATTGAAATAATATTAACAATCATCTGTTATTACCTCTAATCTTCATCTTCGCATTTAATATTTGTTTATTTGCATCTACTTAGGGGGAACATTGTTTATTTGTGGCTAGTATTTCCGTTTCTAGTCATATACAGAAGAAGATTTGTCTTTTCGATAAAACAATGTGTCTACTGGACTTTGTCAAAAGTGCTTGATATATTTAAGTATTTTATCACTTCCAGAAGATATTATCATAAAACGACAAATCTTCTTCAAAATTTTTAGTAACCACTTTAGACAGCCCGCCTTTTATCGACTTTTAAATTTTTTTAAATCATTGGCTTACCTGACACACATCTTTTAACTTTTCTAAAATCTCATCGTAAACTTATTGACACGTGTTCCTATGTTTTCACTGACAGCTGTACATTTTAATATTTAACCGCCTCTTTTCTCTTTCATTTCACTTTTACGATTACTAACTGTTGCATACTTGCTACTGATTTTTCACGAATTTCTCTCTACTACACAATCTACCTTGAATCCTTCTCACTTGCAGAAAATGGCTGGAGCTTATACACTAAATGCTTATCAAGTTAAATTTGCATCAGTACTCACAATCAAGGACGAAAACCTTGTTAAAATGATCAAGAATATTGAGAAATCTGGTCTTCGAAAATTTATGGAAGCACGCGCAATCATTTACAAGACCTCCCTCCTGGATTTCTATTCAAAGGAAACCATTGAGGATGGAAAAATCGTATACTCTAAGGGAAACACATCCATAACCATCGATGCTACACTTCTGGGATCAACATTCTTTCCTCCATTCTCAGGTAACGTTGAATGCTCTGTTATTACGAGGAAGGAGATGTATACTGCTTTTACCTATTTCTCAGCTTCTGGAGAGGAACTTTCTCCTTCTTGTTTCAAGAAGCTATTGAAAACGGATTACAAAGTACTCGCTGATATTGTTGCAAAAGCACTTCTGGTCAAAGCTGGCCTTGATAGATTGACCAAGGAGAAGGTCCAAGTGATGATGGCCATCACTTCTGAAGCTAAGGTTGATTGGAGTCGCTTTTTGTTCAAAATCATGAAGGACATGATTTTAAGGAAAGGTACTGGTTTTGCTGTTCAAATCAGCAAGATGCTGAAGGATGTTGGTTTTCCACTTTCATCAAAACATGATAGTTCTTATGTCACCATGGCCGATACTGACAATGTACTTGCTTTAAGGCCAAAACCAGCTATGGCAGAATTTTTTGCCCTCAAGAAAGAGATCGGTGATGCTCAAACTGAGGCTCAAGAACCTCAGAAGAAGGTCAAGAGGAAATTAATTGTTGCCTTGACTGATTCAGATAAAACCATATCTGAAGAATCAGCTGCCCCCACCAAAACCTCTCTCCCAGCCACTCCGACCAAAAAGAAACCCAGAACCACTATCCGTATCAAGAAGACAACAATCATTGCTGATCTTGATACTGTTCCATTGAGACAAGTTTTTCCAACAGTCACCTCAACCAAACTAGTCTCTATCCCCTCCTCAAAACCAGCAGCCCTCCCTAATGCAACTACTTCCACCTCTTTTCAGACCCTCAGACCCTCATCTGAAGTTGTCATTAGAGAACCTCTCGCAGGGTCTTCAGCTTTTAGACCCGTGCGACCTGCTTCTTCATCAGAGAAAGGCAAAGGAAGACTCATTGAAGAACCAACAGATCTTGGGTCCAAGTAATCTGTTCAAACCGCATTTGATCTTCACCTGCGTGAAATCGCAAAATCTGCCCTTGAGGACATAATTTTCTTTGATAATTGGCTCAAGAGCTTCATTCTTGATCAACTCAAGCTTTAGAGGCTGGATTCGGTTTTGAAGACTCTTAAGTCTAATTTTGACTCCACGAATCCTACAGCTGCTCAAGATCAAAATGTGATTCAACTTTTGTCTGATCGATTGAGATTGTTAAATGAGCAACTTCTTGCTCAGGAACAGGCTTTTTCACAGCCTCCACAGTACAAAGTAGGTCTTGTCCTAGACATTCTCAAGTTAAAGATAGTTGAGGAAAAGACTACAGATCCTTCTCAAGATAAAGTCTCCAGTACTCCTGCATCTCCGACATTGCCTACTAAATCTTCATCACTTATTTTTGTTCATGACTTGGCGTCTATTGATGAATTCATCCAATTGATTGTTCATGATGCTACTGCACCAGAAGCATCTCAGGTTGCTGACGTGGTACTTCCAGAATAAGGAAATATAGAAGCTCAACCAGCAGTAAAAACCATGAAAAAATCAGATGCTGCTCCTTCATCTTCACTGGTGGACTTGGATAAATTTTCTACTAAACATCAAGCAGAAATGGAAGCTCTGTTGATTGTTCAATCTGAATCAAATCCAGCTATTGAGCCCGTGGAAACCTGTAGAACCCGTTAAATCAGACTACGTATAAGCCATGCATAATTTCTAGTATTTAAAATTAAAATGATTTCTTTAATTTTTTGGCATTTTAAAGTGGTTATTTATTTTAAATCTTATGAGTTTAGTTTTGTCTTTTCAGTTAAATAAGCGAGACCTGGACTGGAGTTGAAGTAATGAGATAAATTTTAATAATGAGAAAATATTCCTAGACTTAATTTAAGATAAAGAATAATTTATTTTAAGGTAAAAGAATGTTTAGGGATTTAATTAATTAATTGAATTTAGTAGTAAATAAGTTTCTTTATGCCCAATAATTTAATTAAAAGCCTAAATTAAAATGTGTGACCAATTGAGATAAGTTAATCTAGGCTTATTTTATTTAATAAATTATAGATTTACATGTTAGTAATTTACTTTAAGGAAATTGCCATGCATGCAAGATAATCACTAAACTAATTAATTACTTAATTCACTAAAATACTTAATGGGTAGATAAAACTTTAAAGATTTAAAATACAATATTTAAGCAATATTCCACCCCATTTTAATAAGAAATTTTCGGCCATTACTTAGGAGATTTGAATTTAGTTAGTCAACTCACTACCTTTGATGCATTTCCTTATTCTTTACATGGTAGATGATTCCCTTCATTTTTATTCACCGCTAATTAACAATTAAGCAATATTCTCCCTTATTTGATAAGCTAGAATCGGCCATCATCCTATCAAATATCCCTCAAATCAAATCATATCAAACCATTTCCTTATCCCTCAAACTCTAGGATAGAAAAGATTTGAGCTTGCCATTTAATCTCCCATCTACTTTGCAACTTCCTCATTCACCTCCTAGACTTTTTCTCTCCCCATTTTCGAAAACTTGAGAGCATTTTCAGTGGAAAAAGTCGTGAGTTCCTAGGGAGAAAAAAGAGAGAAAACCAAGCAAGAAGCAAAGCAACTCCGTCTCCACCACGCCGTGTCGTCGTTTGATTTGTTTTCTTTTCAAAACAAATTTCCAAGCATGTATATACATTTGTTTTCTCTTCAATCAAGTTATATAAATAATTTAAAACATTACACGTACATGAATCATGAAGCAAAATTGATTTTTGGACAGCAACTTTTGAAAAACATGTACAGAATTTTCGGCTCTTCCCACATGCACTTCACGTTCCTTGTAGTTTTTGTGGTTATAGGGTTGGCTCGATTTCCAGGGACTCAAGGCTGATTTTAGACATGATATAGGGTGTGTTAGGAAGGGAGTTGTCCATTGGTTTCAGCCCCTTTCCCCCTTGCATCACGTTTTGGACATCAACTCCCCAACATTTCATTTTGTGTCTCGATTTGCATGTTTATTGTCTAAGGTGAAGATTCTGATCTTGTCTGCCCTAGGGGCTGTAGCCATTGTTAGAACCTCTCCTTGGTATGTCTAAGACGTGACCAAGTCGGCCTTTCAAGGCCTGGTCCATGGTTCTATCGTTTTTTAAATAAAACAAGACAAGTGCCCTTCGATCCCCTTTATTTTTCCTGCATGTGTAGCTTCCGATTTTAGGGGTGGTGTGGATCTTGGTTGGCTTTTTAGCCCTTAGCCACGGTTCACACAACACCTCATGAGCTCTAGATCATGCCATGGTCAATCCTATGTGTGAGAACCTGAGATTTTACGATCCGAAGCAAATCAAGTAAGTAATAAGAACTTGAAATTTTATTCAAACTAGTCTCAAAAATGTTTATTCCAACTACATAACTAGACTATTAATTTAGATTTTCATTAAATTTAACTCGAGGAAGTAACTTCAAAGCTCGGGAATGAGCTCAACAGGAGGCCAAGCTACAAGTAACCGCATCCATCGAAGTATTGTCACGGGAGGAGTAAAACCCCAGCTCAAGGACACGATCTGTCAGCTCAAAGCAGCTCAACCAAGTTTGTCCTAACAAGACCAAAAAGGGAGCTATAAGTTGAGCCAAGAGTTGGGACAAATTAAATGTACAAGAAATGACCTTCGCGTTAACCCATGAAGGAACTGCGGGAGGAGCTGAGCTAGGACATATTGATGATGCAGGAAATGAACCTTTTGAAACTCAAGGTGACATTTAAGGATGCATGAATTTTTGAACCCACCATTATAACTAATCTAGAACTTGAAGAATGCATGGGATTTTGGAGTATTCATGCATGAAACTTTGGACCAACATTATGATCACATTCAAAACTTTCTTGATGACCAAGAATTCGGCCAAGGCAGGGGGCTAGGTGGAAGGTTGTTTTTCTTGCCTATAAATACCACTCATGCGGTTGAGAAAAATGCACCCCAAAAACAAACAAGAATTTCGGTTCTCCCCTTTCCCCTCACTCTCCAAAATTTCGGCCCTCACTTCTTCTCAAAAACCCTCCAAAAATTCGGCCAAGTCAAGCAAGGGAAAAGAAGGAAAGTTCGTGTAGACCAGTACAATAACCCTGTACCGAAGTGTTCCCCGATTGAAGACCGTATTTGTGAAGTTGCGCCGAAGTTCTGCCAAAATTTCAAGAAAAAGCTTTGATATAGATAACGTGACATGCATGTTGGTATGTCTTTTTCGAAAATATTGGTTTGCTTGGTTTAAAAATTCGATCGATTAAGTGCTCTCCTCTATGCTTCGAAATTCTTGGTTCCTCTGTGTCTGTATGAAAACTCTGAAATCTGAATATCTGAAAAGTTCTGTCTATGACTTCTGAATTCGGTTTCACTGTTACGATTCGAATTTGAAATGAGACGAGAATTGTAGTTCTGTTGTGGCCCCCATTGGTGGGTATAAAACCATGTTCTGTTCTGGCCCCCATTGGTGGGTATAAAACCATGTTCTGGCCTCACCCCTTAGAAGACTAACATATTGGGGACAATTTGACCATGTAAATGAGATGAGTAACAGTGTTCTGTCTGTTCTGATATGTTCTGTTCTGAATTGATTTAATCTGTTTCTAAATTGTTCTGAATCATCTGATGAATTCAGAAATTTATTCGATTTGTCTCTGTCCAGATAAGCTAAGAATATTAAGTTTTGAAAGTCTGTTAAAAGAACGTTTTAAGAAAACTAAGCTCTATATGTATCTTTGGAATCGATCGATCCCCACTTGCTGAGTGTTTCCCAAAGCACTCACCACTTACAAATTTCAGATAAAAATGAGGAGCGACTGAATGAGGAAGAGCAAGATGCTTTCTAGGGTTGGTGAACCGGAGATCAAGATCTGAACTCAAGATTTTGCTTTCCTTTCGTTTTCGCTATTTGAAACTCTGATGTATTTCTAATTCTATTGTCAATGTAAAGACAATGTTTGATTTATGAAAAAGACTGGTTTTTTTGGCATTTCGATACGAGGCTTAATTGTTTTCAAGTAATTGTTAAACAATGCCGGATGTCACCGACGCTTCGAACTCGGGGCGTGACATTTAAGTGGTATCAGAGCCGCCAGGTTCATAATCCCGCTGGGATTTTGATAGACAAAATTTGGCGAAGTCAAATTTTGGCAAAAGCCTAGTGTATCCCAATTTGAGTCCAACTTTCATCCATTCTTGAAGTCTAACTTTCATCTGTTTCCGAAATTTCGAATAGACTTCAAAAATCTATCCCTTCGATCATTCCACAAACTCTGAATATCGAAAATTCTCCACGGCACTATGGACAGACTTCAGGATCAGAATAACTACCTACATTTGGTGTTAGAGAACATGGAGGAAGAGGAGGTAGCACCGATGGAGGTGGCTGGAGACGACAGTGCCAGCAACAGCGACGACGGAGAGATGTTCGATTAGATTAGAATTATAATAAAGTATCTGGATTGTAGTAAACTTGTGACTAAGAAAATATTATGTGCACCAAATTATTTCGAAACTTGCTATTATCTTTTCATTGCATATTTAAAATTTGACAAGTATCTTATCTATAAAAATGTTTTTTTCTAGGAAACCAGTATGGATCTCCAAAACATTATAAATGAACTTCAAAATCAACTTCAGGAAAATGAGTCAGAAAATTAAAACACTAAAAGAAAAAAAATGAAAAACTCGAAAGAGATAACTACCAGTTGGACGGGAATAACGTGTGCATGATGGAGGATCTTCGTGAGGCCAGAGTGGAAGAAAAGAAACTACGTGAAGACGTTAGACGTTACGCCGCCTATCACCTAGAGTCGGAGTGTCAGCACGAAATCACCAAACAGGAGTTGAAGAAAGAGCAAGATAGGGTTGTTACGCTTCAAATCCGGGATGATAGTCTTCTCAAAACCCAACGCCATCTTCAGGAGCGGATTGAAGAGCAAGAAATCGATGAAAAAGTAAGCCAATCAACAATACAAGAACTACAAGATCAAGTAAACAACCTTGATCACCACAACACACAACTGCAGAATTACATTGAGCACCTACAAAATGAAATGATCAACATGGAGGAACTCATGGAACAACTGGAAGAAAACCCGATGGAAGAATAAATTGACGAGGCAATAGGAGATGGAGAAGTAATAGACGAGTAGGGAGAGAGAGTTCTAGAATAGGCTTCGATTGTATCTAGAAATATTTTATTAATCATTTATTTTGAAAAATATTTGGTTGTTTGAAAAATTTTACAATTTAATGAAATTATTCCTTTGATTAAATATTGTGGCAAACAAATTAATTAAATACACGTTTATAGGATATGGCAGGCAGACCACCCCGAAACAACCGTAACCCTCGTGGCATCAACCAAAATGAAAACCCACCACCACCTCCGAGAGTAAACCTCAGTCAAGAGGATATAATGGCAATAGCTACTATCGTAGCTGCAACGTTACAAGGATTCGTGAACCCATTGGCTAACGCCATCCAATCACCACATGAACCGCAACCGCATGGGATTAAGTACCATTACGAATCTCTCATAAGGAATCGAGTTCCAACTTTCGATGGGAACCCAGACCCAGAAGTCAGCCACAACTGGCTCAAGAACGTCGAAACACAACTACATTTACTGGAGATACCTGAAGAACTGAGAGTGGAGGTTGTAACACCGTTTTTGGAAGACCGAGCTAGGAAATGGTGGGAAAATATGTCGCCATCTTTGGCAGAAGTGGAAGAGATCACATGGCAGATTTTTAAGAGAGAATTTTTGAAACAATACTATCCCGCTGAATTTGGACTGCAGAAGTTGGGTGAATTCGAAAACTTCAAACAGGCTCCGGACATGTCAGTGATGGAATACACTTCACGGTTCAACGATCTGGGAACCTATGTCCCAAGGATCATGTCAGATGAAACGTTAAAAATGCATCGATTCAAGAAGGGACTCAACAGTCGAATTCAGTCGGCATTGGCAGTATTCAAGCCAAACAGCTTTGCGGATTTGATGGGCGCTGCAATGAGCGCAGAAACCGATATCAAGCGACGCGATGAAGAAAACAAGAACAAAAGACCGATGAGCAGTCAATCTACTCAGAATGGTCCAAAGTTTAAGAAACCAAATTATTCAGGTGGGTCTTTCAATGGAAATTCTGGCAGTGCTGGTAACACCGAAGGAAAGTGGTGTGATACATGTTCACAGAAACATGTTGGAGAATGTTATCGGAAGACAGACGCTTGTTTTAAGTGCGGAAAGGTGGGTCATAGAATTAAAGATTGTCCAGACAACAAGGACAAAGAGACTGGGGCCCAGCATGCAACATGAAAATAAGACTAATGCTCGGGTTTATGCAATAACCCAAGAAGAAGCCGATAACAGCAATGAAGTGATGGCAGGTACCATCTTACTCAATAAAATGCCTGCATATGCTTTGTTTGATTGTGGCACCACACATTCATTTGTGTCTAGAAGATTTGCTAAAAAGCTTAAACTTGAGCTTGATATTCTTAGTGAACCGTTAAGAGTAGCAACACCTGCCAGCAAAACAATTGAAACACACAAAGTGTATCGAAGCTGTAAAATTTGTATCAGCAATCAAACTTTTGAAGTGGAATTAATTCAACTCAATATGGTTGAGTTTGACATCATCCTTGGAATGGATTGTTTAGCCAAAAACCATGCCATAGTAGACTGTCAAAAGAAAGATATTAGATTTCAAACTCCGACAAAAATGGAAGTTGTATATCACGGAAAATCCAAAGAAAGAAAATCTCTACTATCGGCTTCACAAGCCTGGAAAGCTATAAAGAGAGGAGAAGAAATTTACCTGGCAGTGATCAATGAAATCAAAGAAGAAGAAGTCCCAAAGTTGGAGAATATTCCAATTGTTCAAGAATCTCCAGACGTTTTCCCCGAGGAACTACCGGGAGAGATACCAGATAGGGAAGTAGAATTTCAAATCAATTTGGTCCCTGGTGCTGCACCAATATCAAAGGCACCATACCGAATGGCTCCAGCTAAATTAAAGGAGCTAAAGGAGAAACTGTAGGAATTACAAGACAAGAACCAGATTCGCCCTAGTGCATCCCCATGGGGAGCCCCAGTGCTTTTTGTAAAGAAAAAGGACGGAAGCATGATGCTATGTATTGACTACCGGGAGTTGAACAAGATCACCATAAAGAAAAAGTACCCACTTCCAAGAATAGATGATCTTTTTGATCAGTTAAAGGGAGCCAAGGTCTTCTCAAAACTAGATCTGAGATCTGGTTACCATCAGTTGAAGGTCAAAGCGGGAGACCTCCCTAAAACTGCTTTTAGGACAAGATATGGACATTCCGAATTCACGGTAATGCCTTTTGTCCTAACAAATGCTCCTGCAGCATTCATGGACCTGATGAATCGGGTATTCAAACCATATCTCGACAAGTTTGTGGTTGTCTTCATAGATGATATCCTTGTGTACTCACAAAGTGAAGAAGAACACAAAGAGCATCTGCGTCTCACTTTGCAGACACTTCGAGAAAAGGAACTATACGCCAAATTCAAGAAATGTGAATTTTGGTTAAAAAGTGTGGCGTTCTTAGGACATATAATTTCTGAATTAGGAGTGTCATTAGACCCTAAGAAGGTAGAGGCAATCAAGGATTGGCCACAACCAAAGACAGTGACTGAAGTCAGGAGTTTTCTGGGTTTAGCAGGCTACTATAGAAAATTTGTGGAAGGATTTTCTTCGATAACCATTCCACTCACTGAACTTACTCAGAAAAATTCGAAATTCATTTGGAATGAAGAATGTGAAAGAAGCTTTGAAACCCTGAAGACAAAACTCGCATCCACACCAGTACTAGTTCTTCCCGAGGATGGTAAGAATTTCACTGTATACAGTGACGCTTCAAAGGGAGGATTAGGGTGTGTGCTTATGCAAGAGGGTCAGATAATCGCTTATGCCTCACGGCAACTAAAACCATATGAGCAGAATTACCCCACTCATGACTTGGAGTTAGCCGCAGTAGTATTTGCGCTTAAAATCTGGAGGCACTACCTTTATGGAGTAAAATGCGAAGTTTTTACTGATCACCAGAGCCTCAAGTACATTTTCACTCAAAAGGAATTAAACATGAGGCAAAAAAGGTGGATGGAACTTCTCAAGGACTATGACCTGTCAATCAATTACCATCCGGGTAAAGCAAATAAGGTGACAGATGCGTTGAGTCGAAGTAACCCTGGGAAGGTGACTTAAATTCCCTATCAGTGCAACCAAACCTCCGAGAGACCATCAAATTGAAGCAGAGTCAAGACACCTCCATCCTTAAAATTCAAGAACAAATGCAAGAAGGAAAAGATCTAGAATTTCAAATTGATGAAAATGGAATACTCTGGATGAAAGGACGATTGTCTGTGCCAAACGTCGATGGAATTCGAGAAGAAATAATGGCCGAGGCACATAAATCGAGATTTTCAGTACATCCAGGAAGCACCAAGATGTACCCCGGGATTTGAAAAATAATTACTGGTGGAACGGTATGAAGAAAGATGTAGCTGTCTTTGTTGCTAAGTGTTTAGTCTGTCAACAAGTCAAAGCGGAACATCAAAGGCCTGGAGCACTTTTACAGCTATTGGAGATACCGGAGTGGAAGTGGGATAACATCTCCATGGATTTCGTAGTAGGACTACCACGATCAAGACAGGGTCACGATGGGATCTGGGTGATCATTGACAGATTGACCAAGTCTGCCCATTTCTTGCCAATACGAATGAATTATAATTTGGATAAATTAGCCACTTTGTATGTGGACAACATAGTGAGGCTACATGGAATTCCAGCGAGTATTCTGTCTGATAGAGATCCAAGATTTTGGAAAAGTTTCCAAAAGGCTATGGGAACCAAGGTTACTCTCAGCACGGCCTATCATCCCCAGACTGATGGCCAAACCGAAAGGACAATTCAAACCCTCAAAGATATGCTGAGGGCATGTGCACTGGATTTTTCTGGAAATTGGAGTGAACAGTTAACGCTGATCGAATTCGCCTATAACAACAGCTATCACAGTAGCATCGAGATGGCTCCGTATGAGGCATTGTATGGAAGGAAGTGTAGGTCGCCTCTATATTGGGACGAGGTCGGAGAAAAAGCTGTTACCGGACCAAAACTTATTCAGTTAATCGTTTATAAAGTAGTCATAATCAAGGAGAGACTCAAGGCAGCCTAGGATAGGCAGAAGAGCTGGGCCGATCTAAAGAGAAGACCTTTACAATTGGCAATTGGTGAGAAGGCTTACGTCAAGGTCTCTCCTATGAAGGGAGTAGTTCGGTTCAGTAAATCCGGAAAGCTAAATCCAAGGTATGTGGGACCGTTCGAGATACTGGAGAAAGTGGGAATCCTTAACCTACCGTCTAGCTTTACCGCCTGATATATCCAGGATACATAATGTCTTCTACATCTCACAGCTGAGGAAGTATGTCCCAGGTCCGAGTCATGTACTCAAGGTTGCACCACTGATGATTGAGGGAAACCTCAATGAAGAACTCAAATACGAAGAAGTCCCTACCCGAATAGTGGACTCAAAAGACCAAGTGTTGAGAAATCGGACAATACCTTATGTCAAAGTACACTGGTCAAATCATACTGAGAGGGAGGCAACATGGGAACTCGAGGAGAAAATGCGATCACAATACCCTCATCTGTTCGAAAGATCAAGTTAATGCAAGTTTCGAGGACGAAACTTTTAATAAGGAGGGAGGGATGTGAGAACCCGAGATTTTACAATCCGAAGCAAATCAAGTAAGTAATACGAACTTGAAATTTTATTCAAACTAAGCTCAAAAATGTTTGTTCCAACTATATAATTTGACTATTAACTTAGATTTTCATTAAATTTAACTCGAGGAAGTAACTTCAAAGCTCGGGAATGAGCTCAACAGGAGGCCAAGCTACAAGTATCCGCATCCATCGAAGTATTGTCACGGGAGGAGTAAAACCCCAGCTCAAGGACACAATCTGTCAGCTCAAAGCAGCTCAACCAAGTTTGTCCTAACAAGACCAAAAAGGGAGCTATAAGTTGAGCCAAGAGTTGGGACAAATTAATGTAAAAGAAATGACCTTCGCGTTAACCCATGAAGGAGCTGCGGGAGGAGCTAAGAGCTAGGACATATTGATGATGCAGGAAATGAACCTTTAGAAAATCAAGGTGACATTTAAGGATGCATGAATTTTTGAACCCACCATTATAACTAATCTAGAACTTGAAGAATGCATGGGATTTTGGGGTATTCATGCATGAAACTTTGGACCAACATTATGATCACATTCAAAACTTTCTTGATGACCAAGAATTCGGCCAAGGGGGGGGCTAGGTGGAAGGTTGTTTTTCTTGCCAATAAATACCACTCATGTGGTTGAGAAAAATGCACCCCAAAAACAAACAAGAATTTCGGTTCTCCACTTTCCCCTCACTCTCCAAAATTTCGGCCCTCACTTCTTTTCAAAAACCCTCCAAAAATTCGGCCAAGTCAAGCAAGGGAAAAGAAGGAAAGTTCGTGCAGTCCAATACAATAACCCCGTACCGAAGTGTTCCCCGATCGAAGACAGTATTTGTGAAGTTGCGCCGAAGTGCTGCCAAAATTTCAAGAAAAAGCTTTGTATAAATATTCAAGTAAGTGGGCTTTTCGCTTACGTATCTTCTTTCTATTTTTAACATTTTATATAGATAACGTGACATGCATGTTGGTATGTCTTTTTCGAAAATATTGGTTTGCTTGGTTTAAAAATTCGATCGATTATGTGCTCTCCTCTATGCTTCGAAATTCTTGGTTCCGCTGTGTCTGTATGAAAACTCTGAAATCTGAATATCTGAAAAGTTCTGTCTGTGACTTCTGAATTCGGTTTCACTGTTACGATTCGAATTTGAAATGGGACGAGAATTGTAGTTCTGTTCTGGCCCCCATTAGTAGGTATAAAACCATGTTCTGTTCTGGCCCCCATTGGTGGGTATAAAACCATGTTCTGGCCTCACCCCTTAGAGGACTAACATATTGGGGACAATTTGACCATGTAAATGAGATGAATAACAGTGTTCTGTCTGTTCTGATATGTTCTGTTCTGAATTGATTTAATCTGTTTCTAAATTGTTCTGAATCATCTGAGGAATTCTGTCATTTATTCTATTTGTCTCTGTCCTGATAAGCTAAGAATATTAAGTTTTGAAAGTCTGTTAAAAGAACGTTTTAAGAAAACTAAGCTCTATATGTATCTTTGGAATCGATCGACCCCCACTTGCTGAGTGTTTCCCAAAACACTCACCCCTTACAAATTTCAGATAAAAATGAGGAGCGACTGAATGAGGAAGAGCAAGATGCTTTTCTGGGGTTGGTGAACCGGAGATCAAGATAAGAACTCAAGATTTTGCTTTCCTTTCGTTTCCGCTATTTGAAACTCTTATGTATTTCTAATTCTATTGTCAATGTAAAGACAATGTTTAATTTATGAAAAAGACTGGTTTTTTTGGCATTTCGATACGAGGCTTAATTGTTTTCAAGTAATTGTTAAACAGTGCCGGATGTCACCGACGCTTCGAACTCGGGGCGTGACATTTAAGTGGTATCAGAGCCGCCAGGTTCATAATCCCGCTGGGATTTTAATAGACAAAATTTGGCGAAGTCAAATTTTGGCAAAAGCCTAGTGTATCCCAATTTGAGTCCAACTTTCATCCGTTCTTTAAGTCTAACTTTCATCTGTTTCCTAAATTTCGAATAGACTTCAAAAATCTATCCCTTCGATCATTCCACAAACTCTGAGTATCGAAAATTCTCCACGGCACTATGGACAGACTTCAGGATCAGAATAACTACCTACATTTGGTGAAAGAGAACATGGAGGAAGAGGAGGTAGCTCCGATGGAGGTGGCCGGAGACGAGAGTGCCAGCGACAGCGACGGCGGAGAGATGTTCGATTAGATTAGCATTATAATAAAGTATCTGGATTGTAGTAAACTTGTGACTAAAAAAATATTATGTGCACCAAATTATTTAGAAACTTGCTATTATCTTTCCATTGCATATTTAAAATTTGACAAGTATCTTATCTATAAAAATGTTTTTTTCTAGGAAACCAGTATGGATCTCCAAAACATTATAAATGAACTTCAAAATCAACTTCAGGAAAAGGAGTCAGAAAATTAAAACACTAAAAGAAAAAAAATGAAAAACTCGAAAGAGATAACTACCAGTTGGACGGGAATAACGTGTGCATGATGGAGGATCTTCGTGAGGTCAGAGTGGAAGAAAAGAAAATACGTGAAGACGTTAAAAGTTACACCGCCTATCACCAAGAGTCGGAGCGTCAGCACGAAATCACCAAACAGGAGTTGAAGAAAGAGCAAGATAGAGTTGTTACGCTTCAAATCTGGGATGATAGTCTTCTCAAAACCCAACGTCGTCTTCAGGAGCGGATTGAAGAGCAAGAAATCGATGAAAAAGTAAGCCAATGAACAATACAAGAACTACAAGATCAAGTAAACAACCTTGATCACCACAACACACAACTGCAGAATTACATTGAGCACCTACAAAATGAAATGATCAACATGGAGGAACTCATGGAACAACTGGAAGAAAACCAGATGGAAGAAGAAATTGACGAGGCAATAGGAGACGGAGAAGTAATAGACGAGTAGGGAGAGAGAGTTCTAGAATAGGCTTCGATTGTATCTAGAAATATTTGATTAATCATTTGTTTTGAAAAATATTTGTTTGTATGAAAATTTTTACAATTTAATGAAATTATTCCTTTGTTTAAATATTGTGGCAAACAAATTAATTAAATACACGTTTATAGGATATGGCAGGCAGACCACCCCGAAACAACCGTAACCCTCGTGGCGTTAACCAAAATGAAACCCACCACCACCTCCGAGAGTAAACCTCAGTCAAGAGGATATGATGGCAATAGCTACTATCGTAGCTGCAACGTTACAAGGATTCGTGAACCCATTGGCTAACGCCATCCAACCACTACCTGAACCGCAACCGCGTGGGATTAAGTACCATTACGAATCTCTCAGAAGGAATCGAGTTCCAACTTTCGATGGGAACCCAGACCCAGAAGTCAGCCACAACTGGCTCAAGAACGTCGAAACACAACTACATTTACTGGAGATACCTGAAGAACTGAGAGTGGAGGTTGTAACATCGTTTTTGGAAGACCGAGCTAGGAAATGGTGGGAAACTGTGTCGCCATCTTTGGCAAAAGTGGAAGATATCACATGGCAGATTTTTAAGAGAGAATTTTTGAAACAATACTATCCCGCTGAATTTGGACTACAGAAGTTGGGTGAATTCGAAAACCTCAAACAGGCTCCGGACATGTCAGTGATGGAATAAACTTCACGGTTCAACGATCTGGGAACCTATGTCCCAACGATCATGTCAGATGAAACGTTAAAAATGCATCGATTCAAGAAGGGGACTCAACAGTCGAATTCAGTCTGCATTGGCAGTATTCAAGCCAAACAGCTTTGCGGATTTGATGGGCGCTGCAGAAACCAAGTATAAGAAACCAAATTTAAGAAACCAAACTAAGCGACGCGATGAAGAAAACAAGAACAAAAGACCGATGAGCAGTCAATCTACTCATAATGGTCCCAAGTTTAAGAAACCAAATTATTCAGGTGGGTCTTTCAAAGGAAATTCTGGCAGTGCTGGTAACACCGAAGGAAAGTGGTGTGATACATGTCGACAGAAACATGTTGGAGAATGTTATCGGAAGACAGACGCTTGTTTTAAGTGCGGAAAGGTGGGTCATAGAATTAAAGATTGTTCAGACAACAAGGACAAAGGGACGGGGCCCAGCAAGCAACATGAAAATAAGACTAATGCTCGGGTTTATGCAATAACCCAAGAGGAAGCCGATAACAGCAACGAAGTGGTGGCAGGTACCATCTTACTCAATAAAATGCCTGCATATGCTTTGTTTGATTGTGGCACCACACATTCATTTGTGTCTAGAAGATTTGCTAAAAAGCTTAAACTTGAGCATGATATTCTTAGTGAACCGTTAAGAGTAGCAACACCTGCCAGCAAAACAATTGAAACACACAAAGTGTATCGAAGCTGTAAAATTTGTATCAGCAATCAAACTTTTGAAGTGGAATTAATTCAACTCAATATGGTTGAGTTTGACATCATCCTTGGAATGGATTGTTTAGCCAAAAACCATGCCATGGTAGACTGTCAAAAGAAAGATATTAGATTTCAAACTCGACAAAAATGGAAGTTGTATATCACGGAAAATCCAAAGAAAGAAAATCTCTACTATCGGCTTCACAAGCCTGGAAAGCTATAAATGGAGGAGAAGAAATTTACCTGGCAGTGATAAATGAAATCAAAGAAGAAGAAGTCCCAAAATGACTCTCGAAAGAGCGTTTCTTGTTTTTGGCCTCCATTCACCAAATTTCGACTTGTACAATTTTCGGAGCTTTATTTCATCATTTTAGGTGTATGTTAACCATGACTAAATGATGGTTTGATGTTGGTTCAGGTTGGTACGGAGTCATGGTTAGAAATTTAGTTGTTGGTCTAGTTGGCCCCGATTTTTATTGGTCCAATGACTAAGTTATTTTCAAGGAAAAATCATTTGCATATTTTTCATGTAAGAATTAGGTCGCAGCGAGCCTGGGGACGATCCAACCCATTCGGTAAAATAAAACAGGATATTTAATTATATTACGTGCATAAAAATATAAAATGTTCATTTTTGAGATATATGCGATATTGTTTGTGGTCACCTCACGTTCATGGGATTGCAGCTTATCATGGGATTATTACTTCATCCGGTGGTCACTGACCGGTTCATGTTCATGTATTGGTACGGATATCTAGTCCAATGGCTGTGATGATCTCTACCGCCCAGTATACTGTGGTTTAGTCTGATCAGACGATTCATTTCACGTTATGGGCCACTTGTGTAGAACATATTCTCAACAGAAAATTATTATATGCTATCTCATGACAGGGCTCTATCGAGCAAACATTTCACTTACGATTTTCAGTTCAGTTATGCACGTATTTATAATTACTCATGACAAGATATTTTCACGTTATGCTTTACGACATGATATTTTTACCCGGCATGAAATTTTATGATATATTTAATTGTTATCTACGATATATGCATGCTGAGTCTTTAGACTCACTAGACTTGATTGTTGTAAGTACTGATGAGGTCGGGACCGAGGGCGGGGACAGTGAGCCATCTTGGTTCGGCAGTAGTAGGAACACGAGGACCTCATTTATCAGTTTATTTATTATTTTATGCAAACTCACTTTATCGCAATGAATTATTTTAAGTTGTTGCTTTGAAACAAATATTTACTTCCGCTGCTATTTCGACATTTAAAACTTTTATTCCATTGTTACATTAAAACCTTAAAACTTTTATTCAGTTTATTATGAATTAGGCAAGTTATTTAACTTTAAAAAGAAATTTCAAATTTTTCCGCAAATTTTCAAGTACGAAATACGGGCCTTTACAGTTGATATCAGAGCCTATGTTCTTGTAGAGGGTTGTACTACTACTGACCTCGAGAAGCTCACGAAGTCACGTCTTCGGTCTATAAGTTTTACGTTTACGCATTTCTTTTACAGCATGAAATATTTTTACAGCATGTCTCACTGAAATGATTTATGTCAAGTGAAAGGGATTGATTTTAGGTGCCCGAAAGCGCAACGGAAGTTCAAAAAATTAATTTTCAACAAGAAAATTTCGGCCACCTATGTACTAGTGTTGTATCATATACAAAACACAATATATGTCATACATAGAGTGTTTAGAAATGTACCTATCAATCACAAGGATTGATTGTGGCTCCAACTTAGTTGTCAAACAACTAAGTTCTTCAATGGATGACCCAATCTACAAGCTTCCTTGTTCTTGAAATCTTTCCTTCAAATTAGGTCCACCACTAACAAGGTAGATCCACCCTAATTTTGTACTAGAAAAATTAGGGCATTTTTCTTTGAGAAGTGTGTGCTTTCATCAACAATTGAAGAAGCAAAAATGGTGGAGAATAATACTTCAAAATTTCAGCCATATGGTCTAAGGGAGAGAAGGGAGAGTTTTCTTGGTTGTGGAAAAAGTTGTTGTGTTGTCCCTAAAAGCATGTCCATGCCTTGGACATGGAAAAATTTGTCTCCCAACTCTTCAACTCCCCATGCACATTCTATTTGGGCTTGTAACAATTATAAGGCCCATGGACTTTTAATGTAAATGTCTCAAACACATTTGAGAACATTTAACCATCACTTGATTTTACTCAAGCCCACTAGTTTAATAATTATTTCTAATTGGGCTCTACAAGGCCCAATATTATTTAATTAATCCAACACTTGAATTAATTTAATTATTTGAACTCTACTAGGTCCACTAGTGTTTAATTAATTCAACACTTGAATTAATTTAATTTAGTCCATAATAATGTTTATGAAAATCACAATTTTCAAATACATTATTTGCTTGGCCAACTTTTAATTTAGGAACACTTCCTCAAATTAAAAGTTACATTCTCCTTTTTGAAGTCATACTTCTATTTTATTTCTGCTTATAAACTCCTTTATAAGCCGTTCAACACATTGAACTATTTTACTTTTCAACGGAATCTAAAAAGTTAGCACTTGTGTGACCCTCAATGGTTCATTGATACAACTAGTTGTGGGTTCACATCTCCATGTGATTCGGACTAAACATGTCCTTATTCGAGCATACCCCAATTGCTCCATTCTTACTTATCAACTCCTTGATAATAAGAACGTCAGAACTCAAGTCTGATAGTAACCAACAAATCATGTTAAACGCCTAGCAGCATCGCTTACATGATTCCCTAGGTATCAAATAATAGTGCCTGCAAGAACCATTCAATTATGGTTAGCGTACAGTACGGTCCCTTCAACTCATATATCCCGAACGATTCGACAATCATTGGTATATCGAGAGTGTCTCAATGAATCGATACTATGTGTCATGTCGTAGTTGCATCGATGGTTTAATCTATGAAACCCCTTTCATAATTACCACCATACTCTGATCAGAGATTTCATACTACATACACATAGGATATCCATACCCGAAGGTAAGCGGTGAATCCCAGACTACAATGCATCGACTCCTATATGTTTCGACAAAACACCCAACCTTGCCACCTGATGACCCCTTGAGAGTCGGTAAACTAGTCAAAGTGTAATGCTAGCACATAGAGTCTCAATGTTGTCCCGGGTCATAAGGACTAATGGTGTACAACCATAAACTAGGACGTTTCCACTCGATAAGTGAGAACCACTTGGAAAGTCCTTTATGGAGGGTTGTTCAGTGCACTCTACCAGGAGCACCTATCTGCACGCTCGGACATCACAATATCTCCTACCAATGAAACATGGTACTCACATCGCAGATACTAGTCTCGAACTCGAGCGGCCTATATCCTTCTTAGCGGCGGCTGAATCGACTAGGAACTGTTTAGAATATACAGTATTCCAAATATGAGTTTCATGATACTCATCATATGAGCATCTCATATTCTTTCTACTATTTGTATATTCAAGGGCTTTATCTATGTAACTAGCATGGGTATACAGATAAAGATGTGCAAAAATAATAATTTCAAATATTATTAAAATAAAGATTGTTTATACATAGAGTTTCATTGTGAACACTCGGCCAACACTTGGATCGACGTGCACCTACTCTAACAATCTCCCACTTGCACTAGAGCCAACTACCCATATTCTTCAAACCCATCGATTCGCGATGCTTCTCGAATAATGGTCCAGGTAAAGGCTTAGTTAGCGGATCAGCAACATTATCTGCGGAGCCGACTTTGTCAATCGAGACATCTCCTCTTTCCACAATCTCTCGGAGGATGTGGTACTTTCTCAATACATGTTAGGACTTCTGATGAGACCTTGGCTCCTTTGCTTGAGCTATAGCTCCCGTGTTGTCACACAACACCGGGACTGGAGCAACTCTATTAGGAATGACGTCCAACTCTTGGACGATATTCCTTATCCAAACAGCCTCCTTTGTTGCATCTGATGCAGCAAGATATTCGGCCTCAGTGGTGGAATCCGCTGTACTATCTTGTTTGGAACTCTTCCAAGAGACAGTAGCACCATTGAGCATGAATATGAATCCAGAGGTTGACTTCGAGTCGTCGACCTCGCTTTGGAAGCTAGAGTCGGTATAGCCTTCCAATTTCAGTTCTCCACCCCCATAGACCAAGAACAATTTATTGGTCCTTCTCAAATACTTGAGGATGTCTTTCACAGCTTTCCAATGTGGAAGACCAGGGTTCGATTGATATCTACTCACTACACTTAGTGAGAAAGCCACGTCAGGACGTGCAGATATCATCTCATACATGATGCTACCAATCGCAAATGCATACGGAATGCGTGTCATCGCCTCTATCTCTGCATCAGTCTTGGGAGACATAGACTTGGATAGGGACACGCCATGACACATTGGTAGATGTCCTCTCTTGGACTCATCCATCGAGAACCGCTTCACGATGGTATCAATGTATGTGGACTGGGTAAGACCAAGCAATCTTTTCGATCTATCTCTATAGATCTGTATTCCCAATACTAAAGATGCTTCACCCAAGTCCTGCATCGAGAACTTACTCGCTAACCATATCTTAGTTGATTGCAACATTCCTACATCATTCCCAATGAGTAGAATGTCATCAACATACAGCACCAGGGATGTCACAACACTCTCACTGACCTTCTCATACACACAGGGTTCCTCAGGATTCTTAGTAAAACCAAACTCTTTGATTGTACTATCGAATCTAAGGTTCCAACTCCTAGATGTCTGCTTTAGACCATAAATAGATCTCTGAATTTTTCATACCATATGCTCACTTCCGACAGATGTAAACCATTCGGTTTGAGACATGTAAATCTCTTCCTTAATATCCCCATTAAGAAAGAATGTCTTGACATCCATCTGCCATATCTCATAGTCATACCATGCAGCTATGGCTAGCAAAATCCTTATGGACTTGAACATTGCAACTGGAGAAAAGGTTTCCTCAAAGTCAACTCCTTGTCTTTGAGTATATCCTTTTGCCTCCAATCGCGCTTTGAAGGTCAATACCTTCCCATCCGCCCCAAGTTTCCTCTTGTAAATCCATTTACACCCTATGGGAACAATTCTCTCAGGTGGATCCACGAGATTCCACACTTGGTTTGAATGCATGGAATTCATCTCAGATTCCATCGCTTCAAGCCACTTGGATGAATTGGCATCAGATAACGCTTCCTTGAAGGTCCTTGGATCACATCCATGGTTAGGCTCATCATGGCCTTCTTCAAGAAGCAGACCATACCTCATAGGTGATCTCGAGACTCTCTCGGATCTTCTAGGAGCTTGTATCTCTTCTCTTGGCTCTTCGAGTGTGGGTTCTATAATTGTGGGTGTCTCTTGAACCTCTTCGAGTTCTATCATCTCCCCTTTTCTATCCAATAGAAATTCCTTTTTCAAAAAGGTTACATTCCTAGAAACAAACACCTTTGTTTCTTGGGGGATGATAGAAATAATATCCAACTAAATTCCTTGGATATCCGACAAAGTAACATAAAATGGATCGACTATCCAATTAATCTCCCACTACCTGCTTCACATAAGCAGGGCACCCCCATATTCTAAGATAAGAATATGGTGTCTGCCTTTGAATGGACATTTAGTGGAATATCTTTCAATTTTAAGTTATAGAGATCGTTTTTCAAGTTTACAAGTACCTAATCAAACATTCATTCTTGTAAATACTGCAAACACTTTTGCAAAATAAACAAGAATATCCATTTTTATCATCATAGAAATGGAAACAATGTTTTCACAAAATTAGGTACAAACAAAACATCTCTTAAAATTAACTTAAAATCATTGTTCAACAGCAAGTAAACATCTCCTTTGGCCTTGGCAGCAACTCTTGCTCCAATGCCCATCCTCAAGAAGGTCTCTCACCTTCCCTAAGCCTTCTACTTCTTCCCATCACCTGTAACTCATTACAGAGATGTGAGTCACAACCGGTATCCAATACCCAAGAACTAGAGTTAATTGAAATGTTTACTTCAATATAGAACATACCGTTTCCAGAACTCTTCTGGGCAAGAAATTCTCTGCAATTACGCCTCCAATGTCCAGGCTTTTTGCAGTGATGATAAATATCAGCAGTCTTATCAGCCTTAACTGGTGTGGCTGCCTCAACGGGATTCGGAGATTGCCTCAACAAGGGCACGTTCTTCTTGGGACGTTGGAAAGAACGCTTCTTTCCCTTCCTATGTGGATCAATCTTCGTACCAGATGAAGAACCCACATAAAGAACCAACTTCTCTTTCTTGATGGTAGATTCAAACGTAACAAGTATGTTAACCAACTCCTCAAGGGTCGGCTCTAGATTGTTCATGTTGAAATTCACCACAAAAGGATCAAATGAGGTAGGCAGCGATAAGAGCAACACGTCGGTGGTCAACTCCGAAGGCAACATCAGATCCATGCCAACGAGCTGGTCCACGAGCCCAATCAACTTCAGGCCATGCTCATGGACCGAGGCCCCATCTCGCATGCGCAAAGTGATCAGCTCCTTGACTGTAGCATGCCTAAGAGGCCGTGTTTGCTCACCAAAGAGCTCCTTGAGATGCAAATGAATGTCAGCAGCACTCTTTGCATCCTCAAAACGCCTCTGCAGCTCATCATTCTTAGAAGCCTGCATATAACACCTGGATTTCAAGTCATGGTCACACCATTCCTTGTAAGTCTGCAATTCCTCAGGAGTGCAATCAGTCGGAGCCTCAACAGGGGGCGACTCAGTCAGTGTATATGCTATCCTTTCCGAATTCAAGACAATCTTTAAGTTTCTTAGCCAAGTGAGATAATTAGGTCCAGTTAACACGTGTTTTTCAAGTATTGCAGATAGCGGATTGCGAATCGAAGACATTGTCAAAAATTGGACTGAAAAGTATAACAGATAAATGTTAATGACTATTTTAAAATATTTAGTAAGATATAAAGTATGAACTTTTACTTTATAAATGTTTACTCCCACTGTTTTGACATCTTTCACTACCCTCTAGTGAAAACGGGAAACTCCTTTCTTCGGTAGGTACGTAAGGTCCAATTAGCGAATCATGATCCCGAATAATATCAGCCAATCACAATTCCTAAAAGGTAGTTTCCAATTGCATCTCAAAGCAACCCTCTACGTAAACTTTTGTCTCACGTTTGATTAGGACCCAATAATATGACGTCGTTCATCTTTACGTGTCAAGCCTTACCCATCGATGTTGAACCTTAATGAACGGTCGCCATGAGTTCCCTCAATAATATGAGCCGAAATCATGGGAGTTCCACGTAGTTCACATCACCATGTCAATGGTAGTCACAGCTTTCCGGCACCCAGGGCCCCCCCAATCATATGAGCCAAGCCCCGAGCACGGGTAGCGTTCATCATGCACCCATTGTCGATGGAAAACATGGAAATTCTAAACAAATTTATAATTCCCCTTTTCGGGCTTGATATTAATTTTGAATCTTATTCAAAATGAGGGTTTTTAATTTTGAAAGGTCTCATCATAAATTTTATTTAAAAGCTTGCCATGTTTGATCGTATGTTTTTCGGATTCATGCAACTTTGTTATTATCATAATAATAACGCACATACTCATTATTTATAACATATCATGCATATATTATAAGCAGTAAACAAACAATGATGATCAATCGCCCCAATACTAATGGCCCGTGTGAGCTAAACACGGGCCTAGGTCCAATTCTAGGGTAATGCAAGGGATGCAAATGCAACTATTACATTAGCTTCCAATATTTACATGTCTTCGATCTTCATAATCATCATGGCCACCATCTTCCAATCTTTATTATCCACTATACTAATATTTACAAATAAATATCCATGGCAAATAGGGATACATCTCATGGGGGTGGGAACGGGCCATAAACCAAGCTCACTTTAAATTTGATAATTATTACAATCATTCAACACAAAATATCCTAGCATACACCTAGCAAATTGGGACTTGGGCTTTTGATCATCCTTCATGCATAATATCACATATCATACACCATCAATTAATTATCACAATAATTAATCGATCCAATATTATATATCTTGAACCAATCACTAACCGCCACGATTATAAACAAAATTAACAAATTATACAAACACCTTTGTCTACTTTCAATTAATTTATTTATAACCGAATTTCTTGTAAATTACAATTTACTATAAATAATTAAAGTCCAACTTAAATTATTTATTTTATGAGAAAATATTTGCAATTTTTGTAATTTTAAACTTAAAGACCCAAAAACTCATTTTTCACCAAAAATATTTTGGCTCATTTAAAATTCACAAATATGTTAGCCATCCAATAGCCCAACAACTCAAGGCCCATGACACTTTAATATTTCAAAACACCTTTTGAAAACCCTAGTCGTCATCGCCGTCGCCGGATTCCGGCCAACAACAAATTTTTTTTTTTAATTTTAAAAGATGGGGCTGTTCGGGCAGCCCTCGGGCTGCCCTAGCTACCCGAAATGGGCAGCCCCACGGGCAGCCTGAGCTGTCCCGAATTTTCCCCAAAATTCAGCCTTGGTTTTGTTGCAAAAATATTTCTCATGCGGTTAGAAATCGATCTCAATATAATATTATGTATATGCTACAAAAACTAGTACCCTTAACTCATGATACCACTTGAAAGTGATCGATTTTAGGTGCCCGAAGGCGCAACGGAAGTTCAAAAAATTAATTTTCAACAAGAAAATTTCGGCCACCTATGTACTAGTGTTGTATCATATACAAAACACAATATATGTCATACATAGAGTGTTTAGAAATGTACCTATCAATCACAAGGATTGATTGTGGATCCAACTTAGTTGTCAAACAACTAAGCTCTTCAATGGATGACCCAATCTACAAGCTTCCTTGTTCTTGAAATTTTTCCTTCAAATTAGATCCACCACTAACAAGGTAGATCCAACCTAATTTTGCACTAGAAAAATTAGGGCATTTTTCTTTGAGAAGTGTGTGCTTTCATCAACAATTGAAGAAGCAAAAATGGTGGAGAATAATACTTCAAAATTTCGGCCATATGGTCTATGGGAGAGAAGGGAGAATTTTCTTGGTTGTGGAAAAAGTTGTTGTGTTGTCCTAAAAGCATGTCATGCCTTTGACATGGAAAAAATTGTCTCCCAACTCTTCACCTCCCCATGCACAATCTATTTGGGCTTGTAACAATTACAAGGCCCATGGACTTTTAATTTAAATGTCTCAAACACATTTGAGACCATTTAACCATCACTTGATTTTACTCAAACCCACTAGTTTAATAATTATTTCTAATTGGGCTCTACAAGGCCCAATGTTATTTAATTAATCCAACACTTGAATTAATTTAATTATTTGAACTCTACTAGGTCCACTAGTGTTTAATTAATACAACACTTGAATTAATTTAATTTAGTCCATAATAATGTTTATGAAAATCACAATTTTCAAATACATTATTTGCTTGGCCAACTTTTAATTTAGGAACACTTCCTCAAATTAAAAGTTACATTCTCCTTTTTGAAGTCATACTTCTATTTTAGTTATGCTTATAAACTCCTTTATAAGCCGTTCAACACATTGAACTATTTTACTTCTCAACGGGATCTAAAAAGTTAGCACTTGTGTGACCCTCAATGGTTCATTGATACAACTAGCTGTGGGTTCACATCTCCATTTGATTCGGACTAAACATGTCCTTATTCGAGCATACCCCAATTGCTCCATTCTTACTTATCAACTCCTTGATAATAAGAACTTCAGAACTCAAGTCTGATAGTACCCAACCAATCATGTTAAACGCCTAGCAGCATCGCTTACATGATTCCCTAGGTATCAAATGATAGTGCCTGCAAGAACCATTCAATTATGGTTAGCGTACAGAACGGTCCCTTCAACTCATATATCCCGACCGATTCGACAACCATTGGTATATCGAGAGTTGTCAATGAATCGATACTATGTGTCATGTCGTAGTTGCATCGATGGTGTAATCTATGAAATCCCTTTCATAATTACCACCATACTCTGATCAGAGATTTTATACTACATACACATAAGATATCCATACCCGAAGGTAAGCGGTGAATCCCCGACTACCATGCATCGACTCCTATATGTTTCGACAAAACACCCAACCTTGACACCTGATGACCCCTTGAGAGTCGGTAAACAAGTCAAAGTGTAATGCTAGCACATAGAGTCTCAATGTTGTCCCGGATCATAAGGACTAATGGTGTACAACCATAAACTAGGACGTTTCCACTCGATAAGTGAGAACCACTTGGAAAGTCCTTTATGGAGGGTTGTTCAGTGCACTCTACCAGGAGCACCTATCTGCATGCTCGGACATCACAATGTCATCTACCAATGAAACATGGTACTCACATCGCAGATACTAATCTCGAACTCGAGCGGCCTATATCCTTCTTAGCGGCGGCTGAATCGACTAGGAACTGTTTAGAATATACAGTATTCCAAATATGAGTTTCATGATACTCATCATATGAGCATCTCATATTCTTTCTACTATTTGTATATTCAAGGGCTTTATCTATCCAACTAGCATGGGTATACAGATAAAGATGTGCCAAAATAATTTCAAATATTATTAAAATAAAGATTGTTTATACATAGAGTTTCATTGTGAACACTCGGCCAACACTTGGCTCGACGTGCACCTACTCTTACATCAAGATTATGAGTATGCAATATTTATTTAAATTTAAAGAAATAATAGAGATTATGCATGTTAGTTACGTATGGTTATGTATGGAACAGTATGCCTCCTAGACGCATTCTTGAGCGCACAAGAGATGATGAGCCTCGCCAGGAGGACGGTGAGAATCAGAGGCAGGAGAGAAATTTACCACCTGCACCTCCACCGGACATAAATGCCCAGATGTTAGCTGGGATGACTCATTTCTTCGCACAGTTTGCGGGGAAACAATGCTGTGGCAACCAGGCCGGCAGGTCCCGAGGCTACCTATGAGCGTTTCATGAAGATGAGGCCGAAGGAGTTCTAAGGGACTTCCGATCCTATGATTGCCGACGGCTGGATCAAGTCCCTCAAGGTTATCTTTGAGTTTATGGAGCTTGGGGATGCGGACAAAGTTCGTTGTGGGACATATCTATTTGGAGGAGACGCACGCCTATGGTGGGAAAGAGCATCTGTTGCCTTGAACTTGGCTACTCTGAGCTGGACGCGCTTCACGGAGGTATTTTACTCCAAATATTTTACTGACGAGGTGCGTGCCAGGTTGACCAGGGAGTTCATGACCCTGAGGCAGGGAGACTCGACTGTTACGGAGTTCATCCGTGAGTTTGAGAGGGGTTGCCATTTCGTGCCCCTGATTGCGAACGATTCCGGTGCCAAGATGAGACACTTTCTAGATGGTCTACGACCGATCTTGCGCCGTGATGTTAGGGTGGCTGGCCCTACTACGTATGACATCGCTGTCTCCAGAGCTCTAGGTGCAGAGCAGGACCAGCATGATATTGACAGGGACCGTCAGGGCAAGCGACGAGTCCAAGTGCCACACCGCCCTCCTCCTCAGCAGCAGCCACAGAATAAGAGGCCTTTCCACGGCCCACCTAGAAACAGAGGACAGCAGCAGCGGGAATGCGCAGTCCCGAGGACCTTTGAGCACCCAGTCTATCCTTAGTGCACACGCCGCCATGCTGGAGCATGTATGTATGGCTCAGGGAAGTGTTATAAGTGTGATAGTCCAGATCACCTACTGCAGCAGTGCCCTCGGGGGAGTTTGCCTACCCAAGACAGAGTTTTTGCTCTCCATGCAGCGGAGACGAACCCAGACACCATGCTCATGACAGGTATCTTTAAGATTTAAGTTAATATTCGAAATTCAATGTTTTGGGAATTTATGTTTTGGATTGAGATTTTGAACCTAGAAATTGCGATAGGATTGCATGCTCTAATCAGTGATACTTTCGTGAATTAGGTTAGAACAACTTTGACATTTGCATGTCTATAAGTTAGTTCTAGTAATTATTGGGTTCAGCTTGACGTTCCAGCCTTTCAGGGAGAATCTTTATAGCGGGTTCAGCTACGAAAGCCTTGATAGATTCAGGGGCTACCCATTCATTCATTTCGGAGACCTTTGCTAATTTTCTCAAGGTCAAGACCGTTGGGCTAAATATAGCCTATTCAGTAGTACTACCTTCTGGAGAGGAGATGGCAGGCTACCAATGTGATCCGAGACATAGACCTCGAGCTTCATGGCAATCTTGTTTATGCGGATCTGATCGTTCTGCCGATGCCAGAGTTTGACATTATTCTGGGGATGGACTGGCTATTAAGGAACAGAGTCGTGATCGACTTTCAGCGGAGATCTGTTCTATCCGACTGCCTGGGATGGAGCAGTTATTATTCGAGCCAGACAGGTACTTTCCTTTATCGCGCATTATACCTTGTGTCTAGGCTAGGAAGCTCATGCATAGAGGGTGTCGGTCATTTTTAGCAACTTTTATATCTGTCCCTGAGGCACCAAGTCAGTCGACCTCAGTTGTTCCGATTGTTAGGGATTTCATAGATGTTTTTCCTGAGGACGTCTCTAGTATGCCACCCGAGCGAGAGGTGGAGTTTTCTATTGAGCTTATGCCAGGTACGGCTCCGATTTCCAAAGCACCGTACCGATTAGCACCGACAGAGATGGCAGAACTTAAGAAGCAGATTCAGGAACTTCTCGACAAGGAGTTCATTCGCCCGAGTTTTTCACCATGGGGCGCGCCAGTCTTGTTTGTGAAGAAGAAGGATGGTACGATGAGGCTTTGCATTGATTACCGGGAGTTGAACAGGGTTACAGTGAAAAACAAATACTCACTTCCGAGGATTGAAGATTTATTTGATCAGTTGCAGGGAGCTTCGGTATTCTCAAAGATTGATATGTGTTCCGGTTATCACCAGTTGAGGTTGAAAGACGCCGATGTTCTCAAGACAGCTTTCAGGACTCGTTATGGCTACTTCGAGTTCCTTGTGATGCCGTTCGATTTGAGGAATACGCCAGCAATCTTCATGGATCTCATGAATCGCGTATTTCAATCGTATCTTGATCAATTTGTGATAGTATTCATAGACAACATTCTCATCTACTCTAAGAATCAAGAGGATCACAGCAGACATTTGACCGCAGTTTTGCAGACCTTGCAGAAGCATAAGTTATTCGCGAAGTTCAGTAAGTGCGAGTTCTGGTTAGAGAAGGTGGCGTTCTTAGGCCACATTGTTTCTAGCTGTGGTATTGAGGTAGACCCAGCGAAAGTTGCAGCAGTCAGAGATTGGGTTGTGCCGCAGAATGCATCAGAGATCTGCAGTTTCCTTGGGCTAGCAGGATATTACCGGAAGTTTATTCAGGGATTCTCCTCTATCGCAGTTCCACTCACGTCGTTGACAAAGAAGAATGTTAAATTTGTGTGGAGCGATGAGTGTCAGAAGAGCTTTCGATACTTTGAAGCAAGCTCTTACCTCAGCGTCAGTATTGGCCATGTCATCGGGCCCGGCGAGTTTGTTTTGTATACTGATGCTTCGAAGCTCGGTTTAGGCGCAGTGTTGATGCAGCATGGGAAGGTGATAGCGTATGCTTCTCGACAGTTGAAAATCCATGAGAAGAACTACCCTACCCACGATCTAGAGTTGGCCGCCGTAGTATTTGCCTTGAAGATTTGGAGGCATTATTTGTACGGAGAGAAGTGCCAGATCTTTACCGACCATAAGAGCCTCAAGTACTTCTTTACACAGAAAGAGCTGAATATGCGTCAGAGGCGTTGGTTGGAGCTAGTGAAGGACTATGACTGTGACATTAGTTGCCACCCGGGCAAAGCTAATGTAGTTGCGGATGCATTGAGCAGGAAAGTCGCAATGATGGCTCATCTAGCGATTTTGAGGCCTCTTCAGTCTGAGATGCAGAGGTTTGATCTAGAGACTTATCCTCGAGGTAGAGTTCCCCGTCTATCTACTTTGACGATTCAGTCTTCCCTTCTAGACCGTATTCGCAGTGGTCAGTCAGCAGATGAGCAGTTGGAAAAGTGGAAGCAGAGGGATGAGGCCAAGGGCAGTATCTTGTATACAGTAAGCGACGGGATTGTGAGATACCGAGATAGGATGTGGGTTCCTAGCAGTGATTCTATCCGAGCAGATATTATATCCGAGGCCCATATGTCGCCGTACTCTATTCATCCTGGGAGTACAAAGATGTATAAAAATCTGCAGTTGTTGAATTGGTGACCCGGAATGAAGAAGGATATCAGAAGTTTCGTATCCGAGTGTCTGACGTGCCAGCTAGTGAAAGCAGAGCATCAAAGACCAGCAGGCTTGCTCAAGCCTCTTCCTATTCCCGAGTGGAAGTGGGAGAATATTACCATGGACTTCGTGACCGATTTGCAGAAGTCAGTTAGAGGGTCAAATGCTATCTGGGTGATTGTTGATCGTCTTACCAAATCAGCGCACTTCTTGCCTATCAAGACGACTTTCACCACGATTCAGTATGCAGAGTTGTATATCCGAGAGATAGTCAGACTTCATGGTATTCCCGTTTCTATAGTGTCTGACTGAGATCCTAGATTCACTTCCGCATTTTGGAAGAGTCTGCATTCAGCAGTGGGTACGAAGTTGTTGTTTAACACAGCTTTCCACCCTCAGGCAGATGGGCACTCAGAGAGAGTTATCCAGATTTTGAAGGATCTTCTCCGTGCTTGTGTCATGGACTTTTCAGGGAGCTAGGAGTCGAATTTTCCATTGGTAGAGTTCACCTATAACAACAGTTTCCAGTCGTTTATAGGTATGGCTCCGTTTGAGGCACTGTATGGTCGAAAGTGCAGATCGCCGGTTCATTGGGATGAAGTAGGGGAGAGATCAGAGTTCCAGAGATTATTCAGCAGGCTGCCGATGTAGTAGTCAAGATCCGTGATAGGATGAGGACTGCACAGAGTCGACAGAAGAGTTATGCAGATCAGAGGAGGAGAGATCTAGAGTTTGCCGTTGGCGACCATGTTTTTGTGAAGGTAGCACCTATGAAAGGTGTCATGCGGTTTGGGAAGAAAGGAAAGCTCAGTCCGAGATTCATCGGACCATTCGAGATCCTCGACAGGGTTTGGTCGTTAGCTTATCGTGTTGCTCTTCCGCCGAATCTGGCTGGAGTACACAATGTGTTCCACGTCTCTATGCTGAGGAAGTCTATGGCGAATCCTTCGCATGTCCTGAATTTTGAACCGTTGCAACTCACTCCGAACCTGTCTTATGAAGAGAGACCAGTGCAAATCTTAGACAGACAGGAGAAGAAGCTTCGGAACAAGCTGGTTAAGCTAGTGAAAGTCAAATGTCTTAATCATCCAGAGGAAGAAGCTACGTGGGAATCTTAGTCAGAGATGACGAGTCGGTATCCCGAGTTATTCGGTAAGTTTTAATTTCGAGGACGAAATTTCTTTTAAGGGGGAGAGTTGTAGAACCCGTTAAATCAGACTACGTATAATAAGCCAGGCATAATTTCTAGTATTTAAAATTAAAAATGATTTCTTTATTTTTTTGGCATTTTAAAGTTATTTAGTCTTGGTTATTTATTTTAAATCGCATG
The DNA here is from genome assembly GCF_025594145.1 of Primulina tabacum. NCBI lineage: Eukaryota > Viridiplantae > Streptophyta > Magnoliopsida > Lamiales > Gesneriaceae > Primulina > Primulina tabacum. The sequence continues at coordinate 12,579,598 of NC_134557.1, read as the reverse complement.
AGTTTAGTTTTGTATTTTAAGTTAAATAAGCGAGGCCGGACTGGAGTTGGAGTAATGAGATAAATTTTAATAATGAGAAAATATTCTTAGACTTAATTTAAGATAAAGAATAAATTATTTTAAGGTAAAAGAATGTTTAGGGATTTAATTAATTAATTGAATTTAGTAGTAAATAAGTTCCTTTATGCCCAATAATTTAATTAAAAGCCTAAATTAAAATGTGTGACCAATTGAGATAAGTTAATCTAGGCTTATTTTATTTAATAAATTATAGATTTACATGTTAGTAATTTACTTTAAGAAAATTGCCATGCATGCAAGATAATCACTAAACTAATTAATTACTTAATTTACTAAAATACTTAATGGGTAGATAAAACTTTAAAGATTTAAAATACAATATTTAAGCAATATTCCACCCCATTTTAATAAGAAATTTTTGGTAATTACTTAGGAGATTTGAATTTAGTTAGTCAACTCACTACCTTTGATTCATTTCCTTATTCTTTACATGGTAGATGATTCCCTTCATTTTTATTCACCGCTAATTAACAATTACGCAATATTCTCCCTTATTTGATAAGCTAGAATCGGCCATCACCCTATCAAATATCCCTCAAATCAAATCATATCAAACCATTTCCTTATCCCTCAAACTTTAGGATAGAAAAGATTTGAGCTTGCCATTTAATCTCCCATCTACTTTGCAACTTCTTCATTCACCTCCTAGACTTTTTCTCTCCCCATTTTCGAAAACTTGAGAGCAATTTCAGTGGAAAAATCGTGAGTTCCTAGGGAGGAACAAGAGAGAAAAACAAGCAAGAAGCAAAGCAACTCCGTCTCCACCGCGCCGTGTCGTCGTTTGATTTGTTTTCTTTTCAAAACAAATTTCCAGGCATGTATATACATTTATTTTCTCTTCAATCAAGTTATATAATAATTTAAAACATTACACGTACATGAATCATGAAGCAAAATCAATTTTTGGACAGCAACTTTCAAAAAACATGTACAGAATTTTCGGCTCTTCCCACATGCACTTCACGTTCCTTGTTGTTTTTGTGGTTACAGGGTTGGCTCGATTTCCAGGGACTCAAGGCTAATTTTAGACATGATATAGGGTGTGTTAGGAAGGGAGTTGTCCAATGGTTTCAGCCCCTTTCCCCCTTGCATCATGTTTTGGACAGCAACTCCCCAACATGTCATTTTGTGTCTCGATTTGCATGTTTATTGTCTAAGGTGAAGATTATGATCTTGGCTGCCCTAGGGGCTGTAGCCATGGTTATAACCTCTCCTTGGTATGTCTAATACGTCACCAAGTCGGCCTTTCAAGGCTTGGTCCATGGTTCCCTCGGTTTTTAAATAAACAAGACAAGTGCCCTTCGATCCCCTTTATTTTTCCTTCATGTGTAGCTTCCCATTTTAGGGGTGGTGTGGATATTGGTTGGCTTTTTAGCCCTTAGCCACGGTTCACACAATACCTCATGAGGTCTAGATCATGCCATGGTCAATCCTATGGCCACTGGAATGATACATGACGACAGGAACAAGCGAGACGTCCCACGCGTGCAGTTTGGTTCTGGGTTGGAAGCGTGGTGATGTTCGGGTGTTGCTTGGATTGTGGCTGGCCTAGGGCCCTTAGCCATGGTTCACGCCACACCTTAGGATGTTGGTAAGAGGTTCTGGTTGGTGGTTCAAGCCCCAATGGCCAATAGTCTTGAAAACGAAGCGATGCAAGCACAAGCGTTGTTGCTGTAATTGGACAGCAGTTTGGGGCTCGGTTCAGAGGGGTCGTTTGAGTTTTTGGTTGGCTTTTAGCCTATGATCTTGGACTGAACAATACTTCATCAAGTTAGGAAGGTCATGTTTTTGGCCGTTTGTTATTCGGTTAAGTAGAGAGGTCGTACGAAATTTACAGTGCAATGTGCCAAAATGACTCTCGAAAGAGCGTTTCTTGTTTTTGGCCTCCAATCTCCATTCACCAAATTTCGACTTGTACAATTTTCGGAGCTTTATTTCATCATTTTAGGTGTATTTTAACCATGACTAAATGATGGTTTGATGTTGGTTGGGGTTGTTACGGAGTCATGGTTAGAAATTTAGTTGTTGGTCTAGTTGGCCCCGTTTTTTTTGGTCTAATGACTAAGTTATTTTGAAGGAAAAATCATTTGCATATTTTTCATTTAAGAATTAGGTCGCAGCGAGCCTGGGAACGATCCAACCCATTCGGTAAAATAAAACAGGATATTTAATTATATTACATGCATAAAAATATAAAATGTTCATTTTTTAGATATATGCGATATTGCTTGTGGCCACCTCATGTTCATGGGATTGCAGCTTATCATGGGATTATTACTTCATCCGGTGGTCACTGACCGGTTCATGTTCATGTATTGGTACGGATATCCAGTCCAAGGGCTGTGATGATCTCTACCGCCCAGTATATTGTGGTTTAGTCTGATCAGACGGTTCATTTCACGTTTTGGGCCACTTGCGTAGAACACATTCTAAACAGAAAATTATTATATGCTATTTCATGACAGGGCTCTATCGAGCAAACATTTCACTTATGATTTTCAGTTCAGTTATGCACGTATTTATAATTATTCATGACAAGATATTTTCACGTTATGCTTTACGACGTGATATTTTTACCCGGCATGAAATTTTATGATATATTTACTTGTTATCTACGATATATGTATGCTGAGTCTTTAGACTCACTAGACTTTATTGTTGTAGGTACTGATGAGGTCGGGACCGAGGGCGGGGACCAGTGAGCCATCTTGGGTCGGCAGTAGTAGGAACCCGAGGACCTCATTTATCAGTTTATTTATTATTTTATGCAAACTCACTTTATCGCGATGAATTGTTTTAAGTTGTTTCTTTGAAACAAATATTTACTTCCGCTGCTATTTCGACATTTAAAACTTTTATTCCACTGTTACATTAAAACCTTAAAACTTTTATTCAGTTTATTTTATGAATGAGGCAAGTTATTTACCTTTAAAAAGAAAATTTCAAATTTTTCCGCAAATTTTCAAGTACGAAATACGGGCCTTTACAAAACCACTGAAACAGCCCAACCAGAAGAAAGTACAGCTCTTGCACAATCTACTGCTCCTGAAGGAACTTCTGCAGCACCACAACCGCTTTATCTAATGCTCAAACAGAAGATGTCCCTTCTACTGCATTGATTGTCCCTCCTTCTGGTTCTGCTGCTCACATTGCTCATATTGAAGATATCTGGCAGCGTCTTCAAGAAAGATCCCCCTCCCCCGAAGAAGAGTTTGACATTGAATTTGAGATAGATGTTCTGAAAAGAAATCTTGACAATCTCTCGGAGATAGTGAAACAGTTGTTCCGTGAACATGCTGGTGAAGTTATTGCTACCAAATTCTTCCGCTGACTGCATCTCTAAAGAAATCACTCGCACGGCAGAATCAATGGTCAAACTGAATATTGAAACCAGCATCTTCAGACAATCTTTTTTCACAAGTCAAAGCAACATCTTGCTCGGTCAAGCTAAGATTAACTAAAACTATCTCTGATCATGATTCATCTATTCTCCCAGTCTCCAAAAACGTTGCAGCTATAGATTTGAAACTCGAACTTATTAATGTCAAGATTGAGTCCCAATATCAATCTCTTCATGCTCTTAATGAACGAGTTTCTAATCAAGCAACATATCTGGAGAAGCTGAATAATGGAATTCTTACTCTTACTGTTCGGGTGGATGACTTGCTCTCTCGTATCAATGCCAAAAAAGGGGAATCAGAAGACAGAACATGAGATGGCAGACCTTCATAAGGCAGAACAAGAGATGGCTGACATCATGCAGAGTCATCATTCAAAAATGAAGATCCTCAAAACGAGGAAACTGTTTTCAGAGATATTGGCACTGTCGATTAAACTCTTTTGTTTAAATTGCTTATCAATTATTTTTTTATATACTCTATCTGTTTTTCGTTATAATTGTTTTACTAACATCTAGGTTTTGGCATTACCACAAAGTGGGAAATTGTTAGACTTAATTTAATTGTGGTGATGAGAGCATAAACCAGTAGGTCGTGATAGTAAAAACAGAAGACAACATAAATAGTAGAAGAACTCGTATCGCTAAAACAGAAGCAGTACTTATCGAGTACTGAACGACTTGAAAAAGCAGAAGCAGAACTTAACTTGAGCAGAAGAACAACTTAGCTTAAGCAGAAGCAGAACTTAACATCTTTCGTTTGATCGTTACAAGTCTTAAATCTTATCGTTACTTTACCTAGTACTAGTATTAATTACACCATTTAATGTTGTACGAAGTCATTTAAGACGCCTTACTAGTTTTTATATAAAACAAAGACTGATTATTCTGAAGCTTTATGCAGGACCCTTTTTCGATGATAAAGCTGATTTACTCGTAGTCAAAGAAGCTGTTTTGTTTATAGACGTTGGATTCAAGGTTTCTATATATATAAAAAGGATCAATCCAATATAGACAACAACGATAAATTATTATCAAGGAATACATTTTCTATCCAACGTTGTTTTGAGCAATCAAGAACTTTCTTTATCTTCAAGCTCAAATATACAGAAAAGTAGCACACTATTTATAGCAGATATCTGATCTTCTGAGATCATCTTGTGCTGCTGTTTCGTTATCTCTTCACAAGCTATTCACTTTATCATATCTTATTGAGAAGAGTTTGTAATATAGAAAAGAGTCTTTTCCAAAACCTTGTCTTGTTCATTATCTTATGTTGTGAAACTAAGAGTTTCAGTAGGCGAAGGGTAAGCCCTACTGAAGTGGGTGTGTACAAGAGTTGTACTGTAAAAACTAAAGTCTTTTAGTGATATCTTCCTGAAATAGAAGAAGGGATGACGTACAAGATTTCATCTTCGAACTTCCAGAAATAATTACTGTCTACTGCCTACTATTATATTGATTTCACCTCAAACCATCATATCATTTCCGCACAAATTATTGTGATCTGCTGGAAATATATTCGAACAAGATAAACTATAATCTTTAACATGATTCTAGCACCTTTGCAAAAACGTCAAAGAAAGAATGAGTTTATTAACCCTCCCTCTAAACTCTATATCAGGACCGAGCTCTTGCCGCTTTACCAAAAGCTATAGCTAGTGGTAATGGTGCAACTCAAATCTTTTAAACCGCACAACAACTCAAGCACCACGATTCGATCGCTGTACCAAGCAGGGACAATTATTGCACCCAACAATCTCCCTCCCAGTCATTGCACTCCTTGCAATCAATAGGAATCGAACCCGTGACGTTGGCTCTGATACCAGTTGTAGGACCAAGCGCTTGTCGTTTTACCAAAAGTTATAGCTAGTGGTAATGGTGCAACTTAAATCTTTTAAATTGCACAGAATGCTCAAGCACCACGATTCGATCGCTCTACCAAGCAGGGACAATTATTGCACCCAACAATCTCCCTCGCAATAATTGCACTCCTTGCAATCAATGAGAATCGAACCCGTGATCTTGGCTCTGATACCAATTGTAGAACCGAGCGTTTGTCGCTTTACCAAAAGCTATAGCTAGTGGTAATGGTGCAACTCAAATCTTTTAAACCACACAGCAGCTCAAGCACCACGATTCGATCGTTCTACCAAGCAGGGACAATTATTACACCCAACATGTTAACTTAATTATTTCATTTTATTTTAAATTATCTTTTACTAATTTTTCATAATAATTTTTGTTTTAAGTTTTAAATATTAAATATTCTACAATATAAAATTTTTAAACAAAAACCTTGAGGCATCAAACAATCCAGTTGTTTTCTCACACAATAAAATTTATAACAATGAAAGGATTAAGTGTTAAGCGCGATAAAAAAATTGAAAAAAAAGGTGAAAAATACGAGTTTAAGTGTGAGATTTTTAAATAAAACTTTAAGTTTATTTTCATTTTTTGAATTTAAATTAACTTTTATTATAAATTTCCTACAAAAGTTAATTTTATATATTAAATATTTGATAATATAAAATTTGTAAACAAAATAAGGGAAAAACATCAAAATATTCTTTGATTGTTACTCTTGGTGTAATTTTTTTTACAGATGTATACATTTATTATTCCATAAACCTTGAGGCATCAAACAATCCGTTCCATATTAAAGTCTTGAACTAAATCTTTCGTGATCAGGAAAGAATCCCGAAGAGTATGAATACATCATTCAATGTACAAATTACCAAAGATAAAATACGATCAGCATAAATTTTATATTTTAAAGAACTTACTTTATTAGAGTCGTTTCCATATGAAAGGTTTTTCTTGTTAGAGTTATTGTCATACAAAGTATCTATCTTTAAATATATAAATACGAGGTACCAGGTATTCTTTATGATTTTGACACATCCACCCATTGCTTACACAAGCTTACACAAGCGCTACTATTCTCGTACATTTAAGTATTCTCTCATGACTGACTTAAGCATCGAAGAGGATGCACCGTAAACTCTTCTGGCGCCCTCTAGCATTGTTCGTCCATCTAGTTCATCTCGGATTCCACCCGATCAGCGAGGCTCTGCTCGGCTCACACCATATCAGTCAGGAGGAATTAATTATTTTAGCACACCAGACCGAACCCTAGGTACGTGAAAATTTTGGTATCATCATATATATTTATATTATATTATTATCTAAAATCTTAAAATAATGTTTTTTTAAACAAATTAAATGTATTATAAATTTTCTAAATTTTAATAAATTATATTTTTAACATGTTTAAATAGACAACATGTTAGATGCTTGCCAACTAAAAAAAATATAATTCAAATTTATGGCAACTTTGTAAAATTAATAATTATTACGATAAAAAAACTGTTTATTGCATAAAAAAATTAATTTAAATAATCAAAATATAAAAATTAAAGATTTAAAATATGAACACCATATATATTTATTTTAAAACATAGAAAATATGTAAAAAAATTTAAAAATAAAGAATCAAAATAAATTAAAAACTATGTTAAAATACCAATTGTTTATATCAAATTAAACAAACTAAAATTCGAATTTAAATTGGTTTAATCAACTTTGAAAATAAATCAAATTTATATGCTATATCAAAATTTAAGGTGCAATTTAAAATATAATAGTTAATAATGAGATTAGTATTATAATTTAATACAAAACTTATGATTAAATTTTTAAATACAATTTAAATAAAAATGAGATCTTTATCTAGCTAGGCAAAGAAAAATAAGAATGACGAAGGAACAATAAAAGTGTTTGTACCATTGCTTTATTTATATTTGTTTGCTCACGCAATAAAATTTGATAACAATGAAAGGAACAATTCATTAATAAATTAAACTCGCAATTAAAATTTTAAAATGACTGAAGACAATAAAGTAAATTTAAAAGATTAAAATTAGTTACAGTTGCATGAACAATCAAAGATTTGAAGAAAAAACATAAAAACAACACAAAAAAATGATAGTATTTAATTGACAATCCTGCAATTTCTTCTGATTTCACCCTGATTTCCGGTAAGAACATCGATTAAACCCATTTTTATCGTGGCCTTTGCGTACTTGTTGGCCCACGAAGCTCCATTTTTTGCGTTGTTCGTCACCATCCAAGCAGTGGAAGGGCTAGTGGCAAGTGTTTGATCTGAAGTCAACAACCCATGCTTGTTCTTTAGAAGTAAATAGTACTTGTTATCCAAATTGTTGGGAGAAAGGAAGTCTAGAGGCACTGTTGGATCAGTTCTAGCATTGGATGAAGGCGCAGGACACCTCTTTCTCAGTTCCCTAGCAAATTTTGGGTCCATGGAAGGATCAATCGGATGAGTGGAATTGAAGTTGTAGATTCGGTTTGAGAAAGAAGAGCAATGAGATATTCCGATGGAGTGTGCCCCGGAAAGGGTCACCATTTCGTCTGCCGACAACCCTTTACGTGCAAAGTTTTGAACGAGTTGTGCTGCGTTGAAAGATGGGGGAGGAAGGTTTTGAGTAACTTCGTCTTCTATGGATACTCGCCCGTCGAGACGACCGGATGGGACCGCGTAGTTTATGCCACCGAGCTTGCAGGCGCTGTCACGAGCCGCAAATGCTAGTATATCAGCACATGAGACTTTTCGTGGGCAGGCTGATTCGAGAGCAGCCTTGGCTGCATCAATCACTTCGAAACCACGCAAGCTCGGGTTGTTGGCCGGGTGTTCTTTCTCCGAACGACGACCAGGGGTGGAATCCAGAAGAACCGATGCATCACAACCCTATAAAACAAAAGAGCATTTAAATTTTAGCTCCACTACTACTCAAATTTACGTAGAGAACAAATACAAAAAAAAAAAAAAAAAAACACCTAAAATGTATATAAACATACCCTTACGAAACAATCATGAAAATGCATTCTGATGATGCCTGCACCGAGTCCAGGGTTCCTCGCCAGAGCTATGTTAACTTGTTTCCTTATAATGGCTTCAGCAGATGGGCAACTGTGCTTGTAGTAACCCACTTTTAGTGAAGCCAACGAAACTGTAGCCATTGTTGATATAATTGTAAGAAACAAGATCAAGCCACCCGAAAATTTACTAGAAGGCATCATCTTTTTTAATATAAAAAGAATCAAACAATTAAATCCGAAAGAATAGCGAAATGAAATCAAGATTTTAATACTAAATATGAATTCAGGATATTACTTAGGTGATGAGAATGGCTAGAGCAAATGGCATTTGAAGGTATATATAGATGAAAGAATCACTATAAAATACATTATACTACAATTCCATAGGCAATGAAACAGTCTTTGGTATACTTTTTTATAATTAACAGCTTGTTGTTAGCTAAGTTTGCTTAAGAAATTGATGTTTTTATATATTTCTTTTACCAAGTTCGGTAGTTGACTTCTCTTCCATTCAGAGACTCGATCAACCAACCTGCAATGTCAGCGTCTTATTACGTAGATATTTCATTATAATTTTTGTTCATATTTCAATTGCAACAAGCAACAGTGACAAGAAGACGATTTTGAGAGGAAATTATCAAGCAAATCATTCCTACACCTTCGTACGCATATTACATACATTCTTTTCTTTGACTGAATTTTGTTTTATGGACGGAAATAATCGTACATCCTACGAACGGTGAAACAATGTTTTTATTTATTTTTTTAATGTTTATCGACCAATATATGACGTTTTCGGTAGATATAAGACTAAATGTTTTAACTAATCAGAAGTCCAGAAGTTTATATATAGGTGACTTTACCGTTGGATATCAGTTTTCTCGTGTCAAAAACACAGCGAAAGTTTTAAAACTTTTAGATCTTGACATTCAAGATATATTGTTTGGACACTCGTATGGTTTTAATAAAATAAACATATATAGGATGTTTAGTTTTTACCTTTAGTGAAAATTCACTTTGCACCAACTACTTCGGTATTAGCGGACATAGCTCTTGTTGTAAATCCCTACGAACATTCTTCGATCTCCTAATTCCGGTCCACGACTGGAATATTTGTTACTCTTCTAAATTGCAAGTGCAATTTAGAAAAGTGCAATTTAGAAGAACTTTAGCGTAGAGATGGAACACGAAGAAGAAATCGACTCAATACAATAAGCCGGATTTTTCTTGCAAAAATGAAAGAAATTTCGAGAGCAGCTTTTGAATCATGCGAATAGCCGAAAGTTTTCTTGCCCAACAATCCTTGAAAACCTTCGAATGAATCATATCAAAATAAGAATAGAAAATCCTTATTAATTTTCTAATCCATCCTTAACTTAATTAATCATATTAATTAAGTCAATTATAGATTCTAATTTCATTCCATATTCTTCTTACTTTCCAAAACTTTCGGATGCAATATATTATATATAAGAATCAAAATTCTTATTATTATTTCTAATCTTTCATTTCCTTAATTAATCAAGTTAATTAAAGATTCTAAAATTGCATGCCAACTTTTTGCCAATCTCGATTTTAATGCATATTTATTTTCCAAAAAAAATATCATGCATTAATTTATTATGTTTTGTGTGCAAGTTACTAAAATTATGGTATCATGAATATTGCCATATTACATAAATCAATACCATATTTTATAAAAACTTAATGGGCTATATTTCAACTCAATTAAAATATAACTAATTATCAAATCTCATTTGAACTTTAATAAATTTGCATGATGGGGTTATACTCTTATAAGCCCATCATCCATGCTCCCATTACATTAATCTCATCATAATCCCGATCGACGATCAAATATCATCGATGTGACAATTTCAACTTATTGTTATTATAATGCACACTTTAATTTCGAGATCACCAATGTCCAAATAAGGCAGGTGCACTCCCTTTGACTATTTTAGCAGTCATGCTCTCAAAATTTCTATAAGATTTTATAAACTTTATTTATAAGTTTATCGATTGATCATATCAAACTTATTTCTTATAAATTCAACTCATTGAATTTATTATCTTAACGTTTTCTATAAATTCAACTCCTTGAATTTATTATCTCAACGGGAACAAGTAAACCAGTGCTTGTGTGACCCTCAATGGTTCAGGGATACAGCTAGCCGTGGGTTCACAACTCTTTGTGATTCAGGACATAATCCTTTATTCGGGCTTACCCTAGTTAACCCCATTCTTTTCATCAACTCCTTGATCATGAATGTCAGAACTCATTTCTGATTGCACCCATCGGATCATGGTAAGAGCGTTTAGTAGCATCGCCCCATGATCCCCTAAGTATCACTGATAGTGCCTGCAAAAATCAGTCGATTATGATTAACGTACAGTACGGTCCCTTCATCTCATATATCTCGATCGAATATGCAAACATTGGTTCATCGAGGGTTGCATGATAATTCGATAACTATGTGACACATCTCTGATTAATAGTGGCATTGCATGTACAATTAGAGAAATCCTTCTCTAATGTACATCTCATACTCTGGTCAGATATTTCACGCACTATTATTTTATCAGATCACATAGGATATCCACACTCGCAGGTGAGCGGTGAATCCCCGACTACAATACACTGGCTCCTATATGTGTCGAAACTGTACCCAACCTCGTCACCTGATGACTCTCCTGGAGCCGGTAAACGATTCAAAGTACAGCCCTAGCATATAAAGCCTCGATGTTGTCTCGGGTCGTAAGGACTAATGGTGTACAATCATAACCACGGACTTAATCTCTCGATGAATGATAACCACTTGGAAAGTTCGAGGGAGGGTTGTTCGGTATAATCATCATATGAGTACCCATCTGCATGTTTGAACATCTCTATTCCCTTACCAAGAAACGCGGTACACAACATCACAAATGCTAGTCTCGAGTTCAAGCGACCTTTATCCATGTTTTAGGCGGCTGAATCGACTATGAACGAATTTAGATCATACAATGTTTACAAATGAGTTTCAACATCGAAGTATGATTCATTTGTATTAAAATATAATCAATGACTTTATCTATGCTGATTGCATGTGTATACATATAAAATAAAACAATGCCATAAAAAGTTAAAATTATATTAAAATAGAGATTGTTTATTACACTTGAGTCAATAAATTCCCTTGCCAACCGTTGGTTTGCAAGGCATCTAATCTAATATTTACAAGACTACGTGGTAATATATTTTAAGTTGATTTGGTTTAACTTTTATTTATGTTAACCTTAAGGTTGATTTTGATAATATTCAATTTGACTTTCAAAAGAAACATTTGTACACGCCATCTCTTAATTATGATATAGGGAAGGATAATCTTGACCTTGACAAAAGTTTTAGCCTCTGTTTTGTGAAGCAATTATTATTATTCAAGTCCGTGATTACTATTAATTAAAAATAGTATTCTTTTATTTTAATATCCAATTTTATTGTACTATATTCACCAAATTTATTATTTTGCCCCAAGATCCCAGTTGTCTCGTTTCACCGACAACGTTGTATGTTTAAGTCTTTTTTAGTTCTTTTTCTTTAACTATTCCCATCTAATTAAATAAATGTAAAAATATGAGAAATTGATTTGTAATTTGTTTTATTTTTGTTTTTAATCATCTGATCATTAACATTTCAATTTAAAATTATTTTGCAGATTGTAATTTTAGTATTTTTTTTTTTGCCGGATTGAAAAAGTGAACATCAAAACTGTTGACAAGATTGGTAATTGCTAATGTGGCGTTAGTCGTTAGATGAAGTTTATGTGGCCGTCACTTGCCAAATTTCTGGCATCACATTATCACTTTAATAAAAAAATCACGTACTAAAATTATAAAAGAGCTAGGCAAAGTTGTTTCACAAACTGAAAAATTAGACCAAAACGAAAATTAGAGCCGGTTATACTGTAAATTTTGTTGTTTTCTGTTGAATGAATCACTCTCTCTTTTTAAGTATGCATGTCGCCGAGTATTATTAAATAAATCACATTTGTAACATTTTTTTAAAAAAATCCTAATGCCCTTTGATTCTTTGAGTAATAAAACATTTAAACTACTCGTTTTCTTCTCTTGCATGCTACGTACTCATGAATCTTTCTTCTTACTATTGCGTGTTGACTTTTTTTTAAAAAAAATAATAATAATGCTAGCAATACGAAAAAAAGAAGGAATATAAAAAAATAAAACCAAGTGGAAAATATATAATGAAGAGTGTGTTGTCCTAAATTAGATTAGTAAATTAAAATGCAATGACCAAAATATACAATCTATTATAAAAATATTATCGAACAATATAATTTTATCTCGAGTTCGATTCGAAAAATATTCGAACATGTTTGAGTTCGGCTCGAATTCGATAATTTCGAATTCGAACCAAATATTATTCGAACCGGCTCGAAAAGTTCGTGAACCTGTTCGGTTCGTTTACACCCCTAGTCACAACTGCTGAAGCCCCATTATAAGGAAACAAGTTAACAAAGCTCTGGCAAGAAACTTGGTGCAGGCCATGGTTCGCAATCACGGTTGCGGAGACCGTCGTAGAGGTCATCGTTCCAGTTGTCATGACATTTCACAGAACGGTCACTGTTCGGTTATTTTTAAAAATTAATATAAATTAAAATTTTAAAAAAATATTTAAAAATATGTAAATCAAAATAAATATCATTAAATAGATTATTTGAAGATTGATATTCACTTTATTTTTCTTATTTTATTACATACCGATGGATAAGAACACATAAAAGGCGCTTTTTCCCAAATTTTTTAACAATATTCTATTTTTTTTAAAATGAAAGATCATAGTGTAACCATAACCGTGACCATAACCAGCGGTTCATAAATCGTAACTAGAGCCGTTAAAAAATTTATGATTAAGGATTGAGCGTCAAGCTTTTTTGAACCGTGATCATATCTATCTAGATTTGTCATTTGGGTCCGGTTCGTCGGCTCAACCCAATCCGCCATTAAAATTGGTGGGCCAGATTATTAATTTAGCTTCCCATTTGAAGGCCGTTTAAAACGAGATAGCCCGTTTAGGTTTTGAGCTGAGAGGGGCGAGGAAAAAATGTCTTTTAAATTAGTTATTAATATTCAACAATTATTCTATGAAATTTGTGATAGTGTATTATGTACATATAATAGGATTTATATGTGTAACCAAGTTAAGTGTGATTGTCGCAAGGCAGCACAACATTCAGATTCATCATATCACCTCGGACTCTCTTCTTGCAGTGCAAGCAGTCACAAAGCCAGAAGAGGATCTTAGTTATGCGGGCTCAATTGCTGCGGATATTAGCATTCTTATGGAGGCTCTCGAGAGCCCTTGCGGGCTCAATTGCTGCGGATATTAGCATTCTTATGGAGGCTCTCGAGAGCCCTCATCTTACTCATGTTAGGAGATCAGCTAACCGGGTGGCTCACTCGGTTGCTGCTTTTGCTTTTTCATCCTCCTCTCATTTTGTTTGGGAGCATGGATCTTTTCCTTTGTGGTTAATTAAACTTGTAATTGCGGACCTATCATCATCTTAATAAATTACAAGATTTCAGCTGTCAAAAAAAAAGTGTGATTCCAAAATTAAAGTCAGCTCTCAAAAGATAAAATAAAATTAAGGTAGAAAATTATTTGTGAATGAAATAATATACCCTATTATCGGTTGAGAAAAAAAAAACTAATTTTTTAAACAAAAAAAAAGTAGTTATTATCTATCGTATTTAATAAATCTATCATATCTAATAAATACACAAAAATTTACATTAGATGATCTCACGAAATGATGATCTCACGGGTCAATTCTGTGAGACAAATCTCCAATTTAGATCACCCATGAAAAAATTTAATTTTCATGCAAAAAATATTTCTTTTTATTGTAAACATGGATAAGGTTAACCTGTTTTACAGAAAAAAATATTTAAAATCGTCTAAAAAAAACATAATATATATATATATTCATCAAATATTTGAAAATCTATGACATATAACTTAAGTGAGAATTGAACCTATAACCTAAACACCAAGAAATAATGACTCTATCCATTGAACTACATATAACTTACATTAAAATTTTAACATTTTATTAATATATATATTTAGTAAAACAGACCATGACACCAAAGTTAGTTACTCTAAGTGCCTCATACTTAATAAAATAGTATAGATAATAAAATAGTATGAGGCACTTAGAGTAACTAATTTTGGTGTTATGGTCTGTTTTACTAAATACTAGCCATCGAGACACACGCGTTGCGTGTGTTATGAATATATGAGTCTAATATATTAAACCTTCGTGAGTTTACAACACCATGAAAGCAAAAAAAATTGTACTTAGATCCATAAAAAGCAAGGGATTCCAAAGCTTAAATAAATATGTCAAACTTAATTTGTTACCTCACATGATATAAGTGTAGTAGCTTCGATGCTACATGTGGGGGCACTGCCCCCACATGGTTTGGATGGACAAGATTCACACACATATGTGATTTTAAAAAAATTAGTGGACCTCATGTATGTGTGGCTAAATTTGGGTCCCTTGATTCTATCATGGGGTAGTGCCCCTACATGTAGGATGGAATCAACCTATAAGGGTAACTTCGATGGGTAGCTTCGATGCTACATGTGGGGGCACTGCCCCCACATGATTTGGATGGACAAGATTCACACACATATGTTATTTTAAAAAAATTAGTGGACCTCATGTATGTGTGGCTAATATCATTAAAAGTTAAGATTTTGACATCAGAATTCTGCTAGATCTTGAAACATTTGAGTTTAAAATCAACCAACCAAAATGTAAATTTGTCTGTAAAATTATAATAAAACAATGTTTAAGAAGACCTAATATAATGGTTTAGTGAATCTGTTGAGAATATGTGAGAGATTAGATCATAAGACCTTGAAGCTCGTAAAAAAATATATTATCTCACCTGCAAGATCAAAACGAACAAACGAATTTGATATGACCACTAATATAAAGCAACATAATAAATCATATATCATAAACTAATTCATTGTTAAAAATAAACCAGATGAAGATGGGGACGAATAGATCTGATACGTTGAATTGAGTATGCCATTTATACAAATATTTTGTTTGCAACTAATATCTTTCAGCTTTTGAGAAAAAAACACAAAGGCAATTCATAATCAACAAAAAATTCAACTTAAACCAGCAATCAAAAAATCATAGAAAGTATAGTAGCAATGCCAAAAATGGTTTTTCTCTAGGTCGATAAGATAGAGGATGATAAATAGATAATCATGGGCAGAGATAAAAACATGGACATAATACATGATTTCACATATAGCTGAACGTGGTTGAACATAAATAATGGAATTTATTAGCATCCCCCAAATTCTAACGTTGAAACATGTAGCAATCTCTTTAAAAAATTATTGTAACTATTTGTACATAATGTTTTTTAAAAAAAAATTAGAAAAAAGAGAGATAACTTACTCACACTTAATTATTCCATATTAGGTAGCAGTATGTCTTTGAAAACCACGTCTCTTGAATTGAGTACGCCATTTCTTCAAATACTTTGTTCACAACCAGTATACTTCATCTTTTGAGAAAAAAACACAAAGTCAATTCATAATCAGCAAGAAATGCAACTTAAACCAACAAACAAAAAATCATAAATAATATGTTAATCCATTAGGCACTACCCATGTACTGTTTAAATTCGATTCAATAAATATAGAAAGTTTAGTACCCATGCCAAAAATGGTTATTCGGGAGACGTGATAAAATAGAAGATGAGAAATAGAGAATCATGGGCAGAGATAAATACACTGACATAATACATGGTGCCACATATAGCCAACTGCGGTTGAACAGAGATAATGGAATTTATCAGCACCCCCTAAATTCTAACGTTGAAACATGGAGCATGTATTTCATGATTATCTTTTACTATTTGTACATAATGTTTTTTTTAAAAAAAAATTACAATAAAGATAAATGACTTAATTACATTTTATCATTCTGTATTAGATGTCAATACGTTTTTGAAAACCACGTTTCTTATGAATACACCAGATTGACGCTCTAAATTCCCGTTTTTTACCAAAAAATTTTGTAGAATTTTGTGAGACTCCTCTTGAAAGTTCCACATATAGCTGATCGTGGCCTGAACATATGGTTACGAAAAAAAAAGGCAATATTTGGGATTGTTTGACCTTGTGCTTTGATTATTATCAGAGTAAGACTAAGCCTTATGAGTTGAGACCATTGAGAGATGGTTGAAATAACACCTAATAACATAAAAAAAATTAATGAATTATATATTGACCAAATTTTAATAATAAATTTAATCGAGTATTATCTCTTTTGAAACCACAATCATAGAGATCTCAATTAAAATTTAAAAGTATATAGTAAACTAAAAACATAAAATAAAATAGTAGTTTTAGTTATTTTATTTGATAGGAAGACCAAAAACAACATAAAGGAATTTTTTTTTCCAAAACTAAAAACAATTTTAAATTTTGAATGCATGAATGAGCTAATAAAAGTAAAAAATGTAGATTTTTTTACCTGGTGTTGCAATAGAGGAGAACAATTCAACAAACGTAGATGAGTTGAGACAATTGAGAAACGGTTGAAATTGAACACCTAATAACATAAAAAAATTAATGAATAAAATGTTGACCAAGTTTAAATAATAAATTTACTCGAGTATTATTTCTTTTGGCATCACAATCACAGAGATCTCAATTAAAATAAAATTTATATAGTAAACCAAAGGCATAAAATAAAATAGTAGTTTTAGTTATTTTTATTTGATTGGAAAACCAAAAACAACATAAATAATTATTTTTTTCCAAAACTAATAACAATTTTAAAATTTGAATGCATGAATGAGCTAATAAAAGTAAAAAATGTAGATTTTTTTGCCTGATGTTTCAATGTAGGAGAACAATTCAACAAACGTAGATGAGTTGAAACAATTGAGAGATGGTTGAAATTGAACACCAAATTACATAAAAAAATTTACTGAATAAAATGTTGACCAAGTTTAAATAATAAATTTACTCGAGTATTATCTCTTTTGGCATCACAATCATAGATATCTCAATTAAAATTTGAATTTATATAGTAAACCAAAGACATAAAATAAAATAGTAGTTTTAGTTAATTTTATTTGATTGGAAGACCAAAAACAACATAAAGAATATTTTTTCCCAAAAATGAAAACAATTTTAAATTTTGAATGCATGAATGAGCTAATAAAAGTAAAAAATGTAGATTTTTTAACCCGGTGTTGCAATGTAGGACAACAATTCAACAAACGTAGATGAGTTGAAACAATTGAGAGATAGTTGAAATGAACACCTAGTAACATAAAAAATTAATGAATAAAATATTTACCAATATTTAACAATAAATTTAATCGAGTATTATCTCATATTGAATCACAATCATAGAGATCTCAATTAAATTTTAAATTTATATAGTAACCAAAAACATAAAATAAAATAGTATTTTTAGTTATTTTTATTTGATTGGAAGACCAAAATCAACGTAAAGAATTTTTTTTTCCAAAAATAAAAACAATTTTAAATTTTGAATACATGAATGAGATTCTGGTCACAAACCACCACGCAGACCCAAGAAAAGAGCCAAAGTTATCCACAGAGAATTGAATGTCAGTGCATGATCCCAAATTCCTTTTTATTGAATCTCACATTGATTTCATTCTCACAATTGAAATCTGAGTTTTGCTTATTTAATCATTTGATTGATTGAACTACATGTGATCACTGTTTTATCGAGACTTCTGGTTTTGGACAGACATTATTCCCTGGATTGATGAGTTTGATATAAATTATGACAGATATGTATAAAGTTTCTGAAGGGTGCTCCGTGACTAAACAAAGGTAATTGTTTAAATCTTGAGACAATTTCGAACTCTTATTGGTATGATTCTGAAGTTGAATTTTGAATCGTTGACTTCATCTGCAGTTACTCCAGAGTTGTATGCTTAGATTTAATAAATAGTAATAGATATATATATTAATAAAATGTTAAAATTCTAATGTAAGTTATATGTAGTTCAATAGATAGAGTCATTGTTTCTGGTATTTAGGGTATAGGTTCAATTCTCACTTAAGTCATTTTTTTATTCTTTTATTTTTCAATTTTTTTTAATTTATATATCAAAATGACAGTGTAGTCTCTCACTATTTTTTATAATTATATTTTGATCCTCATTTAAATATAAGTCAAATGAATTATAAAAATATTATACAAGCACGCAACACGTGGATCGGTGCACTAGTTTCTTTTAAGTACATGAATTAGGTTGAGTCGATAATTTTCAAGAACCGGATTAGCGAGCCGGCCCGGCTCACACCAGTAATTGCGGTCGGCGGTCGGCGGTCGGCCCCAGCCCGTGTCGAAATCTCTCTCTCCCCGCATATACGCTCAGGATCAATGGAAGCAAAAATTAGGGCAATTGGGTAAATTGGCATTCCCTCTCCTATTGAGACAACAATCGTTACATTTCGGGGAAAAACGTTCGTCCCACCGCAATCACGGCGATTATCGGCGGTCTGGAGCACCTTCTGTTCCAGGTATGAAGTTTGTGTCGGCCACTGCCGTTCCCGTTGGGGGGATTTGTTCGTTCTCGTTTTTTAATTGGAAATTTGTTTATGATGTTGGTAATTCATTACTATTCTCTTGCTCTGTAGTTTTTTTATTATGTACCGATAAAGTTATATAAATTTCCAGTGAATGTAATTTTTGGTGTTCCCTTTATAGCATTATACTTATAATTTGGGTGCTGAAACACGAATTGCGAAAGGTTGGAATATTCAGAACTTATACAGTAGGAACAAACTGATACTCGAAAAGAACAGTGTGAAGGGAATGAATTGTTACTGAGTTTATCTCGAAATTCCTGTGGTCCTGTTCTTTGTTAAGTGTACGAAACTGAAATTGAAGCATCTAGTTCAATTGTCTCATTTTCTTATTTTCAAGTTTTTTAATGAACTTACGTGCTATCTTTCTAGATTTCTCTTGGGAAAGTGCTTTAGCTTAACCTTTTTCAATATATGGTGCAGCAAACTCAAATTTTACAAGGATGGTGAAGGATGACGCATTAACGGTGACGGCTGCTGTTCACAAGCTGCAACTGTTTCTTCTTGAAGGAATCAGACATGAGAACCTACTGCTTACTGCTGGGTCATTGATTTCTCAGAGTGATTACCAAGATGTGGTGACTGAGCGTACAATAGTCAACATGTGTGGTTATCCACTCTGCACCAATTCTTTACCAAATGAGCGTCCTTGGAAGGGGAATTATCACATTTCACTCAAAGAGCATAAAGTTTATGACCTTCAAGAAACATATATGTATTGCTCAAATGGTTGTCTGATAAACAGTCGAGCGTTTTTCGGAAGTTTAGAGGAAGAGAGATGTTCAACTTTGAGCCCTGAAAATCTTAATGAAGTTTTGAAACTTTTTGAGGGGTTAAATTTGGACTCTGCAATGGATATGGGCAAGAATGGAGAGTTAGGGTTGACTGAGTTGAAGATTCTGGAGAAAAAAGATGCAGAATCTGGGGAAGTGTCTTTAGAGGAGTGGATTGGACCTACAAATGCAATAGAAGGCTATGTACCGCGTAGAGATCGAAGTTTAAAACCCCCACAACCTGATAATCTTTATGGAGAAATTGGTAATTTTATTCACTTCAACTGTCATTAAAAAAATTGGCTTCAATTTTTTAATAATCCTCGTCAGTTCTGCTTCTATCCTAACATGATCTGGTTTAAGATATACCATTGGTTCAATCGTTTCCTATCAAAAAATATATATATGCCGTTGGTTCATGTAACATCATCTATGCACACGTACTGAAACCAAAATATGTTGCTCAACCAGGTGATGCAGATACCTTATCCAATAATCTGAACTTCACCAGTACTATAATCACTCAAGACGAGTATTGCATTTCGAAGACTGTCCCCCCTGTGAAAGCTGAAAAACCAGAAGGAAATGTGGGTCACAAAGAAGTAAATGACCTGGAAGGCCCAATGCAAAAGCCAAACACTCCTACAGGAAGCTTTGGAGAAGCAAGATCAAAGATGTTTAATAAAGAAAAGAATGCTGCTACGACGGATGACCAGCTTAAAGTTTCCGAAAACCGTCCTGGTCCTAGCCAAAATAATCCCAACGTAGATGCTACGAAGGCAGGAAACAATTTAGGGAAAGAATCTAAAGGTGGTACTGTTGTTCTAAAGTCTTCTTTAAAGACTTCAGATTCCAAGAAAGCTACCCGTTCTGTCACCTGGGCAGATGGAAAAACTGATGGTAATGGGCTAAATAATCAGGAATATATAGAATTTGAAGATAGCAAGGGAGCTGTTGCAGAACCATATTCTTTAGGCGAAGAAGTGGATGAAGATTCATATAGGTTTGCATCAGCAGAAGCATGTGCTAGGGCTTTAAGCCAAGCAGCAGAAGCCGTGGCATCAGGAAAATCACATTCATCTGTTGCTTGTATAAAGTTCTCTCTTCTTTCTTTTGGGTTTTAGTCCACTAATTTATTTATAGTTATTTGAGATTATGTCCATTTTGGTTCTCATTGTGGGCGGCATCCAGTTTCTGAAGCAGATCTCATAGTAATGCCACCTCCTCATGGAATGACTGAGGCTAAATCTCTTGAGCATGGTGACGTCATAGATACAGACAATTCTCTTCTAAAATGGCCTGCAAAACAAGGAATTACAAATGATGATCCTTTTGATTCTGAGGAATTCTTGGTATGATAGCCCGCCAGAGGGATTTAGTTTGACGGTAAGCTACCCTTTTAACTAAAGTCCGTTTTCATATTTTTCTATCCTTTTGTTTCTGTAATTTTTTAATATAAATGATGCCTCGTTGACAATTAGCATTTGATATTATTTCAGTTATCACCATTTTCTATGATGTTTATGGCATTATTCGCCTGGATATCATCATCCTCCTTAGCCTATATATATGGAAGGGATGAAAGGTACCATGAAGATTACTTGTCTGTCAATGGGAGGGAGTATCCACGGAAGATTTTTATGCCAGATGGCCGCTCTTCTGAAATTAAACTAACTCTGGCTGGCTGCCTTTCTCGGGCCTTGCCTGGACTTGTTACTGAACTTAGGCTGCCGACACCAGTATCGACTCTTGAGCAAGGAATGGTATGTTTTGGAGGTTTTTCATTGTTTGATTGCGTTTTTTAGAGGAGAGATATGCACTCAGAAGCCTGACAATTGTTTGGAAAAAGTAACTTTCAAATTTTTTAATATTTGCAGTTTTTTCAAGATTATTTATCCATACATTATTTCATTTTTCAAGTTGACCATTCAAAACATGCCAATTTATTATACATCATCTCTCACATAGCTTGCTAACTTCAGCAGGAAGAAAAAAGTACTCACAGCTTTTCTTGTTATAATCATAATTTGATTTTGTTTGTTGAATGATTTTTTTCGCAATTTCAACAGGGGCACTTGCTAAACACAATGTCGTTTCTAGATCCACTCCCTCCATTCAGGATGAAGCAATGGCAAGTTATCGTGTTTTTGTTTCTTGATGCTCTTTCTGTCAGGCAGATTCCTGCACTCACGCCATATATGACAGATAGAAGAGTTCTGCTTCCCAAGGTAACGAACTGAAATTCTGAGAGGTTTTCTTTCGAGCTTGTGCTTATTAGTTGAGGTATAAGTTATACCTATCAATCTGGAAATGAGATGGTAGATATTAACCATCATTTCATTCTTTCAAAAAATCAGTGGAGTGCTATTTTTCTGATATTTTGGACAATGGTTTAATTATTTAGTTACCACTCAGCAATGATTCAAACTCACCCTTCAATTTTTCAATGGGACCAGTGGATTAGCTTAAGAAAACTTGGTCAAAATTTTGATTTGTTGGTTTGATTCAGTAGTTTTTTCACAAAATCAAACATGCTTATAAATCGGATAGACCAATTATCAAACTAATTTTTTCACGTTTTTATATGGAATAGACTGAGAAATACATATAAAGCCACAAGAAGCTTCGTACTGTTTGCGGTGTTTATGAGTGTTTTGGGAAAATGTTTGGAGAAAATATGTTTCGAAAGATTGTATGTTTGGTACTTTGGGGAATGATTAAAAAATTGAAATTGAAGAATTTTGTTAGGAAATATAAATGTGAAAGAAAATAGAGTTTCGGAAGATTATCTGGAGAATGTGAAATATATATGGTTTTATTTTAGTAGAATGAATTTTTAAAAATTACTTTTGAAGTTTTGAATTATAGCAGAATTGAAATGCTTCTAGAAAATGCTTCCTAACATTGGCTTTCAATTTGGTAAGGTCTGACATTTTATCTCGGCCAATTCTGCCACTATTTAAAATTGGTTCTATTAGTTAGGCTTAGCGTATAATATCAGCAGGACTGATTAGTTCAAAAAGATTAGGTGTTTAGTACTTCCGTTAAGTTCGCAAGTATGCTGCAAATATGGTACTGGTTAGTTCGAAAAGATTAGGTGTTTAGCAGTTACGTAAAGTTCATAAGTGTGCAAAAGTTGAATATCATTTGTATTTTTTTATTCGAAAATCTAAGTTAAAATTTCTTTTTCTATCTTGAGTTTGGATCAAATCTGAATAACAGTGACATTGGATACTGTTCAAATTAACGTATTTTATTATATGTACTGCATAAAATATCTTCAAACATGTTCTAGCTCTAGCTAGCTCTAGCTCTATGCTGATTTAATAATTATAAATATGAATAATATACTGTTAGAATCCACTTGAAAATGGAAAAATCGTGGTGGTGGCTTGATGAACTTGTAATTGTAGGACAAGCCACCACCGCAATTTTTCCATTTTCAAGTGGACTCTTAACAGTATATTATTCATATTTATAAGATGAACTTGTAATTGTAGGACAAGGTGCCATTGCTTCACTTTGGAAATCACTGGGAAGTCCTTATCATTGATATTTCAAACTATTGTCATTATACAGTCTCATGAGATATAGAAGGATCACCTTAAGAGGGTGGTAGCACTGGGCTCGCTTATTAATTTAGCATAATCCTTATTCCCTGTTATTTAATTTTTCTTTATTTTCTTCATGGATTTTGTAAAATTTCAGTTGGTTCTATTTATGAACGATAGGTCCTTGAGGGTGCACAGATAAGCGCCGAAGAATATGAGATAATGAAGGGTGTGATCATGCCACTCGGTCGAGTGCCTCAGTTGTCAACTCAGAGTGGAGGCTAAGAAACCCAAAGGCGCGCAATGTATGTAGAACAGATCTAATTATAATTATCATCAAACCTGGTAATATTTGGGGGAATTGTAATGGAAATGTGATGCTGGATAAACATTATAGACACGTGGTTTGCAGTGTATGAGTCTTGCAGCAAGAGGGACTGCAGTTTTGACATGTTTATTTCATTCGATATGGCGTAAATTTAGCCGAATGTGATGGATTATCTTTTTGTGAGATGATTGGGTACTGATGGTAGTTTAATTTTGTTGAATAATGATAATTATTTAGTACTTTTTGTGCATAATCTTTATGTGGTGGGAAGTTAGTTTTCTGTCGTAAAGTGATGTTTTTTAAGGGTTAGGCTTATACCTAATTAAATGAAAAGTATATAATATGTATATTGCAGAAAATAACAAAACCTTACTAATTATATGGGGCAAGGATGTCTACTTCTTGGCAGTATACTAACCGGAAATAACTGCAAATCTATTATGTAAAATTAGGCCTGACCATTGTTCTAACATCGATGGTCTCAACTCCAAACCCGACGGTTTTTGTTCTGGATTTGACGGTACCTGTTCAAATAAAAGTTGGAACTGGATTGAACCGGGATCTAATTTCAGTTCTAGTTTTTAATGGTTTTGGTCACAGTTCTTGTGGATCACGGGTCCGACATCTAATTTTATTAATTATAAATAAGATACAAAATTTCAATTTTTAGACGGGCAAGATCGCTCCTAATTAGAACATCCAAAAATATAAAAAGATATCCCAAGCAAAAACCAAAGAAACAAATAATGTTCTAACAAAACAAACGATTGAGTAAAACACATAACATGTGAGTCACAGACCGACATAAACATCAACAAAATAATTTACAAGTCCAAAATGTTTGAAATATAAGTTTTAACATGCCAAAATAAACTAGTGGGTCAAAATAATCCAAGTATCATCAAATAGCTCTTAAGACCCGAGAATCCCACTCTAACTCGCATCTCCTCGCCCGAAGCTGGACTTTGGCATCTCTGACCTCGCCTCACCTATCGTCAAGCACATGAAAACAATAGGTAGCCGACATGCCCGTGAGTATAAAATCAGTATGGTATAATCAATAACATATGAGAATTAAAATGAAAACTAGTTCATATGAAATCCATAAAGATGCAATATAATGCAATGCTATGATCAGAAGTTGTGGGCTATCAATAAATCTCAAGATCAAGTGAATCATCTGGTCATAAAATACCCAAGGGAAGAGAATCTCCCAGCAACATCCACCAACTCATCCGCTTGGGATGGGGTGATGTGTTCTACAATCCCAGGACTATAGTGCGCTTATAGAGATTGTTTATGCTATAGCAGCAACCTCCGCATACACTATGTCAACTCAACTATAGTCTCATATGTCCAACAAATCAAAGCGACCTCTGTCATATAAAATCTGAATTGAAAAATAGCTCAGAATGCAATACAATGATGTAAATCAATATCATCAACTCGATATCATAATAAGCTCATCTCAAGATAACAATCATCAACAAATCACAAGTAATTTCATCGAATCATAGAATTTACAATTGAAAATAAAAAATGATATTTTTATCTCTTATGTTACCGACCGTAACATATCTTTCAAATATTACCAAAAAGATATCGAAAGGTGTGGTTGAGGAGTTTTGAACCCGAAGTCTACTATAATATCAACAAAAATACAATATCAACTAAAATTCTTGTTCCATCCAAGATTTCAACCCAAATCCAACTAAAAATATGATATACAGATAAACAAACCTCGATTTGCTACCAACCAACTTAAAGTAAATAATCTTGAGCCAACCAAAATCAATACTTCAACCGAATCTGAAAATACGTAAGTCAATAACTCGGATCATTTATCCAAACAGAGCGATTTTTATACAAAATTCATCATTAATTCAACATGGCCTCAAATCAAGATCTGCAAATTGGATATGCAACAAAACTCAAAGCACAACAATTATTTTTCACAAAGTTTTGTCGAATAAAGTCATTTACCCAGTTGATCATAACCTGAAACGTATAACATAATTCTCGTGAATTGTGCATTAGTACATATCTGGTATATTTTAGTATTTTGAGCATAATTTCCTCAGTACCCAATGAAATCAAGCCAATCTAGTACCATTTTGAAGAAAGACAATGTTCTATAAATTTTATTTGAACATAAAATCCAGAATTCCAACTAATTAATTTCAGAATTCGAATAAGCAAAATATATGGACGTAAATCTGCACTAACTCGAAATCCAGATCAGTTTTAGTAAAAATCGTATATCTCTTTCATTTCTTCCTGGAATTGAGTGATTCAAGAACCAAATCGAATTAAATCTATGCTCTACAATTTTGATGAAAACTCTAACACCAAAATCCTAATACAACAGTCCCATTTACACGAAAAAAAAGGTACAAAAGCTATTTTTGCACATAAACAAGGAACTATGCTCGTATCTCTTTGAAATTCAAACCAACATAAAGACAACATCTCCAACATCTTAATATCTCAAATATCAACTTAAATATCAAATCTAAGTGGGGTGTAATCAATATAGAGATCTAATGACCTTTCAATGACTTTTTTAAAATTATAAATTTTTGTGGATTTGATAGATTTTTATTTACTTTTATAGACTTTCAAATATTTGTAAACAGAATTCCATGGATTTTTGTGGATTTTTTGCAAGATTTTTGTAGACATTTGTAAACTTTGAACTAGTAATTATTTAACATAAATGACATCTTCACTTTAAAATAATTCTTTAGTGTAAATAAATTTTACTTATTTAAAACGTAAATATGTTCAATTATGAAAAATGAATCACAATTCAATTTATAAAAATCAAAATCTAAATCCTCCGAGTAGTTAATTCAACAAGCATAACCAATTAATCAATAATTTTTTAATTGATAAACACATATAAAAATTTAAGTATATATATATATATATATATATATATATATATAACAAATTTTAATATCAATATTAGATAAATAACTAATCAAAACAATATGAAATATAATAAATTTTAGGCAGTGTTATGAAAAAAATCAAAGGTTCGTTGTTGTAAATATGATCAACGTCACTCTACATTTGATTTGCTATAGTATCTCTCCATGCATTTGCATTTGCATTTGAATTTGCTCGTTGTTGTTCTTGAGTATCAAATATTTGATCAAAGTTGTTATCTTCGTAAACTTGTTCTTATGAAGGTTGTGGAACTTTGTTCTCTGGTTCAACTGAAGTTCATCAGATCGACATTCTTTCCGAAGAAAATTGCGCAATCCGGCACAAGCCAATACAAGCTCCGTCTGCGTTGTATATGGAAATGGAGGAGCTATTTTGAATATTTTGAACCGGGATTTAAATATACCAAATATCCTCTCAATGACGTTCCTCAAAGAAGCATGACGAAGATTGAACAATTCTTTTGCATCTCCAGGATGACAACCTTGGCCAGTGAATTCTTGGAGATGATAACGAACACCTCTAAAAGGAGCCAAGAATTGACGCCGATTTGCATATCCACAATCCACAAAAAAAATTTACCTATCGAACCATATTTATAGAATCAAGTAAACAATGGATAACACATATAATCTTGGAAATTACAAATTTTTAAATAAGTAGCATATAAAACAAAAAACATACCTTGTGGCACTTTAAGCCCGTTATTTCTTGATAAAGCATCTGTCAATATGTTTGAATCATGACCAGATCCTTCCCACCCATTGAGCACATAAATAAATTCTAAATCAAAGTTACAAGCTGCTAAGACATTTTGAGAAATTGTCTCATGACGATTATGATAACTGTTAGTATCGTGCCCGAACACTGTTGCTGGAATATAAGTGTCATCAATAACGCCAATGCAATCCTACAATAATAAAAAAACATAATAAAAATAGTGGTACTTATAATAATAACAACTAAAAGAATTTAATCACTTACTTTAAAATAAGAATAAAATCTTGTACTGTAAGGACCGTGTATCGTATTATCGTAAATCCTATGTTGATTATTGATAATTTATGGAATTGTCATGTGATTATATATATGATGTATATCATGACAATGAAAATGAGAAAATAAGTGTTAATAATGAGATATCGTACAAGATATTGATTAATTAACAGGATTGAAGTTGTAAGAACTCGAGTGCAGAAGCCGGACGCCAATACAATGCAAAATCTATATTTTGGACAGAACATGTGGCGCTCGAGCGGTAGAAAATGACCGCCCGAGCGCCAGTGTAGAACATTTTATTACTCGGGCAGAACTTTCCGCGCCCGAGCGGTAGTTTTTGACCGCCCGAGTGCGGTGCAATTGTTACTCGGGGGCAGAACATCTCGCGCTCGGGCGCGAGAATTCTACCGCCCGAGCGCGAGAGCGGTGAGGATAAGAATAACTTTTTCCTCTTTTCTTCTTCATTTCCTATTCGATAGTTTCAAGAGAATACGAGAGAATTCGATTTCCTTCGTCCGAATCGACTTCGAAACGTTGTCCAAACGCGGAACAAATTATATATTCAGAATCTTCGCGTCGAGAGCTTCCTTTTGAGGTAAATTTCTTCTAGTTTCAGCAGCTCTAAATATTAAAGTGCTGAAATAGCGTGTATTTGAAGTCGAGATTACTATATTTGGTAGAATAACCGACAATAAACTCATATTCGAAGTCGGAATTGAATTATGTTTTGATTTGGATTTGATATGAATTTTTGAAGTTTCAAAGGATATTTGAAACTCATATTATTGATTTTGGATCATGTTATTGATTGAAATGAATATGTATTGATGTAAATAAATTATTATACTGATATCTTCAAGCTACATCAACTGGAACGAAGAATTGAGGTATGTTGCGACCGGGTAATATACGACAGGTATCTGTATTATATGATATATGTTTGATTGAATTGATTGGAGAATATGTGTCTATATGCCTTATATGATGATTTAATGTGGCTTACATGACATTGTGATTTGAATATCGATGTATAAAATAAATGTTTTGTTAACACACATCGTTTGATGCATACATCGATACATGACATGCACGTTGAGCTATGATCCTTGGATACCCTGATATGATTTGATTGGATTATGGGGTTTGTGAACACAATGTTATGTTTGGTATTATATGACCCTTAAAGCATAGTCATTTGTGGCCCCGATGATTGATTGAGATTTGATGGCGCTTTGTCGACGCTATCATATGAGTATCCCTGATTGAGGCCGGTGTGCCAGCTCGAGCATTGATTTGATAGCGATTCGTTTGATTCTGACATGTGCTCAGTGGATGGGCATTTGACCTGATACCTCCACGACATACATACATTGCATACCATATATCATTGTTTAGATACTTGTGGTATATATGATGGTTGTTCCATACGGAGCTTTGCTCACCCCCAAGGGAGGCTATTGTTGTCTTTGTGTGTGGACAATGGCAGGTACTCCAGGATATCAGGAGGCCAGAGAGGGTACTTCTGGAGGGAGTCACAGTTTGGGATGAGGTTTTACGTTTTGTTTCCCAGTATATATATGTATCTATATACCGGGGCATGTCCCGAGGATATGAGTCGTTTGTATATGATGGGTTTTGATTATGTATGGGCGAGTTTTATGATATGAGATTAAATACTATTTTTAATATTCAAATTATAGAAGAAATATTTTGGGCTCATTGTAAAGAAAATTTAAATTCGTTTTCCGCTGTAATTAATTAACGCTAATCAAATTGCATTGTAATAACGATTAGGAGCTAAGGGCCCCACATGTACTCTCTGTTATTTTTTCTGGAACTACAGATCCAGGTTTGACCATCATATCTGCTGCAATGCTATTCAATGCTCTCAACACCTTGTTGAAGTTTTGGCTAGTATTGTATTGTGATTGACCAAATATTTTACGAATCAGCAATATCGAGTATTTTGACCGACAACAAGTAAAAACATGGCAAGCATTTCTTGAATACAAATATATCATGTATCTTGCAATGGTGTTTTTCCTCTAAGGATGTTGCACAATTTTAAAAATACGTCAGGGTACATTCTATAAATTTCTCGAAAGTTTGTTCGATCATTTTTCAATATTTTATGGATATAATCGTATCCACTAGAAGTTATTGGTCGTCTATTTAAGGGACGATGGACACGTTCGTCATTCATGTTAGTTATATGCTGAGTTAGCACATACAGGATCCCAAGAATTTCCCTCAACAAATAGCTAAAAGCATCGTGTAATTTTTCTTTGAATTCTTCTTCTTCCATTTGATCTTCTACATCATGTACGTTGATATATGACATTTTAATGAACCACCTTATATCAGACAAGGAATTAGAATAAAAAATCTATGAACTTATTGATTCCATGTAAAACTCAAAACTTATATAAATAATCAAAAAATCCACAATCAGAAAAGAAATAAAAAGAATATATCCAGAAATTGTATCACAATATAACCCATTATTGATCATGTCCCTAAAAATACTCATTCATTTAATTTATAATCTATCCATCCCAAACGCTCTTCAATTGTAATTTTCAAGAAATCCGTCTTCTTTGATCTGGTGTTAAGTAAATCAAGCACTTTGTATCGAGTACAATTATCCAAATTTGAGACCTCTTTGATAGTATCCCAACAAGTATCACATGCATTCCCTATTAATTCTATCTTAGAAACTACTTTCTCAAGAGTGTGAGATATTTCACATATATAATTTGGGTCTGTATTCTTGAATGTGCTTCATTTTATTTCAAACTCGGTCCTATCTCGTTTTTTAGTTGTTGGTGGAACCTCTGAACTTCTGGGCTGAGGGGAAAATGGTAAAGCAGAGTCCTCAAAAAATGGATGCTGGTGTAAAGATTCTTGTTTGTCACTTTGCACGAATTCACCACTATCATAATCAAAGACATAACCATCTAATAAATTAGTTTTCCTATTTTCTTCTATCTCAAATGTTCTTGCATCAGTGTCATCTCCTAGTCCAATTGAGTATTTTCCAGTAGCAGTTCCAGTCCCGACCGTAATTCTCAAATCTTCATAATCCTCAAAAGTGTATGTCTGATAGTGTTCATGTTTAAGATGAGACTGGTCAAGAACAAAAAACAACAATTGTTAAAACTAATTAGTTATAATTCTAATTATAAATATAAATTTATTATTTTAACTCAAAGACTTTTACATTGAAATAATCCTCTCATACTTCATCTTTAGCAGTGAATTTCTTTGTCGCGAAATCCCATCCAAAATCAGAGTTATGACGTATAATGTAAGGCCCGAGAATTTTATCCTATTAATCTGAAATGATTTGGGGATAATTGATATGATTATAGACGGAAAGGATCGGACCGGGAAAGACGAGGTAATGCATGAAAATGTGCGAGGAACAGTAGCCTCGCGCATATGCGCGGCACAGATGCGCGCATATGCGCGACATGGGCAGAGGACCTCGCGCATATGCGCGAAGTGAGTCGCGCATATGCGCGAGACTGTACAAGCGAAGTCCAGAGGACCTCGCGCATATGCGCGGAGATGAGTCGTGCATATGCGCGAGCTGCCGAGAAGCCGAGCACCGAGACCAGTAGGTCTCGCGCATATGCACCGATGA
The DNA here is from genome assembly GCF_025594145.1 of Primulina tabacum. Lineage (NCBI taxonomy): Eukaryota > Viridiplantae > Streptophyta > Magnoliopsida > Lamiales > Gesneriaceae > Primulina > Primulina tabacum. The sequence goes on along the minus strand of NC_134557.1, from coordinate 12,548,297 downwards.
TGTCGCGCATATGCGCGAGACGTGTAATAGGCGGAATGAGCCACTCGTCCTCTTTCATGTACGTGGATGTATATATATATATATATACACGAATACTACATTCTTCAGAAGAAAAAGAAACGAGAAGGAAATCAAGAAAAGGTTTCTGAAAAAGGATTGAAAATCCTTACGCCTTTTGTGAGAAATCCGCCCGTCCGATTTTGAATCCGACTTCGGTATTGAGTTCCTATCGACGTAGGCTACAACTGGACGTAAGTTTTGCTACGTTTTGATATGATTTGAAATTATGGTAATTTCAGAATCTGATACGATTCTTATATGATGTTCTGGTCATGTTAGACATCGTATGATCGAAATCGGACTGAAGAATAAATACCATATGGAATTGTTATGATTTTCGGAGTTATTTTGGAATCGATTTGATATCAGAATTGAATTGTTACCGATTATGAGATGTTAGAATTGATATCTGACTGAGATGATATTGCTGGGTATATTGAGACTATGACGTTGTGCTGTTGAAACAGAATTTGATTTAATTCTGATTATATCCAGTATTGTTTGAGTGGTGTATTGATACCGTACCCTCGATATTATTATTGTCAGATTGAGCATTGACAGGCTTTGACTTCGAGACTTCGTCTTCGTCAGAGCGAGAAGATAAAGTTATAAATTAATGTTGAGTTGGGATTGCACAACTCGAGTGAGGTTTGACTCGAGTCTCCCCAAATCACATACTTAGTTATTACATTGATATTTGTAATTGATGAGATTGATGTTTGTAGTCTATTGATTTATAGCCACTGCATGTATTGACTACTGATATGCTAGTCATCGGCTGATTCGTTTAGTTACTATATGCATGTATTGACTGCTGATTCGCTAGTCATTGGCTGATTCGCCAAGTCACCGGCTGATTCGTCTGATTATTGGCTGATTCGTCTAGTTATCGACTGATTCGTCTAAACTTTGGGTGATTCGCTTAATTACTGGCTGATTCGTCTAGTTATTGGCTGATTCGCTTAATTCTTGACTGATTCGTCTAATTATTGGCTGATTCGCTTAATTCTGGACTGATTCGTCAATTCTGCGGCTGTTTCGCCCAGACACTGGATATATGAATTATATCGATGCCGTTTAGGGTTGATTCATTCCTATCGACTGAGATTCGATATAATTATCGATATCCAGACATTGGGATCCCTAGGTTAGAGTTGAGTCGAGTCTGAGACGACGCGTTGCTGGAGTCGAGTCTGTGATGACTAGTTGATTTACAGATTTATATCATTCATGTTTGTTGATTGGCTGCATGTGAATGATATTTGTTATATGCTTTTGTATATGTTTTTATATGATTGCATGTTTACATTGTTTATACTGGGATTTATTCTCATCGGTAGTTATCCGGCTGTTGTCTTGTTTTGTATGTGTGCATGACAACAGGTGGGACAGGTTCAGGGTCGAGGAGATGAGGAAAGATCGTGATTAGAGTGGAGGCTCCGGACTTGGATTAGAGATAGGGTTGGACACTTGATATTAGTTGTTAAACCTTAGTTGAATAAATGTATGCAGTACAGGACTTGTACTTTTATACTCAGATGTATATATGTATTATTTCACTACGTTCCGCATTTTAAAAAGAAAATTTTTTTAGACCCTGTTTATCTTAATTGATAATTAAATCCCAAAGATGATTAAGATGATGATTAGCGTCCGGATCCCCACATATAAGCTTACAATAATCGTTGTATCGTTGTTTGAACCACTTTAAACGACTATGATATTGTGTAATAATCTTTTCACATCCAAGTTTTTCGTTAGAGCAAGAAATATTTTTTTCCTCCACAGTTTTTTTGTTAAATACTCTATTCTTATCATAACATCATCGCATTGCGGCATCAACCATGAGTTTTAGCAATTCATTACTCTATTTATTCGTCCACACATTATATTTTGCTTGTGAATCTCCCATTGTAGTATTACTTGAGTATGCATAAGATATAGAATATACGGTGATCAGAAGCTAACAACCACATATATTTTACTAGATATTGTCCAAAAGAAGTAAAAAGATCTAGAGACAATGATAAAGTGTGATACAAACAATCAAACAAGGATTTTAAGAAAGAAGCTCATAAGTTCTATGCTTATCACAACTACATGATATACATTGATTTTAAGTCAATGTATTAGTTCAAAAAATATAAATTGTTTCTTTTTCTACATGTTCCTGATATATATATGCTAGTTGTGGTCAAATCGTATATTTTAATAGACTTTCCCTCTAAATTTATATACATGAATTAGAATACAGAAAATCATTAACAGAAATATATCTCTATCGCAAGCAACTTGTACCACTGGGCGAGGACTAGCCAATATTTTATCTTCGATTGGATTGATTGGATTAGATTATTTTAATAATTCACTGGATCAAGTTACAATTTATTTATTGATTATTCATCGTAAATCAACTAATCAATTTATTAATTATTATCTTATTTAATAAAAAAATACTCAAATATTTATAATATTTTTATTTATATTTATTAATTATTGAAAATAATAAATTATAATTTATCATCGTATCTAAATTTTAATCAACTAAACCATATATTATTGTTATTATTATTTGTTCAATATTATTCTCCATTCAACTCAAATATTTTAATAATCACGATATTATTTATCCACACAATTAGATCAACCCAACATGGGACGGAGCCACCCTTGGGCTGGGTGCGCTCCAGCCCCACCTTTTTTTTTTTGAAAAAAAATTAGTATTTTAAAATTTTAAATTATTTTCAGCCCCATATAAAAATAGAACAAATTCATCAGTTTTATTTTTTTTATATTTTTAGTTTCATGTTTAAAAACTAAAAATAAGACAACTCTCATAAATCATAATTCATTACTGTATATTGATTGATTTATTGTCGTATATTCTAAAAGTATGCAACTTTGAGATAAAAATTCGACGACTCTAAAATTATGTTAAATATTTAGTTGTGATTACTCGAGTTGCAATAATATTGTCTTATGATGTATATGAATTTTGGAGTTTAAATTTTCACCATAAAAATCTATTGTTGCATATTTTTATAATAATAATCAATTGGTTGAATTGTTTGATGATTATTGATGTGTAATTATTGTCGGGCTTGTTTTGTGATTTTTCCATTTATAATAACCGAAAATTGAATAAGTATGAAATTTGAAAATAATTCTTTGCTGTAAATTTTGGGAATATTGAATATTTCTAGTTAAATAACTCAGGGAATGAAGAAAATAAAAACGGTCAAGTTATTTTTAAACCAAAAGAGTACATATCAACAACTAACGAGCAAACATCAATTACAATCTAATAGTGAACAAAATATCAGTTTCAACCAGAATAATAGACTGGAATGAATTAATTTGAAAATTTGGTTCGGTTTTGAAGTGCAATAATTGTCCCTATTAGGTAGAGCGGTCGAACTATGACGTTTGAGCTGTTGTACGATTCAAAATATTTGAGTTGCACCATTACCATCAGCTATAGCTTTTGGTAAAGCGGCAAGCGTTTGGTCCTACATTTGGTTTATTTGAAAATTTGGTTTAAATTTTTTAAAATATAGGTTAGTTCCGTTCGATTTTCGTTTTTAATATAAAACTTCGGTTAACCTAACAAATTGAACTTTTATAAATAAAATTAATATTATTAAATTTTATAATAAAGTTTATAAGGATATAAATATTACAATTTCTAATAAAATTTATTGGACAATAGAACTATACTTAAAAATATTTTTATAATAAATAAAATTTAAATTTATTTAATCTAGTTTTTATATTGGATTTTTTTTTTATTTAAAACATGATTATTTTAAAAAATTATAAAATTTTGGTTAATTGTGTTATTGACAGAAATAATTGATTTTTTCGATTTTATTTGTTAGATATTCATAATAAAGTTTGTCGAAAAAAATTTCAGTTAATTCGATTTTAGAAAATTCGGTTCGATTTTAATCGAATCTATTAATGTCTAATACAGGATGAAGCCAGCCCCAGGTACTCATGAATCCTGGCTCCGCCCCTGAACCCAACTAAGCGAAACTTTAAGTGACGTTCATTATATTATTTATCCAGACAATCACAGTTGAAATAACTCAGTTATGTTTTTATTTTACACTGTAATAATAGATGTCGATGTCTTTCACTGTGTTAACCAACAGTTGCAGTGAAGTAAATGGTTCTTCAATATCTTCATTCATCTTCTCATGTAAAAGAATGGATGTGCTTATATTCAACTCATGGCATTGGTGGACACGCAAAGGAATTATTGTAGAACATATAATGAACTTGAACAACACGTAAGAACACTTGTTAAACACATGATTTGAATACATAGAAATCATAATATATTTTTTTATCAAATCAATAACGATTCAAGAAAAGATTCGTACCTTTGAAATTTGAGAAACCCTCGATTTGTCTTTAGAGAGGAGAAAAACTGCCGTCTTTGGAGTGAGAAAGAGAGATATATGGGTGAGAATGATGTTTGTTCAATTAAAAGTCTACAAAAATATCTAGGGTAAGTAGAAGACAAATTTTGAGTTTATACAATTGTTCCTATAGTTTTATGGTTTGTACGTAAAGAATTATATTAGAATCATTGGAAATCTACGGAAATATTAGATACCTATAGATTTTTATAGATTTTTAAAAATTCAAGTTTGAATAACAAGTGACTTTTTATGACTCTAGAAAAATCAATTTGAATACCTCTAAATTTTTATAGAGTTTGTAAAAGTCTATATTCAATACCTCTAAACTTTTAAACTCTACAAAAATCCATAAAAGTAATTAAATTTCCATGATTGAATACATCCCCCCTAAATTTCGATCAATTTTCAAACTTGAATAAAAGTGAGAAATATTTACATCATCTTGAAACCCATGATGAGAGGATTACAAGTCCTCCTTTATTTCATTTTTTACTTGTGCAAGTCACCCATAAAATGATACAGAGATTTCGAAAATGGAAGGAGAGAAAAGATGAGGGTTTCTTACGAGAAGGAGAAGGAGAAAGAATGGTGTGGTGGAGGGGGATCTACCTATTTTTTTAATTGTGTAGTCAAAGTGTACACTTTCGTGGTCAAAATCCTCGTTTTCTTCTGCTACACATTTTTCTTACAAATTTGACTTAATCCAATAATTACCATTAATTTCGTATTATTATTTAGGACATCTCAGTTCTAATGGATTTGAACTAAAAGTTATCTTTTAAATTGTATTGATTAAAGAAAATTATTCTAATATCCAGAACTCACTAATACGAAAGAAAAGAAAGTTGCATTCTTAGATTATATTTACATTGGAAGCAATGTGAGGTTATATGCACGTCTTTATTTATTTTTATTTTTTTTGACAGCTGAAATCTTGTAATTTATTAAGAAGAAGATAGGTCCACAATTACAAGTTTAATCAACCACAAAGTTAAAGATTTATGCTCCCAAACAAAATGAGAGGAGGATGAAAAAGCAAAAGCAGCAACCTAGTGAGCAACCCGGTTAGCCGATCTCCTAACATGAAAAAGATGAGGGCTCTCGAGTGCCTCCATAAGTATGCTAATATCCGCAGCAATAGAACCCACATAACTAAGATCCTCTTCTGGCCTTGTGACTGCTTGCACTGCAAGAAGAGAGTTTGAGGTCATATGATGAATCTGAATGTTGTGCTGCCTAGCGACTTTCAAGCCGACTTGGATGGCAAGAAGCTCGGCCATTGTAACAGATTGGGCCTTGTCAATCAATTCTCCGAAAGCCAAAATCGGTTGTCCCTCATGATCACGAATCACTCCACCGACTGCACAACTATGATATCCCTCTTTATAAGCTGCATCCACATACAACCGGAATTGGTGAACTAACGAGGCAGACCAAGTGCTTTGAGAGCTGATCAAAGTTGACTCTGTGTCGCTCATAACTGAATCAGCATCCAATTCTCGAGCCTTGCCATTACATTCATGAAGATAGCGAAGCCTCTCATTCCAAGTGGCCCAAGTACGCATGATAAACAGTTCGAAATCAGGTTTACTCAGCTTCTCCTTCATCCCTAGAAATATATCAAACACGTCTAAGTTGTGAAGCTGCTTAAGAGACGACCAAATCCAGCTTCTTTTCCAACAAGATTTCACATCCGGGCAAGAAAATAGGGCATGACTGGAAGTATCCCAGTTAAATTGACACAAAGGACACCTTCCAGTAACCGGAACATGATGTGCAAGTAGGTTTTGTTCCGTTGGGATAATATTATTAAGCTCTCTCCACCAGAATATTCTCACTTTTGGAGGAATCAATAATGACCACAGAAACTTCCACCAGCCCTTTTGGAGAGGGGCCGAGCACGAGGGGGGCTGTTCATAGAGGCCTTGGGCAGCCTTATACCCATCCTGTACCGTATATATACCTTTTTGGTCATACTTCCAAAATCTCGCATCCTTTATACTTGTCAGAGTGATGGGAATAGATGGTGATTTTCTGAGCAATAAGTGGAGAGAAATTCTTTTGGATCAGAGGCACGTTCCATCTACCATCCACCATAAGGGACTTCACTTTAGAAAATGAGGCATAGTTTGGAATCGGTGCTAGGCAGTTTCTAAGACCCGGAAGCCAAATATCCTCAAACGTATTAATACGAGCCCCATCTCCCACCTTCCAACACAAACCTTCAGCAAGTAAAGGCCTGATCCACATCAATGCTCTCCAGATGGAGGAAGGATTGCTGCCCATATCGGCTTCCATAATATCTGATGGCGAAAATACCGGCCTTTCAAGACTCTGGCCACCAAAGAATCAAGTTCCGAGATAATGTGCCAAATCTGTTTAGCTAGTAGGGCCTGATTAAATGTCTCCAGCTGTCTGAACCCCAAGCCACCCATGCATTTCGGCTTACACAAGGCTGGCCACGATTTCCAGTGCATTCTCTTTTTCCCTGTGTCTACTCCCCACCAAAAATTAGAGCATTCACGCTCTATTTCTTCACACACCGATTTGGGAATACGAAAGCAAGACACGGCAAAAGTGGGGATGGACTGGAGCACCGATTTGATCAATGTTTCCTTACCCCCTACCGAAAATGTTTTGTTTCCCCATCCTTGAATTCTCTTCACTACTCTCTCCACCAAGTATCTGAATTGCAGTTTCTTACTTCGCAAAGAGACGGCCGGGAGGCCCAAATACACTGAATGGGCGTGAACCACTGGGATAGCTAAGACATACTTAATATTCTCAGCCAGTTGCTCATTTGTATTCGGACTGAAGGAGAGGGAGGACTTTTCGAAATTAATAAGCTGCCCTGAAGACTTCGCATAAGATAATAGACAATCGTGCACCGCCAAACAGTTCGCCATTGTAGCTCTAAAGAAAGAACAGATGAGTAATAGATGGGCAGGAAGAAGCTAGCTGAACTCCAGAAATCAGACGTTGTTGTTCAAGTGAGATGAGAGCAGATGATAATCAATGAGCGCATAAGACAAATAAGTAGGGAGAAAGAGGGTCTCCCTGTCTCAGTCCTCTACTCGGAACGACGTTCCCAACCAGATCAGCATTCAGAGAGAAAGAGTACTTAACTGTTCTTACACATCGCATAACCTTCTCCACCCAACAGCGTGAAAATCCCAGTCTGATCATAATGTCTTCAAGAAAAGACCACTCAACTCTGTCATAAGTCTTGCTCATATCAATTTTTAAAGCATCATAGCCTTTTTGTCCATATTTTCTGCTTCTAATCTAGTGCAGAGTTTCAAAACTCAGTATAATATTGTCAGAGATCAGTATGCCTAGGATAAAAGCACTCTGAAACTCATTCACAGTATGTTTGAGAATGGGACGCAATCTATTCGTGAGAGCACGAGCAACAATTTTATAGCAGACTTTGCACAAAGTGGTAGGCCGATAGTCTTTCATAGTCATTGGAGACGCTACCTTAGGTATCAAAGTAACAGTAGTGGCATTCTAGTCCTCAAGAGGGGCCCCTCCATTCAAAATATTCACACACTCCATCGTGACCTCCTCCCCAATCACTTCCCAGAACTTCATAAAAAAGAACACCGACACACCATCCGGCCCCGGCGCTTTATCTGGATGCATATCAAACAGAGCCTTCCTAACTTCGTCTCCCGTAAAAGGGGCACAAAGAGCAGAGTTTAACCGATCATCAATCATAGGGCAAACTTGATTCAATAACTGTAGTATGTCTTCCTCCGAAGGGTTACTAGAGGAATACAAGTCGGAGAAATAATTTTGAACGATCTCCGCCATACTCTCAATGTCAGTGCACCAATCCCCGTGAGAAGAGACAAGCCCTCTAATATGGTTCTTAGCTCGACGCACTGACACACAAGCGTGGAAATATTTGGAGTTTCTATCACCATGTGCAAGCCAATTCACCCGACTGCGCTGCTTCCAGTATAACTCTTCCTTTGTTGCTAGCATCTCCACCTCTCGTTCCAACTGCTCAATTCGATTCCTAGCTAGTGCCCACCGGTCATGGGTACGTAAAGCATTCAGCTTCCTGCGTTTGTTTCTGATTTGTAATGGTAACTTTCGAAACATGTCCCCTGCCCAAGTCCTGAGGAGCTCCAAACATTTGGCCACCCTATTTGGGAGTGACAAGGAAGTATTCTGCTTATTCCATCCCCTCTTAATAAAATCGGAACAGTCTGCTTCTGGGGCCCAATGTGGTTCGAATCTCATACTGAAGAGGTCCGAACTTGCAAGTGTTGCGGTCCTCCTAGCTCAATAAATATCGGTCGTTGATCCGAGTGATAAAAATCCAGATTATGCACCCTCGCAGCAGGGTATAGAATTCTCCACTCAAAATTAGCCACATATCTGTCAATCCTTTCAAAGATAACATTGGGCGAAGCACGACGGTTGACCCAAGTAAAGAATTCCCCTCAGCATGAAGATCTTGGAGGTTGGAAGCATCGAGCACATCAAGGAACGCCCTAATTTGCCCCAAGGGACGTGGGTTACCCCCAAGCTTTTCTGAGTCAAAACAAATTTCATTAAAGTCACCTCCCATAATCCACGGTAACCTGCTCAAGTCATGCATGCAACTCAGAAAGGACGCAGGAGCGTCCAAGAGATATGTCTATTATTCGTCTCTGGGTGGCCGTAAAAGCCTGTAAATCTCCATCTCTTGTCCCCATGCTGCACTATACTGTCAATATGCCCAGAAGAATAGGATAACACTGTGACATTCAAAGGTTCCTTCCACAACAGAATCAATCATCCACTTTTACCCTCACAATTAACTACAAATAATCCAAGAGATATGTCTCTATTAATCTTGAAACTAGCTTTCACGAAATTACATACACAAAAACTAGGGGAATTTTGATTTATCCATGTCTTTTTCGCTTTTTATATAGATTTAGACCTCTAATTACTATTAGGTACCATTTCAGAGAAAACAAGGCCAAGTACGAGGTTAGGTTATTCAGGAATTTCATCGTAGATGAAAGTTTGGGAGTTAAATCACATATTTATTTCACTTCAGTACTTACTAGTAAACGTTTATTTGTACTACAGTAAAACCTTTATAAATTAATAACATCTTTAAAATATTTTTTTCTCATCGGTCCTGACTTGGGTTAATGTGTTAAAGTAATAATTTTGATAAATTAAAAAGATAATAATTATTTTGGAAGACACTTGTATAAAACTGTGGTCCCCTCAATATCATAATATGATAATTCTTTAAAATTACAAATATAACTAGGGCAATTTATTAAAATATGATTATATTGTTGGTTTTTTTTTTTTTTAATGAAACATGTAGCGAAAATGATTGCAAAAAGAAAATCTAATTTTATTGTTGTTTTTGTGTATATAGTTAATTTTATTTGATTAGTCAATATAATAATTATATTTAATTATTAAAAACAATGAATATCACTTATGTACAATGAAATTTTTATATATTTTAGTTCAAAGAATACAATACCCGCGTTGGTAAAACACACTGTCTTTTTATGTAATTAAATATATGTTCGTTGAATCAGAAAAATAGTAAATTATTCATATATCGATTAATTAATACATCTCTAAATGAATAAAATTTTTATGTTCCAAATTTATTAAATTTATACGCGTTTTAATTTACTTCACTATTTTTTGTTGAAAAAATACGAAATGGTTTTTGGTTATGTTTTCAAAATTCGTTATTTTATTGCTATATTATTACGGAAAATGCATTTCCTTTTTTTTTTTTCTTGTTGGCTTGCAAGTTTTTTTCCTTCACATTATTTAATGATAGTGGATGAAAATAAACAAGACAAAGAGATGTGTTCGAGTATAGGTCATGGACAAACCCTATATATATTTTGTTAGAGTTAACAATAGAAAATAAATTTGCTTTCCAAAATAGGATTATCAATTGAACTAACCTTGTGATTAAATAATATTTTCCCATTTTTTGGTAACTTCTTTTAAGCTATATGTAGTTCTTGCTAAACTAGGGCAAAGGACAAGTCTACGCACTAGGGGACAAAACTAGTAGACTAAAATAACACTTAATTTTAAGTGTCTTGCTGCCACTGACAAATTTCTTCTGGGATAGGAATACATGCTTCTAATTATACATTTGTCCTTTTACGAAGTTGGTTTTCTGTGACGTCAAATTTCGATTTTAGTATGTTATTTTTATTTATTTATGGTTTTGGTCATTTTTACGATATCTCTATTTTAATAACATAAAGAATCAAAACTATAATAGTAAGTAAAACCATCGAATAATTCCGTTCGATAACTCGTCATAAAACATGTAACCAAACTGATATATAGTTCGTTTACGAAATTTGTAGACTTGATCGATACCCGTTGTCTGGATGGAGTGGGTCGGCCGTACTTAAATATCACAACACACCACTAAGAAACCGCCCCCTCCAGAAAGTACCTTTATCCCACTCATAGTTCTTTTTCTGTTTGTTAAGGATATTCCATTCCACTCATAGTTCTTAGTACTAATCAAAAGGTTTTTTATTTTTCATCCCAAAAAACCAAAAAACAAAAATAAAAAAAGCAATGTTTTCACGAGCAAATAAATTTAAAAAAAACAAAGAATAAAGCAAGTTGCTAATCTATTATTCTAAGTGGTCACAACTGCACTTGACAACTTCCTTTAACTTCCCAAAACGTGGATTCAAAGCCTATAAAATTCTATAGCACCCACTAAAACAAGACGAAAGTTGATTCTTGAGCTCAACTTTTGTACTCGAACTTCACTTCATTCTATCCCAATTTCAAAGCCTAATCACTTTAGCATTGCATGCGCATGTTATTTATAAGAAGTGGCCAAGTTGTCTGGTTTCTCTTGGTCTTTTCTTAACTATATAAGCCAGTTTCGGGGCAAAATCTTGGGTTGATCATGGAGTTAATGTTGGGATATTTTGTCTTGTTTTTTGGTATCTCTTTATGTTTTTGTTCTCTTACAGCTCAATGCAGGACTTTGGAGTACTCGGAACTGACGAATTATTGCGAAGTTTCTCATATTTCGGTGTCGCCTTCTCCTGCGCCAGAGGCTGCTGCTTCTGCACCGGCATCAAGCGAAAACTCACTGGATTCTGTACAAGTTTTCAGTGTGTTATCATATGGTGCTGTAGGAGATGGTGAAACAGATGATACACAAGCGTTTAAGACGGCTTGGGATTCGGCTTGCCAATTTGAAAGTTCGGCGGTTTTTCTTGTTCCTAAGCACTATCAGTTCATGATACAATCTGCAATCTTCACGGGCCCTTGTAAGAGTTCTCTCGTTTTCCGGGTAATGCTCACATTTTCTCAAATATAATATTTTATAATTTTTCTTTGAAATGATATTACTTCAGTGTAAAATTCTCTTTGGAAAATGTTTTCTTTCGTTATGACATGCAAGATCGAAGGAAGTATGATGCCACCAGACGGACCTGATTTGTGGCCGACGAAACTCAGCAGACGACAATGGCTCGTTTTTTACCGAATCAATGGAATGTCGATGCAAGGAGGTGGACTCATAGATGGCAGAGGAGAAAAGTGGTGGGATCTTCCTTGCAAACCTCACAAAGTAACTTCAATTTCTTGCTTAGAAATTTTTATAAACTTATCAATCTTTTCTGTATGATGACTTACTAGAAGTTATAACTTAACAGGGTGTTAATGGTTCGACTTTGCCTGGTCTTTGTGACAGCCCAGTTGTAAGTTCAGGACAGTAATGTGTTCCGTAAAAAATGAGACCATAGTTTTACAATATCTTCGATCATTTTCGAACTTTACTCAACAACGTTGTCATGTTTCTTGATTCTAGGCCATAAGGTTCTTTTGGAGCTCAAATTTGACGGTACAGGGGATTAAAATCAAGAACAGCCCACAGTTCAATATTCGCTTCGATAACTGTCACGACGTTTACATCGATTCACTCTATGTAAAAGCTCCTTCTGGAAGTCCAAATACAGATGGGATTCACGTAGAGAACACCAATAATGTGAAAATACACAATTCAGTCATTTCTAACGGTAAATCTCTCAAACTCTTGTAAGGTTCTACTCCATTTTCGCCATTTATTTAAAACATTTTTGCTCTATATATTGCCTAGGGGATGACTGTGTTTCCATCGGAGCTGGTTCTTTTAATGTAGATATAAGGAATATAACTTGTGGTCCTAGCCATGGAATAAGGTACATTCCTTTGACATTTCTTGATGTATCTCCCTTTGTTTTGTGGAACTTTCACCTTTTATATTACTCAAAACATGCAACATTTTAACCTTACTTGACACTATAGCCACCACAATTTCTTTCTTGAGAACAAAGAATTGTGTACAAAAGTTGCCTTTATCTTGTGGGCAGTGACCAATGGTCCCAAAAGTTCTACCTCTCCCTGTTTGATCATTTCAACGGAAAACAATGATCCCCTCTGCTGTCCCAATTCCGCAGCAATATGAATGGATACTTTTATAAACTAGGTTAATTATACCGGGGCTCATTGCGCAAACGCCTAGCTTCGTGGGCCCGGAGCGTGACATGATAACGTGAACCAACTTATCTCACAAGTTTGGTTGTTTTTAATGTCTATTACCATCTGCTCTATGCAGCATTGGCAGCCTTGGAGTCAGGAACTCGAGGGCATGTGTTTCGAACATCACGGTAACTGACTCGACTATTAAGCACTCAGACAACGGAGTCAGGATCAAGACATGGCAGGGTGGATTCGGAGCTGTGTTGAATGTCAAGTTCGACAACATTCTTATGGACACCGTGCGAAATCCAATCATCATCGACCAATATTACTGCGACACAAAGAAATGCTTGAATCAAACTTCTGCAGTTTACATCAGGGACATTTCATACTCCAGAATCAAGGGAACATATGATGTTAGAAGCCCAGCAATGCGTTTAGCCTGCAGTGACTCCATACCGTGCACGAATATTTCGATTTCGGATATCGAACTCTTTCCTGCTCAGGGACAGAGATTCTTGGATCCATTTTGCTGGAATGCTTATGGAGATATGAAGACAATTACCGTCCCACCAGTTTTTTGTTTGTTGGAGGGGTCTCCACAGTCTTTACCTGCTAATGATGTTGATAAATGCTGATATATATCTTCTTATGATCATCATATATATATATATATGGTAAACTTGTATCGTTTTTTTTTTTTTTGTGATTACCAAATTTGTGCTAGTTGGAGCAATATATTTTTCACCACAACTATGTTAACCCTTTTGGAGGAAACCAAACTTAATAAATGGTTGTGTTTTTCTTATATAAATGCAATCAATAACGATTATTGATTGTTTACTTTAAAAGAAATATGCTTAATTTCGCTGAAATTAATTGATATATTTTTACCAAATTGGAGTTTGTTGGTAGAGCGATCGAACCGAGGTGCTTGAGCTGATGTGCTGTTTAAAATATTTGAGTTGCAACATTAATATCAGCTATAGCTTTTGGTAAAGCGGCAACCGTTTGGTCCTACAAATGGTATCTGAGTCAAGGTCACGAGTTCGATTCTCATTGATTGCAAAGAGTGCAATTATTAGGAGGGAGATTATTGGGAAATTAATATATACTAGTGCACCGGTGCACGCGTTGCGTGCTTGTAAAATATTTTTTATAATTCATTTGATTTATATTTAAATGAGGATAATATAATTATAAGAAATAGTGAGGGACTACAATGTACTTTTGATATATAAATTAAAAAAATAAATTGAAAAATAAAAAAATAAAAAAATGAACTCAATAAGAATTGAATCTATAACCTAAACCCAAAAAACAACTATTTTATCCGCTGAACCACATATAACTTGCATTAAAATTTTAACATTTTATTAATATATATATAATTATTAAAACAGACCATGACACCAAAGTTAATTACTCTAAGTGTCTCAAACTTAATATAATAGTATAGATATATATTTGTGTTGTTCTGATTATAAATATGTATTTACATAAATATATTGAATAAACTAAAAATATATAAATACTAAATAATAATAAAATTAAGTGATAATTATTAGAGTACAAAATTGTATAACTAAATTATTTGAATGAATAATGTCATATGTACATTCAATTTTTTTACTTGCTTTACTATAAATTTATTTTAAAATTTCATTATTATAAATGATATTTATCATGTATCTTGATATATTAAATTATTAAGATGATTTTTAAAATTTATCTAGTTCATATTATACCAAATATAACAAAAAAATTAAAAAAAATACATTAAATAAGATTTGCATTTTCAATATCTAGCCCACCCTATTTTAAAATCTTGGCTATGCCCTTGTTCGATGTAATCATTGTCTCTGCTTCGTAGAGCGATCGAACCGTGGGTTTGAGCTGATGTACGGTTTAAAAGGTGTGAATTGCACAATTACAATCAACTATATTTTTTGCTAAAACGAAAAACGTTTGATACTACGGAGTCCATTGATGTCTTCCTTCGAGAAAACAATTAAACCAAATGGCCAAAATGACCTTTACATGTGACACACCCAAGCAAGTACTTCGGGGATGCCATCACCAAATTGCTGTGTCGTAGGTGGCTCAAATTGTTAGGTGGGGTATATCCGAATCCGATCTATTAACTATGCTTGCTCATGCTCCATTGTAGCATTTTCAAGCGTTGAAAGTAGCTTATTGGACAAATGTAGAAAATGAAAGTAGCATCCATCTATGAACAGTAGAGGCCATATACTTGTAAAACCAAAAAATGGATTTGTAGAGCAGTAGAGCTGCGATGTTCACAGCAATATTTTCATAACTGAATCGAATCATTTTAAACGATTCAATTGGTCTGACCGAAAAATCGTTATATTATATAAAATAATAATATTATATCATAAATAATATATTTTAAATTATAAAAAGTTTAAATGTATATATAAATAATAAAGAATATATATTTATACATATTTAAAATCTGGAGAAAAAATATTTGCCAAATTTTAAAACATAAATAACTATATACATATTGTTAGATCAATTTTTCATAATTTATTTTGTTGTTAATAACGAACAAAGTTAAACTGCGAAAATTACGATGATCGACCTGTCCGGTTGCCCCCAAAAAATTATTCAGAATCTACACAACCTTTCGCAAAGGGTAAGAGACAGCTCTTTAGAAACAACACATTGTTCCATGATGCGTTTTCATGAAAGGGTGCATGGTTTCATGAAGAGTGCATCTGTTATGAATCAATGTTTCATTTCTCTATATATGACATCATTAGTTCAAGAAAAACATTCAGATTCAGATTTGATTTAGTCACTCAAAAAAGTCAGAAAAATCTTCATTGTATCCTGAGAGAAATTTTTTGTATCCCTGTGACTAAAGCGAGGGAGAAAACATTTTTTAAAAGAAAATATTGCAAATGTGCCTTGGAGTTCATTCACATTTTTCGAAATAATCTCACAACACATATAATCAAAATATCAGTTATAAATTAAACAAATTATATTATTACTAAAATAATATTTTTAACATGTCTAAATTCCAAATATTCATGTATATATAACAGAATATTAAACTTAAAAGATTTAAAAAGTTATTTTCAAAAAAAATCGAAAAACCAATTGAATCGAATTTTCAATTCATAGCCGGTTCGACAAGTTTTTGACCAATTTTGACTGTTAAAACGGCTTTTTATAGTGACCAGACCCGTGGCCAAATTGGTCGGTCTGATCTGGTTATGAAAACACTGGTTCAGGGGCACCTAACCTAATGCATCAATCCGACACTGCCTAGGAACTGCTAATCAAGTGGCTCACGAAATGGCTCGAAGAAGTTTCCATAGTCGGAGTGATTTTGAGTTTAATGATTCTACTCCTCTATTTCTGAACAAATGTAATCACCCCTTGATTTATAAATGAAATTTCTCTTGTCTTCAAAAAAAAAAAATAAACAAATGGATTTAAATAAATAGATAACATCCAGAACTTTTTAATTCTCAATTAACCCGAAATATAGAAAAAAAAATGTTATCAAATTAAATTCACCGGCGAAAGTACACATTGAAAAAATAATTACTTGCTCGATGAATTTTTATCTGAAAGCTGAGAACATAAATTTAATTTTTAAAAAGAAATTCTCATTCAAGAAAAAGAAATAATGACTAATTACATTGTAAAAAAGAAGTAATATTCCCAATTTATTCGAATCTTCAACAGAATCTCAAATGCTTTTAACGTACTATTTTTATTTTATTTCTAAACGTACAATTATTTGTATCGAATAAGTGGAGGGGGTCTAGAGTTTGTATATAATGTGTTGTGATATTTTTACTCTTATATTTTTTGTTGAATCGATTATGTCTTTGTAACTATGCATCGATGATCAATTTTGGTATTTCTCCTCCAAATCATGTGATTAAATTACTGATATCATTGTTAAATTTTTACAATTAAAAAAATCTTCATGACATGCACATATTTCTAACAATGAAATTATACAAATTTAATAATAATATCAATTATTTAATTATATAATAAAAAATGATTAAAATTGATCATCAATCATAATTATACGATTATAATGAAATTATATAAATTTAACAATCATATTAATCATTTAATTATATAATTTTTAAAAAATGACTAAAATTGATCATCATGATAAATTTAACAATATATATATATGTTGAAAAATAATATTTAAAATGTGTGTATTGAATATTTGAATGTTGAAAATAAGAGTTGTAAATATTGAAAATTAGTGTGTGATGATGTAGGTAATGATGTATTTTATTTTTGGATTATTTGTAAAGAAATTCTATAAATAGCCTCACCATTTGTGAAGAAATTCACGATTGAGTAGAGAGATAAATATTATAAAGTGTGTTGTTTGGTAAATTTTGAGAGTTTGAGATTTTTACTTTTTACCATACATTTTTTCTTTTTCACAACCATATATATAACTAAAAGTATTAAATAAAATTGATTATTTTATGTTTTGTTTAATTTGTGGGAAGAAGACAAAAAGATAATGGAAAATTTGAGGGGCTGCGGCGGTGGGGTATTTACTTACAAATATATAATATAATATTATTTTATTAAATGAGAATGGGAAAAGGCATTGGCGTGATTTGTGAAGATAAGGGCCGGTGCACGAGTGAATTTCCAAATCTAATCAGTTGACCTTTCCAACGTTCTCAATTGATTTATGCCATTTATTTTCTAAATCAATTTGGTATTATTTTACTATTATTTATGTAACCAATACGTGTTATTTTTATCACGTTAGTTTTCTTTCTATATTATTTTTGAAACGTCTCGTGCTCTTTTGTTTAAAATGTACTAAAATTTTTTTTTTTAATTCGGCCAACACATGAAAATATTTTACCCATGATCTAGAACATCCACTAGCTAGCATTTTAAAATCAAGTGCAAAAGTCATAAAAATAAAATCATCGCATGTTTTACCAAACCTAAAAAAAAATAAATTTGAAATGTGTAGCTCATACTAAACCTCTCAAAAACCTCTCAAATCATAAAAAAGAAATCTTAAAATCTTTAACGAAATCATGAATCATAAAATCGTAAATGCGGAAACAGTAGAAACGCTGGTCCTCGGGTTGTGTGCACCTTCAGTCCAGTCAATCACCCCGTCAAGGCCTCCCTCAACCTCACCTGCATCCATCACACCTAGTGAGTCTAAAGACTCAACACACCAAATCTTTGTAACAAATCTATATATATATAAAAGCAGAGTTTTTGCCAAAAATAGTAATTTCCCGCCAAAATTTCATTTCTAAAAAAAGAAAGATATATCATGAATATTGAAATGTGTACTGCAATAAATGATAATTTCATTTATTATTTGCATTGATTATATCAATTCATTTAGTTCAAATTTGAATTTAATTCATTTTTATATTAATTCAAATATAATTTATGTATTATATGTCTTTTATTATTTTTTATTTAAAATGAAACTAAACTCTATTAAAAATATAAACTACATTAAAACTTTTGCATTGATTATATCAATCAATTTAATTTGTGATATGATTTGAAAAAATTATTTCTCATTAGTTTTATTAAATTTGATTTAAAAATATTTATTTATCATATGTTAAAAAATAATAATATATATAGTTTCTCAAAAATTAAAGAACTAAATATGTATTTAGGTTGGTGGTCGACATTAATATTTTAAACACGATAAGAACCATGTCATTGCCTTAGGGTAACACAATTAATCGACATACATTTATATTTAAGAATTTTTTTCAAAATTAGGGAAAAAATAGTTTCTTATTTTTATTTTTATAATCATATTTTTTTTACAATTTAAATATCTATTATTTTTTATAATAATTAATTTTTAATAATATCATCCCGTGCATCGCACGGGTTAAATACTAGTAATACATAATAAAACACATGTAACAGTGAATATACTTTTACGTAAAATAACCTTTTCGTGATATGCATAACATGAACCTCACCTTTACCTTTTCATCAATCATAACATGACATAATCTTTTTCATAATCGTAAGCCTTATCTTTTTCTTTATTGAATTCAGATCGTTAATTGTGACTTTTCTCAATCCTCAAAAGTCGATGGTACCATCTATATGAAACTACAGTACTGGGCGGCGGGGACATCAGCGACACAATATCGTCAACTGAGCCTTGGCCTATCCTCAGTCATAACCTCATATCCTCATAGTCACAATTACTTCACTTTCATCAATGTTTTCATCACTTAATAAAATCGTGCATAAATATATTTTCTTTTGAAACCAAGCATGCACCATGTATTTTAAATGTCAACTTGTAATCATAAAATTTCATGGAAATTTAAAATAAATCATAAATAAATCATGAACATCTCATAAGCATTTAAAAATACTCGTAATATCATAAAAACAGCATTTAGGGCACTGCCATGACCTTTACTAATTTCCCGGTGTAAAAAGACTGTTTTACCACTGGACTCGACATTTTACGTTTTCGACTTTTTTTCTTGATTTCATGACTCTAACATGTCCCAAATAACTATTTAAGCTTACGTGAATTTTTTTATATTTTTATTTGGCTTAAATGTTAGACTTTTTCAATTATTTTTCCTTAATTGTTTTAACGGTGTTTTAATCCCGAAAAAATACCAAACTTTAATATAAAATTCCTAAATTATAAATTTAGTTCTTTTATATTATTTTTGCTTTTATGAACCACGACTCGACCCCCGAGAATCATTTTACAATTTTTCTTTATTTAAAAACCCTCATTTGACACCTAAACTTCGACTCCGAGCCAACTATTGATTTTTACGAGTTACCCCCGAACCATGTCGAGCCAGAACGTGCCCAACATGTTAAATTAACCTACTGGACTCTAATTTTGTCAAGGTATCCACCCAAAATCCAAAAACAAGCTGCCCCACGTGACACCTATTCTGGCCGAGAATCACACCTTGCATGGACTCCATGTTTGTGATCGTGTGAGCCCAGCCGACGCTCTACCACCCGAACCCAACCCATGAACGCTTACTTAAGACCCTAGTGAACCTTCCTAGCCCAGCCCATACCCCACGCATCGATCCCTCATCGCCTGGAAGTAGCGCAAACCTTGCACAAATCTGTGTAGGGTTCTCGGGTGGAGTCCTAGCCATGCTAGGACTCTTTCCCGAGCCCTCGGTTCGAGTCCTAGCATGGCTAGGACTCTCACCCTAACTCATGACGACCTCTGGCTATGTCCTGGCCCAAGCCAAGGCCAAGCCTTACCCTAAAACATGAACCCGATCGCCAATCCCGTGACAGCAACCGGTGCAAGCAGTTTTCGTTTCCCTTCTTTTTCTTTTGATTGTTCGATGGTCTAGGCGTGGGTGTGCGTTGTTTTTAAACATGTACGGCCCTCCCTGGTCATGGCCCTACACCATGGCAGTCCCTAAATACTTGAGAGGCATGAATTGGTACATAGAATCATTAGTTCGTAGCATGTATATGAGAAAACCGAAAATTCTGAAAATAAACTTCAAGTTCTTCATGCATACATTAATCCAATCGATAATATGATATGATGGATGAGAAAAGAAAGATTTAGGCGTTCCTTTGCGTTATATACGCACGAAATACCGATGGTGACGAAGAACGGAGAGAACCGAGGCTAGCTTCCCTTAAAACTTTCGAAGAAGAACTGCTGCATCCCACGGCCGAGGGTTAGCTGCGCTGAGGGAGGAGTTTTGCTTTTCACAAATTAGGGTGGCGTGAGTTCTAGAGTCTAAGCTTAGGGTTTTAGTGTGTTTTATATGCTAAATAATTTATTAAATAGACTTAAGGCCTATTAAGTTCCTAATTAAGCCCACTAGTGCTAATTAGGATTTAAATAAAATTATAAAATTGTTTTCATAAAAATAGTTAGTGAATTAAATAGCCGGACTGTTTAGAAGCTCGTATTTTGGTTGAAAATCCAACACCGATAAAAATTAGTCCCGGCGTATAAAATCACCTCAAAATTCCTTGTTTTCAAAAATATGAGAAAACTATCATCCTTATATTAAATAATTAAAAATAATTATTTAAATAAAACATTTTTACATTTTTTTCAGCCCCCGGTCTCCGTTCCTCGATCGTCACTCGAATATCCTTTAAAATACAATTTATGCAGAATGACAATAAAATCATAATTAACAAGTAAGCATGTATGTCACATAATTAATTAGCAATTAAAATAACTTAATTTCCCATTTTTCATATTTTCTAGATTTGCATGCAGTTGAGTTACGTCGTCTTAATTTTGGACCTTACAATTCCTCCCCCCCCTAAATAAAATTTCGTCCTCGAAATTAGAACTTACCGAATAAATCCGGATAGCGACTCAACAAGTCCCTCTCGGTTTCCCAAGTAGCTTCTTCTTCTGAGTGATTCAGCCACTTGACCTTGACCATTGGAATGACTTTATTACGCAATCTTCTTTCTTGCCTTGCCAAGATCTGGACAGGTCTTTCCTCGTATGTCATATTTGGAGATAGTTGGAGAGGTTCATAATTAAGCACATGTGACGGGTTCGACATGTACTTCCGCAGCATTGAAATGTGGAACACATTGTGGACTCCTGCAAGCGCTGGTGGCAAAGCCACTTTATAAGCTAGTGTCCCAATCCTCTCCAAAATCTCGAACGGACCAATAAATCTAGGACTAAGCTTGACCTTCTTGCCAAAGCGCATAACACCCTTCATGGGTGCTATCTTTACAAACACATGATCGCCTACTGCAAACTCTAAGTCCATTCGCCTTTTGTCTGCATAACTCTTCTGTCGGCTTTGTGCAGTCTTCATTCTATCACGAATTTTGACTACAAGCTCAGCTGTCTCTTCAATCACATCTGGACCAATATCCCTTCTTTCCCCAACCTCGTCCCAATGAATAGGAGATCTACACTTCCTTCCATAGAGTGCCTCAAAAGGAGCCATCCCAATTGATGATTGGAAACTGTTATTATAGGTGAACTCCACTAGAGGTAACTTCGGTTCCCAACTACCTTGGAAGTCGATAACACATGCACGCAGTAGATCTTCCAAAATCTGTATAACTCTTTCCGACTGACCATCGGTCTGGGGATGGAATGCTGTACTGAATAATAACTTGGTCCCCATCGCTGCATGCAGACTCTTCCAAAAAGATGAAGTGAATCGCGGGTCTCTATCAGAAACAATAGACACTGGTATCCCATGCAGACGAACTATCTCACGAATATATAACTCTGCATACTGAACCATGGTGAATGTCGTCTTAATAAGTAGAAAATGCGCTGATTTCGTAAGACGATCAACTATCACCCAAATGGCATTTAATCCCTTAACAGTCTTAGGCAATCCCACAACAAAGTCCATGGTGATATTTTCCCATTTCCACTCGGGAATAGGGAGTGGCTTCAATTTTTCCGCTGGTCTCTGATGTTCTGCCTTGACTTGCTGACAAGTCAAACACTCGGATACGAATCTCAAAATGTCTCTCTTCATGCCTGGCCACCAATATAACAACTGCAAATCTCTATACATCTTTGTACTGCCCGGATGAATGGAGTATGGTGTGTCATGGGCTTCCTTCATAATAAGATCTCTCAAAGAATCGTCACTAGGAACCCATAGACGGTCTCGATAACGGACTAAACCATCCACCACTGAGTATAAATTCCGGCCCTTGGCTTCATCTCTTGCTCTCCACTTTTGCAACTGCTCATCAGTAGACTGTCCGTCTCGGATTTTATCTCTCAATGTTGACTGGACTGATAATGTGGCAAGATTAGGGGCCTCGCCCCTGGCATATACTGCAAGCTCAAACTGCTGCATCTCGGACTGCAACGGTCTCTGAAGAGATAGGTGAGTGATAACTGCTGCTTTTCTACTCAATGCGTCTGCCACAACGTTAGCTTTCCCCGGATGGTAGCTAATGTCACAGTCATAGTCCTTCACTAACTCAAGCCATCTGCGCTGCCTCATATTCAATTCCTTTTGGGTGAAGAAGTATTTCAGACTTTTATGATCGGTGAATATTTTGCACTTCTCCCCATAAAGGTAGTGTCTCCAAATTTTCAGTGCGAAGACTACTGCTGCAAGCTCAAGATCATGAGTAGGGTAGTTCTTTTCATGGATTTTAAACTGCCGCGACGCATAGGCGATAATTCGGTCGTTTTGAATCAGAACTGCGCCCAAACCAAGTTTAGAAGCGTCGGTATAAAGAACATACTCCCCTTGGCCCGATGTCATAGATAACACTGGTGCTGATATCAAGGCTTGCTTCAACTTGTCAAAACTGTCTTGACACTCGGGTCCCCAAATAAACTTTGCATTTTTCTTTGTCAAGGCGGTTATAGGTACCGCTATAGATGAGAACCCCTGAATAAACTTGCGGTAATAGCCAGCTAGTCCCAAGAAACTGCGAATCTCGGTGACACTCTTCGGCGCTAGCCACTCTTTCACTGCTTCTACCTTACTTGGATCAACTTTCACTCCACTGCTGGAAATGATGTGGCCTAAAAACGCCACTATATCAGGCCAAAACTCGCACTTGCTGAATTTCGCAAAAAGCTTCCTGTCTAATAGTACTTGCAGTGCGGTACTCAGATGGCGACTATGCTCCTCTCTGCTCTTGGAATAGATCAATATGTCATCAATGAAGACAATAATAAACTGATCCAGATACGGCTGAAATACGCGATTCATGAGATCCATGAAGATCGCTGGCGCATTGGTCAACCCGAATGGCATGACCATAAACTCATAGTGCCCATACCTAGTTCTAAATGCTGTCTTATGGACATCTGCTTCTTTCACTTTCAACTGATGGTATCCCGAACGCAGATCAATCTTAGAGAAAATCGATGTTCCTTGCAACTGGTCAAATAAATCCTCGATTCTTGGCAGTGGATACTTATTTTTGATAGTGACCCTATTGAGTTCCCGATAATCAATGCAAAGACGCATACTCCCATCTTTCTTTTTCACAAATAATACCGGTGCGCCCCATGGAGAGTAACTGGGGCGAATGAAACCCTTGTCTAGCAAGTCCTGAATTTGATCTTTTAATTGTTTCATTTCGGCAGGTGCTAGACGATAAGGTGCCTTTGATATAGGAACTGTGCCCGGCATTAGATCGATAGAGAATTCCACTTCACGATCGGGTGGAATGCCAGAAACATCTTCGGGAAAGACGCTAGGAAATTCTCTCACAATGTCAACATCTTCCAACTTCTGACTGATAGACTCATGAGCAGTGGTGACACATGCTAGATAAGCTTAGCATCCACGCTTAATAAGCTTCCTCGCACATAAACAAGAGATTATGTGCGGCATTTGCTTGTTTCTCGCCGCCTCGAAGACAAAAGATTTACCACTGGGTGGCCTAATAGATACTGATCGCTGACGAAAATCAATCGAAGCTCCATTCGATGATAACCAATCCATCCCCAGTATAATATCGAATTCGGGCATAGGAAAGACAATAAGATCTGCCCGGACAACATCTTTAAATAAACGAAGCTCCAGATTCTTGACAATCTTAGACGTGAGCACCTGATCACCGGATGGAATCGAAACTTTGAAACCCAAACCCATATCTTGAGGAGTAATATTCAGTCTTTTGATGAATGCTTCAGATATGAAGGAATGTGTAGCTCTTGAATCTAGCAATGCGTAGGTAACTACACCTAGAATGGTAATCCTTCCTGCGGTGAAAGATGTCTTTTAAATCTCTTCGAGTTGAAACTTAAGGATTTTACTATCATTAATTTCCCAAATTCATGAGAGGATTGCATGTTGAGCTTAAGCATTTCATGAAAATTGTATTTTAGCCCTTACATTTTCGAACTTTATGCATTCTAGTCCCCCAATTTTGGATAATTGCAATTTGGCTCTTAAATTTTCGCATAATCTCATTTTTAGTCCCTTAAGATTTTTGGAAGTTACTCCTTAGTACCCAAGGTTTCGGTAATTACAATTGAGCCCTTAATATTACAATTATTTACATTTCGGTCCCTCAAATCTCGGAATTCGCATATGGCCCTCAATGTTTATTTTTTTTTGGATTTCGCACGTTAAACCCCCAAGATTTCGGAAATTATATTTCGGTCCTCAATTTTCGGAATTTGCACGATGACCCTTGCCAATAATTCGAAAATACCCAGAAAGTCCCTTAGTTATGATATTCTTAAGTTTGGCCCTAAAACTTTTTATTTGGAAATATTACATCCTTAACATAAAATAAGGCACAAAATTCATAACATTTTCTAGGGTTCTTAAAATCATATCTTAAACCCAACTAAGTAGGACATGCAACCTAAGTTCCACTAGGTTAAATCTTGCTTCCCAATTCAATTCTAGTAACCAATTTAACATTTCATGCAAGAATAGGCAATATAAAAATGTTAAATAACTAGGTTACCTGTGACAAGAGTAGTGTCTGCTTCTTCCTCTGCTTCTTCAGCATTCATGACGTAAGCTCGTCCTACAGTAGTTGCCTTTCTCTTTGGGCAATCAGCAGATTTGTGCCCATTTTCCTTGCAGTAGAAACACTTGTAGGTCCCCCATTCACACTTGCCAAGATGCGGGCGATTACATTCCTTGCAGGGTTGCCTCTCAGCAGGCGGTGGTGCTCCTTGATTCTGTGGCCTCTGCTGCCCTTGCTTCTTGTTTTGACCTTGGGGTTTTTGAGGCCCTTGAGGTCTAGGTGGACCCGTATTCTGCTTCTTGTTTGGCTGACTGTTATTATGGTGTTGTTGCCTTTTACGCTGAATTTCAAAATCAATATCCCTCAAAGCTTGCTCAGACTTGAAGGCACAAGTAGTGGCAGTAGCATAATCTAATGGATGCATCATCATGACATTGTTGCGTAGAGAAGGGCGCAGCCCATCCATAAAGTGTCCTAAGCTTTTCTGCAGGATCTCTAGCAATAAGGGGTACAAAGTGGCAACCCCTATCAAATTTCTTCACAAAATCGGCAACAGACAAGTCTCCCTGACGGAGGCTCATAAACTCTCTCTTTAGTCGGCCTCTGACATCCGCAATAAAGTACTTCTCATAGAAAATCTCCTTGAATTGCGGCCAAGTGATAGTAGCAAGGTTAACACCATGCTCGACCCCTTCCCACCATAGTGAAGCGTCATCCCTAAGCAGGTAAGTGGTACAACTCACACGGTCAGCATCTCCCATATTCAGATAACGGAAGTGTACCTCAAGAGAACGTATCCAGCTTTCAGCAGCAAATGGATCAGTGGTGCCTGAAAATTCCTTTGGCCCTAGCCTCCGGAACTGATCATAGATATCCTGCGGTGGCCTAGGTGCCTGCTGTGCCTGCTGCTGCTGCTGTAACTGCTGCAATTGTATCTGTAGCTGTTGCTGCTGCAACTGCTGTTGCTGTAACTGCTGTTCGAATAGGCGTGCCATCCCCTCAAGAGCACGGGTAGCAGCATCCCCCGGTGGTGGTGGTGGTGGAGGTCCATTCCCTTGAGTATTTCCTCGACGATTAACACTGTTCTCGGCTTGATTTTCATGAACGGGTGCACGTCTAGGAGGCATTATATCTGAACGTTTTTCCAAATTCTAACGTAACCAACATGCATTTAAATCTAAGTTTTCTAATCATGTGACAAATCTTAACTCAATTAGCAGTTTAAGCATGCAAAGCAAAATACTTGAAATGCTAGTAAACATGTAGCATAATCATGGTATTCATAACGTCATGCAGGTAATATCATAAAATCACATAAAGCATGTAAAACTTACAACTTTGAGGCTTGCCGACTGATCTTCCCGGCGTTGATGGTGGCACAACCCTTTACAGGACCTTTGCTCTGATACAACTGAAACGTCTCGTGCTCTTTTGTTTAAAATGTACTAGAAATTTTTTTTTTAAATTCGGCCAACACATGAAAATATTTTAATAAAATATTTTGCCCATGATCTAGAACATCCACTAGCTAGCATTTTAAAATCAAGTGCAAAAGTCATAAAAATAAAATCATCGCATGTTTTACCAAACCTAAAAAGAAATAAATTTGAAATGTGTAGCCCATACTAAACCTCTCAAAAACTTCTCAAAGCATAAAAAAGAAATCTTAAAATCTTTAACGAAATCATGAATCATAAAATCGTAAATGCGGAAATAGTAGAAACGCTGGTCCTCGGGTTGTGTGCACCTTCAGTCCAGTCAATCACCCGTCAAGGCCTCCCTCAACCCAACCTGCATCCATCACACCTAGTGAGTCTAAAGACTCAACACACCAAATCTTTGTAACAAATAATACATAATAAAACACATGCAACAGTGAAAATACTTTTACGTAAAATAACCTTTTCGTGATATGCATAACATGAACCTCACCTTTACCTTTTCATCAATCATAACATGACATAATCTTTTTCATAATCGTAAGCCTTATCTTTTTCTTTATTGAATTCAGATCGTTAATTGTGACTTTTCTCAATCCTCAAAAGTCGATGGTACCATCTATATGAAACTACAGTACTGGGCGGCGGGGACATCAGCGACACAATATCGTCAACTGAGCCTTGGCCTATCCTCAGTCATAACCTCATATCCTCATAGTCACAATTACTTCACTTTCATCAATGTTTTCATCACTTAATAAAATCGTGCATAAATATATTTTCTTTTGAAACCAAGCATGCACCATGTATTTTAAATGTCAACTTGTAATCATAAAATTTCATGGAAATTTAAAATAAATCATAAATAAATCATGAACATCTCATAAGCATTTAAAAATACTCGTAATATCATAAAAACAGCATTTAGGGCACTGCCATGACCTTTACTAATTTCCCGGTGTAAAAAGACCGTTTTACCCTTGGACTCGACATTTTACGTTTTCGACTTTTTTTCTTGATTTCATGACTCTAACATGTCCCAAATAATTATTTAAGCTTACGTGAATTTTTTCATATTTTTATTTGGCTTAAATGTTAGACTTTTTCAATTATTTTTCCTTAATTGTTTTAACGGTGTTTTAATCCCGAAAAAATACCAAACTTTAATATAAAATTCCTAAATTATAAATTTAGTCCTTTTATATTATTTTTGCTTTTAGGAACCACGACTCGACCCCCGAGAACCATTTTATAATTTTTCTTTATTTAAAAACCCTCATTTGACACCTAAACTTCGACTCCGAGCCAACTTTTGATTTTTACGAGTTACCCCCGAACCATGTCGAGCCAGAACGTGCCCAACATGTTAAATTAACCTACTGGACTCTAAGTTTGTCAACGTATCCACCCAAAATCCAAAAACAAGCTGCCCCACGTGACACCTATTCTGGCCGAGAATCACACCTTGCATGGACTCCATGTTTGTGATCGTGTGAGCCCAGCCGACGCTCTACCACCCAAACCCAACCCATGAACGCTTACTTAGGACCCTAGTGAACCTTCCTAGCCCAGCCCAGTGCCCCACGCATCGAGCCCTCATCGCCTGGAAGTAGCGCAAACCATGCACAAATCTGTGGAGGGTTCTCGGCTGGAGTCCTAGCCATGCTAGGACTCTTTCCCGAGCCCTCGGTTCGAGTCCTAGCATGGCTAGGACTCTCACCCTGACTCATGATGACCTCTGGCTATGTCCTGGCCCAAGCCAAGGCCAAGCCTTACCCTAAAACATGAACCCGATCGCCAATCCCGTGACAGCAACCGGTGCAAGCAGTTTTCGTTTCCCTTCTTTTTCTTTTGATTGTTTGATGGTCTAGGCGTGGGTGTGTGTTGTTTTTAAACATGCATGGCCCTCCCTGGTCACGGCCCTACACCATGGCAGTCCCTAAATACTTGAGAGGCATGAATTGGTACATAGAATCATTAGTTCGTAGCATGTATATGAGAAAACCGAAAATTCTGAAAATAAACTTCAAGTTGTTCATGCATACATTAATCCAATCGATAATATGATATGATGGATGAGAAAAGGAAGATTTAGGCGTGCCTTTGCGTTATATACGCACGAAATACCGATGGCGACGAAGAACGGAGAGAACCGAGGGTCGCTTCCCTTAAAACTTTCGAAGAAGAACTGCTGCTTCCCACGGCCGAGGGTTAGCTGCGCCGAGGGAGGAGTTTTGCTTTTCACAAATTAGGGTGGCGTGAGTTCTAGAGTCTAAGCTTAGGGTTTTAGTGTGTTTTATATGCTAAATAATTTATTAAATTGACTTAAGGCCTATTAAGCTCCTAATTAAGCCCACTAGTGCTAATTAGGATTTAAATAAAATTATAAAATTGTTTTCATAAAAATAGTTAGTGAATTAAATAGCCGGACTGTTTAGAAGCTCGTATTTTGGTTGAAAATCCAACACCGATAAAAATTAGTCCCGGCGTATAAAATCACCTCAAAATTCCTTGTTTTCAAAAATATGAGAAAACTATCATCCTTATATTAAATAATTAAAAATAATTATTTAAATAAAACATTTTTACATTTTTTTCATCCCCCGGTCTCCGTTCCTCGATCGTCACTCGAATATCCTTTAAAATACAATTTATGCAGAATGACAATAAAATCATAATTAACAAGTAAGCATGTATGTCACATAATTAATTAGCAATTAAAATAACTTAATTTCCCATTTTTCATATTTTCTAGATTTGCATGCAGTTGAGTTACGTCGTCTTAATTTTGGACCTTACAATTTTTAAATATTGTTTCGATGATATTGTTCATTTTACTGGATATTCGGATGTTTTAATTGTTGGGACACCATTTTCTTGCACCCAAAACTCGGCGTAAGTTTAAAATTTTCTGTTTCGACATTTGAAACGGTCATTGAGCTTCGTATGTTTAAAAATATTAATTCATAGGGTGTATGAATTTTATACATGCGCGTATATAACGCTTGGACTCCAAACTATTCCGGGTTTATAGCGAAGATAGTCCTTTTGTAAATCCCTACGAACGAAACTTTGATTTTGATTATCTAATCTGGTTCACGATCAGAGACCGCGTTCCTCGCTTGGATTGCATTAGAAATCGTAAACGATTTTTGAGTTGAGAATCTAACCTTCGAATTTCCAAAATTTGGAGACGGTGCAGCGGCAGGGGCACGATAGCGGAAGAAAAGTGATGGCCGAATTCTAGATAAAATTCCTTCAATTGGCTGTGATTTTTTTGGTGGAAGTTTATTGATTCTTAATCAATGATTAATTGGAGCTAATTAAGCCAATAATCCAAAATAGCTTACATGAATTGATTTACATCCTTTTCTTCAATTCAACATGGTCGTGACTTTTCTTCTTCAATTAATTGTGGCGACTGAGAGGTTGAGGAATTTTGTGCTTGTTGCAAAAAAATCTCTTAATAATTATAATTCTTTATGATATATTTATAGAGTGCGAGAGTGTCTCCCGCAAAGACTCATATATTTCAATATATTAAATTATCATATTATTAATATATAATATATTTATCAACTTTTGATAATATATGTATATTAATACAATATATACACATATAATATATCACCATATAAAATGTGTGTCTCTATGTATATATAATTTTCACTTATCATATTAGGCAGCTGCCTGTTTAGTGAACTTCTTCATTAAAACAGGCAGTTATACTCACATTCATTTATTAGCAATTAAACTAACTTTCATTTATTTCATCCCATGGAATGAGCTCATAAACTCATTTATAAGCTTCATGTTTGATCTCTATGAAACTATAAGTCGTCTAATTCAACTACTTGAATTTTGACTTTCTCAATGGGATCACGGAGTACGATACTTATGCGACCCTCAATGGTTCAGGGATACGGCTAGGAGTGGGTTTACATCTCCATATGATTCAGAATAACATTTATTCTTATTTGACTTACTCTAGTTAGCAACATTCTTTTCATCAACTCCTGAATTAAGAATGTCAAAACTCATTCTTGATTGCACCGATCGGATCATGGTAAGTGCGTCTAGTAAAATCGCTACATGATTCCTTATGTATCACTGATAATGCCTGGCAAGAACCTTAAGTCATGGTTAGCATACAGTACGGTTTGTTGGAATATTTCATGTTCGCAATCTTGATTTTGATGATAACAAAATTTTTTATTTTATTTCTAACGATTTACCTAAGTGCGCAGGAAGTTGAAACTGATTAGGTGTCGAACTAATCAATTATCAAGCCAAAACTGAAGTTATCGAGACGCAAACTGAAAACACCAACTGATCGACCAAACTGAATCAGTTCAACTGATTGTCCAGCTGATAGGCAATTCAGTAGAAGACCTTCAGAAGCCCGGCCAGCTGATGAAGAGTTTAACTGATGAAGAGTTCAGCTGACCAGTTCAACTGAAGCAGCGAAATCAGTTCAGGTGTCGAGCCAACTGATTTCACCAAATCAGTTCAAGAGCATCAGTTAAGAATCAATCAATTTGCAGAACACGACAAGATTATTCAATGGAATCAAGCGGTGCACACTAAGAAAAAGTTACTGTACGATCAAAGATACAATAATAGATGTTGCAGCAAAGCCTAAAGACAAAATGTTCCAGCGTAGATGTTGGAAAATTCGAGACACAAATCTCAAAGAACACATTCAAACTGTAATGAATACAATTATTGAGTCTCACTGTACGATCAGTTTCCCGCCTATAAATAAGTAGATCAGTGAAGACCAATATAGAATGGTAGAAAAACAAGAGTGTGTGAAGATACAAAGAAGAAGGGCACACACATTGCATATTAGCTTACAAGAAGCAATCAGCCAAATCAAGACTAGGAGTTCAGTTAGGCAGTTGGTTAAGTCCTAAGATGGGTGGGTTATTACACTTGTTGTAATTAATCAAAGTCTTCTAGTGATACCTACCCGAGGTGGTAGAAGGGGTGATGTAGGAGCAGTTCAGTCTCCAAACATCCATAAACATATCTTGTGTATTTAATTGTTTAACTACTGTTTTTCAAACTGATTTGATCGGTTAGAGCATTCGTCGGTTCAGTTTTCCACCATAACTGAACTGATATGTCATAACCGATTCCCCATATTTTCAGTTATTCAGTTACACATGATATAAAATATATCATTTTTTCTTAACGAATTATTACTTCGAGTGTTTTCCGCTTAATTTTATATCAAACTCGATTTAATTCATTTGTGTAAACATTCTTCGAACACAAGCTATTGCAGCTCTTGGAGAATATTGTGTTTGAAGCACCTTAAGGTGCCTAGCACTCAATCCTTCAATTGGTATCAAAGCGAGGTTGTTCTAAGAAGGATAT
Organism: Primulina tabacum; assembly: GCF_025594145.1. Classification (NCBI taxonomy): domain Eukaryota; kingdom Viridiplantae; phylum Streptophyta; class Magnoliopsida; order Lamiales; family Gesneriaceae; genus Primulina; species Primulina tabacum. The sequence goes on along the minus strand of NC_134557.1, from coordinate 12,516,049 downwards.
TTGAAAACTGATATTTTAAAATATGTTTCAAACTGTTATTTAAAATGGATTTCAAAATCCTCTTAAATATTTTGTGTGTTTGCCATGAGAAGAGAGAAGGTTCTTGGCTCTACAACTAACATTGTATCCACTTCTCTCGACTCATTAACTTTGATGTTTTAGCAGCTTGCAGGGTTTTGAGTTCAACTCAGAACAACTAAACTGTTATGTGGACAAGATTTCAGTTGCAAGTCTACATATTCAACTGATCAACAGACGAAACCCAACTACCAGCTGAAATTGATGAGTTAAGTGGAGCTTAATCGTCAGAAGTGCCGCCGCTTCATTGCCATATCATATCAATATAGATGATCAATGCAGTTCAGCAATAGTTGAGTCCAGGTTGAGTCAGCTCGACCAGTTAACCAGAACATAGATCAAGTCCAAGGAAAATTAGCTGCTCTTCTGGCAAAAGAGACTTAAGATCGATGCAACATTCAAAGCATTCATGGCGACCAGTTGTTAGTATATCCAGTTTTACTATATATAAACTGACTAATATTTGATGTTAATTAATATTTGATATGGTAGTAACAATTTTCCTTACACATGTTGGTGCGCTTAAATGTATAAAAGTGATGTGTATTTGATTAAATATGCATCATGTTTATCAAGTTAGTTTTTCATGTAATTGAACTGCTATTTTAAGATTTGTTGCCCAAACTGCTTGAATGTCAAATGATGCTAAACTTCATTAATCGTATAAATGATTATTTTTTGAGGGGTAGTTTTCTATTCAGTTAATGAGGGGGAGCTTTATTTCTCTCGAACTGAAAAATTGTTTTCAAATTGTTTTATTCAGTTGCTGAGGGGGAGCTTTTCTTTCTGCTATCCCTCGCACTGAAAGTTCTTCGATTCGCTTTATTGTCTTTAAACGTTTTATATTCTCAATAAGGGGGATAATCAATTATATTTGTTACATTTTAGTCAGTTATATTTGTTATATTTTAAATTTTAAATATTTAAATATTTCTTATATTGCTTTTATTGTTCAAGTTTTGTGATCATAAAAAAGAAATAGAATTTTGGAACATTTCATGTTCACAATCTTGATTTTGATGATTACAAAACTTGTTATTGGTTTCTAATGATTTACCTAAGTGTGCAGGAAGCTGGAGCTGATCAGACGTCGAACTGATCAGTTATCGAGCAAAAACTGAAGCTATCGAGATGCAAACTGAAAACACTAATTGATCGACCAAACTGAATCAGTTCAACCGATTGTCCAGCTGATAGGCAATTCAGCAGAAGACCTTCAAAAGCCCGACCAGCTGATGAAGAGTTCAGTTAACCAGTTCAACTGAAGCAGCGAAATTAGTTCAGCTGACGAGCCAACTGATTTCACCAAATCAGTTCAAGGACATCAGTTCAGCTGACGAGCCAACTGATTTCACCATAACTGAACTGATATATGTCACAACCGATTCCCCATATTTTCAGTTATTCGATTACACGTGATATAAAATATATCAGTTTTTCTCAACGAATGATTACTTCGAGTGTTTTCCGCTTGATTTTATATCAAATTCGATTTAATTCATCGGTATAAACATTCTTAGAACACGAGCTATTGCAGCTCTTGGATAATATTGTGTTTGAAGCACCTTAAGGTTCTTAGCACTCGATCCTTCTTGATTCCTTCAACACATATATCCCGATTGAATCTGCAACCATTGGTATATCGAGAGCTGCATTTAAATTCGATAATGATGCGATTTATTTTTGAATATTAGTAGTGGCATGATATGTGCGACTAGAAAACACCTTACTCTAAAGCATATTTCTTGCTCTGGCCAGAGACTCATTGAATTATTAACTCATCAGATTACATATGATATATTCACCTGTAGGAAAACGGTGAATCATCAACTACAATGCATTTTCTCCTACATATTTCGAAACTACACCCAATCTCGCCACCTGATGACCGTTAATAGAGTCGGTATACGGATCAAAGTGCATGCTAATACATATAGCCTCTATATTGTCTCGAGTCAAAGGACTAATAGTACAACCATAACCGCAGACTATTCCACTTTATAAGTGAGAACCACTTAGACAGTCCGAGTAAGGATGTAATCGAGTCGAACCGAGCCGAGCTCTTGAATGTTTGAGTTTGGTTTGTTTATAATCGAACCGAGCTCGAGCTTTATTTAACAAATATATTCATGGCTCACGAGCTTATTCAAGCTTTTATCGAACATAAACGAGCTCAATAAATATGAATTGTACATTTAAATATTTATTAAATTCATTAAAAATAAATTATACATTTAGAAAAAATATATAATATTCTTATTAAAATTTGTCAATTTATTATAATAAATAAATTTAATAGATTTTTCTATATAATTCATAATTAATGTGTTAAATCAATAAATTAAATATCAAAAGTATTATTTTTCATCTAAGATATTACTCATGAATTTACTAACGAACATGTTCACGAGCTAACGAGCCGAATATTGTAGAGCTTGAACTTGGTTCGTTTATCTTAACGAGCCTCATTAAACGAGCTCAAACGAGCTTTTATCGAATCAAGCTTCGAATAACTCACGAATGGTTTGGTTCATTTACATCCCTAAGTCCGAGGGATGGGTTGTTCAGTGCATCATCATATGATCACATATCTGTACGAATGAACATTTTCATGTCCTTGTCAATGAAACATGGTATTTACATCACAGATGTTAGTCTCAAGCTCGAGCGACCTTTAACATTATTTTAAACGGCTAATTCGACTAGAAACATGTTTAGAATATACGATACACTTCTTAATGAGTTTCATGATCTTACATTGAGAGGCATACTTCATGGTACCTGTATATTCAAGGACTTTATCTATGCAGCTTGCATTGGTATACAGATAAAGCATAATGTCATAATTGAATAAAATCGTAAAATATTATTAAAATGAAGATTTTTTTACATTAAAGTCAATAAAAGTCTAAGCCACAAATTGACTCGCTGGACACCACTTTAACATTAATATATATAATATAGTTTTCCACTTGGTTACTTTTCAAACTAATTGAAATAAAATTGGTAGCTAGCTTTTCAATTGGTATATATTCTGTAACCATCGAAAGAAGAAGATGTAAGCACCCTCATAAATTTTTCCTCCACCATCGATTTTGTGTACAACTCTTAGAATTGGTTGTAAGTGGCTATCAATATACCTTTTAAAAAACTTATAGTTATTTTGTAAGATCATTTTAGTAACTGTTGAAACAACAAAAAAAAACTCAACTTTCCCTAACAGATATTTTCGATTGAGTAAAATTAACAAACAGACTAGGTCAAGTAATTATAAGCAAATGATGAGTCCAAGTATCATTCTCATATAAAACAACGTATAAGTACTAAAATATGAATGAGTAGGTCTCTTGTGATACGGTATCACGAATCATTATCTGTGAGACGGGTCAACCCTACCGATATTCACAGTAAAAAGTAATACTCTTAGCATAAAAAATAATACTTTTCATGGATGACCCAAATAAGATATCAGTCTCACAAAATACGACCCGTGAGATCGTCTCACACAAGTTTTTGCTAATATGAATCATATTTCAGATAGACGAGATGTAATTATTCAAAATTAAATTAAATAAAACTTAAAATAAATTGACTAATACAAGAAATTAAAACTAACGACGAAAAATTACTTTGAGGAAAATTCAAACACTTGAAAATGACTAAAGCGCACAATTGTGTCGAGTAAAAATATAATCTACGAGTAAAATTCGAATCCAATTAACTAATTACCAAATTCATGACGAAATTCTCAAAAATTATTTATTAAATGATTCTTTGAATTAACAAGATATGAATGAAATCAACCTTGAAATGAAATAAGAATGTTCATGAATTATAGATTTATCCTATTCCAACGACTAGTAACGAAAAAAATTGAAAATGAAATGAGATGAAATTATTTTTTATTTTATAATTCTAAGATCAAATTTGATCCTAGCTCGAACGATAGTAACAGTTGATGATATGTGAAACTGTGTAATTTTAAAGTCATCGAAAAAAGTTTGTTCTACTCTTCCTGATGTCACAAAAACTTTATTTTGACTCTCTAATTGACATATTTATCTTTATTTATTATTATTTTACTATGTACCATATATTCAATTTAATCGTTCTTTGTTAATTTATATTAATAATAAAATTTTAATAAAACTATTAATAATGATTTTTTTATAATTAATTATATTATTTTTTAATTTTCTATATTTCTAATTTATTTAATATTTTTTATAATTAATATTATCATTATAATTATCGATCTTATATCTATTTTTATCATAAAAATTATTATTTAAATAATTTTCCTATCACATTATTATTATTAATAATAAAAATATGTGTTATAATATAAATTCGTTTTAGTTATTTTAGAATGTGATTCTAATTTAAGTAAATTATATTAATTTATTGGTATAAATGAAAATAAGATGTGTATACTAGGATAATTTATTAATGTTATTTATTTTTCTAAAATAAACATATTGCATAGTTAACTTGGAATACAATTATATCCTTAATATGACCTAAAAAGTGCTTAATTTTACTTAACAGATACTTGATTTTGCACTGTCGATACTAAAATTTGATTAAAAAATACTCGATCTTCGAATGACCATCATAAATGAAGTCGGTGTTGGTGTTTCTATGGAAGATGGATTAAGATGTCTTATTAATGTTATTTGTAGAGTAAAATAAACATGTTGTGTAGTTATCATGTAATATAGTTAAATATTTAATTTGATCTACAAAGTACTTAATTTGATTTAACATATACCTGGTTTTTATCATGTCAATTCTGCATAAAAAGTACTTAATTTTATGTCCGAGTAGTCACCATAGATGAAGTTCTTCTGGAGTTCCATTGGAAGTGTATTAAGATGAAGTATTCATGTGATTTAATGCGAAAAAAAAACATGTTCTCCACTAGCCTGCGAACACGAGTAAGTATTCAATTTAACCAAGTACTTAAATTGATATATCGGATACCTGATTGGGCTTATTTGATACTCATATTTTGTTTGAAAATACATTTGATATTCGAATGGTCACCATAAACGAAGTCCTCCTTGAGTTTCCAATGAAGATGCATTAAGATGATATAATCATGTGATATAATACAAAAAACATGTCTCCACCGTCAAATACGAGTAAGTACTAAATTTAACTTAAAGTACCTAAATTGGATACAAGATACCAAATTTGGCTCATCTGATACATATTCTTTGTTAGAAAATGCACTTGTATTATACTTAATAGTATTCATTCATAATACTAGTTGTTATTTATGAAAATACAAGTATATAATTAATTTGATATTATACATATTAGTATTCATTCATACTACTATTGGTAGTCATCCATTATACTTAATATTATTCATTCATATTACTTACTGAGAATTATCCATTATATTTATTATTATTCTTTCATTATACTTATAAATATTCATTAGTAATACTTAAAATTAGTATTCATTTATAATATTTATTGATATTCATGAAATGCACGAGGATACTTAAATAGAATTTATACTTCGAAGTATTCATTAATGATACATGTTGAAATCTTTTAAGTTCAATATCATCATGTTATTTCATAAATACCAATATGTATTATAAATGAAACTTAATGCATAATATCAAATCAAGTATTATCTTGATATTCCATGAATACCAATATGTATTATGAATGAATACTGAAGATGCCTAAAACGTATAATAAATTATTACTCAACTGAGCTTATGAATGAATACTCATAATTGATATAAAAAAAAATATAATGAATGAATACAAATAATTATTATAAATGATTAATGTCATAAGTTGATTAATCGTTCACAATACTTGTGAATGTATAATGAAAAGAATACTAAAAAGTATATTCGAGTATGTAATTAATTATATTCTATAATGAAAAATACTAAAAAGTCAACATCAACATTGATTACATTTATCATGACCATTCGAAAATCAAGTATTTTCTAAAAATTGAGTATCACAAGGAAAAATAAGATATTTTTTAACACAAATTAAGTACATTTTTTGTCAATTAATGTTTAATCTTATTCCGTGATGAATGTATAACATATTTATTTCAAAAAAATAAATAACATTAATATGTCATTCTACTCGATTTTCAATTACAACACCAACACATACTTCATTTACGATGGTCACTTGAAAACTGATTGTTTTCTCATCAAAATTGAATATAAAAATGCTAAAATCAGATATTTGTTAAATCAAATTAAATACATTTCAGGACAAATTAAATACTTAATTGTATTCCTTGATTATTACGCAACATGTTTAGTAAAATATGGTCAACAGAAAGTTGGAACTAAAATTTAAGCTTTGTGAGGTATCGATTCACAAAAAAAATAATATATATGAACTAAATCCTAATTGAAACACGAGAAGAGAGATTTTTCTCAAATTTACCTATATGAAAATCATGGATCCCATATGCATTCGGTTGATGACTGATCCAACAATACATTAAAACTCACGTAAAAACGTCTACCTGATCAATTTTTGTGAGATAAATCTTCTCGACCGACTAATGAAATTTTTTCACTTTTTTTTAATAAAAATATTACTTATAACTCCAAATAATATATAGAGCAGATGAACCTATCTTAGAAATAAACGTGTGCAAAAGACCTACCTACTAACAACAGTATTTTATTTTAGTTTAGAAATTTTAGACCAAAATTGATATATCCTCACACGCTTAGTTTGGTCGGTCGGTCGTGTTATCTATTTACTAATTTATTATTTATGTTAGTCAAGATTTATGACCAAGTAGAAATGAAGGACACGTTGCAGCCCCTTTGTGGGTCCAAGGTTCCACGTGTCTTTCTACGGGCGATTCGGGAAATTTTGAGAGACAGTTGGTCGGTACGGTTGCGGTGTCACAAAAGATACCTGAGAATCCAACGGTTTCGACGAAAATCCGCCGTGGTGTGATACTTAACTACATTTATCCACGTGTTTAGAAATTTATGAGTGCATGACAATGTTGCTGCTGCTGTGCGAAAATTGTGATGGTTAATGTGTCGGGTTAGTTTAAACCCGAATCGATCCGACGTAAGTAAAAATTTCTGTAAGACGATTTCATTATTCGTATTTTGTGAGACGGATCTATTATTTATGTCATCCATAAAAAAATATTATTTTTTATTGTGAATATCAGTAGGGTTGGCCCGTCTCACACATAAAGATTCGTGAGACTGTCTCAAAAGATACCTACTCTCCAACATAATCTTTTTCGACGTCCAAATCCGACAATATAATTGAAGTGGAAGGGTTTGTAGGAACAATATTCCGTCTATGTGGTTGATAATCGTTGAGCTATAATAACAACGATAAAATTATTTTATTATAATGTAATTTCTTTATTTTGTAAATAATAATATAATCGATATATTCTTTTTTTATTTTTAATAAATATATAGTTGAAAAAATTTCTTGTGATGTTTATCTGTTAAACGATATTATTACAAAAATTTAACGATGAAATTGATAATTTAATTATATAATTTTGTAAAAAACGAGTAAAATTGATCCGACAACCTAATTAGACTAAAAATGACACGTATTACATTCTTGAATCTTGACCAAAAATTAAAATTTTGTTAATTATAATATAAAATATATAAAGTGCGAATAGTATGTGTGGAAATCGATTTTTTTTTGTTTAAAAAAACACGAGGTGACTTTGTGTACGTGTGTGTATATATATATACATATATAAAAGGTGGAGTAGGTCTCTTGTGAGTCGGTCTCACGAATCTTTATATGTAAGACGGGTCAACCATACCGATATTCACAATAAAAAGTAATTCTCTTAGCATAAAAAGTAGTACTTTTTCATGGATGACCCAAATAAGATATCTGTCTAACAAAATACGACCCGTGAAACCGTCTCACACAAATTTTTGCTTAAAAGGTGACGACATACTGTTGGGAAATAAGCCAAAATAATATCTAAGAAATGTTTTTTTTTTAAAAAAAAATAAAAAATCTAAGAAAGAAAAACAAAGAAAGCGAAGCCAAACAATATTAATTTTTTTCCCTTCAATTCACACGTTTTCAGAGTACACATGGTGGATCCAGTATGGGTGCAATATTTAATTGTTTCATTCCAAAAATCTAAAATACCATAAATCAACTTGATTTTTTTTTTTTATAAAAATTATATTCTGTAAATTTTATTAACTGTATTTTTTAGAGTAAAATATTTAAAGCTTTGTAATTATTAGTTCAATTTAAAAATATCAAAATCAAAATTTTAAACTTAGATCTAAAATCTTTATACTACTATGTAAAGAAATTTAAACTATAATATATGAAGTAGCTCCATTTCTTTAATATCAATTAATGAGTTTCATATTTTTAATTTTAAATCAAATATAGTATAAATTTGGCGTAACGGAAAATAAAGAATAAAAATAAAAAGTACATAACGAGTCAGTTACTTTTTAAAAAAAAATTAATGATAGGATATATTATATCTTACTAAAAACAAAGAACTGAAAAATCAAGTAAGAATCAATGAATCAAATAACCCTCGACAAAAAAAATCAATTCCTCTACATTCAAGGAAAAAAAATAAATCAAAATTTTTCAGACAAAGGTATGAAATCTCTTGTGATCAAACTACAATGAATGATAAAAGTTTATATAAAAAGAAGAGTTTATGAAGAACAAAAAGTATAGCAAATTATTGTCCCACTCTCTCGGTTTTCACACTCTGAGTGTTTACTAATTGAATAGGTCTTTTGTGAGACGGTTTCACGAATCTTTATCTCTGAGATAGATCAATCATACCGATATTCAAAATAAAAAGTAATACTCTTAGCATAAAAAATAATGTTTTTTCATGGATAACCCAAATAAGATATCCGTCTCACAAAATCCGATTTGTGAAACCGCCTCACACAAGTTTTTGCCAAACTAATTTAATTATGATATTTTTTGCCGAGAGTCTCAAAGCGATCCTAACAATTAAAATTCTAATTCTGTGTTTACATAGATTGGAAATTGGAATTTCCTAGGTAAAATATTATGAATTTCTCTACAATTTCAAATTATAATTTGAGTTATTAATTATCGTAAACAAAGTCTTAATCCATGTTAAAAAAAATAAACCTGTACTTTTCCTTAGATTTGATTGACCAACTGCCACTGACCAAAATCAAGCAGACATATATTTATTTTAGAATTTGCATTAATCTAGAATTTGCCAAGTGTTAACTAACTGTGAACCTTCGAGTATTTTCAAATTTGATTTAGTATTAAATAATTAATTATTAAAAATGACTATCGTTATCTCTCCCACCGCCCAAATCTCCCCCCCACATTCCTCGCACATTCACGTGACCGTCAGATCCATTATTTCCCACGTGTATGGTCCAGATTCAATTAATTTCCTTTTCCCTCGGCAAGATAACCAAGACAACGTCGTACTAAGAAAAATTTACTTTAGCGACGTCGTTTTTGATGGCCAGCTTCATTTCGTCTATATATACAGGCCGAGCCCCTGCATCCCAGAACCACAACACAAACTACACTCTAAAGCAGCGAAATTTGTTCTCTCAATTTGATTTTCGAGAAACATTAATCGGAAATTCGATAATCATGGCTCCGCAGATTTCTAACGCCGCCGTGAGACATGCCTCCTCCGGGTTGTCCAAAGCCGGCAGCATGCAGAGTCGGGCTTATGTCACATTCTTGGCTGGCGATGGTGATTATGTGAAAGGTGTCGTGGGGCTGGCCAAAGGATTGAGGAAGGTGGATTCTGCTTACCCTCTAGTGGTGGCGGTTCTGCCTGATGTCCCGGCTGAGCACCGCCGTATTCTGCTGGAGCAAGGGTGCATAGTCAGGGAGATCGAACCTGTTTATCCGCCGGAGAACCAGACCCAGTTTGCTATGGCTTATTACGTGATCAACTACTCCAAGCTTCGGATTTGGGAGGTAAATCGAAAGCCCATTTGTGTTCTGTTCTTTACTTGGGATTATCTCATTTTAATTTTCAAGCATAAAGATCATTTGGAAAATTTGTGCAGTTTGTGGAGTACAGCAAGATGATATACTTGGATGGTGATATCCAGGTTTATGATAACATAGACCACTTGTTTAACATGGAGGACGGCTACTTTTACGCAGTAATGGACTGTTTCTGTGAGAAGACATGGAGTCACACCGCACAATTCAAGATTGGGTACTGCCAGCAGTGCCCTGACAAAGTACAGTGGCCTAAACAGTTGGGCCCCAAGCCCTCTCTCTACTTCAACGCCGGCATGTTTGTCTACGAGCCCAGTCTTTCCACTTATCATGATCTCTTGGACATACTCAAGATTACACCACCAACACCATTTGCCGAGCAGGTAATCTTTTTGAAGTGGAAAAAATTTGAGAATCTTAATCGGCCCGAAGACATTTGCCCCTCCCCAATTTGATTCCGCGATGCTTTTTAAGATTTTACTGTTATAAAGTCGACATTTGAGCATGTTCTTGAGTTTGTGGGTTTTAGTTTCTAGAATCTAACTGAAGTTTTCCTTTTTGTTGTTGATGTATAGGATTTCTTGAATATGTTCTTTAAGGACGTTTACCGGCCGATTCCCAACGTGTACAATTTAGTGCTGGCCATGCTATGGCGCCACCCAGAAAACGTGAATCTCGAGGAGGTGAAGGTCGTCCACTACTGTGCCGCAGGGTCCAAGCCATGGAGGTACACCGGCGAAGAAGCTAACATGCAGAGAGAAGACATCAAAATGCTTGTAAAGAAATGGGCAGATATTTATGAAGACGAGACACTGAATTACAATTTCAACTCGGAGGCGGCGCCGGCGGCAGCAGAAACCCAACTGGCGGCGGTGCTGACGGAGGCCGGTGGTGTTCACTTCATCGCCACCCCTCCAACAGCTTGATCAGCTGAGCTTTATTAGTTTGTCACCATGATTCTGATGCATAAGAGAGGAAAATTTCTAATTTGTAATTTTATATACTCGAGGCCTAGATGATTATAGATGATGCCTAGGCTTTTTTGTAAATGTTCAAAGAATATGTCTCAATATATATATATATATATATCTATCAATCAAACATATATTGTTTTCTTGTATACCATGTATCTCTGGTTAAGCAAGCTGCTTTTTTTTTTTTTATTTATGATTTTCTAGCTTCTTGGACTTTCAAATTTAAGTCTTGAATATTGAAAATACGAATGGAATTCAATTTAAATAGTAATTTAGTAATTAAATCCGCAACATATCAAGAGAGAAAATGGAGAAGACTCTTCCAAATGGTATTTGCCGACTGATCCTAGATGAACAATGACTATGTTACGCCGAGAGTAATCGGATTCCAACCTATTCGAAGGGTGGAGAGCATCGGAAGTAGCGTAGGTGTACCTACAAGAGGTGGTTGACCCAACTCTACAGCTAGTTGTGACATATATGCAATCCTGTTTATCGCCACATAGCAGCTGGCAATAAATTTCAGTCACTGTAGCTATAGATTACGTTCTTCTGTGTCATTTTTGCTGTAATTTCTCATATTATACTGTCATTTTTGCCATAATTCACTGGATTTTTCTGTGAAAACATATTTATGTTCAGACTTGAGAATCAGTCTTAGAAGGAACTTCTAACAGCACTTGTATTTTTTTTTTTTGATTGCCCAAAGTAGCCTCCTAAAAAGTAGCATAATCGAATTACTCTTTTAAATATGTTAAATTCCAAATACATAATTTAATTCCAAATATGTTAATTAACCATTTACCATTTTTACGTTATTTTGCTAGAACACCGGACATGCTTTAAAAGATTATATTTTACTTTAACAAGACCAGATATTATAGTATACTTACACTCTAATCCATACTAAAATCTTATAATTTTATTATGACAAAAACTTACGTGAGACGGTCTCATGAATCGTATTTTGTGAGACGGATCTCTTATTTGGATCATCCATGAAAAAATATTACTTTTTATGCTAAGAGTATTACTTTTTATTGTCAATATTAGTAAGGTTGACCCGTCTCACAGATAAAGATCAGTGAGAGCGTCTCATAAGAAAACTATTCTTTTATTATAATATTGCTAATATAAATTAATGTATTGCAAACAAATTAATAATGCTCAATTTTTTTTTTCAAATGTCTAAATTGGCAAATTATTGCATCCAATGTAAAGGTGATTCAGCGATATTATTTATTTCAAATGTAAAAGGGAAAATATGATCTGGTACTATCATTAAATTAATATATTAGACTATGAAAACAAAAACAAACTTTGAAAATCATCCCATAAAAAATATTTATGAATGATAAATTTACATATTTTATGAATTTTATAAAAATGCTTGCGGAATCAAACTGAAAAATGCAGAATGGAGTAATTTTATTTTAATTATTTTTAAAAAGGGAATCTGATGTCACTAAATTGTAATCAAGTGTGTGCAACAATTGATGCACCTTGATTTTATCAAACTCCGGATTGGTTTTCTGGTTTTGGGCTTTTCAAATGCCTAATCCAAAAATCAATTCATTTTATTTTGGTTCGGTTTAATGTTTTCGAAAGTCCCGAAAGTTGGAAATCAGTAAATTACCAAAGTACTAAATTAATTTTTTTTAAAAATTACCAGATATTAACAAATATGAAAATCTAAAAATTTAATGAAGGGATTGCCTGTCCTTTTCTTATCACAAACTAAGCAGCAAATGGACCTTCATTAATTAAAGATGATTTCTTGTGCACTGAATGAGTCACTGACCTTGATTGCTGTCCATACCGGAGTGGGTTTTGACAGTCCAACACAAAAGCAAAGAGTTAGACGCAATGGGCACATAAATTTGAGAATCTTTTGTGTAATTTTACAAATAAATAAATTAAATCTCCTTTATATTGAACAAGCACACAGTTCATTTAATACCGGATGTATAGATTTTGAGTTTTCAAAGAAAAAGAGAGTTATAAACCAAAGATTTCTGAATGTTTTAATGATACTCGTGCTTCATGATTTCTCTATCATGAATCCCAGGAGGAGTGGCTACTTATGAGCCTCGAGGACATTGTGTTTGTGGCAAAGGGATACTCCCTATTGAAATAGTCAAAACTAGAGCGAAACTGGGAAAAAAAATACTACAATCAATCATCAAGTGCCTGTCTCCTGCATGATCAGATGCTGGTCTACAGCAGTTGAAAGGTGTCCACGGCTTCCATAGAGAATGTTGATATCGATGTAGTTTTGTGCCATAACAAAGAAATGTAATGTGTTGGTTTGGCCAAATCAAAATGCAACAGCATCCCGACAGCTTCCATATGACACTGGTGTTTTTACTTGTTATGAGCTTGCTGATGTTAAAGTGCACACAAATTGTGTAATCTGCATAGATCGATCAAAGATAATGAAGAACAATAAAGAGATGAACCGCTCTCTATCTCAGGAAAAATGAGAGAGTTTTTTTTTATTAAAGAAGAATGAATTACATTTCTCACAGTGTCCGTTTATATATGTACAAGAAGTGAGTGTTGGTCAACTAATTGACTAAGAAGCTAAAAGACTAATAATAGGAGAATACATGACAGTGTGTAACATCCCCCCTCAAGCTTGAAGTATATTGAGCAAACCAAGCTTGGAGAGCAGAAAACGATGTTGATCAGAGCCCAACGCCTTAGTAAAAACATCTGCCGGTTGACAATGCGTAGAAACATGAGATGTAGCAATGACATGATCTCGAATTTTTTCGCGAATAAAGTGGCAATCAATCTCGATGTGTTTGGTTCGTTCATGGTACAAGGGATTAGCAGCTATGTGAAGAGCAGCCTTATTGTCACAGTGAAGCATTGTAGGAATGTTAAAAGAGAGACCCATGTCAGTGAGGAGCCCTCGCAACCATACAATTTCACATGCACTGAAGGCCATTGATCTATATTCGGCTTCCGCCGAAGAACGAGAAACTGTACTCTGTTTCTTGGACTTCCATGAGATCGGGGATGTGCCAAGTGTAATAAGATAACCAGAAACAGATTTATGACTCATGGGACAAGATGCTCCGTCCGAATCGCAATAAGCATAGAGGCTAAAATCACAAGAAGCTGATAAGAGAATACCAGTTCCAGGAGACCCTTTCAGATAACCAATGATTCTTTCCGCGGCACGCATGTGAGAGGACTTCGGGGCTTGCATGAATTGACTTAAGTGCTGTACAGCAAAACAGATATCGGGGCGCGTAATTGTGAGATAAATGAGGCGTCCAATAAGCCGTTGAAAGACAGTAGGATCAGGGAGAAGAATATCAGTGAGAGAGGAAGGTTGCACTGGGGTGATGCTTGCATCAAACTCAGAAGATGTTAATTTGAGGTGTTGTTCCATAGGAGTAGGAAAAGGCTTGCAACCAGCCATGCCAGTATCTGAGATCAATTCCAAGGCATATTTCCGTTGATTCAAACAGATACCTTGAGCAGAACGAGCAACTTCGAGGCCCAAAAAATACTTGAGAGGGCCAAGATCCTTGATAGCAAACTTAGAATGAAGATGAGATTTTAATTCTACAATAGACTCATGATCATCGCCAGAAATGACAATGTCATCCACATAAACCAGAAGAATGGTAATGTAAGGGGCGCGATGCTTGATAAACAGGGAGTGATCATGCACCGATTGTATAAAGCCATGTTGAATCATCACAGAACAAAACTTTGAATTCCATTGTCTAGAAGCTTGCTTTAGTCCATATAAAGATTTCAATAACTTGCAAGCAAAATTCTTTGGCTGTCGTGCAACACCCGGAGGAATGGACATATAGATGTCCTCAGTGAGATCACCTTGCAAAAAGGCATTAGTGACATCCATTTGATACAAAGGCCATCGTTTTGCCACAACAATCGACAAAAGACATCTTACTGTGACAATTTTGGCAACAGGGGAAAAAGTGTCGTGATAGTCTATCCCATATTGTTGAGTATAGCCCTTCGCCACAAGCCGTGCTTTGAATTTGTTAACACTACCATCCGCATTATACTTGATTTTATAAACCCAACGACAACCAATAGGTTTTTTGTCCGGAGGAAGTGGCACAATGGCCCAAGTTTTGTTGGCCTCAAGGGCTTCAATCTCAGCAGTCATAGCCTTTTGCCATCTTGGATCAGAAGAAGCTTCTGTAAAAGAAGTTGGTTCGGACAAGTGAGAGATGGATGCAAGATATGATTGATGGGTTAGAGAAATATTTGTGTAGCCAAGGTAGTTGGATAAATCATAAGGTTTGTTGGAAGAAGATGATGTAGAAACAGCGGAACAAACAAAATCTTTGATCCAAATGGGTGGTTTAGGCTGCCTGGATGACCGTCGAGGTTCTGGAAGAGGAGAGAGAAGGGGTGGTGAGCTAGGTAATGGGAAGGACACTGGAGGAGGTGGGACATCATCATCAGAGTTCATGCAGGTTGAAGACGGAAATGGAGTAGCAGGGGCAGTGGTGGTGGCAAAAGGAAATATATTTTCATGAAACACCACGTCCCGTGATACAAAAAATCGATGAGTGGCAAGATCAAAAAGCTTGAAACCTTTTTGATGGGGAGGGTAACCCATGAAAATATATGGTTTGGCACGAGCGTCAAATTTGTGGATTGAGCGAAGATTTTTTGCAAAGCAAAGACAACCAAAAACCTTAATATGATCAAAGGAAGGGATTTTGTTGAATAGAGCTTCAAAATGAGTTTTGTTTTCAAGGAGTGGAGTTGGGGTGCGGTTGATTAAGTATGCGGCATGTAGAACACATTCACCCTAATAAACATCATGTATGGTTCCTTGAAATTTGAGAGCACGAGCCACATTAAGAATATGACGGTGTTTGCGCTCAACTAGCCCATTTTGTTGTGGTGTGTAAGGACATGAACTCTGATGAATGACACCATGAGTACTAAAGAACTCATTGCACTCAGTGTTAAAAAATTCAGAAGCATTGTCCGACCGAATATGCAGGATTTGGGTTTTGAATGAGTTGACACAAAGGCGAAAAATTGTTTTAAAATGCGAAGAGCATCAGATTTGAATTGCATTAGGAATACCCAAACACATCTCGAAAAATCGTCAACTAAGGTGAGAAAATAATGAGCACCTTCATGAGTGGGAGTGCGATGAGGTCCCCATATGTCTATATGAACAAGATGAAAAATATGGGGAGATTTGTGTCGCTCAACAGACGGAAACACGGTTCTGGTTTGTTTGGCCAGTGGACATATAGCACAATATTGTGTGAGTTGATTTTGTGTAATAAACGGTAAGCATCGCAATCGAGCAATAGACATGTGACCAAATCTTTTGTGCCAAAGATCAATATTATTATTGATAGATGAGGAAACATTACAAGTAGGCAAATGTTTTGGTATAGAAGCAACTGGAGTACAAGAAATATCAGGCAGTTGATTCTTTTGCACAACAAGTGAGGATGGATTGACAAGATAATACAAGCCATCTTTCACTTTACCAATCCCCATTATCTTCTCAGTTAAGAGTTCCTGAAATAAACAAAAGGTAGGATAGAACACCACACAACATTGGTTATCCTTAGTGAATTGAGAGATGGAGAGGAGATTGAATTTGAAATCAGGAACGTGAAGAACGTTTGGTAATGTGCAGGAGGGTGACAATGAAATTGAACCGGTTGAAGAAACAGATGTAGAGTTACCATTGGGTAGGCGAACTGATCCATTGGTCAAAGGACATGGCTGAGGAGTTTGAAGTCCAGTAGAGGTACCTGAAATATGAGCATTTGCACCACTATCCAATATCCAATTGTGAGCATCAGAAAATGACATCAAGCTGGTAACCATACCTGCCAAATTGGCTGAATGTTCTTGATGGACATTAGAATTCTCAAGCAAACGAAGAATTTGTGCATATTGGGTAGGTGTGAAGGTAACTTCCGAGGTATCAGCGGGTGTTGCAGATGTATCACTAATTGTGCTGTGTACAGATACTCGAGGAGGCTTTAAAACTCCTTTAATCCCTTTGGCTTGAGGAAATTTCTTGTGTAGTTTATGCCCTGGTGGGTAACCAATCAATCTAAAACAATTTTCCTTCAAATGTCCTGGTATTGAGCAGTGGTCACACTTAACAATGTCAGAGTGCTTGGAGGATGAAGAATAAAAAGCTGTTGTAGGAGCATCGGCCATTGATTGGAACGTCATCACATGCCTGTGTGATTCTTCTTGACTAACCAGGGAATACGCTTGACTAACAGAGGGAAGTGGACTCATGAGGAGAATCTGACTTCGAATTGGACCGTAGCTATCATTAAGACCCATAAGAAATTGAATTAGCCGTTGTTGTTGCTCGTTGTCAACATAAGAACGTGAAGTAGGGCATTCACAAGTAGGAGAAATCACCAACGAAGCTAATTCATCCCATAATTGCTTAAGTTTCGAGAAGTAAACAGAAATGGTGCTCGATCCTTGTGATAAACGAACAATATCACGATGAATAGCATAGATGCGTGAACCACAAATCTTATCGAACCGTTCCTTTAAATCTGCCCAAACACTAGAAGCATCCTTCACATAAACCAGCCCGCAGAAAATCTCTTTGGATACCGAAGAAAAAATCCAGGACAAAACAACTGCATTGCAACGCTCCCATTGATAAAGAGATGGTGAATTTGCAGCTGGTTTTCGGCATGTACCGTCGACAAATCCGAGCTTATTCTTCGCGTGCAGAGCAATCTTCATGGCTCTGCTCCAAATACCATAATTCTCCGGTCCAATCAGTGGATCGAGAACGAGAGAAACCCCTGGAGCATCAGATGGATGCAAATACAGAGGATCATTAAAGCTGAAATTTGAGGTTTGAGCTGCCATCTCACATGAACACATATTCAATCGTTTCTACGCAGATGCATTTCCAACCATATCAATGCGAATCGATTGAAAAATTAATAGCTCTGATACCATGTTAAAGTGCACACAAATTGTGTAATCTACATAGATCGATCAAAGATAATGAAGAACAATAAAGAGATGAATCGCTCTCTATCTCAGAAAAAATGAGAGAGTTTTTTTTTATTAAAGAAGAATGAATTACATTTCTCACAGTGTCCGTTTATATATGTACAAGAAGTGAGTGTTGGTCAACTAATTGACTAAGAAGCTAAAAGACTAATAATAGGAGAATACATGACAGTGTGTAACAGCTGACATGCTGTAAAATATGCGATCTGCGAGCCCAAGCATTACATTTCAACTGCTGTGTCACAGTGACAGCCACACAAGATGGTGGAGGCAACTTTTACCGCCCAATACCAAAGAGATTAGTTTCTTTTTCCTCTTCATCCATGTTAAGTAGAATGTCATCTGCACCTATTGTATGCTCCCGTCTCTTCATTCTCTGAATCATTTCATACAGCATCCCCTCTATCTCCTTGATCTGAGGATGCAATTTATCTCCAACAAGGAATTCCAGAACAACACCATTGGTTTCAATCATGCTACATCCAGGAGTTTTAACAACACCTTGATGCGTCATCATCTCTCTGATCTCCTGAACGTCAACCCAATTACCTTTCGATGCATATATGTTGGACAATAAAACATGAAAACCATCATGCTCAGGCTGAAGTTCGATCAGTTTCCTCCCTATTCTTTCTCCCATTTTCTTGTCACCATGTTTTTTGCAAGCACCGAGTAGAGCACCCCAAGTGGCTATATCTGGTGCCATTGGCATTGTGTCAACCACTTCCTCAGCTTCCTTGAGCAAACCCGTGCGTCCAAGAAGGTCAACCAAACATCCGTAATGTTTGATATTTGGTTTGATGTTGTATATTTTAACCATTGAATCAAAATATCGGCGTCCCCTCATCTACAAGACCCATATGTCGACAAGCACCAAGAACTGCCACAAAGGTGATTTCATTAGGCACTGTTCCACTTTTCTTCATCTCCTCAAATATCTCGAGTGCCTTTACTGCCAGCCCATTAGTGGCATAGCCGAGGATTAGAGCATTCCATGAAGAAACCCCAGTTTCCTTCATGCCACAAAACACCTCCATTGCATTTTCTATGCTTCCACATTTCATGTACATGTCAATAAGAGTAGTCCCAAGAATCGTATTAACTCTCATCCCGTTCTTTCGTATGTAAGCATCTACCCATTTACCTTGGTCAAGGGCAGCAAGGTGGGCACAAGCTGAAACTACGCTAACCAAAGTGGTCTCGTCAGGCTTAACGCCTGCACGCTGCATGTCATTAAACAATGCTAAAGTCTCAGAGAATTTACTAAGATGGGTATAACCAGATATTATTGAACCCCATGTTACAACATCTTTTTCAGGCATGTTATCAAACAACTCCCTAGCTTTTTCAATCAATCCACATATGATGTATCCAAATATCATAGAATTCCAAGAAATCATGTCCAGTACACAACCCGAATCAAACAGTTTCTGTGCTTCCAACACGTCCCCACATCTGGAGTACATGTTAATCAAAGCATTCTGTTGATTCACATAAGGTTCAAAGCCAATTCTCAAGACTAAGCCGTGAACTGTTTTCCCCATTCTGATGCTTAACAGATGTGCACACGCAGAAAGCACTGTAACAATGGTGACATCATCTACACCAACACCATTCAAATGCATATTAACAAACAGATTCAAAGCCTCTGCATACATCCCATTTTGCTCATAACAAGATATTAATGCGGTCCAGGATATGAAATCCTTTTTCTCCAGCTCATTAAACAATTGATGCGCCTCACTCACCCTGCCACTTTTACCCAACAACACTATCATAGAATTTGAAGCAATCACATTCTTTTTCGGCATCCAAGCATAAAAAATCTTCGCCTCTTTGATATTTTCCATTGAAACATATCCTGCCAACATAGTATTCCAGGAAATCAAGTCCGGCACAGGACTTCCATCAAACACCTTCCTAGCATCATCTATGTTACCACAACCGCTATACATACTAATGAAATTATTCACCACATAAACATCATCCTCAAAACCCATTTTCACCACGTGGTCATGCAACTCTTTCCCCTCAATTTCTAAACCACCCAGAGAGCAGCTCTGTATCAAGATTGGGTAAGTATAATTATCAATGCACAAGAAACCGTTCTTTAACATTATTTTGTACAGCAAGATCGAATCTTGGACACTGTTTCTCTGCACAAATGCCCGCAACATGGTGTTCCAAATGAACCCATTCGAGGTCTCGATGTTGATGAAAATTTTGTAAGAATAACCAATGTGAACAAATGGTGAATCAGTGGAAAACTTAAGGACTCTGCTGGCCCCATATGTGTCCTTGATCAGCCCAGTGCTGATCATCTGACACAAAATTTGACTGAAACACTTGAAACCTTGGCATTGTTGCAGTAAAGAGTCCAAAATTGAGCAAGAAATGGTGGTTCTCGGAGGGAGCTTGCTGCTTAAAAAGGACCCAATGCCTGGGAATGCACTTTTCTTTGCTAAACTCATGCGGATGCATACTTCATGCAAGTACAAATGCCAACAGTAAACAAAGACTCGGATGAGCAGTCGCAGATATTAATTTCTTGTGTTCATCACTGGGAGCCTACTGAATCGGGGCTTATATTAGACAATAGTTTGAAATATGACCTGGAATAATTTTTCTTTCATTTATTTATAATTTTTACGTATATTTTTTCATTATTATTTTTATATATAATACTACTCATTGAAAATATTTAACAAAGCATAGCATAGTATTACAAAAAAAAGAAAAAAAGAAAAGAAAAACAAAGAATAACATAACGTTTAAAAAAAGTGGAAATCATAATTTGCAATTGAAATTTGTGTGAACCTATCTATGTAATTTATTTTTAGAATGGGTTGCACTATATATAAATTAATCATATCGAAGACTACAACTTTGGACAAAATGATGGGAATGAAATCCCTAAAATAAGAATTACAACGAGATTACAACAAGATTGCATCGGATCTTGAGCACAAACTTCGAATCTCTGCAGCTAGCAATTCATCCATGGGAAACGGTGAATAAACTTGTATAGCATGGATCATCTTCTTCGATTCAGATTCAACCAACCACTTTGTTTTCCTGGAATATAATTGTGTTACCATTTTAACTCCATCTCTAACTGCAACCATATCAGCTACATGATGGGAGAAAAATCCTGGAATACACTTTGCAACGGCGAATAAGACAATCCCATTATAGTCATGAGCCACTAATCCCACGGGAAAAAAATCCAGGGAAGCAACTACTGAAGGGTCCAAATTAATTTTGATAAAGCCAAGTGGTGGTGGTCGCCAAGTTCGATTAGCAACCGGAAAGATTTGTGCACCGGCAGAGATATATGAAGGAAAGGAAAGCATAAAATTCAGCAAAAACTATTTATTTGCATGGGTATGTACGATGGAAATCATATAGATATTGTCCACGCCTAAACCTCATAAATTTGTCTTTGTATTTTACCAAAAGACCTAGTATCAATGGATATATCATTCCATCTTATTAACCCATGATCTTCTTTGTGTATTTTCAATGTGAGATCTTGATTGAATTCCCAACAATCTTCCTCTCAAACGAAGGATCACCATTCTTCTCGTGGTCCGGGCATCCTCTCAATCCCATCTGTCCATCCTCGAGGCCACTCCTCTTCATTGCGTTGGGAGCACATGCTTTATGTGAAATACTTGGAGCACCGTTTACCTCGATCTCATAACAGATTTACTGGAATCCCTCACCTCCTTCGTCTAAGTATCCGAGGATTCCACTCACATGGCTCGATCTCGATCATGACACTGATACCACTTGTTATATAATGAAAATCACATATCTCTACAAAGACATGATATTGTCCACTTTGGGTTTAAACTCTCATGAATTTTCTTTTTGTAATGCACATGGACTGTCCCGATTGGGCTTAAGTCCCCTCACGGTTATCCCATTACCCATTACTCATAGAACTTCTCTAGCCTAGGCACTGGAGTTTTTACCTCCCCAGGATTAGAACTCAAGACCTCCTAGACTTATATAGATCTTGGCAGCAATCCTGGTACCAGTTGATCTACTGAACTGTAGTGCCCAAATTCAGTACACGTATAACCCATGCATTTATTTAATTATTAAAGCATTTATTTAATTTTAAAACGAGTCTTAGTAGTGCATGATTTATTTAAATGAATTATTTTAAATTAATTATGTTTATTCGATGCACGTTAAAATGTTTTTCGAGTTTCATGTTTCAGACGATTATTCGAGGCGAGATCGAGGAAAAGATCGGGGACGATTCTTGGCAATTTAAAATGCGGTATTTTATTTTAAAAGTTAGGAATTGGTATTTTAAATAATTTATTTAGTTTAACATTTTAAAGCCTTATTTAGGTGTTTAGTTATTTAAGAGTTTACAACTTTTAAAATTAGTATTTTTGTGTGCATTATTTTAATTGAGCGATTTTATTAAAGTTTAAAGGGTGTTAGTATTTTAAATAGTTTTATTTATTATTTAATTAAGCAATTTTTCCTAATTTACTAATCACACACACACACTTTTACACACACTAATAAACGCCTAAACACACACACATTCAGATTTCCACTTCTTTTATTTTTTTTTTAAAAAAGAGCAAAACCTAGGGTCTCCTTCCCTAGAGCAACCGCCCCTTCCACTCGATATTCCAGTAGGTTTTCGGTGATTTTATTGCAAGATTTTAGCGCCGCGATCGTCCCGGATCAACCTCGCTTCTTTCTCCGCTTCGGTATCGCCGTTACGGTATTTCAAATTATCCAAGGCACGTATATTCTGTTCTTTCTACATCGATCTCGTCATATTATGTGTTATGTTATTTTATGCGTAAAAATTCATGTGGGACGTTCGTCGTTTGAGCGGAAAATGGTTTGGATTAGTTTTGAAGAAATTTTAGATCTGAAAAATCGTTTTTGCTGTCTTTTTAAATACTGCGACTTTCGGTCGTGATTCTGAGAAAACTTTAATACGCAAATTGTAGAAATTTTCGATACCTTCGATTTGACAGTAAATTCGAATTATTTTAATAAAAATTGAGTGAGTTATGGCGTTTTTCGTGGGACTGCTCAAACTGCGTTTTCAGAAAATTATGATATTGATGCGTTCTTGAAGTTATTTGTTGCAGGCTTCGTTGGGCATCGACGGGCTTGTGCTACTGCATTTAGATATGTTATGGGATGTATTTAGGTGTTATTTGGTGGTTCGTTTCGGTCGGAATTGGCTTGGGATGTAATAGAAGTCGTAGGAAGCGAAACGATGCCGAATTACGGGTTATTGTTGTATTGAAGTTACTTGTCGATGTTTGGGAACATTCGGGGTGTTTGTATGAGTTTGAATCAATGTAATAACATCCTAGGATGAGTCTTGAGGTGTTGGTTCATGGTCCTTAGGCTTGGATTGAAAGGGTGAATGGATAAGTTAGCGAATTTTCGTGAGTTTGCAAGTCCAGTGCCTACCCGGACCCCTTCCCGAACCCCTACACGGAGTCCGTGTCCGTTTTCCTTCAAAAATACGAAATTCCAGAGCCTACCCGGACCCGACACGGGGTCCGTGTACACCCTTTAAAAAATTTTTTTTTTTATTTTTTTTTTTTTAGGATTTGCTTCGGGGTTCTATATCATGGTTTAGCACCATGGTTAAAATTTATTTATGTATAAATATAGGATTTGTTTTGTGGTTTTATGTCATGGTTTAGTACGATGATTATGCGAGGTCAAGTCCTGAGCGAACTAGAATGTCATAAGCTACTTATTCACTTTGGTGGCGAGCTCGAGTACCTACTTCTAAGACATGCAAGTTAAGTATTTAAATTCATGTTAGTATGTGCAGCAACGGCCCCAATCGAAGTCCAACGAATCCCTCAACGCTAAGTAAGTATGTTCGACGTGCAAAGAAAATATTTCAAGTTTTTGAGGTATGCTAAATGTCTTGTGACCAAATTATGAATGGGTTTGGAAGTCGGTGAACGTGGCCGAGGACCTCTCCACCCCGTTAAATTATGAACGGGTTTAGATCGTGATTGGAAAACGTTAAATTATGAACGTGGACCAATCAGCCCGTTAAATTATGAACGGGGATCTCATGTATGTGGCAGTGGATACGTCCCTGTCATCCCAGTACTATGGTTTAGTCTGATCAGGCGAATTATGTTATGGTCACTTGCTTTGAAACATCCTCTACGCAAAATGATGAAGTTATGTATGTTCAAGTATGTTCATGTATGCAAGCACGTTTAAGAAAAGTTTATGTTGATGGCACGTCTAAGTATGTATGTACGTATGTTCAGTTTTATTATGCAATCAAGTTTTCAGTATGTATGTCATATTTTAAAGTTGCATGTGATTTTATTATGTACTACTCGTTACTTCCAGTTTATACGTGTTGAGTCTTTAGACTCACTAGACTTGAATCGATGCAGGTGAGGATTTTCATGACGAGACTGATGGTGGGGACCGAGGAGCAGGCTTGGACTGAGTAGAAGGCTAGACCCGAGGACCGCCCACGTTATTTTAAGATTTTAAGCATGAAAATATTCATACTCTGATTTTATGTTTTGTTACGAGATGTTTTGGAGCAAGCTTTCCTTTTAGCAAAATTTTTATTGGTGATGGACGATTTCAAAGGTATTTTATGAACGATGAGTTGACGACCGTATGGATGTTTATATTTAAGAAAATTTTTAATTTTTCCGCAAATTTGAAGTAGTAAAAGTACGGTACGTTACAGTTGGTATCAGAGCGGTGTTCTTGTAAAGGGTTATGCCTACTGCCAGTCGCAAGAAGCTCACGAAGTCACACCTCAAGTCTGTAAGTTTCAAAGTTTTAAATTTATGTTATGTAGTAAGCATGTAGTTCGGATTTCAGCATGTGCATGTTTTTAAGTTCAAGTACGTGCATCTTATGTTGTCTATATCATGTTCATGCATGTTAGGTTTACGTGTTGAGTAAATGCGGGAAAAGTATACCTCCTAGATTGTGCGTGAAGCAGGAGATGAGAATAGGGAAGCCCAGGATGGGGAGAGGGCCACTCCTCCTCGTCCACCGCCAGATATGCAGGATTAGAAGCTTGTAGGGATTGACTCAGTTCGTCAGATAGTTTGCGGGGAACCAAACTACAGTGAATGCAGGGGGGCGAGGCCCAGACCGGAAGCAGTTTACGAGAGGTTTAGGAGGATGGATCCTAAGGAGTTCTCGGGGACTACTGACCCGATGATAGCAGAAGGATGTATTAAGTCCATCGAGGTAATCTTTGCATTTATGGAGCTGCAGGATGCAGACAGAGTTAGATGTGCAACCTTTTTGTTGACAGAGGACGCTAGGCTATGGGGGGAGAGCGCGTCCATGTCGGTGAATCTGCAGACTCTGTCATGGGATGACTTTAAGGAGGTCTTTTACTCCAATTACTTCAATGAGGAAGTACGATCCAGACTGACTAGGGAGTTTATGACGTTGCATTAGGGGGATAGCAGCGTTGCGGAGTTTGAGAGGGGGTGTCAATTTGTACCCCTGATTGCGAATGATGCGCGGGAGAAGTTGAGGCATTTTATTGTAGGTTACGGCCGATCTTGCGTCGTGATGTGAGGGTTGCTGGTCCGACGACTTATGCAGTTGCCGTGTCGAGAATTTTGGCGACAGAGTAGGACTAGAGGGACATTGAGGTCGATAGGCAGGGCAAGAGGCCCTATCAGGCACCTCGTCTTGAGGAATCTTCGTAAGTCATTAAGAAAGTTAGGATTAAGTGGATATGAGTACTGGAATTAGGTTATCTAAAACTACTTTGGTTGTGTAAGCTTTAATTTCAAGTTTATGAAATAGGTTATTATACAGGGATATTTGATGAAATAAAAACAAAAGGGAATTAGTTGTATTCAACATAGGTTAGCAATGGTCGAATATTAAGATTTTTATCGAGTAAGAAATCTAAAATCTTTATATGAGGATTCTAGAATTCTGTGGGTTATAAGTGGAGTTGATTTATTAGAATTAGTCGATCATTAACAGGGGGAACTTATTAAGCTTTATACGTTAGAATGATTTAAGTATTGAGGATACATCGAAGTGTGACATTCGTTCCAATGAGGAGGGTTTAAGTTTCTTAGGCCTCAACTATAATGTAAGTAGGAAGGAAATAGTTTAAGCATGTGTTTGATGCTAGGAAGGTTTTATTATCTAAGCAGAATATCGATAATGTATATTTTGGGGTTTTATGGATTAATGTTACTCGAAATTTAAGATTTGCAACAATCTTTATTTGGGATGTACTTATAAATGGCTAAGTTACGTAAGTTTGGTGTCGTAAGGTAAAGATTCGATTCAAGGATCGTAGGTCAATGTTATTACTGGGTTAAGATAAGGTTTAACTTTTGAGTGTAGTACCAAGGATAGAAGCTGATCAGTAACTTTTGGTGCTAAAATTTCTTAGATTGAACTGCATAAATGTTAATGTAATAGATCGATGAACATTACGGGTATAGTATAAGGAAGGTAAGATACGATAAGTTTGAACCTCCATTTCTAATATTGGGAATTGTGAGAAAAGTCAGAACTGGAGGTCATAGTAAAGTAAAACTCAGACAGCCTTTAGAACTAGATTAGGGCATTACGAGTTCTTAGTGATGCCATTTGGACCGACGAATGCTCCAGCGATTTTTATGGACTTGATGAACCGAGTATTCCAGCCCTACCTAGATCAGTTCGGCATAGTGTTCATTGACGACATCCTCATTTACTCGAAGGGCCACGAGGAGCACAGTCAGCACTTGAGGACAGTTTTGCAGACTTTTTCAGATTCACAAGTTATTTGCAAAGTTCAGTAAGTGTGAATTTTGGTTGGAGAAGGTAGCATTTTTGGGTCATATAATTTCTAGCAGCAGCATTGAGGTGGATCCAGCGAAGGTAGCAGCCGTTAAGGAATGGGTTGAGCCGAAAAATGCATCAGAGATCCGTATTTTTCTGGGATTAGCCGGTTACTACCGTAATTTTAATCAGGGGTTTTCGTCCATAGCACTGCCACTCACTTCACTGACCAAGAAGAATGCTAAGTTCGTGTGGAGTGGCGAGTGTCAGAAAAGCTTCGATACTTTGAAACAAGCTCTTATTTCAGCGCCAGTGTTAGCCATGCCAACAGGGCAAGGTGATTTTGTGCTATACACAGATGCATCTAAGCTCGGGTTAGGCGCAGTATTGATGCAGCAGAGTCGAGTCATAGCTTATGATTCCAGGCAATTGAAAGTGCATGAGAAGAACTACCCGACTCACGACCTGGAATTAGCCGCCGTTGTCTTTGCGTTGAAGATTTGGAGACATTACTTGTACGGCGAGAAATGTCAGATATTTACCGATCACAAGAGTCTCAAGTATTTCTTCACGCAGAAGGAACTGAACATGAGACAGAGACGGTGGTTAGAATTGGTGAAAGACTACGACTGCGAGATTTGCTACCATCCGGAAAAGGCTAATGTCGTCGCAGACGCGTTGAGCAGGAAAGTGGCAGTTGTAGCACAGTTATCAGCACATAGACCTCTTCAGTTTGAGATTCAGAGGTTTGATTTAGAAGTTTTTCGCAAGGGAAGAGCTCCAAGGCTGTCTAATATGACAGTCCAATCTTTTTTGCTAGGCCGTATTCGTACGGGCCAGCCTTCAGACGAGCAGTTGCAGAAGTAGGAGGCTGAAGGATGAAGCCAAGGGCAGTGTACTCTACACAGTGTCAGATGGTATTGTGAGATACAGAGGTAGAATGTGGGTGCCTAGTGTTGATTCGATCAGAGAGGATATTCTGACAGAGGCACATGCATCTCCGTATTCTATTCACCCTAGGAGGTACCAAGATGTACAAGGACCTACAGATTTTGTATTGGTGGCCAGGGATGAAGAGAGACATCCGCATGTTTGTGTCTGAATGCCTCACTTGTCAGCAGGTGAAGGCAGAACATCAGAGGCCAGCAGGATTGATTAAGCCACTCCCCATCCCAGAGTGGAAATGGGAGAATATTACAATGGACTTTGTAGTTGGTTTGCCGAGGTCAGTCAGAGGATCGAATTCTATTTGGGTTATAGTGGACCGACTCACTAAGTCAGCGCACTTTTTGCCAGTGAAGACGGCTTTCTCCATGACGCAGTACACGAAACTTTATATCCGAGAGATTGTTCGATTGCATGGAATCCCAGTTTCTATCGTGTCCGACAGGGACCCGAGATTTACATCGTCCTTTTGGAAGAGCCTACATGCAGCCATGGGGACGAAGTTGCTTTTCAGTACCGCTTTTCACCCGTAGATAGATGGACAGTCTGAGCGAGCGATTCAAATTTTGGAGGATCTATTGCGAGCGTGTATGATCGATTTCCAGGAGACTTGGGAATCTAAACTACCTCTAGTGGAGTTTACCTACAACAACAGCTTCCAATCATCGATAGGTATGGCTCCCTACGAGGCGTTGTATGGAAGAAAGTGCAGATCACCAGTTCATTGGGATGAAGTTAGTGAAAGAGCAGAACTTGGCCCCGAGATAGTTCAGCAGACTGCAGATGTAGTGGTCAAGATCCGAGACAGAATGAAGACCGCCCAGAGTCGCCAAAAGAGCTATGCCGATAAGAGGAGAAGAGATCTCGAGTTTGCCGTAGGTGATCACGTTTTCATAAAGATAGCACCCATGAAGGGTGTTATGAGATTCGGGAAAAGAGGCAAACTGAGTCCGAGGTTTATTGGACCGTCCGAAATTTTGGACAGAGTTGGGACACTAGCTTATCGTGTTGCCTTCCGCCAAATCTGGCCGGGATACACAATGTGTTTCACGTCTCGATGTTAAGGAAGTATCTAGCTAATCCTTCACATATTCTGAGTTATGAGCCGTTGCAGTTGGCTCCAGACCTGCCATATGAGGAAAGAACCGTCCAGGTCCTAGACAGACATGAGCGGAGACTTCGGAACAAGGTGACCAAGCTGGTCAAAGTCAAGTGGCTGAATCAATCAGTGGAGGAAGCCACTTGGGAGGCAGAAACGGACATGAGGAACCGCTACCCGGAGTTGTTCGGTAAGACTTAATTTCGAGGACGAAATTTTTATAAGTGGGGGAGGAACTGTAGTGCCCAAATTCAGTACACATATAACCCATGCATTGATTTAATTTTAAAACGAGTCTTAGTAGTGCATGATTTATTTAAATGCATTATTTTAAATTAATTATGTTTATTCGATGCACGTTAAAATGTTTTTCGAGTTTCATGTTTCAGGCGATTATTCGAGGCGGGATCGAGGAAAAGACCAGGGACGATTCTTGGCAATTTAAAATGCGGTATTTTATTTCAAAAGTTAGGAATGGGCATTTTAAATAATTTATTTAGTTTAACATTTTAAAGCCTTATTTAGGTGTTTAGTTATTTAAGAGTCTACAACTTTTAAAATTAGTATTTTTGTGTGGATTATTTTAATTGAGGTATTTTATTAAAGTTTAAAGGGTGTTAGTATTTTAAATAGTTTTATTTATTATTTAATTAAGCAATTTTTCCTAATTTACTAATCACACACACACACTTTTACACACACTAATAAACGCCTATACACACACACATTCAGATTTCCACTTCTTTTATTTTTTTTAAAAAAGAGCAAAACCTAGGGTCTCCTTCCCTAGAGCAGCCGCCCCTTCCACTCGATCTTCCAGTAGGTTTTCGGTGATTTTATTGCAAGATTTTAGCGCCGCGATCGTCCCGGATCAACCTCGCTTCTTTCTCCGCTTCGGTATCGCCGTTACAGTATTTCAAATTATCCAAGGCACGTTTATTCTGTTCTTTCTGCATCGATCTCGTCATATTATGTGTTATGTTATTTTATGCGTAAAAATTCATGTGGGACGTTCGTCGTTTGAGCGGAAAATGGTTTGGATTAGTTTTGAAGAAATTTTAGATCTGAAAAATCGTTTTTGCTGTCTTTTTAAATACTGCGACTTTTCGGTCGTGATTCTGAGGAAACTCTATTACGAAAATTGTAGAAATTTTCGATACCTTCGATTTGACAGTAAATTCGAATTATTTTAATAAAAATTGAGTGAGTTATGGAGTTTTTCGTGGGACTGCTCAAACTGCGTTTTCAGAAAATTATGATATTGATGCGTTCTTGAATTTATTTGTTGCAGGCTTCGTTGGGCATCGACGGGCTTGTGCTACTGCATTTAGATATGTTATGGGATGTATTTAGGTGTTATTTGGTGGTTCGTTTCGGTCGGGATTGGCTTGGGATGTAATAGAAGTCGTAGGAAGCGAAACGATGCCGAATTACGGGTTATTGTTGTATTGAAGTTACTTGTCGATGTTTGGGAACATTCGGGGTGTTTGTATGAGTTTGAATCAATGTAATAACATCCTAGGATTAGTCTTGAGGTGTTGGTTCATGGTCCTTAGGCTTGGATTGAAAGGGTGAATGGATAAGTTAGCGAATTTTCGTGAGTTTGCAAGTCCAGTGCCTACCCGGACCCCTTCCCGAACCCCTACACGGGGTCCGTGTCCGTTTTCCTTCAAAAATACGAAATTCCAGAGCCTACCCGGACCCGTACACGGACCCCTACACGGGGTCCGTGTAAACCCTTTAAAATAAATTTTTTTTTTAATTTTTTTTAAGGATTTGCTTCGGTGTTCTTTATCATGGTTTAGCACCATGGTTAAAATTTATTTATGTATAAATATAGGATTTGTTTTGTGGTTTTATGTCATGGTTTAGTACGATGATTATGCGAGGTCAAGTCGTGAGCGAACTAAAATGTCATAAGCTACTTATTCACTTTGGTGCCGAGCTCGAGTACCTACATCTAAGACATGCAAGTTAAGTATTTAAATTCATGTTAGTATGTGCAGCAACGGCCCCAATCGAAGTCCAATGAATCCCTCAACGCTAAGTAAGTATGTTCGACGTGCAAAGAAAATATTTCAAGTTTTTGAGGTATGCTAAATGTCTTGTGACCAAATTATGAATGGGTTTGGAAGTCGGTGAATGTGGCTGAGGACCTCTCCACCCCGTTAAATTATGAACGGGTTTAGATCGTGATTGGAAAACGTTAAATTATGAACGTGGACCAATCAGCCCGTTAAATTATGAACGGGGATCTCATGTATGTGGCAGTGGATACGTTCCTGTCATCCCAGTACTGTGGTTTAGTCTGATCAGGCGAATTATGTTATGGGTCACTTGCTTTGAAACATCCTCTACGCAAAATGATGAAGTTATGTATGTTCAAGTATGTTCATGTATGCAAGCACGTTTAAGAAAAGTTTATGTTGATGGCACGTCTAAGTATGTATGTACGTATGTTCAGTTTTATTATGCAAGTTCAAGTTTTCAGTATGTATGTCATATTTTAAAGTTGCATGTGATTTTATTATGTACTACTCGTTACTTCCAGTTTATACGTGTTGAGTCTTTAGACTCACTAGACTTGATCGATGTAGGTGAGGATTTTCATGACGAGACTGACGGTGGGGACCGAGGAGTAGGCTTGGACTGAGCAGAAGGCTAGACCCGAGGACCGCTCACGTTATTTTAAGATTTTAAGCATGAAAATATTCATACTCGATTTTATGTTTTGTTACGAGATGTTTTGGAGCAAGCTTTCCTTTTAGCAAAATTTTTATTGGTGATGGACGATTTCAAAGGTATTTTATGAACGATGAGTTGACGACCGTATGGATGTTTATATTTAAGAAAATTTTTAATTTTTCCGCAAATTTTAAGTAGTAAAAGTACGGTACGTTCCACTTTTGGAATTCACCCAAGATGTCTCGTACAAATGGATATACCCTTCTATCTTATTAACTCATGATCTTTATTGTGTGAGATTTTGGTTGAATTCCAACATATATAATGACGCGATGAGATCCTACCTTAAAAAACAAGTTTATTTCTAGCTAACCACAAACTCCAGCGTAACAAAACAGAAGTTCGAAGGTCTTCCCCTTGCCCATATTGAACTATACAAAATAAACCCACAAAGGAGCCACATCTGAAACTGTCTGAGAGAGGCCACATTGCAGCCATTTTCCAAACATCTCGTGCTTGCTTAAAGCACCAGAACACATGAGAAATATCCTCCAGAAAGGTGTGACATTGAGGACAATGAGAGCGGCCAAAAATTCCCCGTCGCACCAAGTTCACATGCACCGGCAGGGCATTGAAGAGAGCCCCCAGCAGTGAATTTTTATTTTATTTGGAAGACGCAAGGACCATAATTTTCGAAGCCCTAATGTAAAATCACCTCCCATCCCAGTACTACTTCATTCATGAGTAGCAATCGAAGATGATAACCCGATTTAACAGAGTACTCCCTTAGCTGTATAGTGCCACATGATACTATCTGACATCGTAGCACTGCCATTGATAATTCGTTTAGTTTCATCACGATCAACCAGCCACAAAGCATTACGGATTCTGTCCCAATCCCACTCGCCATAAGCCATCATTAAATCGCTAACCCTCAAGTGATGAAGTATATTTATGTAAAATGAAACAATACAGAATGAGAAAAAGACTAGATAAAATTTGTAATATGGTAATTCTACTTATTACCACGTAAATTTCCCCATAAATTCGTTTTGGTGAATTTTAAAATTTGAAATTAACTTCCACCATTGTGTTTCTTTTGAGCATGGTTTCTTTTAGGGGTACTGTAAAAGAACCGTTCAAGCCGATTATTAGCAAAAAATTTAACGTTCGACTTAAGTGTATTCTAGTTTGAGATCGATTCGAAGAATGAAAATTTAAATTTTTTTTGCTCGAGTTTAACTCAAAATGTTCTAACATATTTGCGAACTATTTGAATTATTGTTCGAACATTAAGGTTAGAAAGCTTGAAATGTATGAAAGACTTGAAATGTATATGTATTAATATATAATGATATTATATTAATAAAAAGTTAAAGCTCGCAAGTAGCTTGTGTACTATAGAACAAATTTTTTTGTTCGATTTTGACTTGAAAAAAGTTCGAACATATTTGAATTCGACCCGAGTTCAATAACTTCAAATAAAAATTAAATATGTATCATTTTGGTACCACTTGTGTATTTCATGAAACATTCCTATTTATTTTATGTAAGTATATTAGTTTCCTAATTTCCTCCAATTTTTAATCTTTTATCTTCCATTTTTAAAAAAATAAATATTCCTTTAATGTGATGTTAGGATCGGTGAATTGTTTAGAAGATGGATTTTGAATGAACACTTCAAACTTCAAATTTTTTTTTTGAAAAGTATGATTCTGAAATGTTTTAAGAAATCAAAAGCTGATCTCGTTCTTTGAAAGTGCAGCAAAATATTTTGAAAAGTATGGAATCAGTCCACAACACTTTAGTGAAACTAAAAGGAATAGAAGACAATAAGATACAAGATTTTTTTTTCTGGAAGTTCGAAGGACAAAATCTTTTACATCTCCCATTTTTTTTGTTTACAGAAGATATCACTTGAAGACTTTGGTTGGTACACACTTGTACAAACTCACTTCAGCAGGTCTTGCCTATTGAAACTCCTAATATTACAACTCAACATTTTAAGAGCTTTAATTATGGGAAAGACTCTTTCCACATATTACAAATGCTTCACACTTAACCGTCATTGGAACAACGAAGGAATGTGAATAAAAATTGCACAAATGATTTTCTGAATCATATAAAGATTTAAGCTTGTGTTGGTTTTTCTGAGGCATTGAAAAGCCCTAGTCTTCTTGAAAGATTAATCATAGTAAATTCAGAGTTCCAGAGTTGGAGAGCTATTTTGTGAATCCTTGAGAAGCCTTTATATAGTTGATCATTAATGTTCAAGTAAGAACGAATCACTTACCCATTGAAAGAACCTGAATATAAGAATAGAATTTGTTAAAGATTTCCCTACAGAGAACATTTCAAGATCAAGAAGCACAAATACTTGGAGATGGGAGCATCAGAAACAACAAAAATCCGTTGTTCATTTTTAGGGGTGATTGAGACAATAGATGACACAACATAAGCTATCAAGTCATCAACAGTAGAAGAAGGAACAATAATAGTGATTGTTTCATCAACTTCCTAAACAATTGAATTTATCATTTCTTCTATTGCTGAAAAATCGTTAACAGATAAGAGTGGCGAAGAATTTGGTTGTGCAAGAGCAGGAGCAGGAGCAGGAGCAGGAGCAGGAACAACAACTGAAACTTGGGCAGTTGAATGTGTAGGAGTACTGCAGACCTCATTTCTTGGAGGGGTTTGGTTCTTTCCTCAACTATCTTTACCTTGAATGGTTCTGGAATTCCAACCACGACACCTCACTTAAATTCTCTCAATAAGCATTACGGTCATCTCTAAAGTTCTGAAATTAGAAGAGAGCCAAGTGATCACCTCTTGATAATGAAAGACAGTTGGACCTTGGAAATCATAATTTGAATTTAGAACAACAGTGTCTCACTCAGTTTCTGAATGTTGAGCTTCAAAAGTATGTAATTTCTTCTGTTCATTGCTTCAATGACATAATCTGTTTTTTCTGTAGCAAACACCATTTTCTTATATTTTAGGGACTTGGAATAAACACCCTCGGTCTTGAATACTGAAAGTTGCTGAAATGTGTGGATTTTGACCCAGTAATCAAAATAGGTAATATCTTCTTCAACAGATATGTCCATTTCCTCCTTGTGGAGGTCAATGGCAGTTTGAAGAGAAGAATTAGGGCATGTTTCCAATTGTTATTCAGGAGGAAGATGCATTTTTTCCTTTGCCTTTATATGTGAAAACTATTGTATTAATTCCATATTGAAACATCTAATAAATTAAAATACGAAAAATATTTTTATTTTTATTTTTTAAAAAAGCTCACATTTTCGAAAATAAACATCTAAATATTTGGCATGCATGCAACCTTGCTGAAAAATGTTCCATTTAAAACTTAATCGTAAACGATCTACAAATAAAAATACTATAATTTAAAAATTGCCAACTCGGCCCTCAATCATGCATGAATAAAACGAAACAAGTAAAATCCTAAAAATCAACAGCGTATCATAAAGAAAAACATGTAAAACTGATCAAGTTTGCTCAAAGCTCATAAAAACGTGATGTGCGGAAAAGTGTGGTCCTCGGGTCGTGCTCGCACATCCAGCCCTACCTACTCAGAGTTCGGAACCTCCAGTCTCCTCATCTAAATCCTCACCTACATAAAACACGCCTAGTGAGTCTAAAGACTCAACACACATACACTACTAATAGTAAGTACTTATACGTAGCACACAACAGTGAAATACCATAATCAACATGAACTTAAAAAAACATGAATGTAAACGTGTCATATAAAATCATAACCTGTCAAAACATGTCTCATCATATAATCATATACATATACATTTTCTTTTAATTGAATTCAGTTCATTAGTTGTAACTTTCGTATGATCAGCTCTATTGTATCAACTCTATTTGATGGATCCACAATAAACCGTGGTACTCGACGGCGAGGACATCTGCGACAACATTACCTATCCACTAAGCCTTGGCCTCAGCTCATAATATCTCATATAATAGTGTTAGTTCACAACCAAATCCCATCCTTCGAAACGTGTCATGATGTTCACAACTTAATGAAAACATGCATATACATAAATTTTCATTGAAACTAAGCATGCACCGTAATTTTCGTAATTACATAAAAATCATAAACATGATGCATAAACATTTAAATACACGATAAATATATGCTCAGATCGCTTCCAGGACTAAAATCTCACCCGAGTGCAAAATGACCATTTTGCCCCTAGAAACCCAAAATGACTATTTTACCCCTGTACCTCTAAATTTTTACCCGAAGCTTACCAAACTCCTTAAAACATCCCAAAACATAATAAAAGTGTTTCTTAGATGTAAACTTGAGCCCGTTTCAAAACTTAACCGATTCATTTTAAAACCTGGATCGGGGTCCCGGTTTTAACCCGAATCGACCCGAAACTTAATCAAATTTTCCCAAACTCAAACCATGCCTAAAATACATCTTACCAGCCACTAACCCCACTTTCCAGCATACTATGACCCACACAAACGAGGCCACACGCTGCTGGAATTTCCAGCAAGTACCATGACCGAACCCTAGTGCAACTAAGCTCTATAATTTCGCACCTAGCTCACGACCACGCGGACTAGCCACTAACCAACCTCACTTAGACCACCCTAGGATCCATATGGACCTGCTGAACCCACGGTTACACTCCCATGAAAGCCATAACTCGCCTTCGATCATTAGTCTCCAAGAAAACCCAACCCGCGGCTACCCTCCATCCTCCACGATCGATCGGCTTCAGAGGTGGCTCCAACAGCGTTTGAGCCATCCTAAGCCATTTCTCAGATCCACAAGGGTCTGATACAAGCCTTGGATCGGCCCTTGCACCACAGCTCAACCCCTTTCACTCGATCTCCCCAAAACCGAACCATTCCTAGCCCCACGACTCACGGCCTCAATGTACAGCACCACACTCGACTCCAGCCTAGTGACAACATACCCCCTCGACCTAAACACATCCTCGGCAACACAACTCAGCAGTCCCCTTGCAACAAATCATGAAATCGTGAGTACACAACACAACATGAGAAAATCGTGACAAAACTTGCATCAAACCGTTACTCATGCTGGCCGAAAGAAAACACATACAATTAAATATATACATCAAAAATATTATGGCGTGTATGAATAGAAAATGAATGTCCGTGCGTGCCTTGATGATATAAGAACAAAAGCTAGAAGGATTTCACGTCGGGGAGGCGCCGGAGGAGCGGGAATGAACTTTTCTCTTGAAAGTTGAGAGTACCTTGGAGTGGCTACTGAGATTTTCGACAAATGCAGCTGATGGGGTGAGGGAGGGGCAGCCACTTCAAAATATTAGGGTTATGATTTGGCTTGTTAGGTGTAGTTTAAAATATACTACACTAATGGGCTCCTAATTGTATTTTAAAAGTTTAAAATGGGTCTTTAGCCCACTAAGCTTAAAAATGGACCCATCAAGCCCAAACACACTCCCAAAAAATATTTCATTTAGGTAAGTTTTTGAAGCTATTGCCCGAACCCTCAGAAAGTCCTCCGATTCGATAAAATTTGCGTACCAATTAAAAATATGCTACGGCGGGTAAAAATACCAAAAAAGCCCATTTTTTGAAAAATACACTTAAAACACATCGTATTAATTAATAAAATTAAACATGTAATAAAAATAATTTTCCTGATATTTCCCCGGTCTCCGTTCCTCGATCGACCACGAAATACATCTAGAAACCCTAACGCGTGAACTTTTAAAATAATCTTGAAATGAACCTTATCATGCAATAACTAAGCATTAAATGCATAAAAATAAATAAACACATAATTTAAAAAAAATCCTAGATTGCATGTATCCAGGTTACGTAAGTTAAATTTCCTGGACCTTACAACTCTCTCTTCCTTAAATAAAATTTTGTCCTCAAAATTTAGAACATACCGAATAACTCCGGGTAATGACTCCTCATCTCGGTCTCCGTCTCCCAAGTAGCTTCCTCCTCAGAATGATTTAGCCACTTTATTTTGACCATATGGATCACCTTGTTCCGGAGCCTCCTTTTCTGTCTGTCTAAAATCTGAGTGGGTATTTCCTCAAATGACAGGTGTGGTGTCAGCTGAAGTGGCTCATAGTTCAACACATGCGAAGGATTCGACATGTACTTCCGCAGCTTAGAGACGTGGAACACATTATGAACTCTCGCCAGACTCAGCGGCAATGCAACTCTGTATGCAAGTGTCCCAACTCTCTCTAAGATCTCGAATGGTCCGATGAATCTATGGCTGAGCTTTCCCTTCTTCCCGAACCTCATCACACCCTTCATCGGTGCGATCTTCACAAACACATCATCCCCTACTGCGAACTCAAGATCTCGACGCCTCTGATCTGCATAACTTTTCTGACGGCTCTGAGCGGTCCTCATCCTGCCCACTAACTCTGCTGTCTGCTGACAATATCCGGACCCAACTCTGCTCTCTCCATCCTACCTCATCCCAATACAGTGACGACCTACACTTCCTCTCGTACAGTGCCTCGTATGGAGCCATACCAATCGATGCTTGATAACTGTTGTAATATGAGAACTCCACAAAAGGTAACTTCGGCTCCCAGCTGCCCTGGAAGTCGATAATGCAAGCTCGGAATAGGTCCTCCAGAATCTGAATCACTGTCTCTGACTGTCCGTCAGTATGAGGATGGAAGACTTAGTACCCACAGGCTCTTCCAAAACGCATACGTGAACCTCGGATCCTTGTCTGACACGATGGACACTGGAATCTCGTGCAGTCTGATTATATCTCTGATGTACAGCTCTGCGTACTGAGTCTGGTGAAAGTCTTCCTGATCGGTAGAAAATGAGATGATTTAGTGAGCCGATCAACAATAATCCATATGGCATTATAACCTCCAGTAGTCCTCAGAAGCCCTATCACAAAGTCTATGGTGATGTTCTCCCATTTCCACTTGGGAATAGAGAGTGGTCTCAGCTTCTCTGCAGGTCTTTGATGCTCTGCCTTGACATGCTGACAATTCAAACACTCGAAAACGAATCGTAGAATATCTCGTTCATTCAGGGCCACCAATAAAGAGTCTGAAGGTCTTTATACATCTTCGTACTCCCTGGATGGATGGAGTACGGGGTGCTGTGGGCCTCGCTCAAGATATCTGCTCTCAGGAAATCATTGTCAGGAACCCATAGACAGTCCCTATATCTGACTATGCCGTCCACAGTTGTATACAGTCTCTGGCCCTTAGCCTCATTCCTCTGTCTCCACTCTGAAACTGCTCGTCAAAATTTTTCCCTGCTCTAATTCATGTCACTCAATGTCGGCTGTACTGTCAGAGTAGCAAGATTTTCCCCTTGGCATAAACTGCAAGCTCAAATCTCTGAATCTTCACCTGTAGCGGTCTCTTTATCGACAAATGAGCAATTACTGCGTGGTTTCCTGCTCAGAGCGTCTGCAACCACATTAGCTTTACCCGGATGGTAGCTAATGTCACAGTCGTAATCCTTCACTAGATCTAGCCATCTCCTCTGCCTCATGTTCAGCTCTTTCTGTGTGAAGAAGTACTTCAGGCTCTTATGATCAGTAAAAATCCTGCACTTCTCCCCATACAGATAGTGTCTTCAAATCTTCAGGGCAAACACCACTACTGCTAGCTCGAGGTCACGAGTCTGATATTTCTTCTCATGGACCTTCAGCTGCTTGGACACGTATGCTATAACTATGTCATGCTGCATCAGAACCGCGCCCAAACAGAGCTTCGATGCATCTGTGTAAACCACAAACTCTCCCTGCCCTGATGGTATGGCTAAAACTGGTGTTGTGGTCAATGCTAGCTTCAACCTATCAAAGCTCTCCTCGAACTCAGATCCCCATATTAACTTAGCATTCTTCTTCGTCAAGGCGGTCATAGGCACCGCAATAGAAGAGAAGTCCTGAATGAACTTCCTATGGTAACCAGCTAATCCAAAGAAGTTGCGGATATCTGTCACGCTCTTAGGCACTGGCCAATCTCTAACTGCCTCGACCTTACTAGGGTCGACCTCTATGCCATCCTAATATACGATGTGGCCCAAGAATTCCATCCTGTCAAGCCAGAACTCGCACTTACTGAATTTGGCATACAGCCTTCAATCCTGTAAAGTCTGCAGTACGGTCCTCCGGTGCTGACTGTGCTCCTCTCTGCTCTTCGAATAGATCAGAATGTCGTCAATGAAAACTATGACGAACTGATCCATGTATGGCTGAAACACGCGATTCATGAGATCTATGAAGATCCCTGGCGCGTTCGTCAGACCGAAGAGCATCACAAAAAACTCATAGTGCCCTTAACTCATCCGGAAGGCTGTCTTATGCACGTCAGACTCTCTCACCTTCAGCTGTTGGTATCTGGATCGGAGGTCTATCTTCGATAACACTGATGCTCCCTGAAGCTAATCAAACAAATCCTCGATCCTCGACAATAGGTACCTGTTCTTGACTGTGACCCTTCTAAGCTCTCGGTAGTCAATGCAAAGCCTCATACTGCCATTATTATTCTTGACAAAGAGTAACGGTGCACCCCATGGAGAAACGCTAGGGCGAATGAAACCTTTATCTAGTAAATCATGTATCTGGTCTTTCAGTTCTTTCATCTCTGCAGGTGCTAGACGATAGGGTGCCTTAGAGATCGGCACTGTACCTGGCATGAGCTTAATAGAGAAGTCCACCTCTCTGCCTGGTGGAATTCCTGAAACATCGTCAGGGAAAACACTGGAGAACTCTCTGACCACATCCATGTCCTCTAGCCTCTGACTGGCCGTCTCTGACACTGATACAATGCCGACCAAAAACGCCTGGCTGCCTCTCTTCATAAGCTTCCTCGCACAGATGCAGGAAATGACGTGTGGCAACTGCTGGTGTCTGGCTGCCTAAAAAATAAACGGTTTACAGCTAGGTGTTCAGACAGACACTGACCTCTGTCGAAAGTCTATGACAGCTCCTGTAACGTATACTCATTTAAAAGTGCGGAAATACTTTTTTTTTTAAAAGCTCACATTTTCAAAATAACATTTAAAATAAGCGTAATTATTTGACAATAAAAATAGCGTAGTTTAAAATAACCAAAATCATCCAAGATCAAACGTAAACATAAACGGGTAAAAATCATAAAATCATCAACGTATGAAAATATTCATCTCCTCTCAAATCTCATAATCAAAATGCGGAAAAAATGCGGTCCTAAGGTCGTGCCACCGAACCAGGTCTGCCTACTCAGAGTTCGGCACATCCAGTCCCCTCATCCTCAGGTTCACCTGCATCACACACGCCTAGTGAGTATAAAGACACAAAACACCTGTACCTGGGATAACAAGTACATATACATGGCACACAGTAGTGTAAAATACCGTACTCAATATATCTTTCATGAACTTAAAAGCATAATATAAACGTTTCGTGTAAAATCATATCATGTCAAATTATGTCAGATCGTGTCATCATATACGTATAAATTTTCATTTAATTGAATTCAGTTCATTAGTTGTGACTTTCGTATCAGCTCTATCATATCATTTCCATCGATGGATCCATCTACGTATAACCACGGTATCGAGCGGCGGAAACATCAGCGACAACATTACCCGTCCACTGAGCCTTGACCTCAGCTCATCATATCTCATGTCATCGTATACATATACATCGTCCGTCACAACCAATTCTCATCCTTCAAATACATCATCATATTCACCACTTAATAAAAACATGCATATACGTAACTTTTTACTTGAAACCAAGCATGCACCGTATTTATCATAATTTTATCAAAATCATAAACATGATGCATAAACATTTAAACATGATAAAATGTGCTCAGGGCACTGCCAGGACCAAATTCTAACCCCGGGTGAGAAATGATCATTTTGCCCTTGGAAACCCAAAATTACCGTTTTACCCCTGGACCTCCAAAATTGACTCGAAGCTTACCAAACTCCTTAAAATATCCCAAAACATATTTAAGAGCATTCTTAGACATAAATTCGAGCCCAATACTAAACTTAGCCGATTCGTTTTAAAACTTGGACCGGGGTCCCGGTTTTAACCCAAACCGACTCGAAGTTTAACCCGATTTTCCCAAATTTTTACCACACTTTATAAACACTTAAAAGGGCCTATAATCATCAAGACTAAGCCCCTAAACTACTCGATCCCTATACAAAACACCCCTTTAACGTTAGCGTCCCTAGCCCAAAACCAAGCGGACCAGCCATGACTCACTCTTGTCTCAGCCACCCTAGGACCATACTGGACACCATTGACTCGAGCTTACTGCCCCATGCAAGCCCACAAGACTCGCACACCCCGAACCCCGCAAGGAAGCACCCGCAAACTAACTACTCTCCACCCGATCGATCACGCTTGGGGTCTAGTTCCAGGAAGTATTGAACCTCTCAAGGCCTTGTCTCAGACCCTCAAGAGTCTAGTCCATGGCTCATATCAGTTCTCGTGTTGCTGGTTCGGCCCTTGCACGTGATCTACCCCAAAATCGAGCCCTCCTCTAGCCACTCCTCTCGGCTATCAATAAATCACCACCAGCCCTCCTAAAAATCTCATGACTCCATCTTACCACCATGAACAACTTCTTAGCATTAATAACTGGCAGCCACCTCGGACAGATCAAAGGAAACGTGAGTACCCAACACAACAAGCGAGAAAACGCAACAAAACAAGCATCAAAACAAAGCCTCCTGCAAACCGAGAAGGAACTCTTGCGTTTACATATATATACAACAATATAATGGCGTGAATGAAGAGAAAAGGGTGATACACGCATGCCTTGATGATTCCTACGCAAGAACGTCGAAGAGATGAGCAACGGGGAAGCGCCGAAAATTTTGATGCAAGAAAAAGCTATGGCCGAAGCTTTCTTGTTGAGAGCTTGCTGAAACCCGAGAGAACTGATAGGGGGAGGGTGTCGGCTGGTTGGGGAGAGTTTAGGCTTGGGGTAAGTGAGGTTAAGGTGTTAACTAAATAGTAATTTAGTAGATAATGGGCCCTAAATTACCAATTAAAAGTTTAAAAAGAAATTTAAGCCCAATAAGCTTAAAAGCATTAAGTCAAACACAATCTCGAAAAATATTTCGTTTAGGTACGTTCTTGAAAATATTAGCCGAACCTTCAAAAGTCCCCCGTTTGGATAAAATTTACGTGCTACTGAAAATATGCTCTGGCGGGCAAAAATACCAAACAAAGCCCAATTCTTGAAAAATACCTTTAAAACTTCTTATATTAATTAATTAAAATTAATCATGTAATAAAAATAATTTTCTTGATAATTCCCCAGTCTCCGTTCCTCGTTCGAGCACGAAATGCACCTAGAAACCCAAATGTATGAACTTTTAAAATTTCATGAAATATATCATATCATGCAATAATTATGCATAAAATGCATAAAAATGATTAAACTCATAATTAAATAAAAATCCTAGATTGCATACATTCATGTTACGTGAATTAAATTCTTGAACCTTACAACTCTCCTCCTCTTAAACCAAATTTTGTCCTCGAAATTTAGAACGTACCGAATAACTTCGGGTAGCGACCCCTCATCTCGGTCTATGTATCCCAAGTAACCTCCTCCTCGAAATGATTCAGCCACTTAACCTTGACCATCTGGATCACCTTGTTCTGGAGCCTCTTCTCCTGCCTATCCAAAATCAGAGTGGGTTTCTCCTCGAATGATAGGTGCGGTGTCAGCTGAAATGGCTCATAGTTAATCACATGTGAATGATTTGACATGTAATTCCGCAGCATGGAGACATGGAACACGTTATGAACTCCCGCCAGATTCGGTTGTAAAGCAATTCTGTATGCGAGTGTCCCAACTCTCTCTAGGATCTCAAGGGTCCGATGAATCTAGGGCTGAGCTTGCCTTCTTCTCGAACCGCATCACACCCTTCATCGGTACGACCTTCACGAACATATGATCCTATACTGCGAACTCAAGACCTCTCCACCTCTGATCAACATAACTCTTCTGAAGGCTATGTGCAGTCTTCATCCTGTCCCGAATCCTGGCCACTAACTCTGCTGTCTGTCTGACAATATCCGGACCCAACTCTGCTAGCTCTCCCACCTCATCCCAATAAACTGGCGACCTACAGTTCCTCCCGTACAGTGCCTTGTATGGATCCATACCTATCGATGCCTGATAACTGTTGTTGTATGTGAACTCCACTAGAGGTAACTTCGGCTCCTAGCTGCCGTGGAAGTCAATCATGCAAGCTTGGAGTAGGTCCTCCAGAATCTGAATCACCCTCTCTGACTGACCGTCTGTCTGAGGATGGAAGACATTACTAAACAATAACTTATTACCTAGCGCCTGGTGAAGACTCTTTCAGAATGCAGACGTGAACCTCGGATCCCTGTCTAACACGATGGATACTGGAATCCAATGCATTCTGATGTACAGCTTTGCGTACTGAGTCATGGTGAAAGTCTTCCTGATCGGTAAGAAATGAGTTGATTTATTGAGCCGATCAACAATCACCCATATGGCATTGAATCCTCCAGTAGTCCTCGAAAGTCCTGTCACAAAATCCATAGTAATGTTCTCCCATTTCCACTCGAGAATAGGGAGTGGTCTCAGCTTTGCTGTAGGACCCTGATGCTCTGCTTTGACCTGCTGACAACTCAAAACACTCGGAGACGAATAGC
This sequence comes from Primulina tabacum, assembly GCF_025594145.1. Classification (NCBI taxonomy): domain Eukaryota; kingdom Viridiplantae; phylum Streptophyta; class Magnoliopsida; order Lamiales; family Gesneriaceae; genus Primulina; species Primulina tabacum. Next base: position 12,471,741 of record NC_134557.1, on the reverse strand, counting down.
AGAATATCTCGTTTCATGTCCGGCCACCAATACAGTGTCTATAGATCCTTATACATATTTATACTCCTTGGATGGATGGAGTACGAGGTGCTGTGGGCCTCGCTCAAGATATCTGCTCGAAGAAAATCACTGTCAAGAACCCATAGGAGGTCCCTATATCTGACTATGCTGTCCACAACTGTACATAGTCTCTGGCCCTTAGCCTCGTCCCTCTGTCTCCACTTCTGTAACTTCTCGTTAGAGTCGGTTGTACTGTCAGAGTAGCAAGATTTGGTGCTTCGTTCCTTGCATAAATTGCAAGCTAAAATCTCTGAATCTTAGCCAGTAGCGGTCTCTGCACTGACAGATGAGCAATCACTACGTGCTTCCTGCTCAGAGCGTCTGCAATCACATTAGCCTTAGCCGGATGGTAGCTAATTTCGCAATCATAATCTTTCACCAGCTCAAACCATCTTCTCTGCCTCATATTCAGCCCCTTCTGTGTGAAAAAGTACTTCAGGCTCTTATGGTCAGTAAATATCCTGCACTTCTCCCCATACAAATAGTGTCTCCAGATATTTAAGGAAAATACAACTGCTGCTAACTCGAGGTCATGAGTCGGATAATTCTTCTCATGGGCCTTCAGCTGTCTGGACACGTAGGCTATCACTCTGTCCTGCTGCATCAGAACCGCGCCCAACCCAAGCTTCGATGCATCTGTATACACCACAAACTCTCTTTGCCCTGATGGCATAGCTAGAACTGGTGCGGTGATCAAAGCCTGCTTCAATCTGTCAAAGCTCTCCTGGAACTCAGATCCCCAGATAAACTTGGCATTCTTCTTCGTCAATGCGGTCATAGGCACCGCAATAGAATAGAAGCCCTGGATGAACTTACTGTAATAGCCTGTCGATCCCAAGAAACTACGGATCTCTATCACGCTATTAGGAACTGACCAATCTCTGACTGCCTCCACTTTGCTGGGGTCGACCTCTATGCCATCCTGAGATACGATGTGGCCAAAGAATGCCACCCGGTCAAGCCAGAACTCAAATTTGTTGAACTTGGCATACAATCTTCTGTCCTGTAGAGTCTGTAACACTGTTCTCAGATGCTGAATGAGCTCCTCCATGCTCTTCGAATAGATCAGGATATCATCAATGAAAGCTATGACGAACTGATCCAAGTATAGATGAAACACTCGATTCATGAGATCCATGAAGATCGCTGGCGCGTTCGTCAGGCCAAAGGGCATCACCATAAACTCATAGTGCCCGTAACGCGTCTGGAAGGCCGTCTTATGCACATCAGACTCCCTCACTTTCAGCTGGTGGTATCCGGATCGAAGGTCTATCTTGGAGAACACTGATGCTCCCTGAAGCTGATCAAAAAAATCCTCGATCCTCGGCAACGGATACTTATTCTTAACTGTGACTCCGTTCAGCTCTATGTAATCAATACACAGCCGCATGCTGCCATCTTTCTTCTTGACAAAAAGAACTGGTGTGCCCCATGGAGAAAAAATAGGGCGAATGAAACCCTTTTATAGCAGATCCTGAATATGATCTTTGAGCTCTTTCATCTCTGTAGGTGCTAACTGGTAGGGTGCCTTAGATATCGGCACTGTCCCTGGCATGAGCTCAATAGATAAGTCCACCTCTCTGTCTGGTGGGATGCCTGCAATATCGTCAGGGAATACACCGGAGAACTGTCTGCTTACATCAACGTCCTCCAGCCTCTGACTGACAGGCTCTGTCACTGATACGATGCTGGCTAAGAAATCCTGGCAGCCTCTCCTCATAAGCTTCCTCGCACACAAGCAGGAAATGACGTGCGACATCTGCTGATGGCTAGCTGCCTAAAAAACAAACGGCTTCCCACCGGGACGGTCTGACAGACACTGACCTATGTCAAAAAGCTATGACTGCACCATGAGAAGATAGCCAGTCCATGCCCAAGATGATGTCAAACTCCGGAAATGATAGTACGATCAAATCTGCCTGCACCGTATACTTCTGTAATCGAAGCTCCAATCTCTTCACTATCAGGGAAGTGAACATCTGATCCTCGAATGGGATCGATACTCTAAACCCTGAATCCATCGCTACTAGTATGATTCCTAGTCACTTGGCGAAGGATTCAGATATAAACGAATGTGTAGCCCCTGAATCTATCATTGCATGCGTGGCTACACCTACAATATATATCTTCCCTGCGACAAAACATACCATCAAATCTAATAGTGTTGAACTTAACGAATTTCTTATCAGCAACTAACCCATAATCCTCAAAAAATCATTGAATTAGCCCAAACATCATTCCCAAAAATTCAAAAATTGCAACTTAGCCCTTAAAGTTTTGAAAATTGCACTTTGGTCCTTAAATTATCGGTTATTACAATGGGGTATCTAAAATTCTCAAATCAAACAATTAAATTCTTAACCCCAAATAGGTAGAGCATGCATCCTAATTCCTTCCATGTTATCAATCCCAGTAAATAAATCCTCAAGCAAGCATCAAGTCCATGCAATTATGCGATAAAGTGAAATCTTAAACAAAAGGTTACTAGCAATCAGTGTCGAGTCTGGCTCAGCCTCAGCCTCAGCCTCCTCGGCATGCATCACATAAGCTCGGCCAGTAGTGGGAACCTTGTTCCTAAGGCAATCCGCTGATTTATGGCCCTCCTGCCTGCAAACAAGGCATTTAAAGTTTCCCCACCTGAACTCGCCAAAATGGAACCTGTTGCACTGATCGCAAGGCTGGCCGGCCTCTAGCTTGGGCGCCCCTGGAGCCTGAGGAGGTCTCTGCTGCTGTGGCCTCCTAACCAGTACCTGGGGCTTCTGCTGCCCTGCTGCCTCGGTGGCCTTGAGAACTGCTTCTTCTGAGGCTAGGAGCTGGACTGAGGCTGATGCCTCTTCCTCTTCATCTCGAAGTCTATGTCTCTCAGTGCCTGCTCTGCCTGAAAAGCACATGCAGTGGCCTCATCATAACCTGCCGGCCTCATCAGCATGACGTCCCGGCAAAGAGTGGGTCTCAATCTATCCATGAAGTTCCCCAGCTTCTGACTGGCATCCCTGGCAATCATGGGTACAAAATGGCAGCCCCTGTCAAACTTGCGGATAAACTCCCCCACAGATAAGTCCCCCTGCCGGAGACTCATGAACTTCCTCGTCAGGCGGCCCCTGATGTCAGCTGGGAAATACTTCCCGAAGAACATCTCTCTAAATCCGGCCCACATGAGAGTAGCCCCATCCACTGCATGTGTAGCTCCCCCCACCAGAGGGACGCATCATCCCTCAACGTATAAATGGCGCACCTGGCCTGGTAGCCATCCCTCATCTGCAGGTACTCAAAATGAAACTCCAGAGATCTAATCCATCCCTCTGTCACGAATGGATCGGTGGTACCCCCGAACTCCCTTGGGTTGAGCCGGCAGAACTGCTCAAAAACATATGTCTGGTGTCTGGGTACCTGCTGGCCTAGCTGGGCTTGCTCCATCAGTCTAGCTATCCCCTCAAGTACTCGGGTAGCTGGGTCTCCTGGCGGTGGTGGTGGAGGTACTCTGCCTCCTCCAGGAATCTCATCCTGCCTATCAGTACTGAGAGTACGTCTGGGAGGCATATCTGAATACAATCCAATTTAAAACGTAACCCCTCATGCAATTAATCTAGTTTTTAACACAGTAAATCCTTAAACCGTAAAAGCAGTTAAACATGAATAGTAATTCATCGTAAAGCGTAAATCATGTTAACACGCAGGTGATAACAGTAAATCATTTAAAAGATTTAAATCATAAAAGCTTACAGACTTGAGGCTTGAAGACTGAGCGGCAGAAGCTGGCGGTGGCACAAACCTATACAGACCATTGCTCTGATACCGACTGTAACATCTACTCATTTAAAAGCGCGGAAATATTTTTTTTAAAAAACTCACATTTTCAAAATAACATTTAAAATAAGCGTGTTATTTGACAATAAAAATAGCGCAGTTTAAAATAACCAAAATCATCCAAGATCAAACGTAAACATAAACGAGTAAAAATCGTAAAATCATCAACGTATGAAAATATTCATCTCCTCTCAAATCTCATAATCAAAATGCGGAAAACATGCGGTCCTCGGGTCGTGTCACCGCACCAAGTCTGTCTACTCAGAGTTCGGCACCTCCCGTCCCCTTATCCTCAGGCTAACCTGCATCACACACGCTTAGTGAGTCTAAAGACTCAACAAACCTGTACCATGAATAACAAGTACATATACATGACACACAAGTGAAAAATACCATATTCAACATATCTTTCATGAACTTAAAAGAATAACATAAACGTGTCGTGTAAAATCACATCGTGTCAAATCATGTCATCTCGTTTCATCATATACGTATACATTTTTATTTAATTGAATTCAGTTAATTAGTTGTGACTTTCGTATCAGCTCTACCGTATCAGCTCTATCGATGGATCCATCTACGTATAACCACGGTATCGGGCGGCGGGGACATCAGCGACAACATTACCCGTCCACTGAGCCTTGGCCTCAGCTGATCATATCTCATGTCATCGTATACATATGCATCGTTAGTCACAACCAATTCCCATCCTTCAAAAGCATCATCATATTCACCATTTAATAAAAACATACATATACATAACTTTTTCCTTAAAACAAGCATGCACCGTATTTATCATATTTTCATAAAAATCATAAACATGATGCATAAACATTCAAAACATGATAAAATGTGCTCAGGGCACTGCCAGGACCAAATTCTCACCCGGGTACAAAATGACGATTTTGCCCATAGAAACTCAAAATTACCTTTTTATCCCTGGAGCTCCAAAATTGACCCGAAACTCACCAAACTCCTTAAAATGTCCCAAAACATATATAAGAGCATTATTAGACGTAAAATCGAGCCCAATACCAAACTTAACCGATTCGTTTTAAAACTTGGACGGGTCCCGTTTTAACCCGAACCGACTCGAAGCTTAACCCAATTTTCCCAACTTTTTATCACACCTTATAAACACTTAAAATGGCCTAAAATCATCAAGACTAAGCCCCTAAACATCTCGGTTAGTCCCTGAAAGCTGCTGTAAAATTTCCTCACTACACTACTCGATCCCTATACAAAACACCCCTTTCACGTTAGCGTCCCTAGCCAAAAACCAAGCGGACCAGCCATGACTCATCTTCGTCTCAGCCACCCTAGGACCCTACTGGATGCCATTGACTCGAGATTATTGCCCCATGCAAGCCCACAAGACTCGCACACCCCGAACCCCTCAAGGAAGCACCCGCGCACTAACTACTCTCCACCCGATCGATCACGCATGGGGGCTGGTTCCAGAAAGTCTTGAACCTCTCCAGGCCTTGTATCAGACCCTCAAGAGTCTAGTCAATGGCTCAGATCAGTTCTCGTGTTGCTGGTTTTGCCATTGCACGTGATCTACCCCAAAAACGAGCCGTCCTCTAGCCACCACTCCTCTCGGCTGTAACTAAATCACCACCAGCCCTCCTAACAATTTCATGACTCCATCTTACCACCATGAACAGAACCTTAGCATTAATAACTGGCAGCCTCCTCGCACAGATCAAAGGAAACGTGAGTACCCAACACAACAAACGAGAAAACGCAACAAAACAAGCATCAAAACAAAGCCTCCTGCAAACCAAGAAAGAACTCATACATTTACATATATATACAACAATATAATGGTGTGAATGAAGAGAAAATGGTGATACACACGTGCCTTGATGATTCCTACGCAAGAATGTCGAGGAGATGAGCAACGGGGAAGAGCCAAAAAATTTTGATGAAAGAACAAGCTATGGCCGAAGCTTTCTTGTTGAAGGCTTGATGAAAACCAAGAGAACTGATAGGGGGATGGTGTCGGCTGGTTGAGGAGAGTTTAGGTTTAGGTTAAGTGAGGTTAAGGTGTTAATTAAATAGTAATTTGGTAGATAATGGGCCCTAAATTACCAATTAAAAGTTTAAAAAAATTTTAAGCCCAATAAGCTTAAAAACATTAAGTCCAAACACAATCCCGAAGCTCCAATCTCTTCACTATCTGAGAAGTGAACATCTGATCTGCGGATGGAATCAATACTTTGAACGCTAATCCATCGTCACTGGTGTGATTCCTAGTTGCTTAACGAAAGATTCAGATATAAACGAATGCATAGCCTCTGAATCTAGCAATGCATGTTTGGCTACACCTGAAATATATATCCTCCCTGCGACAAGACATACCATCAAAACTAATCGTGTTGAAACTTAAGAAATTTCTTACCGGTAATTATTCCAAAATCCTCGAAACTTCACTGGATTAATCCTAAGTAATCCTCAAAATTCATCAAATTAACCCATATATTTCCAGCAAGTTCCATGACCGAACCCTAATTCAACTAAGCTCCATAATTTCGCACCTAGCTCACGACCACGCGGACCAGCCACTAACAACCTCACTTTGACAACCCTAGGATTCCTCTGGACCTGCTGAACCCACGGTTACACTCCCATGCAAGCCGCAACTCTCCTTCGATTGCTAGTCTCCAAGAAAACCCAACCCGCGGATACCCTTCATTCTCCACGATCGATCGGATTCAGAGTTGGCTCCAGCAACGTTTGAGCCATCCTAAGCCATGTCTCAGATCCACCAAGGTCTGATACGAGCCTTGGATCGGCCTTTGCACCACAGCTCAACCCCTTTCACTCGATATCTCCAAAACCAAACCATTCCTAGCCCCACGACTCATGGCCTCAGCGCACAGAACCACACTCGACTCCAGCCTAGTGACAACATACCCCTCAACCTAAACACATCCTCGGAAACAAAACTCAGCAGTCCCCTTGCAACAAATCATGAAATCGTGAGTACACAACACAACATGAGAAAATCGTGACAAAACTTGCATCAAACCGTTACTCGTGCTGGCCGAAAGAAAACACATACAATTACATATATATAGCAGCAATATTATGGCATGTATGAAGAGAAAACAAAAGTACGTGCATGCCTTGATGATATAAGAATGAAAGCTATAAGGATTTCACGTCGGGGAGGCGCCAGAGAAGCGGGAATGAACTTTTCTCTTGAAATTTGAGAGCACCTTGGAGTGGCTACTGAGATTTTCGAAGAATGAAGATAATAGAGTGGGGGAGGGGGGCCACTTCAAAATATTAGGGATAAGGTTTGGCTTGTTAGGTGTAGTTTAAAATATACTACACTAATGGGCTCCTAATTGTATTTTAAAAAGTTTAAAATGGGTCTTGAGTCCACTAAGCTTAAAAATAGGCCCATCAAGCCCAAACATACCCCAAAAAAATATTTCATTTAGGAAAATTTTTGAAAATATTGCCGGAACTCTCAGAAAGTCCTCCGATTCGATAAAATTTGCGTATCGATTAAAAATATGGTACGGTGGGTAAAAATACCCAACAAAGCTCATTTTTTAAAAAGACACTTAAAACACCTTGTATTCATTATTAAAAAATAAAACATGTAATAAAAATAATTTTCATGATATTTCCCCGGTCTCTGTTCCTCGATGACATGCATAATTTAAATAAAATCTTAGATTGCATGCATTCAGGTTACGTAAGTTAAATTTCCTGGACCTTACACATATTGTGTTGATTATGGAAGAGGATCTCGATGACCACTCCCCCTGCTTGTCGGAGAGCAATGAGAAAAGACCTTGAGCCTCCATCTGCTGGTCTCTTTGGTGTTGGGGTAGGAAATTGAGTGTTTTTGGGTAGAGGGGCTTGTGCTGCAGCAGTAGTAGTGGAAACAATATATGTTTGAAAACTTGGTGAAGGCATAGGTTTTCACTTTCCGACGGGGATGGAGTTGAGGATAGATCTGAAATAACTAATGTTCTTTGAATCCAGATAGTAGGTTTGGATTTTTTATTTGCCGGGGTTTGTTTTGAAGGAGGTTGAATCGGAGAAGATTATTTTCTTTTGTTTGATCATAATCACTAATCATAGTTATAAGATTCCTCTTGATCATCTTATGCTTTTGAGCAGCTTTTTCTTGAACCTCGATTTCCTCGTCTGCTGTTAGAAACTCAAGCACAAAAGGTTTGGGTCGAAGGGCAACCATATTCTTAGCATCGATCATAGTGGTGGAAGTGCTATCCTTTTCAGAAGTGAATCCAAAACCAACATCCTTGAGAAGTTTGCTGGTCTGCAATGTAAAACCAGTAGAACTCTTCTTTGAACAATCTCATAAAGTCACTTGAGTATAACAGAGCTCCAGTTGTCTTGAGTTCCAGTAGTAATGGAAAATATCACCTAGACCTTTTCCTTTGTCAGTTAGTCAAAGGTTCAGCATTTATCAAGCTAACTTTTGCAACAATATTGACCAAGACTTGAAATTCCATTTTCTAGAACTTCTGGAAGCACGACGGAGACTAATCTTCTTCTGAAGCCGAAAAATTCTCCTGAGTAGTAGCCTTATCTTCCTTGGACATGGCTGAGAAATAAAAAATCCTAGTCGTGGGAAGAGAGAACGTGGAACCGAGTAGAGCTTCATCAATAATCAGTGTTTTGTTGTCATGAGAATATGCAACCTTCCCTTCAGCAGAAATAGAAGCTACCTTCCCTTCAGCAGAAATAGAAGCTTTAGCATAGAAATACAGAATCAGAGTTTGTAGATGATTGCTGGATCGTTTCCAAAAACAAACGGAGGCCAGATGTCTCGAAGAATTTGAACATAGCCATAAGGTTGGAATCTTGAATAGTGTTGACAGATTTAAAGTAGATTTGGTAAGAATTTAGAGCATATGCGTTTGCCATTTCTGGTTTTAAGGGGCTCTGATGAATTACCAATAACTAATGAGGGATGATGAGTCACTTATAACTAGGTTATGAAAATATTGTTTCTTGATATGATTGGTCAACAAGCTATTCTGGAGCATCATGAGTAGGTTCTGAATATTATATGATAGGTTATGGAATCTCCTGAGTTTCAATTACTAGTTCTTTCTCGAGAACTTCTGGGTTCTGGATTTTGAGAATCGTTTCCTCTTGGTGCTATTTCATCTTCATTGTCCATGTACAGATAAATAATGTCTAATCTGTTACTTAAATTATAAATATCAGAATTTTCAGGTGCAATAACAATTTCATCAAAACAACATGTACTGATTCTTCAACATTAAGGGTTCTATTTTTAAATATCATAAAAGTTTTACTAATTGTTGAATATCCGAGAAAAATTTCAGCATTTATTTTGAATAGAATGAAGATAAATGATTTTTATTATTATTATGCACATAACATCTGTATTCGAATACATGAAGTAAGACACATTAGGCTTACTCCCTTTCCATATTTCATATGTAGTCTTTCTGTTGAAAATTTTCTAGTTCGCAATCTTGATTTTGATGTTAACAAAACTTGTTAATTTGTGTTACTAATAATCTACCTTAGTGTGCAGAAGCTAGGATCAGTCACGAGCTGTTTACATCGCAAACTGAAGACTCAACTGATCGCACAAACTGAATTAGTCTAACTGTTACATCAATTGAGCTGTCCAGCTGATTGTCCAGTTGATAGGTGGTTCAGCAAGATAATCTCAGAAGCCTGGCTAGCCGAAGGAGTGTTCAACTGATGAAGAAACCCAGCTGATCAGTTCAACTGAACGAGAATGAAATCAGTTCAACTAATGAGTCAACTGATTTCACCAGCCCAACTGAAGATCAGTTCAGCTGACTAGTTCGAAGCATCAATCAGAATCTTTCGGTTGTAGAACAAGACAAGCTCTTACTAGTGGATTCCAGCTTTACACAAAGGTACAAAGCAATTGTCTAGTCAAAGGACAATAAATGAACGTTGCATCAGAGCATTAATGACAAAACGTTTCAAAAGGGCAGTCGAAAAGTCGAAGACACAAAGTCCAAGAAACGAATTCAAGATGCAACAGATATAATAATTGAGTCTCACTGTACGATCAGTTTTCCCACCTATATAAAGAGAAGATCAATGAAGACTCAACAAATAGAGAGAAAATAAGCCTCAACAAATAGAGAGAAAAGAAGCTTCAATGAAAATAAGAGAGAAAAGAAAGGGCACACACATTGCACATAAGCTTTCAGAAGCAATCAGCCCAGAGGGAACTCTTCACAGACATATTAGCTTAGATTAGAAACTTATTTCACTTAGTGTATGAGAACATCCTTGTTCAGTTCTCACACACAAACACTCTCACCACTCAAATACATTCTTGCACAAAGACGTTAAACTTGTGCATGTAATATTTGACACATAGACGTTAAATAAGTGTTGGCTGGAAGGTGCTGCCTTCAGTCGTAGCTAGGAGTTCAGTTTAGGCAGTAGTGTAAGTCCTAGCTGAGTGGGTCTGTACAAGTAGTTGTATAAATCAAAGTTTTCTACTGGATCCTACCCGTGGAGGTAGAAGGGGTGACGTAGGAGCAGTTGAAGTCTCCGAACATCCATACACATCTTGTCTATTTAACTAATTAACTTCTGTTTTCAAATTGTTTGGATCAGTTAGAGTATCCGTCAGTTCAGCTATCACCATAACTGAATTGATGAATGCAAAAATTAATCTACCCTTTTCAGTCATTCAGCTTAGAGTTAAATGTTTTTTAATATAAAAGTCTTCTTCACGAAGGATTACTTCGAGTTTCTTCCGCTTGGTTTTGAACCAAACTCGATTTAATTATAGTGTTCGAAATGCCTTCCAAGGCACTAGCACACTCGATCCTTCACTTTCCATATCTTTTGTTGACCATTGTTCTGTTTTGTGTATAACATGCAATATTGACTGCTTCTTCTGACCAGAAGTTCTTACTGATGTCTATATCCACAAGCATAGTTCCTGCTGCTTCTTTGAGAGTTCTGTTTCTTCATTCCGGAAAAATGGAAAATGCACTTAACCTAACTGCATGCGAATATAGAAAAAATAGAAAATGACTAATTAAAGGGTTTTAATTTATTGAATTAAATATATGGTGCATGCTTACATGTTTAAAATACATTTTTCTACATGAACGCACAAAACTGTGTTTTAAATAGCTTATTCGAGATGGGATCGAGGAACATAGACCGATGACTGAAAAAAAGAAAATATTTTTAATAAATAATTATTTTTAATTATTTAAAATATGATATATGTTATATGGTATTTGATTTTCGACGAAAATATGAACTTTTTGAGAACTCGGCTAATATTTTCACAACCTTTTCCAAACAAAATATTTTAAATATTAACTAAGGAACCTAATGGGCCTAGTATACCATGTTAATAGGCCTAAGCATGCACACATGATTTATTTAACAAATAAAAGCATAAACCCTACCCCTCCACATCTCATAACTCACGCCCCAACCTCCTCTAAACACTAGGACACTCTCATTAGCACGCACCACACACATCACACGAGAACTTGAAGAAAAAGCAACAGTTTTGAAAGGATTTCAGCCTAGGGTTTTCTACATCGCCGTTCTTCACATCACCAACTTGTTTTTGTGCGTAATAAACGCAAAAGCACGCCTTAAATTTCTTTCAAAAATCTTTCGTACCATATTATGTATATTTGATTAACCTTGAATGAAAAATATGTGGCACAAGTTTTATTTTCGTTTTTATGGGCATACATGCATATAACTCATGTTTTGATGATATAAATGAAACATCCCGTAATAAAGTAACTAATACCACTTTAAAATTTGTTGGAAATAAAAATTTTTCTTATTGAAATAGTAAACCCTCTCCTTCTGAATTTAAATAAAATGATCGAATAAATTCTTAAAAATAATCCAAGTACAAAAACATTTCCATGACATAAAAAGAATATCATTCATCACTCCAGTAAAAGCGTTAACCAAATGAGCATTTGAAAATACTTGTTGCCAACAAAAGTTTGAATAAATAAAAATCAGAGAAAAAATTTTAACGTTCATAAAATCTTTTCATAACAATAGCGGTCCTCGGGTTTGCACTGAACATAGTCCGAGCAAGCTCACTGGTTAGCACTTCATGTCTTCTCAAAAGCATCAAAATCTGCATCGATCAAGTCTAGTGCGCCTAAAGAATCAACATGCAAAAACCATTAATAACAAATAGTAGATAATAAAATCACATGCATTTAAAAGTAACGTGTACGAAATAACAACGAGACATACATAAACGTAGACGTACTATAACTGCATAAATTTTTTCGTAAAAGTGCTTCCATCATAACATAAATAATCATACTCAATTTTGCGTAGAAATATGTTCAAAGCAAGTGGCTAGTAACATAAATCTCCTGATCAAACTAAACTACAGTACTGGGCTGGCACGGATCAACACAGCCTTTCGACCGGATGTCCACTTCCCACATACATAAATCCCCGGTCATACTTTACTGGGTAGAGAGATCCTCGGTCATGCTTTACCGCTTTCCAATCCCATAATCATAAATCCCCAGGTCATGCTTTACCGGGTGGTCACAAGACAAATCACATGCCTCCAAAATAAAAATATTTTTGCACGTCGATCATACTTGCAAACGTCGTGGGCTTCGTTGGAACGCTCTGGACATGCTGCCAAAATCTCATTATTCAACTAACAAAACATAGCCCCAAAAATGCACTCAGACGCGTACGATTCACGATTTAAATAACATAGCTTACGACCTAACGAACGGCCCTACACGCATGCAAAAAGAATCGCAAAACCCCAATTCATTTCCAGCAGCCGTGATGTTCCTCCAGGCCCTTTCTACCCTTACCAGTTCGCTTAGCCACGTCGAAACACATTCCAAATCATAGCCATACAGCAGCAACAACGTCCAGAGGGATTCAACCAAAGCACATGCCAATTTTTTTTGGAAGAAAACGTGATTCATGCACTGAAATTTTTCATAAACGGTTTGCATCCCATCTAGCATTTAACAAACAAAATTTTCATAATTTATATCAAAATACATAATATAACAAGATCGATGGGAAAAGAAAGATTAAAACATGCCTTTGCGTTTTTAAACGCTCGAACCATCGAATTTCGTTCCGGCGAAGTCAGTGGGCGATCAGAGCGACGTTTCGCTGTGCTACGTGTTGGTGAGTGATTGGTGATGATAGGACCAAGAAAACGATCAAAACGAGACCCCTAAGCACAAGGAAGTAACGGCTGATAAGTGTGTTTAAGGAGTGTGTGCTATTGGTGTGGCGGCTGTGTGCGTGAGTTTCCTTTCTTTTTTTTTTTTGTTAATTAGGTTTAAATAAAAAGTCTTTAGTTTTGGGTTTAGATCATTAGTAAACAATTAGATAAACATTTGATAATTAAATTAAAATCTCACCCCTTAATTTAAAAGATTGACACCCAAATTTTGAAAATTACTAATTTAAATCCTTGAAATCCTAATATGCTTAAATACCAATTAATTATATTAATTAAGGCATAGAATTCATTATAAAATATTATACCCCAAGTTTAACGGTTAACTCCTTAAATTTTCAAAATTAACATTTTCAACGTTTAAAATCTTATAAATCATCTAATGAATTAAATTAGGCTTTAAAATGCTAAAATTCGTAAATCATTTGAAATAAATAATTTTCTTGGCTAAAAAAAATAAAACATTATATTAAATCACTTACATCGTCTCCGGTCTCCTTTCCCCGATCTCGCATCGAATATTTTCTTGAAAAGCTAAAACTCGAGAAAATATTTTAATTTGCATAAAATAAACATATAAACGTTTAACATCAATTAAATCATGTAACATGCACCATTTCTCATTTTAAATTAATTAAATAAGTTAACAAATTAAATCATGCATGAGGTTTACGTGTAATGGTTTTCGGGCACTACATTTCCTCCCCCACTTAATAAAATTTTGTCCTCGAAATTAAGGCTTACCAAATAACTCTAGATAGTGATTCTTCATATCTGCTTCGTTTTCCCATTTAGCCTCCTCGTCTGGATGATTCAGCCACTGGACTTTGACCAACTTGGTCACCTTGTTCCGAAGTCTCCTCTCCTGTCTGTCTAGAATTCGAACTGGCCTTTTCTCATATGATAAGTTCGGTGATAGCTGGAACGACTCAAAGCTCAGTACATGTGAAGTATTTTCTAAGTACTTCCTCATCATAGAAACATAGAACACATTGTGTTACACCATCCAGATTCGGCGGTAGGGCTACACGATAAGCCAGTGTTCCTACTCTGTCAAGGATTTCAAATGGTACTATGAATCTCAGACTCAATTTGCCTATCATTTCCAAATCTCATAACACCCTTCAAAGGTGATATATTCACAAACACGTGATTCCCTACAGAAAATTCGAAATACCTTTTTCTCTTATCAGAATAACTTTTCTGACGGCTCTGATCAGTTTTCATCCTGTCTCGGATTTTGACTACTAAATTTGCGGTTTGCTGAACAATCTCTGGACCAAGTTCTGATCTCTCGCCGACCTCATCCCAATGAATCGGAGACCTCCACTTTCTTCCATACAACGCCTCATATGGAGCCATACATATAGATGACTGAAAACTGTTATTATAGGTGAACTGCACTAGAGGTAGCTTCAATTCCCAACCATGGAAATCAATCACACATGCTCGCAATAAATCTTCCAAAATCTGAATCACTCTCTCAGACTGGCCATCTATCTGAGGGTGAAATGTTGTACTGAAAAACAAATTCGTCTTCATAGCTGATTGTAAACTCTTCCAGAAAGACGATGTGAACCTCAGATCCTTGTTAGAAACAATCAAAATTGGGATTCCGTGCAATGTGACTATCTCACGAATATAGAGCTCTGCATACTAAGGCATGGAGAAATTCGTCTTTACCGGCAAGAAGTGTGCCGATTTAGTAAGTCGATCAACTATAACCCAATTAGCATTAGATCCCCTAACTGACCTCGGCAACCCAACTACAAAATCCATGGTGATATTCTCCCAATTCCACTCAGGAATAGGAAGTGGCTTGAGCATCCCAGTTGGCCTATGATGTTCTGCTTTCACCTACTGACAACTGAGACACTCAGATACAAAGCGTCGAATGTCTCGCTTCATTCCTGGACACCAATAAATCATCTGAAAATCATTAAACATTTTGGTACTCCCTGATGGATGGAATACGAAGATGTATGTGCCTCTAACAAGATATCCTCTATAATTGAATCAACACTAGGCACCCACATTCTTCCTCTGTATCTAACAATACCATCGACCACTGTATAGAGTACACTACCCTTAGCTTCATCTCTCTGTCTCCACTTCTGCAACTACTTGTCTGAAGACTGACCTCTACGGATGCAATCTAGTAATGAAGACTGAACTGTCAAAGTAGATAACTTAGGATCTCTTCTCTTAGAATAAATCTCTAGATCAAACATTTGAATTTATGACTGAAGAGGTCTCTGCACTCACAATGTGCTACAACTGCTAATTTTCTGCTCAATGCGTCTGCCACAACATTATCTTTCCCTGGATGGTAGGTGTAAAGTACCGTACTTTAAAACTACTTAAGATTTGCGGAAAAATAAAAATTTTCTTAAATAAATAATAATCTCTCAAAAAACATTAATAAATAAAATGCTTGACTAAACATTTGAAATGTAAACGAGCTTGCAACAAGTACTTGTTTAAAACCACATAAAGTAATTACGTTAAAATCAGAGTGAATGAATTTAACATGCATAAAATTCTTGTAAACTTAAGCAGTCTTCGGGTTAGGCCTCTGCACAGTCCAAACCAACTAACTGGTCCCCGCCTCTCGCCTCCTCGTACTCGTCCTCACCTGAATCGATCAAGTCTAGTGAGTCTAATGACTCATGTATAAACTGAGAATAACAAGTAATGTATAATAAACCCACATTCATTTTAAAGTAGTACATACATACTCAAACCTTGAACATGCTTACATAGAATTAGACGTGCCATCATTTCATAAAATTTTCATAAACGTGCTGCATCATACATACTTAAACATGCATAATCATCATCATTTTGCGTAGAGATATGTTTCAAAGCAAATGACCCATAACATATTGTGCCTGATCAGACTAAACCACAATACTGGGCTGGCAGGGATCATGACAGCCTTTCGAGTGAACGTCCATTCCCACATACGTAAGATCTCCGGTCATGCTTTACCGGGTGGATTGGTCCCTGGTCATGCTTTATCGCTTCCCAATTCTGATCAAAACCTTGTCATGCTTTACCGGGGTGGAGAGGTCCTCGGACACGCTCTCCAGCTTCCAAACGCGTAACATAATTAGTCACAAGACATTTCACATACCTCAAAAACATAAAACATTTTCTTTTTGCTCGTCGAATATACTTACATAGCGTTGAGGGCTTTGTTGGATCTCGCTTGGGTTACTGCTGCACATACTAACACATTATTCAAACAACTTAAATTTCAAAACTTTACCGTACCAATCGTACTCACTACCGAAGTAACTAAAATAACTTATGGCTTTCTTGACAACTCGGGACTTGAACATGTTTAATAATAATCCTAAACCATGACATCAAACCCTGAAAAATCCTGATATGGAGTATGAATATTTCCCAAGCGATGGAAGACATGGACCAATACTACCTAAATAGTAGCTCAAAAATACCTGGACTAGTGCCTAGGTGCCGTGCAATGTGGCGCTGCGTCGCTGGTATTCACCTAGGTGCTAGCAATGCATCCCCACAGGGGCAGCTCCGCGGCTCCCGAACAAAGTAAAGCTAGCGTCTCGCCGTCCGACCTGCGCAACTTTTCCCCAAAGAAGACTCTTGATCCAAACTCTAAGCCACGTCCAAAGACTCGAACCAACCATGGACTAACCTCGAGACCCATCCTAGGGCACTATGGCATCGACTCAAACCAAGGGTAAATGCCCCAAAGTCCCCAAACAATGACACGCAACCACAACGGGTCACAATCCCATAAACCCGAAATTCGGCATAACTCACTTCACTACGACTTCTATTGTAACCAAACCCTTACCGACCCGAAACGAAACGTCAAATAATGTATGATCACAACACGCAACATGCCTAAACGCAGCAACGACCACCCAGCGGTTCCCAACAAAGCCTGCAACCAATAAACCTCAAGAAAACATAAAGAACACATTTTGAAAACAACATAGTTTGAGCAGTCGTACAAGAATGATCATAACACACTGGTCTGTTGTCCAAAAGTTACGAATTTACTGTCAAATCGACGATATAGAAAAGTATCACGTTTTATATGTTTAAAGTTTTTCCAGAAAACCGATGAAAAATTCGTAGGATTCAAAATGACAGCAGATTCAGTTTTTGAGATCTAAAATTGTTCAAAAATCGTTTCAAACATCATTGCTCAAACTTTGCATAACATAAACGGATTTTTACACACAATATTCATCAAAATATTTACTATGACAAGATTGATTCAGAAAAATGAAAGATTATACATGCCTTTGCGTTAAAACGCACGAAGAAAACGAATACCGATGCGGTGGATTACGGGGGATGATCGAGAGACGCTTGCTGCACGATTTATTGCTAGAAAATGAACGTGAATCTTCAGAACTTTGCAAGGAAAATGTTGAGATGGTGGCTGCTGAAAGAAAGACTCAAGAAACCTAGTTTCCTACCCCAAATTCAACGTGTGTGTGTGTGTTGTGTGTGTGCGTGAGTGAGGGTTTGGATTAGGTAAAAAATTGTTTAATTAAGTAATTAGTGATAAAATAATACTAATCTAACTGTCTAATCTCATTCAAAGATGTAATAAAATAATTAAGTACAAAATTTTCAAGATTAAAATTCCCAAATTCAAATTAGTATTTTTGAAAAGTTTTAAAATCTTAAAATCACCTAATAAATTAAATTAGACTTTAAAATGCTTAAAATTTCATAAATAATTTAAAATACCAATTTCTTGACTTGAATTAAAATACCACAATATTCATAAATCTCCTAAATCATCACCGGTCTCTTTTCCCGATACCGTATCGAATATTCTCCTGAAACATAAAACTCAAGAAAACGTTTTAACGTGCATCACATAAACATGTAATAATTTAAAATAATGCCAATCATAAATCATGCATTGTTAAAATCATTTGAAAATTAAATAAATAATTTAACAATTTAATAACTGCATTGGTTTACATATACTGATTTTGGGCTCTACAATTCCTCCCCACTTAAATAAATTCCGTCCTCGAAATTAAATCTTACCAAACAACTCCAGGTAGCGGCTTATTATATCTGCTTCGGCCTCTCAAGTAGCTTCCTCCACTGATTGATATAGCCACTGGATTTTGACCAACTTGGTCACTTTGTTCTGAAGTCTCCGCTCATGTCTGTCTAGAATTCAGACAGGTCTTTCTTCATATGACAGATCTGGAAGCAAGCTGCAACGGCTCATAACTCAAAACGTGGAACACATTGTGTACTCCGGCCTGATTCGGCGGTAGAGCTACACGATAAGCAAGGGTCCTAACTCTGTCAAGAATTTCGAATGGTCCAATGAATCTCGAACTCAGCTTGCCTCTCCTCCCAAACCTTATAACACCCTTTATGGGTGCTATCTTCACGAATACATGATCTTCCACGGCAAATTCGAGATCCCTTATTTTCTTGTCAGCATAACTCTTTGGCGACTCTGGGCGGTCTTCATCCTATGGCCAAGTTTTGATCTCTCACCGACTTCATCCCAATGAATTGGCGATATGCACTTTCTTCCATACAGTGCCTTGTAGGGAGCCATACCTATAGATGATTGAAAACTATTGTTGTAGGTAAACTCCACTAGGGGTAGTTTCGATTCGCAATTCCCATGAAAATAGATCACATATGCTCTCAACAAATCTTCTCGTATCTGAATAACTCGCTCAGACTGGCAATCTGTCTGAGGGTGGAATGCCGTACTGAATAGCAAATTCATCCCCATAGCTGCATGAAAACTCTTCTAAAAGGATGATTTGAATCTCGGGTCCCTCTCAAACACAATAAAAATCGAGATCTCGTGCAATCAGACTATATCCCGGATATAAAGCTTTGCATACCGAGTCATGGAGAAAGTCGTCTTCACCGGTAAGAAGTGTGCCGATTTAGTAAGTCGATTCACTATAACCCAAATGACATTAGATCCTCTGACTGACCTCGGCAATCCAACCACGAAATCCATGGTGATATTCTCTCATTTCCACTCGGGAATAGGGAGCGACTTAAGCATCACTGCTGGCCTCTGATGCTCTGCTTTCACTTGCTGACAAGTGACGCATTCAGATACAAATCGGAGAATGTCCCGCTTCATCCCTGGCCACCAATACAACATCTGTAACTCTTTGTACATCTTGGAACCCCCTGGATGGATGAAATACGGAGATGCATGTGCCTCTGTCAAAATATCCTCTCTGATCGAATCAACACTAGACACCCACATCCTTCCTTTGTACCTCACAATACCATCGGATACCGCGTAGAGTACACTTCCCTTGGCTTCATCTTTCAGTCTCCATTTCAGTAACTGCTCATCTGAAGGCTGACCTCTACGGATTCGGTCTAGCAAAAAAGACTGGATTGTCAGATTAGACAACTTGGGAGCTCTTCCCTTAGGATAAACTTCTAGGCCAAACCTCTGAATCTTTGACTGAAGAGGTATCTGTGATTACAGCTGTGCTACTTTCTTGCTCAAAGAATCTGCCACGACATTAGCTTTCCCTGGATGGTAGTTAATTTCAGTATCGTAGTCTTTTACTAACTCCAACCACCGTCTCTGTCTCATGTTCAACTCTTTCTGCGTGAAGAAGTACTTGAGACTCTTGTGATCAGTGAATATCTGGCATTCCTCGTCCGTACAAATAATGTCTCCATATCTTCAATGCAAAGACAATGGCAGCTGACTCGAGATCATGAGTCGGGTAGTTATTCTCATGTACTTTCAACTGTCTGGAGGCATATGTTATAGCCCGACCATGCTGCATCAATATTGTGCCTAAATCAAGTTTAGAAGCATCGGTGTATAACACAAAATTGACTTGCCCTGATGGCATGGCTAAAACCGGCGCTGTGATAAGAGCTTGCTTCAAAGTATTGAAGCTCTTCTGACATTCTTCACTCCATACAAATTTAGCATTTTTCTTGGTCAATGAAGTGAGTTGCACTGCAATCGAGGAAAACCCCTGAATAAATTTCTTGTAGTAGCCTGCCAAGCCTAGGAAACTATGGATCTCTAATGCGTTCTTCAGCTCAACCAATTCTTTTACTGCTGCTACCTTAGCTGGATCCAGCTCAATGCCACTGCTATATATGATATGTCCCCAAAATGCTACTTTCTCCAACAAGACTTCACACTTACTGAATTTTACAAACAACTTCTGACTCTGCAAGACTTGCAAAACTGTACCCAAATGCTGACCATGTTCCTCATGGCTCTTCGAGTATAAAAGAATGTCGTCAATGAATACTATGACGAACTGATCTAGGTAGGGCTGAAATAATATATTCATTAGGTCCATAAAAATAGCTGGGTTTGCATCATTGGCATGCATGGCGAACACTTCCCCTGGGTCGACTGCCTCCACTACGGGCAGTCCTTCAGCATGTGATCACTAGCTCCACACTTGAAGCATATTCCCGAACCCGTAAACATTTTCCCCTATGATGACAGGTTGCACTTCGGGCACGTTGGATATTCACCAGGCTTCTGAGGAGCCTTCTTTTGCAGAATAGGACCTTTTCCTTTCGGTAGTCCTTGAAACGACCTCTTTCCCTACTGTCCCTGGAAAGGTTTCTTAAACTGCTGCTACTGCTGCTGGGGTGCCTGATAGGGCCTCTTGCCCTGCCTGTCATTCTCAATATCCCTCTGGTCCTGATCTGCCGCCAAGGCTCTCGACATGACAATAGCATAAGTGGTAGGACCAGACACTCTAACATCATGGTGCAATATCGGCCGTAATGCATCAATGAAATGCCTCTGGTTCTCCCAGGCATCATTCACAATTAGGGGCACAAAGTGACACCCCCTTTCAAACTTCCTTAAAAACTGTGCTACTCTGCTGTCTCCCTGTCGCAAAGTCATAAACTCCCTGGTCAGGCAGGAGCGTACTTCCTCAGTAAAGTACTTGGAATAGAAGACCTCCTTAAACCAAGTCCAAGTCAGGGTTTGCAAATCTACTGACACAGGCGCGCTCTCCCACCACAATCTAGCGTCTCCTTGTCAATAGAAAAGTGGCACTCTGACTCTGTTTACATCCTGCAGCTCCATAAAAATGAATATCACCTCGATGGACTTAATCCATCCCTCAGCTATCATCGGGTCAGTAGTCCCCGAGAACTCCTTCGGATCCATCCTCCTAAATCTCTCATACACCGTCTCTGGCCTAGGCCTCGCTCTTATATTTACTCCATCATTTTTCGCCACAAACTGTGCGAAGAAATGTGTCATCCCTGCAAGTATCTGTGCCTGAAAATATGGCGGTGAACGAGGAGGAGTGGCTCTCTCCCCATCCCGAGCCTCTCTACCCTCTTCACTTGCTCCACGTGCGATCATGCGTCTAGGAGGTATACTGTTCCAAAATTTACTCAACGTAAACGAACATGCAAGAACATAATATCCATATCATAAGATGAATGTAAATCGAATTTAAATCTCTACATGTTGAAATCGTGACCTTGATCCTTACTACATGAAAAAATTTTAAAAACTTTAAAACTTACAGACTCGAGGCGTGACTTCCTGAGCTTCTCGCAACCGACAGTAGGCATAAACTTTTACAATAACACCGCTCTGTTACCAACTGTAACGACGTACTTTAAAACTACAGATTTGCGGAAAAATAAAAATTTTCTTAAATAAGTAATAATCTCTCAAAAATCATCGAGGGATTCAAATTGTCCTTTCAGTTTGGCCATCAGTCTGTGGATGATAGGCCGTGCTGAGACTTACTTTGGTTCCCATGGTCTTTTGGAAACTTTTCGAAAATTGTGATACAAATCTTGGGTCTCTGTCGGATAATATACTTGCCGGAACTTAGTGTAATCTCACTATGTTGTTAATGTACATGGTGGCTAATTTATCCAAGTTGTAATTCATTCGAACTGGTAAGAAATGGGCATATTTGGTCAATCTGTCAATGATTACCCAAATCCCATCATGACCTTGCCTTGATTTTGGTAGCCCTATATGAAGTCCATGGAGATTTTATGCCACTTCCACTTTGGTATTTCTAACGGTTGTAGAAGTCCTCCAGGCCGTTGATTTTCCGCCTTGACTTGTTGACAGGTTAAGGACCTGGAAACAAAGACAACTACGTCTTTCTTCATTCCATTCCACCAGTAATTATTTTTCAGATCTTGGTAAATCTTGGTGCTCCCGAGATGGACTGAAAATTTTGACTTATGTGCTTCGGCCATCACTTTTTCCCGAATCCCATCGATGTTTGGCACATACAACCGTCCCTTTATCCAGAGAACACAATTTTCATCAGTCTGGAATTCTTGGGATTTTCCTTCTTGGATTTGTTCCTTAATCTTTGTGATAGAGGGATCCTGGCTTTGTTTTAATTTGATTGATTCTTAAGGCATGGTTGCTCTGATAGAGAAGATAAGCTTACTTTCCCAATTTTCATTCGGCTCAAAGCATCCGCTACTTTCTTTGCCTTACCCGGATGGTAATTGATTGATATATCATAATATTTCAGAAGTTCAATCCACCATCTTTGCCTTATGTTTAGTTCCTTTTGGGTGAATATGTTTTGAGGCTCTGGTGATCAGTAAATACTTCGCATTTTACCCTATAAAGGTAATCTCTATAGATCTTTAGCATAAATACGATTGCCGCTAACTCAAGATCATGAGTTGGATAATTTTGCTCATAAGGATTTAATTTCTTGATGCATAGGCAATTACCTGACCTTCCTACATAAGCACACACCCTAATCCTCCCTTTGAAGGGTCACTATATATCGTAAAGTTCTTGCCATCTTCGAGAAGAACTAGTACTGGTGTAGATGCAAGCTTTGTTTTAAGGGTTTCAAAACTTTTCTCACATGCTTCATTCCAAATAAATTTGAGTTCTTCTGAGTGAGTTTGGTGAGAGGAATGGCTATCGAAGAAAATCTTTCTACAAATTTTCTATAGTAGCTAGCTAGACCCAGAAAACTTCTTATTTCGGTTAGCGTCTGTGGTCGTGGCCAGTCTTTGATTGCCTCTACTTTCTTAGGGTACACTGACACTCCTAATTCAGAGATTATATGGCTTAAGAACGCAACACTTTTTAGCCAAAATTCACACTTCTTGAATTTGGCATAGAGTTCATTTTCACGCAGTGTCTGCAAGGTGAGACGCAGATGTTCTCGATGGTCTTCCTCGCTTGGCGAGTATACAAGGATATCATCTATGAAAACCACCACAAACTTATCAAGGTATGGCTTGAATACTCGGTTCATAAGGTCCATGAATGCTGCAGGAGCATTTGTTAGACCAAAATGCATTACCGTTAATTCGTAGTGCCCATGTCTTGTCCTAAAAGCTGTTTTAGGGATATCATCTGCTTTGAATTTCAGCTAATGGTAACCTGATCTTAGATCGAGTTTTGAGAAAACCTTGGCTCCTTTTAGCTGATCGAAAAGATCATTTATTCGTGGGAGAGGGTACTTATTCTTTATTGTGATCTTATTCAACTTCCTATAATCAATACATAGTCTCGTGCTTCTGTCCTTTTTCTTTACGAACAGAACTGGGGCTCCCCACGGGGATGCGCTGGGTCGGATTTTTTTTCTTATCCAATAACTCCTGAAGTTGCTCCTTTAACTTCTTTAATTTAGCTGGAGCCATTCGGTATGGTGCCTTTGAAATTGGTGCGGCACCAGCGACCAAATGAATTTCAAATTCCATTTCTCTATCGGGTATCGCACCCGGTAAATCCTCGGGAAAAACATCTGGAAATTCTTGGACGACTTGAATTTCTTCCAACTTTGGAGCAGTTTTTTCTCTGACTTTGCTGATCATTGCAAGGTAGATTTATTCTCCGCATTTTATGGCCTTCCAGGTTTGTGAGGCAGATAGTAGGGACTTTCGTTCCTTGGTCTCTCGATAATATATGATTTCATTTTGATTTGGGGTCTGCAGTTTGACATTTTTCTTTTTATAGTCTACCATCACATGGAATCAATTTTGCTTCAAAGATTGGATCGCTGATGCATATTTTACAGTTCCGATATACCTTAGGAGTTTCAATTGTTTTGCTAGCAGGTGTTGCAACTCTTAACGGTTCACTAAGAGTTTCCTGCTCAAGTTTCAGCTTTTTAACAAATCTTTTAGACACAAACGAGTGAGTATCACCACAATCAAACAAGGCATAAGTAGGCATTTCATTGAGTAAAATAATACCTGCCACCAAATCATTGGTGATATCTGCTTCTTCTTGAGTTATAGCGTACACTCGAGCGTTGGTTTTGTTTTCATTTGGTTTGTTGGGTCCAGTCCCTTGTTCTCAGGACACTCTTGTATCCGATGTCCTACTTTTCTACATTTGAAACAAGCGTCCATCTTCCTTTAACATTCTCCGATATGATTTTGTCGACAAGTAGAACACCATTTCCCTTCCTTGTTGATGGCATTGGTAAAGGTTCCCTTTGAAGGACCACTTGATTGATTTGACCTCTTGAACTTGGGACCACTTTGAGCAGACTGACTAACGAAGGTCCTTTTGTTTTTGTTCTCCTCTTCACGGCGCTTGATGTCTGTTTCCGCGCTCATCGCCGCACCCATTAAGTTTGCAAATTTGTTTGGTCTGAATACAGCCAAAGCAGATTGAATTCGGGTGTTCACCCATTTCTTGGAACGGTGCATTTTCATAGTTTCATCCGACATTATGGTTGGAACATAGGTTCCAAGATCATTGAACCTCGATGTGTACACCATTACTGTAATTTTTCGATGTTTGTTTAAAATTTTCGAACTCACTTGGATTTTGCAGACAAAATTCAGTTGAGTAGTATTGTTTTAAAAATTCTCTCCTGAAGGTTTGCCAAGTGATCTGTTCCATATCAGCCAAGGATGGTGACACTGTTTCCTACCACTTGCGTGCTCGATCCTCCAGAAACGGTATCACAACTTCAACTCTAAGTCCTCAGGTACTTCCAATAGATGCAGTTGAGTTTTGAAATTCTTAAGACAATTATGACTAACTTCTGGATCAGGACTGCTATCAAAGGTTGGAACTCGGTTCTTTCGGAGGGATTCATAATAATACTTAATTCCTCGCGGTTGTGGTTCTGGCGGCGGCTGGATAACGTTGTCAATTGGGTTCACAATTCCTTGCAATGTTGCAGCTACCATAGTAGCTATCGCCATCATATCCTCTTCGGTTGTTTCTGGGTGGTCTGCCTGCCATTTCCTATAAACATATATTTTTTTAATTTGTTTGTAACAATGAATAATCAGAGAAATATTTTCATAAACTTTTGAAATTCATACAATCAGTTTTTAATATCAAAATGATTAACCGAATTGACCTAAATACAATCGATGCTTATCCTAGGGATCATTCTACTCGTCCAGTACTTCGCCATCTCCTACAGCTTCGTCAATTTCTTCTTCCATGGGGTTTCCTCCTTGGTTTTCTTCAAGTTTGCCTTTGAGATCTTCCATATTGATCATATTATTTTGTAGTTGATTGATGTTTTGTTCCAAAAGGGCGTAATGATTTGTCAATGTTTCCACTTCTTATTGTAACTACAGAATTGTGGATTGGTTCATCTTCTCATTGACTTCATGTTCTTCGATCTGTTATTCAAGGCCGCGTTGCGTTTTGAGATAACTGTTATCCTGAATTTGTAGCATTAAAATCCTATCTTGTGCTTCGTCAAAACTCTCGTTTGGTGATCTCGTGGATTCTTGATGGTAGGTATAGCGTCTGACGTCTTCTCGTAACTTCCTTGCTTCTTCACGTATCTCGTAAAGGTCGTTATCCATGCATATGTTATTTCCATCTAGTTGGTAATTATCTCTCTCGAGATTGTCATTTTTCGCCTTCAATGTTTCAATTTCTGCTTCTTTTGCTAGTAGTTGTTTTTGGAGTTCGGATATAACGATTCGAGGGTCCATGTTCGTTTTCCCTATACATGTTAAAATTAATTTTTCATTATTAGGTTCATAAAATACTCATCAATTTTAATATGTAAGCGCAATAACTTAAGGATAATAGAAATTTTTATTTAGAAACAAGTTGACACTTCTTTTGTAACGTCCGAAAAACCAACCTACGTAAACCGAATGTATGATTTTTAATTGCTTAATTATTTTATTTAATTGATTTTAAATACTAGCATGATATTTATTATATGATTAAATATTTGATTGCATGATTAAATGATAATATGACATGATTTCATGAAATTAAGGATTTTTCCCGAATATTCGATAATAGGCAAAGGAAAGAAGACCGAGGACGACCAAGACAAGAATATGTATTTTTATTTAAATAATGGCAAGGCTTCCTAATATGATTAAAAATGATTTAATTTTTCTAAAATGTTGGAGTTCGAATTATTTTACGAGTCGAGCTCGATTTTTCCCTTGAACCCGGTTTTGGGCAAACAAGGAGTTTTAAAAGAACAAAAATATTATTTTATGGAAACTAATTTTATAAAATTTTATTATCTAATAAATTAAGTGTTATTGGGCCCAATTTAACTAATTTAAGTAGGCCCAATTATCCTTAAGTTTGCAAACCCAAAACCAAAGTCCATTATCATGTTAATTATTTATAAATAAGTTTCTTAGGTCTTTTATCACCATTATTCCACACCATAACACCATATATTCACCTCAAAGCACACAAAATTTTCGAAATTAAGGGAAGGAGAGAAATGCTTGTGTTCTTCCTCGTCCGATCGTCCAACGTCGCACCCTCGTCGAAAGAGCGTATATTCGAGCGTTATAAACGCAAATGCACGTTTTATAAACCTTTTTAAACATCATACAAATCATAATATGCTTGATTTAATTTTTATGCATGAAAAATATGATGGTTGGATTATTTTTACGGTAGAGCGTATATTTTCAAAAACGCGACGATTTTACGTTTATTTGAAAAAACATTTTGAATCCAACGGACACGCTGCCAATACATGATAAAATATGAATAAAACTTGACAAAAACATGATAAATTTTGAAGGAAATAAAACTAGAACCGTGGGCAAGAAATCAGTAAAAATGGTCGAGAGGTTTTTTGAGGTTATGTGCTTGTTGTGGTTGAAGTGGCTCGTTCACTATGCATGGGGTTTAGGGGTTCGACCAAGTTTCAAGGAGGGATCATGCTGGACATGGGTCAGGGTTAGGAAGGGTCCTATCATGGCTAGGAAGCCTCGAGCGCAGCTTTGGATGAGTTCCATGGATCAGGGACTCCTCGCGCGGCCTGGTGGAAGTGACAGCAGCCAAGGGGGCTTGCTGCTGTGGCTGGGTGGCTCAAGGTAGGTTCATCAGGGTCTTAAGGTCATGGGCAGGGGTCGGGCCGGGGGCTGGAACGGCTGGGCTGGTTGCTGGTTCGAGAAACGTGAGGGAAGCGCATGTAGAGAGGTTACGCACGAGGCTGCTGTCTTCGTGCAGGGCTTCGTGCATGGCTCATGGGCTCGTGCTGGGGGTGGATCTGGTCTGGGACTTGTCTAGGGTCAGTAAGGGTCGATATGGGTCGATGGTTAACCAGCTGGAAGTTTCCTAGTTGGGTTAGGAGTCCTAGAAGTACATGGAGTCTCACGCACACACACATGCAGAACTTGGGTCAAGTTTCAGGTGAGTTTGAGAGAGCTAGGGCTAGGTTATATGGGACGTTCTTGGTCAAGATGGTGCCTAGGTGGGTTGGATAGGGTTTGGCTTGAGGTGGCTCAGGCATGGCTCGAGTAAATTGGGAGATGGCTCGGGTGGTTCGATAATGGGTAAATATGTCGAATTTAAGAACTAAAATTAGAACCATGGGCTCACGGGTGTGGTTCATGGCTCCCAAGGGTAGAATAAATAATAAAAATATTATGTTTAAAATTTGGGATCAAAATAATGAGTTTTTGATTTATCCGAGATTTAATCGCCGCACGAACGTTAATTAAAGAATTAATTGAAACACCTAGATTTAAGCGGAATAAAATTATGGAAAATTATATTTAAGCTTAAATAATTATTTAAGGTAAGCTCATGTCTTTAAAAGTGAGAAAAAGATAAAATCGAGAATTTTTACGTCCAGGGGAAAAACAGTAATTTTACACTTCGGAAAATACGTAAAAGCTTGGCAGGGTCCCGAATGATCATAATGCATGTTAAATGATATTATATGATTTAAAATGATGATTTTGATGATAATATGTATTTGTATGTTTTATTGTAAAGCTGTGCAATTTCTACTGTTAAAATGTTATTTTTGTAAGTTATGCTATTTTATGATTTTAAAATAAAATAAAAATATTTTGAGGGATGTGAATTGACTTTGACACATGATATATGATTTCTGAGGGATCCGTTTATGTTGAGGACGGTGAACTTACAATTTTATGGGGATGTCGCGAGGGGAAAAAGGCCTAGAGGGAGCCCATCTACGGGAAAAGGCCCCAGAGTGAACCCATTTGTGGGAAAAGGCCCAGAAGAAACCAGTCTATGGGAGAAGGCCCCCAAGGCAATCCCGACAATCATATTTTCTTGGTGGAGCCTAGTGCACACTCCCATGGGCCATGTGGAGCTGATGACTGATCAGTCGACCGAGGATAAAAACTAGTCAGTTTCAAGGATCAAACTTAACCCAAAATGATATATGATTGAAAGCTTATGATTAAAATGATTTTATGATATATGATTCATGATGATGATTAAAGATATTTTTTTAAAATGATTTATCTATGCTTAAAGCTTATTTTAAAAGATTTTTGAAGGACTTATTTACGCTTAAAGTTATTTTAAAATGATTTTACGATTTATGATTTAATTAGGCTTAAATGATTTTAAATTATTATTTATGTTCAAAAGCTATTTTAAATAAAAGTATGATTTTTAAATGCATGTGATTGTATATGTATTATTTGCTAGCCATATTTAGAACGTGTTGAGTCTTTGGACTCACTAGGTGAAACGTATGCCATTCGTTTTGCTTAAAAAGTAATAGAATTTTTTTCTTTCAAATTGATAATTCGAAAATACACATATATATACTTTAAAATACCTTGACACTATTTTAAAATAAAACACCCAACTAGTATTTGAAAATTCAAAGGAAATCGTCAAAACATGAATTCGCTAAACGTCTTACCAAACATAAAAAGCAATAATTTGAAAAGTATAACCCATATTAAACCTCTCAAAAATATCTCAAAGAGCATAAATAAGTAGTCTAAATTATCGTTTTACCCATAGACGTAAAATTTCTCGAATTTGACTTTTTCTTAATTTTATTGATTCTAACATGTCCTCAATAATTATTTAAGCCTAAATTAATATTCCCATAAATTTTATTTAGTTTAAATACTAGGTTTTTTAATTACTTCGTAATTAGTCGTTTTGAAGGCGTTTTAATCCCGAAAAATTCCAAACTTTAATACAAAAATTCATAAATTTAAAGATTAGACCTTTTATATTATTTTAACCCTCGTGAACCAAGACTCGACCCCCATGAGCCATGTTTCAATTTAAAAACCAAGAATACCCTAAATTTAAACCACTTGAGCAACCCTATGGACCATTTCTCGGTTTCATCGAGCCAAGCCCAAGCCACCTTGAGCCATCCACTGACCCGACCTACCCTAGTCCCTATTGAAGCAACTGGACCCCCTAGGACTCAACCCCAACCCTCAGCACGAAACAGGAGAGCCGCGCGAGTCTTCATGACTGAGCCTAGTCTCCTTCACTTCCTGGACCCTTCACCCGAGCCACTCCCAAGCCCAGCCAACCTTGGACCAACCTCAGACCCCTCTCGAACCAGCCTAGCTCACTAACCCGCACCCTTCCTTCCCTGCGCGAGCTGCACATCTACGCAGTCCCATGATAGCTCTCGGGTGGAGTCCTAGCTTGCTAGGACTCCACCCCAGCCCCTTGACTCGAGTCCTAGCGTGGCTAGAACTCTTTCCTGACTGGGACCATGACCTAGCCCTGACCCTAGAGAAGCCATGCAAGGCATAGCCCCCAACCCGTTCCCTTATGACACAACCAACCAATTCTGGTTCCAGCATGTTTCCAACTAGTGTACAACATGGTGTCGTGCATCCTAGGACTTTTGTATCATGTAAAAACCGTGCCCTTACCATTCCTAATCATGGCAGCCCCTTATTGTGTCGTGCATCCTAAGTCTCTTCGCCTCTTGTCAGCATAACTCTTTTGTCGGCTTTGTGCAGTCTTTATTCTCTCACGAATTTTGACTACAAGCTCGGTACTCTCTTCAATCACATCCGGACCAATCTCTCTTCTTTCACCAACCTCGTCCCAATGAATAGGATATCTACATTTTCTTCCATAAAATGCTTCAAAAGGAGTCACCCCAATTGATGATTGATAGCTATTATTGTAGGTGAACTCCACTAAAGGTAATTTTGGTTCCCAACTACCGTGGAAATCAATAACACATGCTCGCAGTAGATCTTCTAAAATTTGTATAACTCTTTTGGACTGACCATCGGTTTGAGGATGGAATGATGTATTGAATAATAACTTGGTCCCCATCGCTGCATCCAGACTTTTCCAAAAAGATGACGTAAATCTCGGATCTCTGTCAGAAACAATAGATACAGGAATGCCATGCAGACGAACTATCTCTCGAATATATAACTCGGCATACTGAATCATGGTGAAGGTCGTCTTAATAGGTAGAAAATGCGCTGATTTCGTAAGACGATCCACTATCATCCATATGACATTGAATCCCTTAATAGTCTTTGGCAATCCCACAATAAAGTCCATCGTAATATTTTCCCATTTCAACTCGGGAATAGGAAGTGGCTTAAGTTTCCCCGCTGGTCTTTTATCCTCTACTTTAACTTGCTGACAAGTCAAACACTCGGATACAAATCTCAGAATGTCTCTCTTCATGCCTGGCCACCAATATAACAACTGCAAATCTTTGTACATCTTCGTTCTCCCCGGATGAATGGAATATGGTGTGTCATGAGCTTCCTTCATAATGAGATCTCTCAAATAATCCTCATTAGGAACCCATAAACGATCTCGATATCAAACTATACCATCAACCTCAGAATATAACTTCCGCCCCTTGGCTTCATCTCTAGCTCTCCACTTTTGCAATTGCTCATCGGTAGACTGTCCAACACGAATTCTATCTCTCAAAGTCGACTTTACTAATAATGTGGCAAGATTAGGGGCCTCGCCCCTAGCAAAGACTGTAAGCTCAAACCGCTATATGTTGGGCTTCAACGGTCTTTGGAGTGATAATTGAGTGATAACTGCTGCTTTCCTACTCAATTCGTCTGCCACAACATTAGCTTTCCCCGGATGATAGCTAATCTCACAGTCGTAGTCCTTTACTAACTCAAGCCATCTACATTGTCTCATATTCAATTCTTTTTGGGTGAAGAAGTATTTCAGACATTTATGATCGGTGAATATTTTGCACTTCTCCCTATATAAGTAATGTCTCCAAATTTTCAATGCAAAAACTACTGCTGCAAGCTCAAGATCATGAGTGGAGTAGTTTTTCTCGTGAATTTTCAATTGTCTCGACGCATAAGCTATAACTCGGTCATTTGGCATGAGAATTGCGTCCAAACCAAGTTTAGAAGCGTCAGTATACAAAACATACTCTCCTTGCCTCGATGGCATAGATAACACTGGCGCTGAAATCAAGGCTTGCTTTAACTTATTAAAACTGTCTTGACACTCAGGTCCCCATGCAAACTTTGCATTCTTCTTTGTCAAGGCGCTCATGGGTACCACTATGATGAGAACCCCTGAATAAACTTGCGATAATAGCCAGCTAGACCCAAGAAACTGCGTATCTCGGTAACACTCTTTGGTACTGGTCACTCTTTAACTGCCTCAAATTTGCTTGGATAAACTTCAACGCCATCACTAGAAATGATGTGGCCCAAGAAAGCCACTCTATCAAGCCAAAACTCGTACTTGCTGAATTTTTCATAAAGCTTTCTGCCTTGCAGTACTTGTAGTGCTGTCCTCAAATAACGACTACGCTCCTCTTTATTCTTTGAATCGATCAATATATTATCAATGAAGACTATAACAAACTGATCCTGATACGACTGAAATACGCGATTCATGAGATCAATGAAGATCGCTGGCGCATTTGTCAACCCAAATGGAATGACCATAAACTCGTAGTGCCCATATCTAGTACGAAACGCTGTCTTGTGAACATCATACTCTTTCACTTTCAATTGATGGTATCCAGAACGAAGATCAATCTTAGAAAATATCGATGCGCCTTACAACTGATCAAATAAATCTTCAATTCTTGTCAGTGGATACTTATTCTTGATAGTGACCCTATTAAGCTCTCGATAATCAATGCAAAGTCGCATACTACCCATCTTTCTTCTTCACAAATAATACCGTGCTCCCCATGGAGAATAACTAGGGCGAAAAAACCCTTGTCTATCAATTCTTGGATTTGATCTTTTAGTTCTTTCATTTCAGCAGGTGCTAGACGATAAAGTGCTTTAGATATAGGAACGGTGCCCGACATTAGATCAATTGAGAATTCCACTTCACGATCGGGCAGAATGCTAGAAACGTACTCAGGAAAGACGTTAGGAAAATCTCTGACAATATCGACATCTTCCAATTTCTGACTGATAGGAGCATGTTTGGTAGTGACACATGCTAGAAAAGCTTGGCATCCACGTGTAATAAGCTTCATCGCACAAAGACAAGAGATAATGTGCGGCATTTGTTTGTTTTTCGCCGCCTCAAAGACAAAAGATTTACCACTACTTGGTCGAATAGACACTGATCGCTGACGAAAATCAATTGAAGCTCCATTTGCTGATAACCAATCCATACCAAGTATAATATCAAATTCAGGCATAGGAAGCACAATAAGATCTACCCGAATCACATCTTTGAATTAACGAAGCTCATATTTTTGAAATTTTTTGACGTGAGCATTTGATCACCGGAAGGAATATAAACTTTGAAACCCAAACCCATATCTTCAGGAATAATATTCAGTCTTTTGATGAAGGTTTCAGATATGAAGGAATGTGTATCTCCCGAATCTAGTAGTGCATAGGTTGCCACACCTCGAATGATAATCCTCCCTGCAGCGAAAACGTTTTTTAAATATTTTCGTGTTGAAGCTTAAGGAATTTCTATCATTAATTTCCCAAAGTTAGGTGAAAATTACGTGTTGATCTTAACCATTTCTAGAAAAATTGCATTTTAGCCCTTCAATTTTTCGAAATTTACATTTTAGTCCTTAAATTTTCGGATATTTGGAATTTGATCCTTATATTTTCGAAAATGTTCATAAACGTTTTTTAAATATTTTCGTGTTGAAGCTTAAGGAATTTCTATCATTAATTTCCCAAAGTTAGGTGAAAATTACGTGTTGATCTTAAGCATTTCTAGAAAAATTGCATTTTAACCCTTCAATTTTTCGAAATTTACATTTTAGTCCTTAAATTTTCGGATATTTGGAATTTGATCCTTATATTTTCGAAAATGTTCATTTTCGTCCCTTAAATTTTGAAAATTACAATTTTGACCCTTAAGAATTCGGAAATTACATTTAGGTCCCTTAAATTTTGGTTAATTGCATTTTGGTCCTCATAATTTTGAAAATTTCAATTAAGTCCCTCAAATTTTCGAAAATTTCACATTTGACCCCTCATAAATTCGACACTCTAATAAATTCCTTAATTATGATTTTTCTTTAATTTGGCCCTAAAAGTTTTATTTGGAATTATTACCTCATTTGCATAAAACAAGGCTAAAAAATAAATACCATTTTCTATGGTTCCTAAAATCATATCTTAAATCCAACTAAGGTAGAAAATACAACCTAATTTGCACTAGGTTAAAATCTTGATCCCAATTCAATTCTAATAACCAATTTAACATTTCATGCAAGTTTTAAGCAATACAAAAATGTTAAATGACTAGGTTACCTGTGATAAACGTAGTGCCTGCCTCCTCCTCATCTTCTTCAGCATTCATAACATATGCTCTTCCAACAGTAGGTGCAGTCTTTTCGGGCAATCAGTAGCCTTATGCCCTTCCTCCTTGCATATGAAGCATTGGAAAGATCCCCACATGCACTTGCCAAAATGAAAGTGATTACACTCCTTGCATGGTTTCCTCTCAGCAGGTTTCGGTGCTCCAGGTTGTTGTGGCTTTGGTGGTGCTGGCTTCTTTAATTGACCTTGAGGCTTTTGAGGCCCTTGAGGTCTAGGAGGACCCATATAAGGCTTCTTGTTTGGCTGATTATTATTTTGGTGTTGCTGTCTCTTGCGCTGCATCTCAAACTCAATGTCTTTCAAAGATTGCTCAGACTGTAATGCATAGGTAATAGCAGTAGCATAATCTAAAGGATGCATCATCATAACATTATTTCGAATGGTAGGTCGTAGCCCATCCATGAAGTGTCTCAACATCTCTGCAGGATCCCTCGAAATAAGGGATACAAAGTGATAACCCCTATCAAATTTCTTTACAAATTCAGCAACAGTCGAGTCTCCCTGATGGAGGCCCATAAACTCTCTCTTCAGTCACCCTCTAACATCAGCAGTAAAGTATTTTCATAGAATATCTCCTTGAAATGAGCCCAAGTAATAGTAGCAAGATTAACACTATGCTCGGCTCCTTCCCACCATAAAAGGCATCATCTCTAAACAGATAAGTGTTACACCTCACACGGCCAGCATCTCCCATATCAAGATAACGAAAGTGTACCTCGAGTGAACGAATCCAACTCTCAGCAGCAAATGGATCGGTGGTGCGAGAAAATTCCTTCGGCCCTAGTCTCTGGAACTGATCATAAATGTCATGATGTGGCCTAGGTGCCTGTTGTAACTGATGCAACTGCTGCCGCTGTAACTTCTGCTGCTGTAACTGTTGCTCGAAGAAACAAGCCATCCCCTCTAACGCACGAGTAGTAGCATCCCCTGGGGGAAGTGGTGGTGGTGCATTCCCTTGATGGTTCACACTGTTCTCGGCTTGATTCTCATTAACAGGGGCATGTCTATGAGGCATTTTATCTGGATATTTTATAAATTATAACGTAACCAACATGCATTTAAATCTATGTTTTCTAATCATGTGACATATCCTAATTCATTTTAGCAATTTAAGCATACAAAGCATATATACTCAAAAAGCTAGTAAACATGTAACGTAGACATATTATTCATATAATCATGCAGGTAACATCATATTAAATCATATAAAGAATGTAGAACTTACAAATTAAGGCTTGATGACTGATCTTTCCGGCGCTGATGGTGGCACAACCCTTTACAGGACCTTTTCTCTGATACTAACTGAAACGTCTGCTATTCGTTTTGCTTAAAAATTACTACAATTTTTTTATTTTTTTTCTTTCAACTTGATAATTCGAAAATACACATATATATACTTTAAAATACCTTGACACCATTTTAAAATAAAAAACCCAAATAGTATTTGAAAATTCAAAGGAAATCGTCAAAACATGAAATCGTTAAACGTCTTACCAAACCTAAAAAGCAATAATTTGAAAAGTATAGCCCACACTAAACCTCTCAAAAATATCTTAAAGAGCATAAATAAGCAGTCTTAAAAATCTTTAATGTAAATCATAAACGTAAAATCATAAGTGCGGAAAAGTAGAAGCATTGGTCCTCGGGTCATGTGCACCTCCAGTCAAGTCAAATCAGGCATCCAAACCTCCCTCAACATTATTATTATGATATTCACATGCATCAATCACACCTAATGAGTCTAAAGACTCAACACATCATATTCTTGATACCAAATAATACGTATAAAACCACAATCAACAGTGAAAAATACTTTTATGTAAAGATACCATTTTCATGACATGCATAATTTCAAAACATAAACCTTTTCATATCATCTTCAAAATATTCACATACATATTATCATCAACATATACACATTCTTTTTCCTTTTCGTTGAATTCAGATCGTTAATTGTGACTTTCGTATTAATCTACGTCTACGTGTTGGGCGATTGATCCATCTACATATAACCACAGTACTGGGCGGCAGGGACATCAGCAACACTCTCACCGGTCAATTGAGCCCTAGCCTTACTTATTAACATATCATCATATACGTATTCGTATCCATGGAAACACGATCGTCGGGCTCCTACTGGGACCATAACCCTCACGATATTTCCAACATATCATCGTCTTAGTCACAATTACTCCACTTCCTTCAAAGTTTCATATTACCATCACTTTATAAAATTTAAACATGCATCTAACGTTTTTCTTATAAACCAAGCATGCAACAAGTCTTTTAAATGTCCACGTTAAATCATAAAATCCATAAACATTTTACAAATAACATTTTAACATATACATACCCATGAACATTTAAAATAATCATATTAACATATAAAACAACATTCAGAGCACTGCCATGACGTTTACTAATTTTTAGGGTTAAAATTACTTGTTTACCCCTAGACGTAAAATTCCTCGAATTTGAATTTTTCTTAATTTTATTGGCTCTAACATGTCCCAATAATTATTTAAGCCTAAATTAAAATTCCAATAATTTTATTTAGTTTAAATACTAGGCTTTTTAATTACTTCGTAATTAGTCGTTTTGAAGCAGTTTTAATCCCGAAAAATTCCAAGCTTTAATATAAAAATTCCTAAATTTAAAACTTAGACTTTTTATATTTTTTTAGCCCTTGTGAACAACGACTTGACCCCCGTGAGCCATGTTTCAATTTAAAAACCAAGAATACCCTAAATTTGAACCACTTAAGCAACCCTATGGACCATCTCTCGGTTTCATCGAGCCAAACCCGAGCCACCTTGAGCCATCCACTGACCCAACCTCCCCTGGTCCCTACTGAACCCCTTGGACCTCCCTAGGACTCGACCCCAACCTGCAGCAAACCCTCTGCACGAAACAGGAGAGTCGCGCGAGTCTCCATGCATGCGCCTAGTCTCCCTCACTTCCTGGACCCTTCACCCGAGCCAGTCCCAAGCCCAGCCAACCCTGGACCAACCTCAGACCCCTCTCGAACCAGCATAGCTCACCTAACTCGTGCCCTTCCTTCCCTGCGCGAGCTGCACACCTGCACGCCCCATGATAGCTCTCGGGTGGAGTCCTAGCTTTCTAGGACTCCTCCACAGCCCCTTGAATTGAGTCCTAGCATGGCTAGGACTCTTCCCTAGCTTGGACCATCAGCCAGACTTGACCCCAGACGAGCCATGCAAGGCATAGCCCCCAACCCGATCCCTTATGACACAACCAACCAATTCTGGTTCCAACATGTTTCCAACTAGTGTGCAGCATGGTGTCGTGCATCCTAGGACTCTTGTATCATGTAAAAACCGTGCCCTTACCCTTCCTAATCATGGCAGCCCCTTAGTGTGCATATAAAACATGTTTTTGGTTCACATATCATGCTTTAAAATCCATGTTTGATGCAAAAACGAAAATATAACAAAGTGCAACTTGTTTTTCCATAAAATTCATACATAAAAACATATTATGGTGTGATGATGTTCGAAGGAAAGAATTATGCGTGCCTTTACGTTTTAAACGCACGATTTTACGTTGACGATGAAGAACGACGACGAGGAGGGTCTAGGCTTGAAATTCCTTGAAGCTATAGACTTTTCTCTTGAACTATGGGGGTTTGTGTGTCGTGTGTTTTGAGGGAAGTTTTTGGGAGAGAAAATCAGAAAGTGGGCGTGTAACAATGAGGGTTTGGGGTGGGATTTAATATATTATATACTAATTAAATCCCTAACAAGGTTTAGGCCCACTAAGGACGATAATTAGGCCCATTAGTGCTTAATTAGAATATTAAAAATTATTTTGCTTAAAAAATTTGTGAATTGATTTCCCGGGTTGCCCACAAGTTAGTATTTTTGTTGAAAAACCAACACCGATAAAAATTACGTCCCGGCGTATAAAATCACCTCAAAACTCCTTATTTTCAAAAATATGAAAATGCATCGCTCATATTTTAAATAATTCAAAAAAATTATTTAATAAAAACATTTTACGTTTTTCAGCCATCGGTCTCCGTTTCTCGATCGCAACTCAAATAACCATTAAAAATCACATTTTAATGCATGTAAGTAGAAAACTACTAAAACATCCTACAGACATGTCACATAAGTAATTAAGCAATTAAAATCAATTAATTAGTCATTTTTCATATTCCCTAGATTTGCATGCAGTTGGATTACGTCGTCTTAATTTTTGGACCTTACACTAGGTTTGTTTGATGCAAGATTTGATGATTTATGGGAGGTGCTGACGATTGAGTGGATCAAGTGCAACAGTATACACCCGAGGGCCTTTATGTTTCCGCCTTAGCTAGATAGCTTAAAGATTTTAAGGATTTATGTTAATGATTTTTATAAGATATTTTTATGCTTTATTGTTATTGTTAGTTGATCTTTTTAAAAGGTCAATTTAGGAAGTTTTGGTTTAATAATGATTTAGGATTTATTTTATGCACTTGAGATTTAAATTGTTAATTTATTATGATTGTTAGATTGTTAAGTTGTTTTATTTAGTTAGTATTTTCGAGTTTATGATTTATGATTAGTATAAAAAAAATCGAGGTCGTTTCATTTGGTATCAGAGCAAGGTTTTCCCCAAAGAGTTGTGTACTGTCACTTCGAGAAGTTCAAGAAGTCACACATCAAATATGTGATTTTTTACTGCTTTATATTTTATATGCTTAAAATTCTTTAAATGTTTATATGATGCATGATATAAATGTTAGTTGCATGCTGCATGAAAATTTTTAAATGCATGTTGGTTACGTAGTTTGAACGACGTATACAGAGATGCCTCCTAGAAGTATTTTGCGTAGGAATGATGAGGATAGACATGAGGAGGAGATTCCAGAGCCTCCACCTGTTCACGATGCTAGTGCCCGTGTACTAGCCGGTATGACCTATTTTTTTGAGCAACACGTAGGAAATGGTGCGAGGGTTAGACCAGAGGCTGCTTATGAGCGTTTTAGGAAAATGAACCCCGAGGATTTTCATGGCACTACTGATCCATTCGTTGCTGAGGGATGTATTAGATCCTTAGAGGTGATCTTCCGCTACATGGAGATGGCAGACGCCGATCGAGTTCGTTGTACCATCTATCTGTTGAAAGGCGTCACTTCTTTATGGTGGGAGGGAGCGGAGCGAGGACTGAATATGTCGACACTGACTTGGGAAGAATTCCAGAGGGTGTTTTATGATAAGTACTTCACATCTGATGTTCGTTCTAGACTTAAGAGGGAGTTCATGAATATCCGTCAGGGGGATTCGTCTGTTGCCGAGTTTGTGCATAAATTTGATAGAAGCTGTCACTTTGTGCCCTTAATTGCCAATAATGCTGTTGAAAATTACGACATTTTCTAGATGGTTTGAGGCCGACTATCCGACGTGATGTGATGCTCAGCGATCCTACTGACTATACTGCTGCAGTTGCCAAAGCTTTTAGAGCCGAGCAGTCACTTAAAGATATAGATTGAGAGATGCAGCGAAAGAGGAACCGTGCTCAGCAAACTAGTCAGAGTAATGGGCTAGGTTCTATGGGATGAGCTTGGTTAGGAGGGTGCCTCGGTGGGTTGGGCTTCTTGCTTGGGCTTGGCTCGATGTGGCTTGGGCTTGGGTCGAGTAAATTGGAAGATGGCTTGGGTGGTTCGATAATTGGTCAATATTTCAAATTTAAGAACTAAAATAGGAACCATGGGTTCGCGGGTGTGGTTCATGGCTCCCAAGGGTAGAATAAATAATAAAAATATTATGTTTAAAATTTGGGATCAAAATAATGAGTTTTTGATTTATCCGAGATTTAATCGCCGCACGAAACGAATTACAGAATTAATTGAAACGTCTAGATTTAAGCGGAATAAAATCGAGAATTTTTACGTCTAGGGGCAAAACATTAATTTTACACTTAGGAAATACGTAAAAGCTTGGCAGCGTCCCGAAGGATCATAATGCATGTTAAAAGATTTTATATGATTTAAAATGATGATTTTGATGATAATATGTATTTGTATGATTTATTGTATAGCTGTGCTGTGAGGCCCGGCGCCGAAGAGGGCGGGCGGTGATCGCCGGTGCCATCAGTTGCACGGACAATGAGCGGCTCCTGGCAGGCTTCTAGGTGGAGGGAACATGAATGAACCGACCCATACGGGAATGAGAGGGATTCCGAGACTGTTCAATGTAATGGACTGTACAGTTGAAGAGGGCTTAAAAGATTTGATTTGTACTACTCATATCACGAAGGTGCATCTTCTTTTCGGTAGCTCATCACATAAGAACTCCAAAGTTAAGCGTGCTTGACTTGGGCAATTTTTTGATGGGTGACCTCCTGGGAAGTTTCCTAGGGTGCGTGTGAGTGAGGATATAAGCACGCTGGAAAGACTTGTCTTGATACAGTGAGGACAGTCGTCGAATCTGGGGCGTTACAGTTGGTATCAGAGCCGACCTCTCTTAGTACGGTGTGGTTCAGGGACGAACCAAGCGGAAGCTGGTGGGCATGTGAGGCCCGGTGCCGAAGAGGGCGGGGGGTGATCGCCGGTGCCATCAGTTGCACAGACAATGAGCGGCTCCTGGCAGGCTTCTAGGTGGAAGAAACGTGAATGAACCGACCCACACGGGAATGAGAGGGATTCCGAGACTGTTCAATGTAATGGACTGTTGTATAGTTGAAGAGGGCTTAAAAGATTTGATTTGTACTACAAATATCATGAAGGTGCATCTTTTTGGTAGCTCATCACATAAGAACTCCAAAGTTAAGCGTGCTTGACTTGGGGCAATTTTGCGATGGGTGACCTCCTGGGAAGTTTTCTAGGCTGCGTGTAAGTGAGGACATAAGCACGCAGGAAAGACCCGTCTTGATACAGTGAGGACAGTTTTCGAATTTGGGGCGTTACATGTGCAATTTCTACTGTTAAAATGCTATTTTTGGAAGTTATGTTATTTTATGATTTTAAAAGAAAAGAAAAATATTTTGAGTGATGTGAATTGACTGTGACACATGATATATGATTTTTTGGGGATCCGTTTATGTTGAGGACTGTGAACTTACAATTTTATGGGGATGTCGTGAGGGAAAAATGCCCCAGAGGGAGTCAATCTACGGGAAAAGACCCTAGAGCGAACCCATTTGTGGGAAAAGGCCCCAGAGGGAACCTAATGCACACTATAAAGGCCCGAAAATTCGTGTTTGAAAATTTGCGGAAAATTTTAAAATTTTCTCTTTAACTAATTAAAATGCCTCTTTAAATAAATAAACTGATAAAAAGATTCAATATTTAAATATTAGAAATAGCAGCGGAAGTAATTATTGTTTGCAAAATAACAATTTAAAAATAATCCAAGAAAAGATAAAATGTTTTAGCATAAAAATGGTAAATGCTGAAATGAGGTCCTCGGGTTCCACTACCGCCGATCCATGATGGCTCACTGGTCCCCGCCCTCGATCCCGACCTCATCAGTACCTACAACAATCAAGTCTAGTGAGTCTAAAGACTCAGCATGCATATATCGTAAATAACAATTAATAATAATAAAATCGCATGCAAAGTGAAAATATCGAGTCATGAGTTATTATAATACTTGCATAACTGAACTGAAAATCGCATCATGAATAATTATAAATACGTGCATAACTGAAATGAAAGTCGTAAGTGAAATGTTTGCTCCGTTGAGCCCTGCCATAAAATAGCATGTAATGATTTTCTGTTGAGATTATGTTTTACGTTAGTGGCCCATGACTGAACTGAACTGAACCGGTAAGTGACCACTGGGTGAAGTAATAATCGTCTGATCAGACTAATGCCACAGTATACTGGGTGGAACTGAACTGAACCGGTAAGTGACCACCGGGTGATACACTAATCCCATGATAGTGAAATGGCCACAAACAATATCGCATAAATCTCAAAAATGAATATTTTATATTTTTATGCACGTAATATACTTAAATGGCATAATTAAATATCATGTATTATCTTACCACATGGGTTGGATCGTTCCCAGGCTCGCTGCGACCTAAATTTAACATGAAAAATATGCACATGATTTTCTTGACCAAACTTTGTAATTGAGTCCAAAAACGAGACAATTACGCCCAACGACTTCGTATTTAATCATGACCCCGTACCAACCCAAACCAGCATTTAGTCATGATCAAAATACACCTAAAATGATGAAATAATGCTCCTAAAATTTCAGTACTTCGAAATTTAGTGAATGGAGGCCAAAAACATGAAACGCTCTTTCAAGAGTCATTTTGGCACATTGCACCGTAAATTCCTGTGCGACCTCTAAACTTAACCGAATCACAAACGGCCAAAAACATTACCTTCCTAACTAGATGAGGCACTGTTTAGTCCAAGGCAATAGGCTAAAAATCAACCAAGAACTCGAACGAGCCTCTGAACCGACACACCACTTGCTGTCCACAAAAATACAGCAGCAGCGCCTTCGTTTCCTTGCGTCGTTTTCGAGACTACCGGCCATTGGGGCTTGAACCACCAACCAAAGGCTCTTACCAACATCCTAGGGTATGGTTTGAACTATGGCTAAGGGCCCTAGGCCAGCCACAATTCGCAACACACCAGAAATGCGACCCCACGCCCAACCGAGAGCAACAATCTGCACGCGTGGGACTTTGCTGTTGTTTGCTGTCTTGGATCATTCCAGTGGTCATTTGGTTGACTATGGCATGATCTAGACGTCAAGGGGTATGGTATGAACCGTGGCTAAGGGCTAAAGAGCCAACCAAGATCCACACCAACACCCATAATTTTTCGAAACACAACACACGCACACAACCAAAATTTCCTGAAACCGAGGGGCTGTTTTTGTTTTGATTTAAAAACCGATTCCGTCGTGGACCAAGCCTCAAAAGGGCAACTTGGTCACGTCTCAAACATGATAGAGAGGTGTTCTAACCATGGCTATAGGCCCCTAGGGCAGCCAAGATCAGGAACTTTCTCCCTTGACAGCAACCATCAAACTCGAGACTCAATTGGCATAATGGAAAGGTTGCTGTCATTTTTTTCGTAATTCCAGCGTGCAAGGGGCTCGAATATTGGACCAACGTGATCCTGATACATCCTAGTACATGCCTAGGAGCAGCCTTGGGAGCCTGGACACGAGCCAACTATCTGAAACAATCAAAGCAAACCAAATCGTGAGGAGCACAAGGAACCTGAAAATGCTGCTCATAATTTTTTTTGAAAATGGCTTGAACAAATTTCGGTTTTCATGCAATAACTTCATGAGTTTGATGTGTTAAAAAAAACACTACTATGGCTTGATTGAAGAGTGAAAGAGATATAGACATGACTTGGTTTGTTTTGAAAGGAAAACAAACAAAACAACGACGCGGCGCGGAGGAGACGGAGTGCTTTGCTTTTCTTTTCTTCTACTCGAATTTT
This sequence comes from Primulina tabacum, assembly GCF_025594145.1. NCBI lineage: Eukaryota > Viridiplantae > Streptophyta > Magnoliopsida > Lamiales > Gesneriaceae > Primulina > Primulina tabacum. The sequence goes on along the minus strand of NC_134557.1, from coordinate 12,428,194 downwards.
CTCTCTAATTCCTCACTGAATTCTCACGGTTTTTTCTCAATAAAACTCTGAAAGTTTCGAAATAATGGAAAGGGAGGAGGCTAGGAAGAATAGAAAGGAAAATGCAAGATAAATGGAGAGAATACACCTTCTATCCTAGTGAGTTGGTGAGATAAGAAAAATAGAATAATATCAAAAGATTCTTGAGGGATAATTAGAGTGCAAGGGACCGAACTTAAGTCTAGGTTAATGGTGGGAAAATTGATTAATTAATTATTTGTTAGGGATTTAAAAGGTGGGGAAGATATCTACCTAGAAAAAGTTAAGGAAAGATAATTAAAGAATAAATTGTCCAACTAATTAAAATCTTCTAACAATAAGGGATGACCGATTTTATTCAATCAAATGGGTTGGTATATTGCTTAATTAATAATTATTGAAGAGTTAGAGTGATAGAATTATCTCCCAAGAAAATGGATAAAGAAAGAAATCAAAGAAATGAGTTGTTAAACTTTTTAAATCTACCAAAGGAAGTGGCCGATTTTATTAGATAAAAAGGAGGGGAAATATTTCTAAATTATTGGATTTTAAATCTTTAGTGTTTTATCTACTCATTAAATATTTTATTGAATTAAGAAATTAATTATGAACCTTATTTACTACTTAACTCAAATTATTTAAATAGCTCCTCAAGCTTTCTTTTACATTAAATTAACTTATTATTTATCTTAAATAAATTTTAGGAATGCTTGCTTAATATTAAATTCTATCTCAATACTCCCACTCCAGTCTGGCCTCACTTATTTAACTGAAAAAGGTAACAATTAAACTACTGCATAAAATAATTAAATTTAAAGAAAAGCATTTAAATTCTCATGCAATAAAATCATATTTAAATACTAGAATTATGCATGGCTTATACATGGTCAAATTTACGGGTTCTACACACACCCCCATGGGCCATGTGGAACTAAAGACTGATCAGTCGATCGAGGATTAAAGTTAGTCACTTTCAATGATCAAATTTCACCCAAAATGATATATGATTGAAAGCTTATGATTAAATTGATTTTATGATATATGATTCATGATGATGATTAAAGATATTTTTTTAAAATCATTTATTTATTCTTAAATAATATTTTAAATGATTTTTGAAGGATTTATTTATGCTTAAAGTTATTTTAAAGAGATTTTACAATATATTATTTAATTAAGCTTAAATGATTTTAAATAGTTTTTTTATATTCAAAAGCTATTTTAAATAAAAGTATGATTTTTAAATGCATGTGATTGTATATATATTATTTGCTAGCCATGTTTAGAATGTGCTGAGCCTTTAGACTCACTAGGTTTGTAGGATGCAGGATTTGATGATTTATGGGAGGTGCTAACGATTGAGTGGATCGAGTGCAACAGTACACACCCGAGGGCCTTTATGTTTCCGCACTAGCTAGATAGATTAAAGATTTTAAGGATTTATGTTAATGACTTTTATTAGATATTTTTATGCTTTATTGTTATTGTTAGTTGATCTTTTTAAAAGGTCAATTTATGAAGTTTTGGTTTAATGATAATTTAGGATTTATTTTATTCACTTGAGATTTAAATTGTTAATTTATTATGATTGTTAGGTTATTTTATTTAGTTAGTATTTTCGAATTTATGATTTATGATTAGTATAAAAAAAAAAATCGAGGTCGTTTCATTTGGTATCAGAGCAAGGTATTTCCCAAAGGATTGTGTACTGTCACTTCGAGAAGCTCAAGAAGTCACGCCTCAATTATGTGATTTTTTACTACTTTATATTTTATATGCTTAAAATTCTTTAAATGTTTATATGATGCATTATATAAATGTTAGTTGCATGCTGCATGAAAATTTTTAAATGCATGTTGCTTACGTGGTTTGAACGACGTATACAGAGATGCCTCCTAGAAGTATTTTGCGTAGGAATGATGAGGATAGACATGAGGAGGAAATTCCACAGCCTCCACCTGTTCAAGATGCTAGTGCCCGTGTACTAGCCGGTATGACCTTTTTTTTTAGCAACACGTAGGAAATGGTGCGAGGGTTAGACTAGAGGCTGCTTATGAGCGTTTTAGGAAAATGAACTCCGAGGAATTTCATGGAACTACTGATCCATTCGTTGCTGAGGGATGGATTAGATCTTTAGAGGCGATCTTCCGCTACATGGAGATGGCAGACGCCGATCGAGTTCGTTGTACCATCTATCTGTTGAAAGGCGTCGCTTCCTTATGGTGGGAGGGAGTGGAGCGAGGAGTGAATATGTCGACACTGACTTGGGAATAATTCAATATGGTGTTTTATGATAAGTACTTTACATCTGATGTTCGTTCTAGACTTAAGTGGGAGTTCATGAATATCCGTCAGGGGGATTGGTCTGTGGCCGAGTTTGTGCAGAAATTTGATACGGCTGTCACTTTTTGTCCTTGATTGCCAATGATGCTGCTGAAAAATTACGACATTTTCTAAATGGTTTGAAGCCGACTATCCGATGTGATGTGATGCTCAGCGATCCTACTGATTATACTGCCTGCAGTTGCCAAAACATTTTAGAGCCGAGCAGTAACTTAAAGATATAGATTGAGAGATGCAGCGGAAGAGGAATCGTGCTCAACAAGCTAGTCAGAGTAATAAGAAGCCTTATATGGGACCTCCAAAGCAACCAGAACCACCAAAACCACAAGGACAACCTCTAAGAGGGAATGTTCCGAAGGCTGATGAGAGACCACTGTGCAAGGAGTGCAATCGTCCACGTAGTGGCAAGTGCATGTGGGGCACCTACAAGTGCTTCAAGTGGGGAATGTTGGGACACAAGGCGGTGGAATGCACAAAGCCTAGGCAACCCACGACTGGAAGAGTCTATGTGATGCAAGCTAGGGAGGATGAGATAGAGCCGACACTACACTGATTTCGAGGTAACCTAGCTTTTTAACATTTTTTGATGCTTTTCTTGCATGAAAAGTTATATTGAGTTATATGAATTGATTGAGATAATGAAGAACTTAGAAAGAATAGGGTGCGTGCACTACTTGAGCTGAATTTAGGAGTCGACTTTGAGAAATTTTTGGGTTAGAAATGCAATTTCAAGATTTTGAGGACTAAATTGAAAAGTAAGATTTAAGTTAAAAGTTAAGTTTGAGGTGGATGAGGGAATCTAAACTTTGCAATTATCAAGTCAAGGAAAATTTCGAGGACAAAATTCTATTTAAGGGGGGAGAATTGTAACGTCCGAAAAACCAACCTACGTAAACCGCATAGATGCAAAATTATTTTAATTGCTTAATTGTTTTATTTAAACGATTTTAAATACTAACATGATATTTATTATATGATTAAATGTATGATTGCATGATAAAATGATAATATGACATGATTTCATGAAATTAAAGATTTTTCCTGAATATTCGATAATAGGAAGGGGAAAGAAGACCGAGGACGACCAAGACAATAATATGTATTTTTTATTTAAATAATAAGAAGGATTCCTAATATGATTAAAAATGATAATTTTTCTAAAAATTTTGGAGCCGAGCTCGATTTTTCTCGGGAAACCGGTTTTGGGCAAACAAAGAGTTTTGAAAGAACAAAAATATTATTTTATGAAAACTAATTTTTATAAACTTTTATTATCTAATAAATTAAGTGTTATTGGGCACAGTTTAACTAATATAAGTAGTCTCAATTACCCTTAAGTTTGCAAACCCAAAACCAAAGCCCATTATCATGTTAATTATTTATAAATGAGTTTCTTAGGTCTTTTATCACCATTATTCCACACCATAGCAGCCTTATATTCACCACAAATCTCACACAATTTTCGAAATTAAGGTAAGGAGAGAAAAGCTTGTGTTCTTCCTCGTCCGGTCGTGCAACGTCGCACTCTCGCCGAAGATCGTATATTCGAGCGTTATAAACGCAAAGGACACATTTTCTAAACCCTTTTAAACATCATACAAATCATAACATGCTTAATTTAATTGTTTATGCATGAAAAATATGATGGTTGGATTATTTTTACGGTAGAGCGTATATTTTCAAAAACGCGACGATTTTACGTATATTTGAAAAAAAGTTTTGAATCCAATGGACGCGCTGCTAATACATGATAAAATATGAATAAAAATTGAACAAAACATGATAAAATATTGAAGGAAATAAAGCTGGAACCGTGGGCAAGAAATCAGTAAAAAGGGCCGAGATTGTTTTTTGAGGTGTGTGCTTGTTGTGGTTCAAGTGGCTCGATCACTATGAATGAGGTTTAGGGGTTCAACCAGGTCTCGAGGAGGGCTTGTGATGGACATGGGTCAGGGTCAAGAAGGGTCCTAGCATGGATAGGAACCCTCGCGCGCAACTTTGGAGGAGTCCCATGGATCAGGGACTCCTCGCACGGCCTGGTGGAAGTGACAGGAGCCACGGGGGTTTGCTGCTGGGGCTGTGATAAGTGAAAGATTTGCACTTAATTTATATTAAATTCCATTTTTAAATTATGCTTGTTTCGAATAGAATTATGCGTTTTTGGTTTGTTTTGATTGTCTTTTCAGGAATGGAGAAAAAGCGGACACGAAGCCAAGTGAGCCAAGAAAACAAGTGCACAACCAACAAACTGTTGGACAGAACCTCGCGCGCGGCTGCGCGAGATCACGCGCAGCCGCATGCACTTATATGACAGAATCGGCCAAAGACTTGCACGCGGCCGCGCCACATCACGCGCAGGCGCGCGCGCACCAGTACATGCAAGAACCAGTAGCTCGCGCGCCACCGCGCGACATCATGCGCGACCGCGCGCACACAGAAGAACATAAAGTCCCGAGAGGCACGCGCGGCAGCACCACAACTCGCGCGACCGCGCGCGCGCAGAAGAAAGCCACACGACAGAACATCACGCGCAGCCACGCGAGATCATGCGCCACCGCGCGCGCCGAGTGTCCAGAATCTTATATAATGCGCGAGTTAGGTCAGAATCTAGAGAGCCGCTTTGGGAAAGAGCTATACGATAAATTTATCCGTGATAGGCGAAGAAACATACGACGCAGCCGTTCTCGAGAGGAAAGACGCGAGGGAACAAGATTAGAGACAAAGAACGATGAATCTGGGGACAGAGACGACACTTTCGATTTGTTATCTGATTCTTTCATCTTTATTTTCTATTGTGTCGATGTCTAAATATTCAAACATGTTTTGCTTTTATTTAGAATTCGTCATGAACTAATTTTCTAGTCTAGAGAATGACGTAACTTTGTGGATACGATGATCTGACGCATTTGTTTATTTAATTGATTTCCGCTTTTTTTTAATTGTGTTCTCTGTATTCATTTTACTGCAATTTACTGGCCATAAATTGTTTGTTGTTTGATTAATTATATAACTCGGGAGAGGGACTAGGATTATAGATCATTAGAGACACATCGTTGAATGTTTATAGCGTTCGGAAGGCGTATAACTTTAGCGAGGCTTAGGCAAGAACATCGTTTGTATTTATCAATTAAACTTAGATTTTATTAGGAATAATTGAATCGAAGTTTGATTGATACAATTTATTCGTCACTTGGGAAAGGGGAAATAAAATAAATAAGTGTTCCTGGCCATTAAATAATTGGAATTCATTAATGTAAATTTAACTGGGAATAATTATCGTGGAAACTTGGTGAAATCATTTCTCTAGATATTTTCTCTCATTGTTATTTCTCAACTCCGTGATTAGATTAATTCTTTGTTTCCAATTAGTTCGATTAAACAAACAAAATCTCTTTTGATTTTTCTAAATAAGGTCTTGACTATTTTAATTACAAGGACTGATATACATTTTTATACACACTCTTCGTGGGATCGACACTTGCACTCAAAATTACATTTTACTATAACTTGACGTCATGTGCTTGCGAGCAATTAAGAAAACACGCAACAAGTTTTTGGCGCCGTTGCCGGGGAGTGTCAAAATTTGAATCTATATCAGTATTGTTACCAATTAGTCTAGATTTTAATTTAGATCTTTTTAATTCATTTAATTTTTATTTATTCACTTTCTCTGTTTGACAGTGCATGCTAAGATCGCACAGCCCTGAGTTGGTTATTTTTTATCCGGAGATCGAACGAACTGCGAGAAGATTAAGAAAAGAGAGAAGGGAAGAAATCAAAGCAATGGCTGATAACAGAGAGAATGACCGACAGATGCAGCCTGAGGCTATACCAATCAGAGATCACTTCTGACCAGTGATCAACAATCATTATTCTGGCATTGCCCGAGGGACCATCAACGCAAACAATTTCGAACTGAAGCCCGCCCTGATCAATATGGTTCAGCAAAACCAGTTTGTTGGGACTGCCACTTCTGATCCTCACGTTCATTTGAGGACCTTCTTGGAGATAACGGATACGGTAAAGATTAATAATGTTCCTGATGATATTATTAGACTGCGTTTGTTTCTGTTTTCTCTCAGGGATCAAGCAAGAGGATGGCTTCAATCGCATCCCTTGGGAAGTATCACGACATGGCAGGAGCTGGCGACGAAATTTCTGGCAAAATACTTTCCCCCTGCAAAGTCTGCACAGTTGAAGATCGAGATTAGCACGTTCACGCAGACTGATTTTGAGCAATTATATGAGGCATGGGAAAGATACAAGGAGCTGTTGAGAAAGTGCCCGAACCATGGCTTCGAAGATTGGGTGCAGTTTGAATTATTCTACAACGGTCTAAATGGGCAAACAAGAGGAACAGTGGATGCGGCAGCTAGTGGCACGATCTTTGCTAAATCTCCCGAGCAAGCTTATGACTTGCTTGAACAGATGACGATAAATAGATACCAGTGGCCGTCTGAAAGGGCAGGAGTAAAAAGGACAGCTGGAGTTTATGCTGTGGATCCTATTACGTCACTCACTGCTCAGGTATCTGCATTGACCACTCAAATAGCAGCGATGAATAAGGTGAGCACATCAGAGACTGAGAGCCCATCGGTTGTTGTTGAAGAATCACAATTTCCTGAAGAAGTTCAATACATCAACAACAAGAATTTTGGAGGCTATGGAGGATATCGAGGTAACCCTCCCCCTAACACTTATCATCCTGGTTTGAGAAACCATGAAAATTTTTCATACGCAAATAATAAGAATGTATTGAATCCTCCACCTGAATTCAATACATCAAAGGGGGAAGGAAAGCCTTCGTTTGAGGATTTGGTAGGGACATTTGTTTCTGAATCTGGTAAGAGGATGGCTAGGACAAAGTCTAGGCTTGACAACCTAGAGACCCACATGGCAAGTATTGGTGCGACCTTGAAAATCCTTGAATCGCAAGTTGGGCAGATAACGAAGCAACTCACGTCTCAATCGTCAGGCGCAGTACAAAAGACTGCAGACCCAAATCTGAGAGAGGTGAATGATGCAACATGAGGAGATTGGAGTGGTAAGCAGAGAAGATAAAGTTGATCAGCCGACTCCAAACAAAAGGAATCGAGGTAAGAAAGGTAAAAATTATGATTTTGATCAATGCAATGATATTTCTTTACTTCCCTACCCCCAAAAATTTTTACAATTGAAGGCTGAGTTTCAAAAGAAAAAGGTCTTGAAGATCTCAAGAACCTACACTCTAACATTCAGTCTGCAGAGCAGGAAGAGGTGGCATTTACTGGAGGAGATGATAAAGGCAGGCAAGGAAATCTTCCTCAGAAGCTGCAAGACCCCGGAGAATTTTAGTACCATGTGAAATAGGGGTAAATTTGTGGAAAAAACTATCTGTGATTCAGGAGCAAGTGTGAATATAATGACAAGTTCTCTTTACGAGAAACTTGGATTGAGCAGGGTAAAGCCCACAGGACTAAACTTTCAAATGGCAAATAAATCGGTCAGGACACCGCTGGGTATTGTGGAAGATGTTGAACTTAAGATTAATAAAATAATGCTTCTAGCAGATTTTGTGGTGCTTGACATGGGGAACAGTCAGAATGTTCGTGCTATTTTAGGACGACCATTTTTGGCTACTACTGGAGCCGTCATTGATTTGAGACAAGGAAAACTGACCATGGAGGTTGATGGTCAAAGCGTAGAACTCAAGGCTTCCAAGATATCATACGACCCATCATGAACATGATTAGTGAGAGTCGGGCTGATGACGTTAAACCAAGCGCTGTGTGGGAGGCAACCCACAATTATTTTTAGCATTCGTTTTACTAATTTATTTCAAAATTTTTATTTTTATTTTATTATTTTTTTTTAAATTTTCTCTGTTCAAGTATTAATTTGAATATTTTTATTTGTGTAGGTATTTAAAAAAAAAAGGGAGTTTGGACAGATGCAAGCGCGTCACCGCGCAGCATCTCGCGCACCAGCGCGCTCAGAACCCGTGGGCAACACAGAAGCGCACGCGCGGCCGCGCCATGTCTCGCGCTACGTCGCGCGCGCACCATCAACCATGACATACGAAAGCTCGTGCGCGGCCGCGCCCTCAATCATTGCAGGGAGACAGAGGCTTGCGCGCGGCCGCGCCACATCAAGCGCGACCGAGCGCGCTGTATATTTTTTTTAAAAAAAAACCCGATTTTCTAATCTTCCTCACCCATTCTTTTCAAACCCTACTCTCAAAACAAATCCTCTCCTCACATCACCGCCTCCATCACCTCCCTTTGCCACAAACTCCTCCAAAAGTACTCTACTCCAACAAATCCTCCACTCCAACAACTCACAACCTACTTTCCCTCATCTCAACACCACAAGTCATCATATCAAAGCTTTCCCACCACCAACAGCCTCGCCGCCGCCGCTCAGGAAAGCCGCCGTCACCGCCGCCTTCTACCGCCGAGTATTATCCACAGTTAATTTTCTACACTCAAGGTTATCGTTTCTTCTACGTTGTTATTGTATGGGGATATTTTTCATAAATCAAGCAATTTTTGGTGGAATTGTGTCTATATTTGTTGATTATAAGTGTGGATATTGTTGATAATCATGCCGCCTAGAAAAAGATTGAAGGATGTGGCTTCCTCTTCTCGTTCCTACGATGCTCATAAATTTTGGAACGAGGAAGCATTCCGAGTTTACGAGAGCACCATGTCTAGGTCGATTATTCAAGAAAGAGGGATAGATACACTAGTAGAAAAATCGCTTTTTACTTCGCGTATTCAATGAAGTAATAAGGTAGTTAATTGCCGAAGTATATGGACGTGAAGTAAAAGATGTACCTTTTACTTCGCATAATAACCGAAGTTGTATGATTGAAAATACTGAAGTCTTTGGCCGGTTTTCGAAGGAAAACCAGTCCAGAATTGGACCGGTGCCGAAGTAAGAAATGTGTTTTACTTCATCGATTATTGTAAGTACTGAAGTAATATATTATATATAACTTCGTCTCAATTATTATTTAGCGAAGTAGTTTATAATATATTACTTCACAATATACATTGAGTGACGAAGTAATTCATCTGAAAGACTTCGTAGTTATGTATTTTGGTGAGGTAATAGACACAAACAACTTCACAATTTATCCTATTTGTTGAAGTAAATATATTCTATAACTTCAGTATTTATCCTATTTGTTGAAGTATTTTATATTATATTATTTCACAATTTACATTTAGTGACGAATTAATTTGTTCGAAAGACTTCAATAATTTGTATTTTGGTGAAGTAATTGCGCAAAACAACTTCGTTTTTACAGGACAATGTTGAAGTAAATTAATTATATCACTTCGTCTGATTTCTTATTGACGAAGTATTTAATATTATGTTACTTCACAATTTGCAAATAACAACGAAGTAATTTACCTGTTACACTTCATTATTTTTCATTTTAATGAAGTAATTGTTAAAAAAATACTTCGCAATATATGACTTAATACACTAATATAATTAAATTTATAAATTATCCATCTAAAAATTATGAATATCTACGAAGCCACAATTACATATTCATCAATCCACAAATAACCCAAAAATGTATCCACAAAACCAAAAGTATATCCAAAAATCCACAATGACAAACAAAATATTTATCCCAACATACACCATCCATTTAAGCACCTACATAGGAGTAAAAAAATTCACTCCATTCACTTCTGACCTCGTCATATTGAGATTGAGTGTAATATTGGTTCTTGATGCATCCTGCAAACTGAAATTTGAAAAAGAAAATACATTAGATTCTTCTATTTCAAATAAAAATTGACAGATATAAAATATATCAGTACTGGTAGAGGCATGTTTCATTTGAAAGTACGAACTTATTTCATTTGCATCTTGAAATAACACCGGATAAAAATTCATAACATGTCACCACTCTCCAAGCTGAGATAGCGCCTGTTGTTTCCATCTAGTCTACATCCATTACAGATTAGCCCAATTGCATGAAGACAATTGCACTTACTAAACCAGAGATCCTAATCTCTGTTGAAGCCAACGCAAGAAAGAGATTGGAAAAGAATAATGCAGCTCACGAAAAAACATATTACAGAAATCAGAAGGAAAATTGTCAAAAGACAGAAGTACTGAAGCTCATTCAGTCAACACCGATAAATGAACTACTCAAGCAACAACTGGAAAGCATAAAAAAATTCATTAGCAGTAATGCGAAGAAACAAAAAAACAATAAACTAAGTGCAGTAAAAGCCAATTGAATTACTAAAAACAAGAAATCAATTTCCCACAACAAAAAACATTATTTGAAGATACATTTCAAGTAAACTGCGCCAAAAAATTATCATTTTTCTCAATCTGTCTATGATGGTAGTATAAGATGCATCAGCATAAATTTTCCACCCAAACGACAGCTGTATTGTTTTATTCTACACCAACATGAATCAAATTAGGCACTTCGAAACCTTAATAAATTTTTTTTCCAGCATAGTTATTACAATGGAACCTACACCTTCAAGATGGTTAGTTGCATTTACATTTGCGTGAGGACAGATATAGACCAAAAAAATAGGAAAAGACAAAACCAGATCACCTTAAACTCCAACAAAATCTGAAGCAACCCAACTTCTTGTTTCAAGAAGCAAAATCTACTTAAAAGTAAGAACAGATAGAATTTGTGCCACTTGGAAATGATACAAGAATCTTGAAAAAAAGACAACACTTACAGTCCAGAATCATACTCCCGTATATGATTTCCGGGCTTCAAATTTCTTGATAAAACCAACAACCCACCAAATAAAACAAATGAAAAGAAAGTATTTTAACAAAAACATATATCAGCAATAAACAGAATAAACACAAAAGCTTAAGATTACAACACATAAGATATGAAAATCAGGAACAAAATTTCCTTTTTTTATCAATAATATAAAATATATCACAATGACAACAATTCATCTCAAGCAATTATGTCAACAATAAAATATATCCCAATGGCAACACATTATCTCAACAATAAAATATATCTTAATGGCAACAATTCATCTCAATCAATCAACAAATTTATCCCAAGAAGAAACTCACCATCTTCTCCAACTGTGGATCATCGCAATCGACTATCTCTTTCATGTACCTCATGACACAATATCCACACTCAACTGAACCACTTTGTTTCAGATTACCCTATAATGGAATTGAAAAGTTAATGCAAAAATCACAATCTAATTAATAACCACTACCAATTCATGTATTCATAAATAAGTACGATACATACCGTCAATATTTTAAAACCAGGCCCTTTAGAAATACCCTTCGAGGCATTGTAGATCTTCACCCCACTACATTTTAAAAAGTAAGAAGTTATTTTTTTGCATATTTATAAGTTAATGTATTCAAAATCAACATAAGCTACTACCTACTTTGTCACAATAGTTTTCCATGTATCATCTCGGTTCCTGTTAGACGTAGAATCCAATAAATATATCATATTCTTATCTTCGTTGACGATTGTCAAGATCCAATGGTACCTGAAAAAATAAAATTACAACATTGACTATCATGAAGTAGAAATCTATAAATAACTAAATTCTTACCCAGTGTTGTATGGGATGAGGCAGATGATATCTCTACACACTGCTTCCAACTGGTCAGCAATATGTTGTGATAAGTCACGGCCATCTGTGCCAATCGGGCATGTAGGTATATTACCGGGATCCACAAACGAAAAATAATCAGCCTTGTCTTTTTTCTTCAAATCTTTGTAGAGGCGGCTGCATGATATAGATGCACAAAATTTTCAAAATATGAACAAGTGCCACAAAAAATATTATATAAATGCACAAATATTGTAAGTTAGACATATACCCCATGTAAACTAAAATTTGTCTAGCACCTATCTCCCTCATCTCCATAAAGCGTAAGATATCTTCTCTTAGCAACTGTATGCTTTTAGGACGTCCAAACATAGCGTCCTCAAACTCAATGTATATGGTATCCGATTCATTCAGCAATCTAACAACATGAGAGTAGATATACTTACACGACATGGGTAATGTTTTCTCAATTTCTTTGAAATTGTCGCGCTGACCAGGAACATCAGCAAGCGCAAATGATTGAGGTTTCCCCTTCCTCTACAATTTAAAATATTATTGATACAAGTATTTTAAAATAAAACATTGTTCGAGCAACATATCTCACAGTTGCAAACACAAATTCAAATGAAAACCTAAAGTACCTTTGTCGTTGGAAAAATAACCAACTCTTTAGGCCAACCAACAATGACTCCAACAACATCATTGATAATTGTTGGTCCAAACTTAATTGGGATCGGAAGCTGTGCTTTTTCATCTAAGACAACATCAACAGATACCTTGAAGTTCTCTTCCCCAAGTGGAACATGGTGAATCAGAACATTCGGACCTCCTTCTGATATTATTGTGCCATAAGCCACCACGTTTTCACGTTCTTTTACAGCCAGGTGACATTTTTTCCCCTTTCAAGAACAAAAAGACATGATATATTTTTATATGGAGGTGAATATAATTTAATTGACATCAAAATTCAGAGACATACAACCTTCGTATTTGAAGTGCCGCAATCATAAACGTTTTCCACATCATCTGACAATTTTGAGTCTTTCACTCCTGAGAACTTGTTTGATGCTACAGTATCAGAAGATCGATCATTGATTAATGGAATCACAGCAGCAAGTTGAGACCTCAGCATCTCCAATTCAGCTTTCAAACTTTTAGTCTCCTCCGATTGTGCTTTTACATTTTCAATCACACCTTTTGAGATTGTTTCTCTCTTCTTTCTTGGAGTTTTAAAGTATACTTGTGGTTTTACGAAACCTCCCACACCTCGAACCCTTCCATAGTGTTCTTGGCTTCCTAAGGCAGCGGTTAACACGTCATTCATTCCAGAAGATTTAAACTCTCCTTTGCCTTTCTTTTCCAACAATTCATCCTACAATTGAAGACATGACAAATCAATTCACAAACTACAGTGTTATTTATCTAGGCAATATGGCGATTGAATAAAACTAAACATTTACAATTTTTTCAGCTATTTCTGATGTCTCCAAACATGTTATGTTGCCAGATTTTTCTTCTCTAGCTTTACGCCAAAGCACAGATCTATCAACTTCCTCATCTTCAGCAACCAATTTTTTGTTCCGCTACAATTTCAAAACTCATATGTTTAATAACATGAAGAACATGCTAAAAATTACAAATAAATTGCTCTGTTTCTTACCAGTTCAGCCTCCAAGCCGATGTAACCCTTGCGAGACATTTTGTGGTGATATTTACAATGCATGGTCCGTTGTTTTTGTTTTTCATGAGTAACCTGCATCATTATATTGGCTCAGTTAAGTATTGAATTTAATAAATTCGTGAGGAAACATATCAATTATTAAAGTACCTACCATGATGGATCCAGTCTCGCATCCACAAATGCTTTCCAATCCGCTAGTGGGAGTTGATACTGACTTGGTGGAGAAATCAACTTTTCAGGATTATCTTTGTTCGGCCAAACAAATATACAAGTCAATTTGTTTTTGAAATCTCTCCACTTCTGAGATGCTGAATTCATCACAACATACTCACTTTCTGGCTAGTTCAAAGACATTCTGCAACAAAAACAGATTAGTTAGAGGTGCAAGTATGACTGTAAATTCAAATTGAAGCTTGTACTTAACAAAATCTCTTCCCACAGTTTTTGTTTTATGTTTTCTGGAACTTCAGGCCATGACTTTATACTGATTGGCACCATGGCTCTAGCAATAGAACCAATGTATGATTGTAAAGCCCTTCCATTTGCATTGTATGCTGGCCGCCCCATGTCATCATAATCAATCTTTGCTTTTTTCCCCCATATGGCAGTAGCAATTAATTTACCCATCAACGTAGGGCCTCGCTTGTTTCTCTGCACATCTACAAGATGTTTTTCTCCATTAGTAAGTATAGGGTGCTCTGCATTAGTAACTTCATTTAGTTTATCATCATGTACTCCTTGTATCATCTCAACTGTAGCATTTGTTTCCTTTTTTTTTCTTACGATCCATTGAGCCTTTTTCTACATATTTACATGAATGAAACCAATGTTAAAACCTACACAATAACATTAACCATTAAAATAACATAAACAATAATTCTAATAAGACATATATCAACATGACATAAATAATAACAGAAACAATAATAACTTAAATAATAAACATGACTTGTAAAAACCTGACATAAATAATAAACATGACATAAATAATAGCAATGAGGTTATGTTTATAGCATAACAAAACACATGACATAAAAGTGAAAGACATCATTTTTTCTTGTTCGTTTCCCAGCCACCCTCAGTTTCTGATCTAAAGTAACATTCATGAGCCGGAATACAATGAGTATCAACATCATCAATTGGTCGAGAATCTGGAATACTAGTCCAACCATCATCATCTCCCTCGTAACATCGATTTGGCACAGGGAGTACAATTGACCACCCTTTTTGTAATGGGTCATCAATATAAAAGACTTGATTGACTTGACTTGCAAGGACAAATGAGTCATTCTTGTGCCCTATTTTGTTCATATTGACCAAGGTGAATCCACATTCATCATTGTTGATTACTCCTTTGTCATTTGCAACCCACGCACACTTGAAAATAGGAACTTTAAATTGATGATAGTCCAACTCCCATATTTCTTCAATCGCTCCATAGAAAGTCACATCAGTCATCAAGGGATTCTTATCTTTGGCACTACAGACAAGCATGGTGCTAGCAACTAGAGAAACCCCACTGTTTTGGCAAACTCTCTCATCATCCCGTGCCTTTGTTTGGTATAAATTGCCATTTATCACGTAACTACTATACTTAATGACTTGCCCACGTGGACCATGAGCTAGCCATGTCAATGTTGATGTCGTTCCACCATTACAGCTATCTATTTCAGCATCCACCTGAAATTTATACAATAAGAATAGGGTGATTAAAATACTAGCTCCAAACTATTCACCGCAAAATTCATAAAGCAGATTTATCCACCTAACCTTTGCACGAAACCAGTCAATGAACTTCTTATTGTGAGCATCTTGTATCCACCTTTCATCTTTCTCTTTTTTCGGAAACATTGACTTCATAAAATATTTATGTTCACTGTGGAAATATTTATATAGCAATTTTTGTTGGATATTAAATATTGGCAATCACATGGGTGCAGAATTATAGAATAATGCAATACAGTTACATAATGTAGGGAGATACTTCTTCTGTATTTTCCAGCACAGTCAAATGTGCTTGTTGAAGGTCAACTTGTGGCACTATAATTGGTGTTTTGCATGCTAAGAAGCCAGCAATGTTTGATTTGGGATCGCGATTTGATTGAGGGACCCCAATAGGATCAAGGTCATTTAGGTATTCCGAACAAAACTCAATTGCTTCTTCGGCTGAATATCTATGAACAATGCAACCTTCAGGATTTTTTCGAATGCCTACATAACTCTTAAGCACCTTCATGGATCTTTCGAACGGGAACATCCACCGGAAGTACACTGGTCCACATAATCGAACTTCTCGAACAAGATGAACTGTTAAGTGAAGCATGACATCGAAGAAAGAAGGGGGGAAATACTGCTCCAATAAGCAGAGAGTAACAACCAAGTCAGATTGCAGCTTATCTAACTTGGCTAAATCTATCACCTTGCAACAAATATCTTTGAAGAAGAAGCATAATCTTATGATGGCATATCTAACATGTTTTGGTAACGCATAACGTATGAGTATTGGCAGGAAATGGTGCATTAGAACATGACAATCATGAGATTTCAAGCCAATCAATTTCAACTCAGACAAGGACACAAGATTTTTCAGGTTTGATGAGAAACCTTCTGAGACTTTTATATCCATTATCGACTGACAAACTTGTAACTTTTTTTTTTTTTTTGTGAATGAGCATGCAGCAGGAGGAAGATATATTCTTTTTTCACCAAATTTAGGTGCCAATTCAGGCCTAACTCCCATTTGAACCATGTCCAACCTAGCTGCCACATTGTCCTTGGTTTTTCCTTTAACATTGATCAAAGTATTAATGAGAGATTCGAAGACATTTTTCTCTATGTGCATCACATCGAGACAATGCCTAACATGCAGGTGTTTCCAATAAGGAAGATTGAAAAAAATTGATTTCTTCCAAAATTTTCTGAAATCTGTTGATCCAAAATCTTTTTCGTCTTTACTATCTTCCAAATTATTGTCCTTTGCATTCTTTCTCTTTCTACCTTTCACACTAATCTTCTTTCCGAAAACACACCTTATGTCAGAAAGCTTGTCAAAAAAAGCAAGCCCAGATAATGGTGTAGAAGATTCTCCATGTTCTTCCATACCATCAAACTCTTTCATTTACCTCCGATATGGATGAAACCGTGGTAGGAATCGTCTATGACCAACAAATGACATTTTCTTCCCATTTTCCAAATGCTTTGCACAAGTATCTTCTTTGCATACTGGGCATGCATAATAACCATGTGTAGTACATCCACTAAGGTTACCATAGGCTGGAAAGTCATTGATGGTCCATAATAAGAATGCTTTAAGAGTGAATAATTGTCTTCGATAAGCATCATAGACACCATCAACTCCATCCCACAATCGTTGCAAATCTTCAACTAACACATCAAGATAGACATCTATATCGTTTCCTGGCTATTTAGGCCCTGAAATGAGCATAGTTAGCATGATGAAATTTCTCTTCATACAAATGTTTGGAGGCAGATTATAGGTGACCAAAATAATTGGCCAGCAACTGTACCGACTACTAAGGTTGCTATAAGGATTAATGCCATCAGCTGCAAGTGCCAGGCGAAGATTTCTTGGTTCACTTTCAAATTCGGGCCAGATATGATCCACCAACTTCCAAGATGGTGAATCAGCTGGATGACTTAACTGACCGGGAACTCCTGTGGTTTCTGCATGCCATGTAAAATTTGTGGAGGTATGTAGAGATTTAAACATGCGCTTAAATCTTGGTATGGGAGGGAAATACCACAACACCTTTGCAGGAACACCTTTCTTCTCAACGTTCTTCTTGTTTAGCTTCCACCGTGACAAGCCACATTTAGGGCAGTTTACGCAGTCTTTATATTGCTTCCTATAAAGAATGCAATCATTGGAACAAGCATGAATCTTTTCACGACTCAACGCCAAACAACTCAATGTCTTTTTTACATCATACATTTTGGTTGGCAGGTTGTGATTATCTGGTAGCATATCCCCAAAATCCATTAGTAGATCGGAAAATAGAGCGTCATTCATCCCATGCTTTGCTTTGGTGTTGTATAGTTTCACAATTGCACTCAACTTTGTGTAACGCTTACATCCATTATACAAAGGTTTCTCTGCTTCATCCAAAAATTCCATAAACGCTTCTGGATTTTCTGTATAGTTATCATATGTTGCCTAACACATATTAGTGGTTTCAAAGTGTCCGTGATAGTTAACAATTGGCTCCTTGTTCGTGCTTCAATTTACTTTGTCACTTTCAGCAGACTCACCGTGCCAAATCTAATTCACATAATTTTGACTAAAACCATGGAAATAAAGATGCTCTCGAATGGACTTAGATGGTCTTTTTTTAAGATTTTTACATTTGCAACAAGGACAATGAATTAAATTGGGGTCAATATGGGGATTCTCTAAACAACCACTGATAAACAGTTCCACACCCTCCTTGTACTGTTTTGACCTTCTATCCGAGTGAATCCAAGATTTATCCATTTCAATACAGCAAAATACCAGAAATATATAACAATAAATTTGATCTAAACCTGAAAATATTACATTTAATAATGTCATTTTCAATTTAATTTGTTGAACGCAAAAAAAACGAAAGAAGACTACCTATTGATGAAAATAAAGCAACATTGGTAAGTAGACAGTTTAATCAAGAACATTAGTACAGAAAAATGGATATCTCTTCATAGCACGATTGGAAAAGCCTCAACACACTGATGCATATAAGTTAGAAAAACAAAAAAATTCGATGGAGACAATGACTAACAAACACCGTCATGTCCAGTCCTCAACACACAGTGCATATAAGTTAGAAAAATCGAAAATTAGACAATGCTTAACAAGAAGGGGACAACAAATATTTTAGACAATTTCGAAAATTAGGAACCCAGAGACAGACAACCAAGGCGACAACAAGAAATTAACCAATTATCGTTCCAATCAATAACATACCTCGGGAAACTAGTGACAGACAAAAACAGGTAAAGCAATATCGTTCCAGTCAAAATGGAGAAGAAACAAAGGCGCAGGGGACGGCGGTTATGTATCTCAGTCGCTTCTTCCGTCTCAGTGTAGCCAAGGTAATTTTTTAAGAAACCATTCAGTAATGACTTTGAAGTCATTATCCCTTAGCTATTCATTTCAGCTCTTGATTGATGAATTAAATATGTTGCCTTGATCAACACAAGTGTACTTGCTATTTTGTTGTGTTGCAGCATTGATTTTTCTATATTTTAGTATTTGACCACTGAATTATAGGTCTCGAGAGATTTCAAAAAAAATTCGGGATATCACATCCCTACCCGACTGGATCCCGAATATTCAGGATCCCGAACATTCGGGTCCGTACACTTGTCGTGTACGGGATCGGGGAAAAAAAAGATTCCCAATTTTTATCGGGACGGGGATTGGGTATGATAGTTACGGGACGAGTCTCTACCCGATCCCACCCCTATTTAATATATGATATATTTTACATGGTATTTTCGAAAATGGTGCTTTTTGAGATGATTTTACGCGCCGAGTCGTATTTTAAACCGGTAATCATTTTTTTACGAAAATAAGGACTTTTTGAAAACTCGGCTAATATTTTCGAAAACTTTCCTAAACGAAATATTTTACCTACACTATAATGGGTTTAATGGACCTATTATAATAAGGTTATTGGGCATAGATTCCTACCCAATTATTTATATCAAAAGATAAAATTTCCTAGACCCAAAACACTTCAAACCACATGTTTAAAACACTAGAAACCCAGGGCTTTTTCCACCATAAGCACACAAACACATACCACACACTTTGTAAAGCTATTCACGTGGATTTGAAGGAATTTCAGCAAGGTCTTCTCCCCCGTCTCTCCGCCAACGTTCTTCACATCAAGGATTATTTTTTGTGCGTGAAATAAGCAAAGACACGCCTTAATCTTCCCTCACTCATCATTCATACCATATTATATGTGTTAATACATGTGTGCATGAAAACATGATTTACTTTCTTATATTTTCGTTTTTATGGCATAACATGAACAAAACTTGAATTTTTATCTTTTTAAAGGCTGTCAGGTTAGGGCTATGGGAAATGAGAAATTTTAGCGTTTTTAAGGGTGGTTAAGGGCCACAGTTAAGGGCTGTACATGTAAGGCAATATATTAAAAAAAAAAATGGTTTCAATAAGATAAGGTTTTTGGTTTTGGCTTCCTAGGAGGGCGCGTGTGGAGACCCGGACGCTAATCATGCTCTTAATCATCATTTGGGACAATTTAATCAATTATAATAAACATGGTCTAAATTTTTTTTATACAGTATGAAATGCGGAACGTAATGGAATACATTCTAATATATATGTCAGTATTAAAGTAAAAGTCTTGTACTATATACAATCATTCAAACTAAGGTTTAACAACTAAATCTCAAGTGTCCAAACCTATATCTAATCAAGTCCGTAATCTCCACTCTAATCACGATCTCTCTTCATCTCCTCGACCCTGAACCTGTCCCACATGTTGCCATGCACACATACAAACACGACAACAGCCGGATAACTCCGGTGAGATATATATCCCAGTATAAATCAACAAAACATGCAATCATATAATCCATATAAAAGCATAAACATATATTAGGAATATGTATCACAATCTGAAAACATAATCAATATAAGACTGTCGATCAGACTCGTGACTCCATGGCACAGACTAGACTCAATCCTAGTCTAGGGATCTCGATTTCCAGATGTTGGCATTCCTATATCGAATATCAGTTGTGAAGGGCCTAAAACTCCTTTCTTGAAAATTTGCGGAAAATTAAAAATTTTCTTTTTAAAAGAACTTAAATGGCCTCATTCATAAAATCACTGGTGAATCAAGTTCAATATTTCAAAATATTGCAGCGGAAGAAAATTAAAGTTTTGCCAACAACAACGATTTAAAAAAATATCCAACGACTGATAAAATTGTTTGCGAAAAAAAATAACAACTGCTGCTCTGAGGTCCTCGGGTGCCACTACTGCCGACCTAAGCTGGCTCACTGGTCCCCGCCCTCGGCCCTGGCCTCTTCAGTACCTACAACAATCAAGTCTAGTGAGCCTAAAGACTCAGCATGCATATATCACAGGTAACGAGTAAAAATCTGAATTAAAATATGCATGAGTTAACATATCCTGTCCTGAGGCATACTGAAAATAATCTGTACTGAGCAATTATAATACGTGCATAACTGAACTGGAAATTACTGTAAAAATATCTGCTCCTTGGAGCCTATACTGAAATAACTGATAAAATTTTCTGTTGAGATTATGTTTTACGCCTGTGGCCACTGCACTAAGCTGAATTGATCGGTAACTGGCTACCGGGGAGGCTGAAACTGAACTGAGCTGGCCGGTCACTGGCGACCGGGTGGTACCATACTGAACTGATCGGTCACTGGCGACCGTATAAAATAACACTCCCACATAGTGAATGAACCACAAGCCATATCGCATAAATCTAAAAAAAAATCATTTTCTATTTAATGCACGTAAAATAATTAACTGGCGTAATGAAAATTCCTGTAATTTTACCAACTGGATTGGATTGGATCGTCCCCAGGCTCGCTGCAACCTAACTGTGCCATGAAAAATATGCAATAGCTTAAACTTGACCAACTATGCAATTAACGTTCAAAAGATGCGACTATGACGCCTATTGACTTCGCATTTAATCATGACTCCGAGCCAACCTGAACCGACACCGAACCGACGTATAGTCATGATTAAAGTACGCTGAAAAATCATAAAATAATGCTCCTAAAATGATAGGGTCGAAATCTAGGTGGAATGGAGGCCAAAACACGAAACGCTCTTTCGAGAGTCAATTTGGCACATTGCACCGTAAATTCTCGTACGACCTCGAAAATGATCCGAATGACAAACGGTCAAAAACATGACCTTCCCAACTCAATGAGGCACTGTCCAGTCCAAGGCTATGGGCTAAAAGCCAACCAAAAACTCGAAGGAGCCTCTGAACCGACACAGCAACTTGCTGTAATTTCCAGCAGCTGCGCAACTACAAGACTTGCGTTGGTTTCGAGACTATAGGCCATTAGGGGAGTGAACCACCAACCAGAGACTCTTACCAACATCCCAAGAAATGATTTGAACCATGGCTAAGGGCCCTAGGCCAGCCACAATCTGCATCACACCATAACTCAACCGAAGGGTCCAACCGAGAGCCAACGTGCATGCGTGTGTAGTGTTTATGCTATGATCGATGTCTCGTGCCATTCCAATGGCCATTTGATTGACCATGGCACGATCTAGACATCTAGGAGCATGATATGAACCGTGGCTAAGGGCCATAGGCCAACCAAGATCCATACCAAGCAACAAAAGAAACGAAACCATATGCTGAAAAATGGAAGGGGCCGAATGGGGAAAGGGGCTGTTTTGATCTTTTGATTAAAAACCGAGGGGCCATGGACCAAGCCACCAAAAGGGCAACTTAATCACGTCTTAGACATGCTAGGGAAGTGATCCAACCATGGCTATAGGCCCTTGGGGCAGCCAAGATCAGATCCTTCCTCCATGACAACAAACTGAATTTTCGAACGACATTTTCTGCACCTATGGGGACTTGCTGTCATTCTGAATTTCCAGCAAGCATGGGGCTGGTTTGAATGGACCAACATGGTCCTAATGCATCCTACTACATGTATATAAGCCGCCTTGGGAGCCTGGAGTCGATCCAATACCTGAAACTCACAAAACAAAAGAAACCGTGAAGCTTGCCAAGGAATTCGAAAATTCTGCATGTGTGGTTTCAAAATGTTTTGACATGGATCTTGATTTTTACTTGAATAAACATGATCATGTACTGAAAAATAAATGATAATATGACTTGATTGAGGTTTGAAAGAAATCTAGACATGCCTGGTTTCGTTTCGAAAGAAAACGAACGAAACAACGACGACGCGGCACGGAGGAGGTGGAGCGCTTCTCTTTTCTACCTTACCTTGCTCTCGATTTTTCTCTCTTCTTTTTGGCTAGGTACCTCACGATTTTTCTACTGAAAATGAGTGTGAATTCACTCTGAATTTTCGAAAAGGAGAGGGGGGGAAAAATGGTTATGAGGGGTGAGGAGAAGGGTGCACAATATAAGGAAGAATCAAGACCAAGTCCACTCCCCTTTGAATTTTAAATTTTGAATTGATATCAAATGAGTTGGTGGATGCTTCTAGGAGGTAGTGGCCGAAATTTTGCTTATTTTCTAGTCTAGGATATGTCCATTAATTAATTAAATTGTGCTCCCAAAAATCCTAGAATTATCCTACTAATTACATGCAAAGAATTGGTCAAAGTTGATGAGTTGGAAAATGAATCTTCTAGCACTAAGGGTGGCCGAAAAATCATGATAAAATAAAGGGAAATGTTGATTATCTAGTCAACTAATAATCCTTGAAAGCCTTACTAATCCTTTAAATAATTTTAGTGAGCTAACCCCTTAATTTAATAACTTAAATGAGTTCATTTCTTAATCACCTCAAATAATTAAATTACATCCTCAAACCTCCCTTTCTAACTTAAATGAACTTACTTGCTAGCTAAATTAACTTCTGGAAATATTTCTCGAATCTTAAATTCTATCTCAAAACTCCAACTCCGGTCCGGCCTCACTGAAATAACTGAAATGCTAAAAAATCAAACTACTGAACTGAAATAATAAAATAATTAACTTCAAATAAATGCATCATGCAATGAAGTCAATTAAATTTAAGAAAACCTAGAATTATGCATGGCTTATACGTCTACTGATTTACGGGTTCTACAATCCTCCCCCCCTTAAATAAATTTCGTCCTCGAAATTAGAACTCACCGAAAAACTCAGGGTATCGACTTCTCATCTCCGGCTCAGACTCCCACGTAGCTTCCTCCTCTGAATGGTTGAGCCATTTGACTTTGACTCGCTTAACCAACTTGTTCCGAAGTTTCTTCTCCTGTCTGTCTAGGATCTGCACGGGTCTCTCCTCATAAGATAAGTTCGGAGTAAGCTGCAACGGCTCTAAATTCAGCACATGCGAAGGATTTGCCATATACTTCCTCAGCATGGAGACGTGAAAGACATTGTGTACTCCGGCCAGATTCGGCGGAAGAGCCACACGATACGCTAGCGTCCCAACTCTGTCAAGGATCTCAAACGGTCCAATGTATCTCGGACTGAGCTTCCCTTTCTTGCCAAATCTCATGACACCCTTCATAGGTGCCACTTTCACGAAGACATGATCGCCCACTGCAAACTCTAACTCTCTCCTCCGCTGATCGGCATAACTCTTCTGTCGGCTCTGAGCAGTCCTCATTCTATCACGAATCTTGACTACTACCTCTGCTGCCTGCTGAACAATCTCTGGACCCAACTCTGCTCTCTCTCCTACTTCATCCCAATGAACAGGAGATCTACACTTGCGGCCATACAACGCTTCATACGGAGCCATACCTATAGACGACTGGAAACTGTTGTTATAGGTGAACTCTACCAATGGTAAGTTCGACTCCCAACTCCCAGAGAAATCAATGACGCAAGCACGGAGAAGATCCTCTAAGATCTGAATAACTCGCTCCGACTGTCCATCTGTCTGCGGATGGAAAGCTGTGCTAAACAGCAACTTCGTACCCATAGTCGAATGCAAACTCTTCCAAAACGAGGAAGTGAATCTGGGATCTCTGTCGGATACGATAGAAACTGGAATACCATGGAGTCGGACTATCTCTCGGATATACAGCTCTGCATACTGAACCATGGTGAAAGTCATCTTAATAGGCAAGAAGTGCGCTGATTTGGTAAGACGATCTACAATCACCCAGATAGCATTCGATCCTCTGGCTGACCTCGGCAATCCGGTCACAAAGTCCATGGTAATGTTCTCCCACTTCCACTCGGGAATAGGAAGAGGCTTGAGCAAACCTGCTGGTCTCTGATGCTCGGCCTTCATTAACTGGCAAGTCAGGCACTCGGATACAAAACGCCTGATGTCCTTCTTCATCCCTGGCCACCAATACAATAGCTGCAGATCTTTGTACATCTTCGTACTCCCAGGGTGAATGGAGTACGGGGACGTATGGGCCTCTGATAAGATGTCTGCTCGGATAGAATCACTGCTGGGAACCCATATCCTATCTCGGTATCTCACAATACCGTCGCTGACTGAATACAAAACACTGTCCTTGGCTTCATCTCTCTTCTTCCACTGTGCCAACTGCTCATCTGCTGCCTGACCGCTGCGAATACGGTCAATAAGAGAGGACTGGATAGTCAAGGTAGATAAACGAGAAACTCTACCTCGAGGATAAGTCTCAAGATCAAACCTCTGCATCTCAATCTGAAGAGGTTTCTGCATCGTCAAATGAGCCATCACTGCGACTTTCCTGCTCAAAGCATCCGCAACTACATTAGCTTTACCCGGGTGGTAGCTAATGTCACAATCGTAGTCTTTCACAAGCTCCAACCAACGCCTCTGACGCATGTTCAGCTCCTTCTGCGTAAAGAAATACTTGAGGCTCTTATGGTCGGTAAAGATCTGACACTTCTCTCCATACAGATAGTGCCTCCAAATCTTCAAAGCAAAAACTACGGCCGCTAACTCCAGATCATGGGTAGGGTAATTCTTCTCGTGGATTTTCAGCTGTCGAGAAGCATACGCTATCACTCTCCCATGCTGCATCAAAACTGCACCTAAACCAAGCTTCGAAGCATCGGTATAAAGGACAAACTCGCCGGATCCTGACGGTACAGCCAAAACGGGTGCTGAGATAAGAGCTTGCTTCAAAGTATCGAAGCTCTTCTGACACTCCTCGCTCCACACAAACTTTACATTTTTCTTGGTCAGTGCTGTGAGTGGAACGGCGATGGATGAGAATCCCTGAATGAACTTCCTGTAATATCCTGCTAGCCCAAGAAAACTGCGGATCTCTGATGCATTCTGAGGCACAACCCAATCTCTGACTGCTGCAACTTTCGCCGGGTCTACCTCAATGCCACTGCTAGAAACAATGTGGCCCAAAAACGCCACCTTCTCTAACCAGAATTCGCACTTACTGAACTTTGCGAATAATTTGTGCTTCTGCAATGTCTGCAACACTGTGTTCAGATGTCGGCTGTGCTCCTCCCGATTCTTGGAGTAGACGAGAATGTCATCTATGAACACTATCACAAACTGGTCGAGGTACGGCTGAAATACGCGATTCATTAGATCCATGAAGATCGCTGGCTCATTCGTCAGACCGAACGGCATCACAAGGAACTCGTAGTGACCATAACGAGTCCTGAAAGCTGTCTTCGAAACATCAGCATCTCTCACCCTCAACTGGTGATAACCGGAACGCAGATCTATCTTGGAGAAAATCGAAGCTCCCTGCAACTGGTCAAACAGATCCTCAATCCTCGGCAGTGGGTATTTATTCTTCACTGTAACCCTGTTCAACTCCCGGTAGTCAATGCAAAGCCTCATCGAGCCATCCTTCTTTTTCACAAATAAGACTGGCGCGCCCCATGGAGAAAAGCTCGGGCGAATGAACTCCTTGTCGAGAAGTTCCTGGATCTGCTTCTTAAGCTCTGCCATCTCTGTCGGTGCAAGACAGTACAGCGCTTTGGATATCGGAGCCGTACCTGGCATAAGCTCAATGGAAAACTCCACCTCTCTCTCTGGTGGCATACCAGAGACGTCTTCGGGAAAAACGTCTAAGAAATCTCTGACAATCGGAACATCTGAAGCTGACTGGATGGGTTCCTCGGGGACATATAAAAAGGTCGCTAGAAATGCCCGACACCCTCTATGCATGAGTTTCCTAGCCTGAACATAAGGAATAATGCGCGGTAAAGGAAAGTACCTGTCCGGCTCAAATAAGAACTGCTCCATTCCAGGCGGTCGGACAAGAACGGATCTCCGCTGGAAGTCTATCAACACTCTATTCCTCAATAGCCAGTCCATCCCTAGGATGATGTCAAATTCCGGCATCGGTAGCACAATCAGATCCGCATAAACAAGATTACCGTGCAGCTCAAGGTCTATATCTCGGATAACATTGGTAGCTGCCATCTCCTCGCCTGACGGCAACACTACTGAAAAGGCTGTATCTAGCCCAATGGTCTGGATCTTCAGAAATTTTGCAAAGACCTCCGAAATAAACGAGTGGGTGGCCCCTGAATCTATCAAGGCCTTGGTAGCGGAACCAGATATAAAAATTCTCCCTGTCAACAACATAGTCTCCGGGTTGGTTTCCGCGGCATGGAGAGCAAAAACTCTGCCTTGGGTAGGCAGATTCCTCTGAGGGCACTGCAGCAACATGTGGTCTGGACTGCCACACTTAAAACACTTTCCTGAGCCAGCCATACATGCTCCAGGATGGCGACGTGAGCACCTGGGACAGACTGGGTGCTCCTGAGTCCTCGGGGCTGGGCGTCCCCGCTGCTGCTGCTGCTGGCCTCGGTTCCTGGGCGGTCCATGAAAAGGCCTCTTATTCTGCTGTTGATGCTGATGAGGAGGAGGGCGGTGCGGTGCCTGGACTGGGCGCTTGCCCTGGCGATCCCTCTCGATATCCCGCAGATCCTGCTCTGCGGCTAAGGCCTTGGAGACGGCAATCTCATAAGTAGCAGGGTCAGATACCCTAACATCCCGGCGCAAGATCGGCCGTAAACCCACCAGGAAGTGCATCAGCTTGGCTCTGGCATCATTCGCTATCAGGGGCACAAAGTGACAGCCCCTCTCGAACTTACGGATAAACTCCGTAACCGACATATCCCCCTGTCTCAGACTCATGAACTCGGTGGTCAGCCTGGTGCGAACCTCCTCAGCAAAATACTTGGGGTAGAAAACCTCCGTAAAGCGGGTCCAAGAAAGTGTAGCCAATGTCAGGGCTACCGAAGCTCCTTCCCACCATAAGCGGGCGTCTCCAGTGAACAAGTAGGTGGCACATCGGACTCGGTCTGCGTCCCCCAGCTCCATAAAATCGAAGATAACCTCGAGGGATTTGATCCATCCCTCGGCAACCCATGGGGTCAGATGCCCAGAGAACTCCTTCGGGCGCATCTTCATGAATCGCTCATAAACAGACTCGGGCCCTGTCGGCCTGGCTGCGGCTGCGGCTGCGGCATTGCCCCCCGCAAACTGTGCGAAGAACTGTGCCATCCCAGCTAACATCTGGGCACTCATGTCCGGTGGGGGCGGTGGAGGAGGTGGTAGGTCTCCATCTGGTCTACGCTCCTCCCTGTCTTCTCGGCGAGGCTCCTCCTCTCTGTTGCGCTCTAAAATGCGTCTAGGGGGCATACTGTTCCAGCATAACCCATACGTAACTAACATGCATAATTCCATACTTTATTTTAAATGAACACTGAAATACTGAAAATCTGGAAGCATGCTGACAAACTAATTCATGCTTTAACTAAAATGCTGAACAAAATGCTGAACTGAAAAACTTACAGACCAAAGGCGTGGCTTCGTGAGCTTCTCGCGGTCAGTAGTAGTGAAACCCTATACAAACCACCGCTCTGATACCAACTGTGAAGGGCCTAAAACTCCTTTCTTGAAAATTTGCGGAAAATTAAAAATTTTTCTTTTTAAAAGAACTTAAATGGCCTCATTCATAAAATCACTGGGGAATCAAGTTCGATGTTTAAAATAATAGCAGCGGAAGAAAATAAAGTTTTGCCAACAATAACAATTTAAAAATTATCCAACGACTGATAAAATTGTTTGCGGAATAACAACTGCTGCACTGAGGTCCTCGGGTGCCACTACTGCCGACCCAAGCTGGCTCACTGGTCCCCGCCCTCGGCCCTGGCCTCTTCAGTACCTACAACAATCAAGTCTAGTGAGCCTAAAGACTCAGCATGCATATATCACAGGTAACGAGTAAAAATCTGAATTAAAATATGCATGAGTTAACATATCCTGTTCTGAGGCATACTGAAAATAATCTGTACTGAGAAATTATAATACGTGCATAACTGAACTGGAAATTACTGTTAAAATATCTGCTCCTTGGAGCCTGTACTGAAATAACTGATAAAATTTTCTGTTGAGATTATGTTTTACGCCTGTGGCCACTGCACTAAGCTGAACTGATCGGTAACTGGCTACCGGGGAGGCTGAAACTGAACTGAGCTGGCCGGTCACTGGCGACCGGGTGGTACCATACTGAACTGATCGGTCACTGGCGACCGTATAAAATAACACTCCCACATAGTGAATGAACCACAAGCCATATCGCATAAATCTCAAAAATAATCATTTTCTATTTAATGCACGTAAAATAATTAACTGGCGTAATGAAAATTCCTGTAATTTTACCAACTGGATTGGATTGGATCGTCCCCAGGCTCGCTGCAACCTAACTGTGTCATGAAAAATATGCAATAGCTTAAACTTGACCAACTATGCAATTTACGTTCAAAAGATGCGACTATGACGCCTATTGACTTCGCATTTAATCATGACTCCGAGCCAACCTGAACCGACACCGAACCGACGTATAGTCATGATTAAAGTACGCTGAAAAATCATAAAATAATGCTCCTAAAATGATAGGGTCGAAATCTAGGTGGAATGGAGGCCAAAACACGAAACGCTCTTTCGAGAGTCAATTTGGCACATTGCACCGTAAATTCTCGTACGACCTCGAAAATGATCCGAATGACAAACGGTCAAAAACATGACCTTCCTAACTCAATGAGGCACTGTCCAGTCCCAGGCTATGGGCTAAAAGCCAACCAAGAACTCGAACGAGCCTCTGAACCGACACAGCAACTTGCTGTAATTTCCAGCAGCTGCGCAACTACAAGACTTGCGTTGGTTTCGAGACTATCGGCCATTAGGGGAGTGAACCACCGATCAGAGACTCTTACCAACATCCCAAGAAATGATTTGAACCATGGCTAAGGGCCCTAGGCCAGCCACAATCTGCATCACACCATAACTCAACCGAAGGGGTCCAACCGAGAGCCAACGTGCATGCGTGTGTAGTGTTTATGCTATGATCGATGTCTCGTGTCATTCCAATGGCCATTTGATTGACCATGGCACGATCTAGACATCTAGGAGCATGATATGAACCGTGGATAAGGGCCATAGGCCAAACAAGATCCATACCAAGCAACAAAAGAAACGAAACCATATGCTGAAAAATGGAAGGGGCCGAATGGGGAAAGGGGCTGTTTTGATCTTTTGATTAAAAACCGAGGGGCCATGGACCAAGCCACCAAAAGGGCAACTTAGTCATGTCTTAGACATGCTAGGGAAGTGAACCAACCATGGCTATAGGCCCTTGGGGCAGCCAAGATCAGATCCTTCCTCCATGACAACAAACTGAATTTTCGAACGACATTTTCTGCACCTATGGGGACTTGCTGTCATTCTGAATTTCCAGCAAGCATGGGGCTGGTTTGAATGGACCAACATGGTCCTAATGCATCCTACTACATGTATATAAGCTGCCTTGGGAGCCTGGAGTCGATCCAATACCTGAAACTCACAAAACAAAAGAAACCGTGAAGCTTGCCAAGGAATTCGAAAATTCTGCATGTGTGGTTTCAAAATGTTTTGACATGGATCTCGATTTTTACTTGAATAAACATGATCATGTACTGAAAAATAAATGATAATATGACTTGATTGAGGTTTGAAAGAAATCTAGACATGCCTGGTTTCGTTTCAAAAGAAAACGAACGAAACAACGACGACGCGGCACGGAGGAGGTGGAGCGCTTCTCTTTTCTACCTTACCTTGCTCTCGATTTTTCTCTCTTCTTTTTGGCTAGGTACCTCACGATTTTTCTACTGAAAATGAGTGTGAATTCACTCTGAATTTTCGAAAAGGAGAGGGGGGGAAAAATGGTTATGAGGTGTGAGGAGAAGGGTGCACAATATAAGGAAGAATCAAGACCAAGTCCACTCCCCTTTGAATTTTAAATTTTGAATTGATATCAAATTAGTTGGTGGATGCTTCTAGGAGGTAGTGGCTGAAATTTTGCTTATTTTCTAGTCTAGGATATGTCCATTAATTAATTAAATTGTGCTCCCAAAAATCCTAGAATTATCCTACTAATTACATGCAAAGAATTGGTCAAAGTTGATGAGTTGGAAAATGATTCTTCTAGCACTAAGGGTGGCCGAAAAATGCATGATAAAATAAAGGGAAATGTTGATTATCTAGTCAACTAATAATCCTTGAAAGCCTTACTAATCCTTTAAATAATTTTAGTGAGCTAACCCCTTAATTTAATAACTTAAATGAGTTCATTTCTTAATCACCTCAAATAATTAAATTACATCCTCAAACCTCCCTTTCTAACTTAAATAACTTACTTGCTAGCTAAATTAACTTCTGGAAATATTTCTCGAATCTTAAATTCTATCTCAAAACTCCAACTCCGGTCCGGCCTCACTGAAATAACTGAAATGCTAAAAAATCAAACTACTGAACTGAAATAATAAAATAATTAACTTCAAATAAATGCATCATGCAATGAAGTCAATTAAATTTAAGAAAACCTAGATTATGCATGGCTTATACGTCTACTGATTTACGGGTTCTACATCAGTAATAGAAGAAACTCCAATTCTATCCACTTCGATATAACCAAATATCCGGTGTCTTGACCTATCCGTCACAGACTTTGGCACTATCGCCAATTCACTATCTTGTGACAATGTGCAATGTGCCAGTGACGATTCCATCACCATCGGCACTTATGTCACAAGATCACTCGTCTAATACTCATCTAATACATACTTCTATAAATCAATAGAAAAAGCATATCAATTCAAAGAATTGTAAATAATAACAATAAGTATGTGATTTAGGGAAACTCAAGTATATCCTACTCAAGTCGTTCTCCCAGTACCACATTGACTTATACATTTCT
Source organism: Primulina tabacum (assembly GCF_025594145.1). Classification (NCBI taxonomy): domain Eukaryota; kingdom Viridiplantae; phylum Streptophyta; class Magnoliopsida; order Lamiales; family Gesneriaceae; genus Primulina; species Primulina tabacum. The sequence goes on along the minus strand of NC_134557.1, from coordinate 12,396,678 downwards.
CTTATTGCAATTCTGATGTCGTTCCTGTCTGGAATTCACAGTCTGTCAACCCTCAATCTGGTAATGACAATATCAATAATATCATATCAATATACTGCTCAAATAAATACCAATCTGATCAATCAGGATTCAACTCAAAATCAATGGCATAACGACGTAATCTTGATATTCCCGTCAATACAATCTCAACCGATATTAATTACAATCCATAACCAATATCCAATACAATCGGTAATCAATCAACAATCCATATTTGTCCAATATCAATCAATATATTCTGGAAAATCATAACAATTCCATAATCAATCTATTTCTTAATCTGACTTCGATTATACGATGCTCTAACATGTCAAGAACATCATATATGAATCCTATTCAGTTATGACAATAGCATAATATCAAATGATATCAGAAATTAATCAAACTTACGGCCTGTAATAGCTGTCAACGATAGGATCACAGTATTGAAGTCATATTATAATTCAGACGCACAGATTTTGCACGATTGAAACTTGAAGCACAAGAAGCTACACTTTCTCCCAGAACTCTCGTTCCCTTCTTCCTTGTTATCTGATAGGTTTAGGTGCTTGTTGTATATATATATATATATATATATATATATATATATATATATATTGCATGTTCAAGGGGCAAGTGGCTTCACATATGTACTGCACGTCTCGCGCATATGCGCGAGACAATATGTCTCGGCGCGTGCCTACACGGCAGCTCGCGCATATGCGCGCCCTCACTCGGCGCATATGCGCGAGGCCCTTGTTCATTCTTCACAACTCTCGGGTACCCTCGCGCACATGCGCGGATTCATGTCGCGCATATGCGCGAGGTGCTCTGCCTGCCTCGCGCATATGCGCCCGGCAGGGTCGCGCATATGCGCCCGGCAGGGTCGCGCATATGCGCGAGGTCTTTTCCTCGCACATAATCCCAACTTCTTTCCGGCTTCCCCGGTCTGATCCATTCAGTCTATAATCACATCAATTAATCAACTAATCATTTCAGATTACAGTAATCAAAATCTCGGGCATTACAGTTTCTCCCCCTTAAGATACGATTTCGTCCCCGAAATCACAGGCAATTCAAATCATATCAATAAGAAGGTATAATAGAAACTGAATAGAAAACTCACATCAATGAAATAACCCGGGGAATCTCTGTCTCATGTCTGACTCAGTCTCCTAGGTAGCTTCTTTGACACCGTGACGACACCACTAAACTTTCACAAGCGGAATTGTCTTTGTTCAGAGCTGCTTTTCCTTTCGATCGAGAATCTGAATCGGTTTCTCGAAGTAACTCAGTGTCTAATCCAGTTCGGCCTCGTCCGGCTGGATAATATGTGAAGCATCTGGCAGGTTTTTCTGTAGTAACGATACATGAAAACATCATGTATCCCAGATAAAGAAGGCGGCAATGCGAGTCGATAGGCACGATCTCCTATCTTCTCGAGAATCTCGTACGGCCCAATAAATCGTGGAGACAACTTCCCTTTATTGCCAAATCTGACAACTCCTCTGAAAGGTGAAATCTTCGAAAATACTTTGTCTCCTGCCTCAAATACCAACAGTCGTCGTCTGATGTTGGCATATTGGCTTGTCTGTCCTGTGCTGCCTTCATTTTTTTTTGTATCAGCTTCACTTTTTCAGTCATATCTCTGATCATATCAGGTCCAGTCTCAGGAACTTCAAAGATATCATCCCAATAAAGAGGGGATCGACATTTCTTCCGGTACAACGCCTCGAAAGGAGCCATCTCAATACTCGTCTGGTAGCTGTTGTTGTACGAAAACTCACAAAGTGGCAATGCATCTTGCCAGTTAGTGCTAAAATCAAGCACCACAGCTCTAAGCATATCCTCTAGTGTCTGAATCGTCCGCTCTGACTGTCCGTCAGTCTGAGGATGATATGCGGTACTCAGATGTAACTTCGTACCTAGAGCCTGCTGCAAACTCTGCCAGAGTTTGTCTATTCCTGAATGGAAATGGGATCGCATTTCCATGGATTTTGTGACGCAGTTACCGAGATCCTCCATAGGTTGTGATGCGATTTGGGTCGTGATTGATCGATTGACCAAATCTGCATGCTTTATTCCATATAAGATCGGCCAGATGGTCATGTCTGTATGTCATCTTATATGGAATAAAGCATGCACATTTGGTCAATCGATCAATCACGACCCAAATCGCATCACAACCTATGGAGGATCTCGGTAACTGCGTCACAAAATCCATGGAAATGCGATCCCATTTCCATTCAGGAATAGACAAACTCTGTAACAATCCTCCTGGTTTCTTTCTGCTTTCACCTGTTGGCAATTCAGACATTTGGCACGACAAAAAAAGTGTTGTATCTTACTTTAAATTTTCGGGTGCAAGTGCTTCATTCATAACAATGGTAAGATTACTTAACGGCCTTCGATGTTAAATCAGATGAAGGATTATTCTTAGGATATTCATATGTTAGTAAAGTATATAGAATTTTCAATAAACGCACTCTAAATGTTGAAGAATACATACATGTTGTGTTTGATGAAAATGTGCTAACTGATAAGCCAAACGATCCAGCTGAGCTAATTAATCGCCTAATAATATAAGTTTGGAGGATGACAATGAAGATGAAAATCATATTGTCAAAAATTCCCTTCAAACACCATAACCAGAAGTGGTGGAACTACCAGTTGGATATGATACAGTTCTTGATAATCTTTTTAATAATCAGCTATTAAATATTCAACCTCAAACTGATGTTATCCCAACTGAAGCAGAAGAAACTAGTCAGTTACAAACTGAACCAGTCTTGCCAACGATTCATGCAGATCCAAATTACATATGGAGCAGGAACCATCCTCAGGATTTGGTATTATGTAACTCATCTGATCCGATGAAAACCAGAAATCAGATGTTAAATTTATTTATTCATTCTGCTTTTATATCGCAACTCGAACCAAAGAAAATCGAAGAAGCTCTAGCTGATCCCAGTTGGATCATTGTTATGCAAGAAGAGCTTAATCAGTTTACACATAACAATGTCTGGACATTAGTTCCAAGACCCATTTCAAAATCTATTATAGGTACCAAGTGGGTATACTGGAACAAACTGAATGAAGATGGTTCAATTGTGTGCAATAAAGCAAGACTGGTAGAACAAGGATACAAACAAAAGGAATGAATAGATTATGACAAGACTTATGCTCCAGTTGCTAGACTGGAAGCAATCAGGATATTCCTAGCCTTTGCATCCCACAAAAACTTCAAAGTATACCAGATGGATGTCCAAAAGTTCATTTCTGAACGGTCAGTTGCAAGAATAAATGTATGTAGAACAGCCTCCAGGTTTTGTTAACAAATTATTTTTTATTCATGTTTATCATTTAAACAAAGCTGTATATGGTCTAAAACAAGCCCCTCAAGCATGGTATGAGACCCTATCAAAATTATTAATTGATCATGATTTTACAGTAGGAAGAGTTGATAAAACACTATTCAAATTTATCAAGAAAGATCACCCATTAATTGTTAAGCTTTATTTTGATGATATCATATTTGGGTCAATCAACCCCAAATTATGTGATAAGTTTGCTAAGCTGATGCAGTAGAAATTCGAGATGAGCATTATGGGTGAATTGATATTCTTCTTAAGATTGCGAGTGAAGCAACTGGAGACTTGTATTTTTATCAGCCAGACCAAATATACGAAGTAATTGCTGAAGAAATTTGGTATGGAAACATGTTCAGCTGCATCCACTCCTTTGAGCTCATCAGTTAAACTAAACAAAGATGAAGGGGGAATATCAGTTGAGATAACACTATACATAGTTTTAATAGGTTCTTTATTATACCTAATTGCTAGTCGTCCTGATATAATGTTTGCTATTTTTTATGTGCTAGATTTCAAGCTAATCCTAAACAATCGCATTTCTTAGCTACCAAACGTATATTGAGATATCTAAAAGGCACACAGAATGTGGGCTTATGGTATGCTAAGGACTCATCTTTCAATTTATTTGGTTATTCAGATGCAGACTATGCAGGATGTAATCTTGATCGTAAAAGTACAAGTGGATCATGTCAGTTTCTAGGAGACAGACTGATCTCATGTTCAGCAAAAATCAAACATCTATCGCTACTTCCACAACTAAAGCTGAGTATTTAGCTGCTAGAAATTGTTGTGCTCAACTGCTCTAAATTCAGCAACAATTGAAAGATTATGGAGAAATAGCTGAAGAGTCACCGATCTTCTGTAACAACACCAGCTCCATTGCAATTACCTACAATCTAGTTCTTCACTCCAGAACCAAGTACATTGATGTCAGACATCACTTCATCAGAGACCATGCTATCAAGAAGAACATCAGACTGGAATATATTTCAATTTAACAACAAGCAGTTGATATCTTCACGAAGCCACTACCAGAGACTAAGTTTTCTTACTTAGAAATATTTTAGGGCTTATTGATTTATCTTAAATGTTTAATTTATGGGGAATATTGAATTTCAATAAGTCAACTGATTAGACAGCAGTCAGTTGTTCATAAACTGAACTGAATCAGTTTCGAACTGATCAGTTGGTTTATGAAAAAGTGATCTTATCCCATATGTTGACAAACTTTAATTCGTTTTAAATTCCTTAATTAAAATCGTGACCTAGTACATATTATCTATTTAAATTTTAAATTCCAAACGTCTTTCCATTTTTATCTAACTGCTCAAACCAGTTACTAAATTTAAATGTCCAACGGTTGAAAATCTTACTTATTTGGTCAAAACCTCTCATGGACTGCCAAGTGTCCAAAATATGAATGGTCACGAATATAAATAGAAATTGCCTCTCAAAAATTGACACACCATTTCCAAAGCTTAAAAACTTTCGTATTCTCAGAGCAAATCACTTGTGATCTTCTCCTTTTTCAGCAAAAACCAATCGAATGGCATCTCAGACGCCTGCTAATCTCTCCAACGCTGTTTCAATCGATCTTTGCACACTCTGAAGAATTAGTTTGCAACAAGTTTGAAAAGATCGAAGCATCTCTGCTTCGTACCTTCCTATGGTTGGCAACCAGGAAATCTACTCTACTGAAATCCTTGTCATTTACGAATCTAGCTCAGTTACTGATGATGGAAAGATTCAAATGAAGGTGAATGACCACGTTCTGATCGTAGATGAAGAATTATTTAGGAGCTTGTTTCAACTCCCAACTGAAGGCCTCTCAAGCTTATCAGAAGTCTCTGATGCTGCTATTGAAGAGATGTAGACCACTCTATCTACAACTAGGTAAAAGATCAAAGTGTCTGACCCCAAGAAAGAACTGAAGCCAGAATACCAGCAGCTGGCTGACACTGTTGCCAAGGGACTTCTAGAAAAGGCAGGAACTTTTGCTGCCCTTACTCTCGAGAAATTTCATGTTATGACTGCTATTGTCAAGGGGATAAATATAAACTGGTCATCAATCCTCTTTACAATCATGAAGACATTGGTGCAGACTTCGAAGCAGTCCAAAGTCTTTGCACTTCAGCTGAGCAGGCTCGTTGAGGACTCAGGGATACTTCCAGTACCCTCCTCCTCACTTATCAAGTTCAAGATCTTTACAGCCTCCAATGTGCAGCTGAAGAAGACTGGGTGGACAAGTCAGCAGCAAAGGTTAAGAAAATTGACAAGATCAAACCAGCTGCTGCCCCCAAGTCAAAAAGAAAACTTGTTATTTCTACAAGTGATTCGGAGAAAACTCATTCTCTTGTGTTGTTGAAGAAACCGTGGTCGCGGAAAACCAAGCCAACTGTTACTCTTGGAGCTCTTCTTGAGCTCAAAATGTTGCCTTCATAAGCTGAACAACCTCTCCAAGCTGTTCCAATTCAATCGATTCAGCCAGCTGTCCCACCGAAACATAAGACCGCGGCTGACTATCCCTCCGCAATCATAATTGATTTCAGAGAGAAGTTGAAACTGACAGAAATCCCAAATCATGTAACAACTGCTGTTCAACCTACAGTACTACCTCCAGCAAGCTCAAAAGGCGTAATTATCAGAGAAGATGTGGACACAACTAGTTCAGCAGTGGACTTGCTCACGCCCTAACTGATCCTAAGGTCAAGGAAAAAATGATTGAGGAACCAAGACCCAGCAATGTCATTCAGGTGCAAATTGATCTTATTATGCAAAATATCAATGAGCATGCTGAACTGAACCCGAAACACTACGATGAATGGGTAAACTTCCGGATATTTACCCCTTCCAAAAAGCTAAAGAAGAAGAAATTTTTGGAGAAGTTCATCTCCTTGGAATCAACTGTCATAAAGGCATTCAAAGCCACTACAATCGCCCAAGCCATAGAAAAAAGATCATATTTGTAACGTCCCAAAAATTTGAAGGTCCACGTGAACCACATGCATGCATGCAATTTGTCAAATTTCTTTTGTATTTTAATGCATTAAATGCATGTTTATTTCTTGGATATGTGGTTTATTTCAGTTTATTAAAGTTTCATGCATAAGGGCTTTTATTCGTTTTCACTGCTCGAACGAAGAACGGAGACCGGGACAATTAAGAAAAATGTTTTTATTAAATAATTATCTTTAATTATTTAATATATGATGTAAATAAGTGAGATTTTCGAAAATGGGCCTTGGTGGGGTATTTTTACTCGTCGGGTCATATTTTTAACTGGTACGCAAATTTTAGGAAGTCATGGGACTTTTTGAGGGTTCGAACAATATTTTCTAAAACGTACCTAAATGAAATATTTTTCGGGAATGTTTTTGGGCTTAATGGGAGTATTTTATTGCATAATGGGCCTAAAATTTTAACCTCTTTAATTTTAATTAAAGACTCATTGACACTTAATATTATAACTTAAACTCCTTAATTAAACCCTAAACCTAATTTTCACTTGGTGGTCGCCCCTTCCCTCATTCAGAAGTAGCAACCTCTCAAAAATTACAGCAACCATTCGATAACTCCCTCAAAAGTTTCAAAGAAATCATCCCTCTTCGCTCCAGTGCTCGTTCTACGCGATTATCTCAAAGGTTTCAAGTGTAAATACGTAAAGGCACGCCCTATACCTCTTTTTTCTAATCAATCACATCATGATATGTGTTTTTTTGAATGGTTTTTGCTTGATATTATACAAATATTTCATTGTGCATTGAGTTTACATGATTTTTTACACGAAAATATGCATATTTTATGCCATGATGCTCATGATTTGATATGGTTGAAGGGCTGCCGGATCTTTGACGTTTAAGGATCATTTTAAAGCAATTTTTAAGGAACTCTAAAGGGTATATCATGTCTGGATTGAGGAAGGTAGGGCCGAAATGGTTCTAGGGTTCGAATGCTTGGAATCGGGTGACGGGAGAGGGCAGTCGTGCATGGCTCGTTCTAGGCACTGGTTCAAGCCATGAGGGGTCTGTGTCATGGCTGGGAATGGTCCATGGTCAGTTGGTAGAATGGCTAGGCTTGGACCGAAGCAAGGAGACGATTTGGAGAAAAAAAATGGTGGCTAGATCAAGTATTCATGGGGAATCGAGTGGTGCGCATGCTTGAGGTTGAGGGTTGTGGTTAGGTCGGTCAAGGAGGGTCCAGAGGTGGGCTAGGAAGAGTTGGTTCAGGTATGTCCCCGTTGGTTTGGTATAGGATCGAGATTTTGAGGGTTTAGTGCACTAGGTTTCGGTTCGTTTTGGTGCAAGAAAATCCAGCAATTTTCAGGTGTTATTCGAGGGTCTTAAGTGGGCTGGTGTAGATATTTTAAAGGCTGGTAGGGTATCATTGAGGCATGGTTTAAGCTTGGAAAGTTTTTGATAAGTTTCGAGTTGATTCGGACTAAAACCAGGACCCCGGTCCAAGTTTTAAAACGAATCATATAAGTTATGAAACGGGCTCAAGTTTACGTCTAAGGTATGATTATAAATATTTTTTGATGTGTTTTAAGGTGTTTTGTTGACTTTGGGTTGAAATTTTGAGGTTCAGGGGTAAAATGGTCAACTAGGGTTTGTAGGGCCAAAATGGTCATTTTGCACTCAGGTCAAGTTAGCAGTCTGACAGCGCTCTGATCACAAATTGACATGTTTTAAATGCATACGTTATCATGGACATGACTTTTTATGTAAATATGAAAAATACGTTGTATGCTTGATTTTAAGAAAAATTACGTATATACATGATTTTTATAAGTGATGAATATGTTGACATATTTTGAAGGATGAGAGTTGGTTGTGACTAATACGAACACGAATAAGAATAAGATGACATGTAAGGCCAAGGTCAGTGGATGTGTAATATTGTAACGTATCGTATTTTGAACTACTTGAAATTTGCTGAAAATAAAAATTTTCTTAAATCAATAATAAATCTTCAAATTGCGTTAAAATAATCTGCTCATCTGAAAGTATTTGAAATAAAAACAATTACAATCGAAGTGTGCAAAAAGGTAAAAGTTTAAACATCGTAAACAATATCCTGAAAATCAGAGTATTTAAACATGCTTAAAGTTCTTAAAATCATAGACGGTCCTCGGGTTTAGCCTCCTGCGCAGATCGAGCCGACTCATTGGTCCCCACTCCTCGTCTTCTCATTCTCGTCCTCACCCACATCGATCAAGTCATTCTCATCTTCACCCACATCGATCAAGTCTAGTGAGTCTAAAGACTCAACATATATAAACTGGGAATAACAAGTAACACGTGATAAAACCACATGCATCTTTAAAGTAAAACGTACATACTTAATGTCACGTCCCGAGACTCGGATTGAAATCGGCGTTGTTTAACAATCACACAATCGAAACTACAAGCCTTTGTAGTATAGTGTAAACCGAAACGAGTGTATAAATCATAATTTAAACGATAATAACCATTGTCTTTACAAAACCGAAATCTCAAAAACAACAGAGTTTTAATGCGGAAACGTAAAGTGAATAATAATAACTTAAACTTAATTTAAATCTTGAACAATCACCATCCCCAGAATTGTTCAGACTCTTCTTCCTCAAGTTCCTCTTCGGGCTTATCTGGAAGGGTTGTAAGGGGGGTGAGTATTTTGGGAAATATTCAGCAAGTGGGGGCATATCGAGTACAAAAAAAACATGCATAAATTTCGAATTTTCATGACTTGCATACATACTTCATAAACATGCATAACATTGACAAACACTGTGATTTATCTACTTTCTATGGTTTACTGACGTCAGTCCCTAATTTTTACTCCTCTAAGGGGGCGAGGCCGTATAGCGGTTATATCCCCACCACGTAAGGGTACGTCATGGTTGGGATTCCCACCCATATACAGTCGACTCCTCACAGTGCTTAAAACATTATGGCAATTCGACACAAGAAAAGGAGTAGAAAAGAACATGTACTCGATTGTATTTTCAAAAACACACGAAGAATGCATAATCAAAATTAATCCTTTAAAACAGCCCACTTACAGTATTTTAATTGCTAAAAACGTGGATGCTTGGCTTCGGGAATTAGATCGCTTCTCATTCTTGCTAGGACTGCGCTTAGGCTTCGATTTCTTGGACGACTTTGCGACGATTTTTGGACAGAGTTTTGGCTAGGGAGTTGCTGAAGTTATGGCAAAGACCCTGGCATTTGGTTTGACCTCCTTTGGTTTACTAGGGCCTGCTCCTGCGTTTGGCCCAGTTCCTCTGTTCTGCCCTGCTGGTCGGTTGGCGGCGGTAGGACACTCTGCAATTCTGTGCCCCGATTTCCCACATCCAAAGCATACACCGCTGGCCCTTCGGCATTCCCCGGCGTGTTTGAAACCACGAGTTGGGCATGGCTTGAGTCCTTGATAGTTAGTGGCGAGGGATTGCCCTGATGGAGGTCCACCTGACTGATTGGGCCTTTTGAACATTGGTTTTCCCTGAGAAGGTTGGCCGCTAGGGGGTTGCTTGTTCTTGTTTTCCCCTTCTCTTCGACAAATGTCAGCTTCGGCTCACATAGTTGCGCCCATCAGGTCTGAAAAGTTGGCAGGTTGGTAGAATGCTAGAGCTGATTGGATTTTGCTGTTCAACCCCTTCTTAAAGCTGTGCAATTTCAGAACTTCATCCGCCATGATTGCTGGAGCATATGATCCAAGGGCGTTGAATTGGGAGGTGTACTCCACAACTGACATGTCTGGAGCTTGGATGAAATTTTCAAACTCACTCAGTTTCTGCAGTCTGATCTCGGCTTGATAATACTATTTCAGGAAAGCTTCTCTAAAACGCTGCCACGTGATTTGTCCTGCAGCTGTCATGGCTGGCGAGATTGCTTCCCACCACTTGCCTGCTTTATCATCCAGGAAAGGCACTATTACAGTTCACTTTCAGTGCCTCGGGGACTTCCAACAGTCGCAGCTGAGTCTCCACGCTTTTCAGCCAGCTCTGGCTAATTTCGGGGTCGGCATCCCCACTGAAGGTTGGACACCTGTTCTTGCGGAGTGATTCATAATGGAACTTGAATCCGTGATGTGGTGGGTGTGGTGGTGGTTGATTGGCATTCGGGTTCACCAACCCCTGCAGTGTTGTCGCTACGATCGTGGCTATAGCCATTAGGTCTGCTTGGTTAAGGCTGAACACAGGTGGTGGTACATTACCTCCTTCGTTGGCATTGTTGTTGTTAGCGTAGCGAGGGTTGCGGTTTTGTGTCTTGGAGGTCTACCGGCCATTTCCTACAATTTTAAACGTTTCTAAGAATTTGCGGAGCATAACGACATGATTGAGTAAATAAGTTATGCTGGAACGACTAATATAAGTAAATGAATATAACTTTATTAAATTTGAATATCGAGGAACAACTGAATGGAAACAAATAGTACTGAATGAAAACAAATCGTGCTGAGTAACATAGCAATAAGGATAAAATAACTCCTAGTAATAAATCAAGGTCACTAAGACAGCCTAGTCATCTATCTCTTTGTCGCCAACTGCTGCTATAGGCTCATCTATCTCTATCGGCTCATCCTCTTCCGGTTCCTCCTCTGGCTCTATCTCCTGTAGTATCTCCACCATATGGGTGAGCTGGGCGTTCTCCTCCATGAGCTGCGCCACCTGTGCCTTAAGTCCCTGTATCTCCGCATCAGCTGCGTCCATCTCGTCATTCCAATGCTGCTGATATTGCAGATGATACTGTTTCTTCTGCTTGATTTGGTCCTTCAGCACTTCAACTTGCTGAGTCAGACGTTGGTTCACATTTGCAAGGCTGTTCACGGCCTCACCTGAATTTTCCAATCTCCTCTTACCTTTGGCATTCTGCTGTTTCTCTTCCTCCAGCTCCTTGCGATAACGCTCCGTATCCTCTCGTAGCTTCCCATGTTGAGACTTGCACTGTTCTATGACATCTCTTAGGTCCATGTTATCACCTCTAACTAGCTCACCTTGATAGATAGACTAGTTAAGGCGGACACGAATCTCCTCTTTCTCGGCTGCTAAAGTCTCGACCTCCCTCCTCCTCTCACTCAGTCTGGCTCTAAGTCGCTGAATCCGACGGGATTGATAGTGAAGGGCAAGCTCCTTCAAACGAATGGCAGCTTGGGCACGGGTGTGGGGTCGCATGGGAGTAGATGGAGCCATTTCCTGAAATCAAAAAATGGAAATAGCTCAGAATCGGAAAGAGACAATATATAACAAGGGACAATATGCAATATATATGAAATTTTCGAAAATTACATAAATATAATTTTTTTTTACAAAAATGGAAAGTTTGGAATTAGACATATGGGTTCGAAGCATATGTCGAGAGGATTCCAGAACAATCAACGGAATCGAATTCGGAATTTCTTATGAGAAGTTATAGGGTCTACGAATATTTCCTAAAACGGCAAAAACGACGTTTCGGAGGCCTAAACGAAGGAATTTCGCGATTTCGACCCTTACCTCACGACAAAGTCGTGAAAATCGCTCATTGGGCCGTTTCGGAGGGGATAGCATCGGCCTTACTCAAAAATTCCACCGAAAATTTTTTTTTTTTGTAAAACTTTTTCTCATTTTTCCCAACCAGATTATAAACCTGGCGGCTCTGATACCACTTAAATGTCATGTCCCGAGACTCGGGATTGACACCGACGTTGTTTAACAATCAAACAATCGAAACAACAAGCCTTTGTAGTATAGTGTAAACCGAAACCAGTTTATAAATCATAATTTAAACGATAATAACCATTGTCTTTACAGAACCGAAATCTCAAAAACAATAGAGTTTTAATGCGTAAACGTAAACTGAATAATAATAACTTAAACTTAATTTAAATCTTGAACAATCACCATCCCCAGAATTGTTCGGACTCTTCTTCCTCAAGTTCCTCTTCGGGCTTATCTGGAAGGGTTGTAAGGGGGGTGAGTATTTTGGGAAATATTCAGCAAGTGGGGGCATATCGAGTACAAAAAAAACATGCATAAATTTCGAATTTTCATGACTTGCATACATACTTCATAAACATGCATAACATTGACCAACACTGTGATTTATCTACTTTCTATGGTTTACTGACGTCAATCCCTAATTTTTACAACTCTAAGGGGGCGAGGCCGTATAGCGGTTATATCCCTCACCGCGTAAGGGTACGTCATGGTTGGAATTCTCACCCATATACAGTCGACTCCTCACAGTGCTTAAAACAGTATGGCAATTCGACACAAGAAAAGAGTAGAAATGAACATGTACTCGACAGTATTTTCAAAAACACACGAAGAATGCATAATCAAAATTAATCCTTTAAAACATCCCACTTACAGTATTTTAATTGCTAAAAACGTGGATGCTTGGCTTCGGGAATTGGATCGCTTCTCGTTCTTGCTCTGTGGGGACCCGGACGCTAATCATCATCTTAATCATCTTTGGAATTTAATTATCAATTAAGATAAACAGGGTCTAAAAATTTTTTCTTTAAAATACGGAAGGTAATGGAATCAATCTATTATACAAACCAGTATAATAATACAAATCTTGTACAACATGCTTCTATTTCAAACTAATCTAAGGTTTAACTACTAAATTTCAAGTATTAAACCAAGTCTACATCCAAGTCCGGAATCACCACTCTAATCTCGATCTCTCATCATCTTCTTGACCCCGATCTTGTCCCACCTGTTGTCATGCACACATACAAACAAGACAACAGCCGGATACTCCGGTGAGAATAAATCCCAGTATAAATAATGTATACATGCAGTTAACTGAATTAACATAAAAACATGAATTATATCTTATCACATGTAGCATAATCAAACAACATGTATCAATACCAGTCTGTAAATAAAACATGAATCGTAATCTACGAAACATAAATCAATACGAATCTGTAACTCAAGTTCTAGTCTCGATATCTAAGACTCGACTCATCTCTCATTCTAATCTAGTCTAGGGATCCCGGTGAATAAGAACGTAACAAGTCTCCCACCTACTACCACCAGTCGCAGTGGCGGTACGTTCTTATTTCTGGACTTTGGTCTAGCTGTATCGAATAATCTACAATAAGAACAATATCAGTATCTTAAGCACATCGATACACCAAACGTCCAGTGCCTTGGCGTATCTACCAAGACTAAGCCTATCCTGAAAATGTGCAATGGGTCAGTGACAAGTCTGTCATAATCTCACCCCTCTTTCAGTGACTCTCACTTAATAGCTATCTGCTCTCTACTTCTAATTCAATCGAATAAGCACAATCATTTAAAGAAAGCATAAAGGTACAACAGAAACAATACCATGCAAGTATGTGGTTTAGGGAAACTCGAGTTAAATCTAACTCAAGTCGATCTCCCAATTAACATCGATTTATACATTTCTCTTCTCGGTCTGATGAAGACGAAGTCTTGTATTCCAATCGGTCCATAACCAGTCTGGCAATGACAATTGCATAAATACAATATCAGTATATAACTCAATTAAAAACCTGTTCTGATCAATACTCAAATCAATACATAATCTGATCCATATCGGAACAATATACAATCTTATTCATATCAACAATATCACGATACAATCGAAATCATTACTGAATCTGATCAATCTCAATCAACTGATGTTTCGACGGCATAACAATACAGTCACGATAACCCCGTCTATCTCAACATCACAGATATAATACCAGAATTCAGTACAACTCATAATCTGAATAATAACACAACTCTGATATAGAATCTCAACTAAATCAACTCTGAAATTCATAACAATTTCATAAACAGTCTATTCTTTAATCTGACTTCAGTTATACAATGTCTACTGTAGCAGAAACATCATATCTGATTCATATTCAATTCTGAAAATATCATAAATTCAAATCATGTCTAAACGTAACGAAACTTACGTCCAGTTGTAGTCTGCTTCGATAGGAACACAGTACTGAAGTCGGATTCAAAAACAGACGGACGGATTTCTCACAAAAGGCGTAAGAATATTTCAATTCTTTCTTGCATTTCCCTCGGCTCTTTCTTTCCTTCATTCTCATGGATTTGCATGTAGGTATATATATATATATATACACGTTCCTTAGGTAGGAGGCAAGTGGCTTAATCTTCATACTGCACGTCGCACCGCGGTTGCGCTCACTTTTGCGCCGCGGGTGCGCTCCATGTATTGATATGCATCAACTTTCCCCGAAGCTTGGACCGCGGGTGCGCTCTGTCTTTTAACGCCGGTGCGCTGACCCTACTGGTACAACACCGCGGGTGCGGTCTGTCTAGCACCGCGGGTGCGCTCAATCTCCAGTAGCAACTTTCATACCCTACTGTCTATACACCGCGGGTGCGGTATATTTCCAAGCGCAGGTGCGGTCTCCCTATCTTCAAAAACTCTAACTTTCTGTCCACCTACCGCGAGTGCGGTAGAAAAGGAAGTACGGGGGCGGTATTTCATCAATGCAATATTTCATAATCTCATCTTGTCCACCTAAAATTCTTGGGCATTACATTTCTCCCCTTCTTAGATCTGAGTTCATCCTCGAACTCACAAGCAATCAATCAAAGCATATACAAAAGCATTATCATCAGAACTAAATAAATACTCATATCACGAAATAGTTCTGAACATCTTTATCTCATCTCTGGTTCTGTCTCCCAAGTAGCTTCTTTAATGCCATGACAACTCTACTGGACTTTCACAAGCGAAATAGTCTTCGTTCTGAGCTGCTTATTTCTACTGATTCTGATTCCAATCGGAAATATTAATTCAAGAAGTACCATATCACAATACCACTTGAAGTAACTCTGCTAGAATCGATCTCGTAATACTGGCTATACAACCTCCGCATATACCAATCCACAGCTCATAACAAATCAATCTCATCAGCTGTTATCGAATCTGTTTATCCCGGTCAAGGATATATTCAATCTTCGGTCTCATATACCAATCGTCATCACTCGACGTTGGCATATTGAGTCTGTCTATTCTGAGCTGTCATCATATGCCTCGGAATTAGCCTCACTTCCTTTTTCATATTTCTGATCAATTTAGATTAAAGTTCATATACCTCAAAGATATCATCTCTATATGAAAGAAATCTGTGGTACTCACTGTACAATATCTTATCTGCAACTATCTCATTACTCTTCTGATGGCTATTATCATACTATAATTCATAGGATGACAATATGTCATATTAACAAGTGCTAGCATCCAGCACTACAACTCCATAATTATCTTCTAATATATGGATAGTACACTGTGGCTATCTGTCAGTCTGTGGATAATATTTGAATGGGTTCAAGGTATATTCTGCCACAATTACAAAAGCAATCATAACCACAATCTGATATACTCTACTTCGGCATTCTAGTTATTCTGACCACTTTTCTGACATCGATCTGTGTCATTTGGTCATGTTTGTACTTTATCTGGTACAAACTAATAGATATAGATTGAACAATCTGTCAATCACAATCATATTACATCACAATCTGGAAAGTATTGCAGTGGTCTTATTACGAAATTCATCGAAATATACTCCCCATATCTAGTCAAGAATATACAAATTCTGTAATAAATCTTCTGATCTCTATCTTTCTATCTTCATTGATTGGCGGTTCAGACATTTCAGTACAATTTTGCCAACATTTCAGCATAAATTCTGCCATAACTGATTTAATCTGTCTATATCAAAACTATCTGTTCGAATTATCATATACTTTCTGTTACCTGAACGACTACTGAATCCATTTCTGTGCGCTTCTGACCCTATCTGTTATTTCCAATTCGAACTATTTGGTATAAACAATCAGTTAATAATATAAATTAAAGAAAAATACCTACCTGGTATTCGGTTCTGATTGTCGATATCAAATTCTGTTGTACAATTCCGAAACATTTGACATCACAAGATAATCATTCTCATACCGTAAAATCACATATCTGTCACTCTGATCGATGCTCTGTTCTGATTATTGAAATTAAGCTCTGAACATTCTGATTATATTTCTGATCTATTGAAATTCTCGAATTCAACTCTGATTCGGATTGAACCGTATATAATCTCAACGGTTCACATTGATTTGTATCAAATACGGCTGTAGAAATATAACAATACTCAGGCAGACACAAAATAACAATCGTATACGAAAATCTATCAATTTAGACCAAACATAAATTTCTGACATTTCTGACATTTCTGCTCTTTCTGATATCGGTATTATTCTTATCTACTGATCATGATCTCAACTGTGTCAAAATCAATCGGTATACTAACTTCAGATATCGTATATTCTGAATACAATCTGTTTCAAGCAGGATTCATATCTGAATAATTTCTGTATACAATAATCACAGTTCTCAGAGTATTCAATACAATCTTCAGATATTCGATTCAGTCAATTAGATGCTGTAAGTATATCAAAACATCATAGATACAACGAGCATGAAATCATCATAATATCTCTGAACATACTGAAACATGCCAAAGAGAAACATTAAATCAGATGTAACTCCTGGTCGGTACTCTTCTACTGATCTTTCAATTCTTTTCAGTGTCATTCTGTACATTCAATATCATCCTGTACTGAATTCTAAAACGACACCAATACCTGGTATCGATTCAATTCTAAAATATATCTTTCTGATATAAAGCAAATCTGAAATCTTATCTGGCAATTATCAGCCAACTCGTACATCACTGGCAATCTGCCAATGCTAGGCTCGATTTCAGTACGTCTACTGAATACATAAGGATACCATCTGTTCCTTTCTGTATCAATCGAGTCATAAATAATACAGATATCAAAGGAATTCTAGATCTAGAATCCTTACCGTGGAATTTCTACTCATCAGCCATATCTGGTCTGAATTTTATACTCTCCTGAAAGGAATCTATAATAGTTCTGTACTTGTTCAGCATATTAATATCAATAATGCGGTCAAATCAGAAAACACAAGTACATCATAATCTAACTCAATCTTATTCTCATCTTACTGTAGTATACAGTATTTCACAGAAATCTCTGATATCCATCTTTCTTTCCAAAAAATAAGGGAATCAATACTACAGTACAATCAGACTCAACAGATACAGCATATCTCAATGCAACTCAGTCAAAGATGATCGTAGGGAATGCATTAGTATATATCAATACCTATGCAATATAATCATATAAGAACAATACCTGCCATTCTATCATCAGGTGTGTCCTATGTCTGTTCCTCGGTCTTCTGCTCCCTAAAATCTTCGGGAATTTCTCTGAGGACAAACTCTAGCAAAGTGTCCCGGCTGTCTACAAATATGGCAACTACCAGTCACTCCCTGGCATTGCTCTGTGGAATGTCTCCCTCCGCAAATTCTGCAATACACTCCAGTATAACTTGGGCTGGAACCACTGGAGCTAGATGAACCGCTCAGTCCGCTCCCTAACTTCTTGAATGGTTTCTTTCGAGCTTTCAGCAAATCTTGCTTTCCACTCGTGTTGCCGCGATCAAATCGGAGAGGGGATTG
This sequence comes from Primulina tabacum, assembly GCF_025594145.1. Lineage (NCBI taxonomy): Eukaryota > Viridiplantae > Streptophyta > Magnoliopsida > Lamiales > Gesneriaceae > Primulina > Primulina tabacum. The sequence goes on along the minus strand of NC_134557.1, from coordinate 12,378,775 downwards.
TTGTATCTGGGGTTGCATCGCACACACCCTTTTTAGTTGTCTAATCAGACTCGCCTCCGCTCTCTTCGCTTTACTCAAGGCATCACCAAAATGATAAGGTCGCTGCATATTCATCAATGCAACTATCTCCGAGTTCAATCCTCTGATAAACTGATCTGCTACAGCTTCATCATTTCCAATTACATGAGGAGCAAAACGCAGTAGAGTAGAGAATTTAGCAACATATCCTTCAATATTCAGTTGACCTTGTCTCAAGTTCTCAAACTCTGCTTTCTTGTCCTCTCGGTACGAAATTGAGAAAAATCTTCGATAAAATTCAGTTCTGAATATTTCCCACGAAATCACTGTACCTTTCTGTTCTAGCATTCTTTTACTTGTAATCCACCAACTCCTGGCGGCTTCTCGTAACTGGTGGAATATCAGTTTAATTCTCTGCTCATCTGAATAATAAAGTAAATCAAACAGTATTTCTATGTCATCAAACCAGTTCTCACAATCTTCAGACGTCTCGGTGCCACTCAGGATCGGCGGCTGAAATACCTGAAATTCTTTCAACTGTATTTCCATCTGAGTTTCTGATACATCTATCTGTTCAGTCGAAGTACTACCCCTTTCTGGAATTCTCCGTGGAGGTATATCTGCTTATCAAAACATTAGTAACCCAAATACTACAACCCTGTTCCATTCTTTCTCGGATCATCTTACTGCTGCTCATGAATCAGATCTGATTCATACTCAATAATACATAATACCAACTCAAATCAGATAATTAGATAACATGTATTTTAAAGCAGTAAAGCATAACTTCATGCTAGCACACACAATGTAAGTCAACATTAAAATAAATCTCATGCTAGCAATCACATGCAAGGAAAGAAAACTCACTCTACCCCGCTCATTCTCTTCTATCTCAGTCTAAAGGATCTATCGCTCTGATACCACCTGTTGTGGGGACCCGGACGCTAATCATCATCTTAATCATCTTTGGGATTTAATTATCAATTAAGATAAACTGGGTCTAAAAATTTTTTCTTTAAAATGCGGAAGGTAATGAAATCAATCTATTATACAAACCAGTATAATAATACAAATCTTGTACAACATGCTTCTAGTTCAAACCAATCTAAGGTTTAACTACTAAATTTCAAGTATTAAACCAAGTCTATATCCAAGTCCGGAATCACCACTCTATTCTCGATCTCTCATCATCTTCTTGACCCCGATCTTGTCCCACCTGTTGTCATGCACACATACAAACAAGACAACAGCCGGATACTCCGGTGAGAATAAATCCAAGTATAAATAATGTATACATGCAGTTAACTGAATTAACATAAAAACATGAATTATATCTTATCACATGTAGCATAATCAAACAACATGTATCAATACCAGTCTGTAAATAAAACATGAATCGTAATCTACGAACATATATCAATACGAATCTGTAACTCAAGTTCTAGTCTCGATATCCAAGACTCGACTCTTCTCTCATTCTAATCTAGTCTAGGGATCCCGGTGAATAAGAACGTAACAAGTCTCCCACCTACTACCACCAGTCGCAGTGGCGGTACGTTCTTATTTCTGGACTTTGGTCTAGCTGTATCGAATAATCTACAATAAGAACAATATTTGTATCTTAAGCACATCGATACACCAAACGTCCAGTGCCTTGGCGTATCTACCAAGACTAAGCCTATTCTGACAATGTGCAATGGGTCAGTGACAAGTCTGTCATAATCTCACCCCTCTGTCAGTGACTCTCACTTAATAGCTATCTGCTCTCTACTTCTATTTCAATCGAATAAGCACAATCATTTAAAGAAAGCATAAAGGTACAACAGAAACAATACCATGCAAGTATGTGGTTTAGGGAAACTCGAGTTAAATCTAACTCAAGTCGATCTCCCAATTAACATCGATTTATACCTTTCTCTTCTCGGTCTGATGAAGATGAAGTCTTGTATTCCAATCGGTCCATAACCAGTCTGGCAATGACAATTGCATAAATACAATATCAGTATATAACTCAATTCAAAACCTGTTCTGGTCAATACTCAAATCAATACATAATCTGATCCATATCGGAACAATATACAATCTTATTCATATCAACAATATCACGATACAATCGAAATCATTACTGAATCTGATCAATCTCAATCAACTGATGTTTCGACGGCATACATACAATACAGTCACGATAACCCCGTCTATCTCAACATCACAGATATAATACCAGAATTCAGTACAACTCATAATTTGAATAATAACACAACTCTGATATAGAATCTCAACTAAATCAACTCTGAAATTCATAACAATTTCATAAACAGTCTATTCTTTAATCTGACTTCAGTTATACAATGTCTACTGTAGCAGAAACATCATATCTGATTCATATTCAATTCTGACAATATCATAAATTCAAATCATGTCTAAACGTAACGAAACTTACGTCCAGTTGTAGCCTGCTTCGATAGGAATACAGTACTGAAGTCGGATTCAAAAAAAGACGGACGGATTTCTCACAAAAGGCGTAAGAATATTTCAATTCTTTCTTGCACTTCCCTCGGCTCTTTCTTTCCTTCATTCTCATGGATTTGCATGTAGGTATATATACACGTTCCTTAGGTAGGAGGCAAGTGGCTTAATCTTCATACTGCACGTCGCACCGCGGTTGTGCTCACTTTTGCGCCGCGGGTGCGCTCCATGTATTGATATGCATCAACTTTCCCCGAAGCTTGGACCGTGGGTGCGCTCTGTCTTTTAACGCAGGTGCGCTGACCCTACTGGTACAACACCGCGGGTGCGGTCTGTCTAGCACCGCGGGTGCGCTCAATCTCCAGTAGCAACTTTCATACCCTACTGTCTATACACCGCGGGTGCGGTATATTTCCAAGCGCAGGTGCGGTCTCCCTATCTTCAAAAACTCTAACTTTCTGTCCACCTACCGCGAGTGCGGTAGAAAAGGAAGTACGGGGGCGGTGTCTCATCAATGCAATATTTCATAATCTCATCTTATCCACCTAAAATTCTTGGGCATTACATGCTCGGACTGCGCTTAGGCTTCGATTTCTTGGACGACTTTGGGACGATTTTTGGGCAGAGTTTTGGCTAGGGAGTTGCTGAAAATTTCGGACCTCTCAGCTCTAGACTTTCGAAAATTTGGGGTGAGTTGAGGAGTGAGAATGATGGCATATTTATAGGCGGAGGGATGGGAGCTAAATTTGGTGCATAAATCATGTCCAAACTGGCCTAAATATCATATTTTTGTCTCCCAAAATCCTTTCCATGATTGCATTATTTGACTACCTAATTTGTGGGATTCAATCCTTGATTCTTTCCCCCTTGCTTGGTTCGAAAATAATGATGCTAAGTCAAAGGATTTTTTTGAGCCAACTTGATGATTTAGTTTCCAATTTACCTTGCAAGCTCCCATGCATCCATGCATTACCATATCTAGGCATATGATCTAGGAGAATTTTTGAAAATCCTATGCAATATCATGTCTTAATTCTTTAAGCCTTGCACAAATCTTCCTTGATCTTGTATTATTTCTCATAATTTCGAAATTTGCATGCTCAAGGGAAGATTTTATTGTCTTGTTATTATAGATTTCCAATCTATAAAAAAAATATCCCAATATTTATACCTTATATTAGTACAAGGATCCAATGTCCCAATTTCCTTGCAATGATTAATAATATGGGAAAAATTCGGTTCTCACACTTAAACTTGAACGTAATAACATAAACTTCGACGTGCCATGATCATAAAACTTTTCATAAACATACTTGCATCATACATACTTGAACGTACATAAACTTCATCATTTTTGCGTAGAGATATGTTTCAAAGCATGTGACCCATACATACATGCGCCTGATCAGACTAAATCACAGTACTGGGCTGGTAGAGATGTCAACTACCGCATACATAAGATCCCCGGTCATGCTTTACCGGGTAGATTGGTCCCTGGTCATGCTTTACCGCTTTCCAATCTTGATCTAAACCTGATCATGCTTTACCTGGGTGGAGAGGTCCTCGGCCACGTTCACTGACTTTCAAACCCGTTCATAATTGGTTACAAGACATTTAACATACCTCAAAAACATAAAATATTTTCTTTTGCACGTCGAACATACTTACATGGCGTTGAGGGATTCATTGGGTCTCGCTTGGGACCACTGCTGCACATACTAACATGATTATATGAACTTAATTTTCCATAACTTAGACGTAAAAGTCGTGCTCACCACCTAAAGTAATAATTCACGTATGACGTTCTAACTCCTTCGGGACTTGACCTCGTTTAATCATCGTATTAAACCATGACATCGAACCCCGAAACAATTATCTATATGAAGTGTGAATATTTCCCCAAACATGGAAGACATGGACCTAAAATAGTTATTTAAAAAGTCATGGACAAGTGCCTAGGCGCTGGACAGTGCTGCGCTGCAGCACTAGGGCCGCGGCGCTAGCAAGGCCGCAGTTCTAGTACTGCGGCGCCACAAGGACAGCGTCTCGGCGCTAGAATTGCGCAGACTGGGCACTGCGGAGCTCCCTGGTGAGCGTTGCGGCGCTAACCCTGCGCACAACCAACCAAAAGAACACATTTTGATGCAATTTTAAAAGTCATGCCCAAACGACCCGAACTGATGCAACGTGACTCAACCTAGGATGCTATGGTAATGTTCCAAACTCACACAACACACAAAAACAATGACGCACAACAAACAAAGCAACACAACCCGTGAACACGACATTTTGACACCAATACGTTTCCTACGACTTCTAATGCAACCAAGTGCTTATCGACACGAAACGAAGCACCAAAAATCATCTCAACCTCATACTCAATATACCTAAACGCACCAGCGATCAACTGACGGTTCCCAACGAAGCCTGCAACAAATAAACTTCAAGAACGCATTTTCATAAAATCGCAGTTTGATCAGTCCCACAAAAACAATCATAACTCACTCGTTTCTTGTCTAAAAATTACGAATTTACTGTCAAATTGAAGGTATCAAAAACTAATACGTTTTATATGAAGAAAACCTTTTCAGAAAATCGGCTGAATTTTCACAATAATCGAAATGACAGCACACGTTTTTAGATATAAAATTTTGGATCTAAAAATCATTTCAAACGTTTTTGCTCAAACATTTTCACAACATACATGGATTTTCATTCAAATAAACATCACAACACATAATATGACAAGATCGGTGCAGAAACAATAGAATATACATGCCTTGATCTTTCAAAATTCTTGAAACGACGATACCGAAGAGGGAAGGATGCGAGGGTCTATCTGGGACGAATGTCGCACGATTTTTTTTCAAGAAAACACAACATGAATCACTGAACAAGGGGCAAGGTGGCTGCTACTGAAATCAAAGCAACCAATGTGTGTGTGCAAGAGGAAAAATCGATGGATGTGTGTGTGTGTTAAAGAGTTAACTTGTGTGTGTTTAATTAGGGGTAATAAAATTGCTTAATTAAGAATTAAAAATGTTAATTAAAAAGTTAATCACCACTACTTTTATAAAATCCCCTAATTAAAAAAATAAAATACACAATTGCTAAACTTTAATAGTTTTAAAATCTCAAAATCACCTAATAAATAAATTTAGGCTTTAAAATGTTAAAAACTTAAATAAATCATTTAAAATGCTATATTCCTAACTTAAAATAAAATACCACATTTTATAATCACCAAAATCGTCGCCGGCCTCTTTTTCTCGATCTTGCATCGAATAATCGTCAGAAGCATGAAACTCAAGAAAACATTTTAACATGCATGACATAAACATAAATAATTTAAATAATGAAAACTCATAAATCATGCACCGCTAAAATCATTTTAAATTAAATAAATAATTTTAACAATTAAATAAATGCATGGATTTTACGTGTACTGATTTTGGTTTCTACAAATACTGTCGATGATGTCTCTGTCGCCGGGTACCATGGTTATACGTTGATGGATCCATCGTTAAAGCTGATACGAAAGTCACAACTAATGAACGGAATTCAAATAAAGAAAATGAATACGTATATGCTGATATGATTAGACAGGACACGTTATGCTTTGACACGTTACGTTAAAGTTCATGCTTTTAAGATCATGAAAGGTATTTTAATTAATGTACTTTCACTTCTGAATGATATGTATATGTAATTTTTACAACGGTTCAGGTGTATTGAGTCTTTAGACTCACTAGGTGTGATTGATGCAGGTGATCTTTCGGTTAAGGAGACTGGAGGCGTTGAAGACTGAGTAGGGTGAGTTGGGGTGCACGTGGAAACTCGAGGACCATGCATTTCTTCCGCATAATATGTTTATGAGACATGTGTTTAAGCAATATGGTTAAATGTTTTTGAATCTTTTTATACGTTGTCGATTCATCTGACTTTTGTTATATGTTCGAGTTTTTCTTTTAAATCAGTAGACTAGGGAATTGATTTAAGTTTAAGATTTAATTAATTGCAACTATTTTTATTCAGAGGTTGGATGATTTTTTAAAAACACATGTTTAACTTATCTAAATGTTGTTGTGTGTGAGTATTTTCGGTCATACCCTTTAAAAAAAATATTTCAGTATAATTTTAAAATGAGTCGTTTCAATATTTCTTTGATCTTATGTGAATCAAAAGGTTGGATGTCACGCCCCAAACCCGAGCCCGCGGCTGCGTGACTGCACACAATGGGCGCCTATAGCAACTACTTCGTATTCGTCCTTGCTTTACGAAAATGATTAACCCAAGTTGCTATAGAAGTCCATTGTAAGTCATTATAAACTAATTTAAAATCTTTCATTTTTAAAATATGGGACAAGGGTATCACAATCACCCCTCCTTCAGAACGCGACGTCCTCGTCGCGTCCTGACCCCTCGATCCACTAGCGTCGAGAATCTAGAGGTGGCTCCTACATGTTCAAGAGGTGGCTCCCGTCATATAGCACTTTGCCCCGCAGGTTCAAGAGGTGGCTCCCGTCATATAGCACTTTGCCCCGCAGGTTCAAGAGGTGGCTCCCATGCACATAGCACTTTGCCCCGCATAGCACTTGTTTCTCGGTGTTCCATGCCGGTGATCGGCTCTGATACCATTTTGTCACACCCCGAGCCCGGGCCTGCGGCTGCGTGACTGCACACAATGGGCCCCTATAGCAACTACTTCGTATTCGTCCTTACTCTACGAAAATGATTAACCCAAGTTGCTATAGAAGTCCATTGTAAGTCATTATAAACTCATTTTAAATCTTTCATTTTTAAGATGTGGACAAGGGTATCACATTGGATGTGGTAACAGCAGAACTGAAGTCCAATTATGATCTAGCTGGTCCTACTGCTTATAAAGACATAGCATTTTTTCAACCAATGGACTCTGATATCACCTCTCTTCAGATGAAAGTGAAGAATTTGGAGATGGACAAGCAATTACATATTACAATGCAGGCTAGTGATTCAAAATCAGCTAAGGAAGAAACTCCAACTGAGTCGTTTGTTGAGGACTTTCAAACTGAAACAGCAGAGGAGCAGCTGATGGATCCAGCTGAAACATATTCAATTGTGGTTCAACCAGTTGAACAAGTTTCAGAAGTCCCTCCTTCTTTATCAACCGACGAACAACCATCCTCATCTACATCATTGATTATCTTACCGATCTCTGAACCAGCAATGAAGCCATCTACATATTCTAAAAAAGATTTGACAATGGCAAATGTAGATGATCTGCACAATCAGTTGCCGAGGATATTCAAATGGAGTTCAAAGATGATTGTGTTGATGACATTGTCAAACTTGTTGAAGATCAAATTATGATATCAACAATAGAGACAGAAGTACAAGCTGAAGCTGTTCAATTAGCAACTGAACAAATATTCTCCCCCTCAGCCCAGGAACAACCAGCTGCAACTACGTTGCCATCTATCGATCAGCTGCTTCCTAATACTTTCTTTATGATAGAAGCCACTCTTCATATGTTTGTTGCTCAGATGACTGCCAAAGCATCAAGCTCCGTAACTGATCAACAGGATCACCCTCCCAGACAGTCAGCTCAAGAAGCTACAGTGGAAGAACTTGCAGCTGATATTGATCTATATGTTGCCCCAGGTCAGCTTGCTGTTGGAATTCTCTCAGAAGGAAAAGGGAAAGAAAAATTCCCTACTGAATCATTATCCCCTGAATTACCACTAGGATCTGATATTGCCGGACACCATAGTGTCAGAACTAAACAATCTTGGTTCACATATCAGCCAGATCAAATCTACTCAGATGCTGCATTCTTGAAGTCTGGACACCTTAAAAGAACATACAATGAAGGACTTGAAGAATCTGACCAAGGATGGAGTTGCTCTTTTCGATTCAGTTGAAAAAATTAAAAGAGAATCAGTTACAATTCCTACTATGTTCTCCTCACAAGAACAACTCAGCAACCAGATTGATTTTGTTAAAACCAATCTGTCTAAGAAGATTGACATAATGCAGAATCAGCTGACAGAGGTATTTGCTCAAGTTAGTTCAGCATTCCTCCTCTTTACAAAAATGCGGGTGTTGACAAAAAGGGGGAATAACAAAAGATAGAGGTAGCAGGAGCAAGTAGCAAGTAGCAAGAAGAGAACTGAACCAGACAAGCCAACTGATAAAGGACCAGCTGAGAAGAAGCCAAAGAAATAATTTTCAAGTGTCCTAAATTAGTAGATTAGTCTGGAGCCTTATTCTTTTAGTTGAAATGTTTGTACGAATCTGTACTTACCTCTTTAGAAATCAATAAAAATTGTTATTGCTGAATATATGTAAATCTGTACATTATTTTATCTACAATCAGTTTATTTTCTATCATCAGTTCAACTAAGTTTTTTCAAACACCGACAAGGGGAAAATTGTTGGAATATTATAGATTTCAGAGTTTGACAAAATAATCCACAAGGGAACTGAAGAATCCAACTGATCGAACAGACGCACAATCGTAACTGAAGACTTCGTTTTTAGCTGAACTGAAAACCTTATCAACTGAAGTTTTCGTAACTGATAGGACATCAGTGACAACTGATAATGCCCAGCTGAACTGATCGGCTGATCATTTGACTTCTAATCAGTTGGCCACGTCATCAGTTAAAAGATCATCAGATAGACTAACAGATCGTACCAAAACAAAACAGTTGTATCAGAACAGAACAGTCTGAGTACCTCGTACTACTGTCTGATAAAGCTACTACACGACGATTCAACGAATATTTGTCAGTAAATGGTCATTAAATGTATTCAATATGACCGTTGAGATCAAAGACTATATATAGCTGATCGAATCAGTTAAAGAAAGTTAGTGACTGAAAATAAGCGAACACACGAAGAAATCAATCAATTGTGATTCATTTCACGAAGTATATTCTTAAGTTTAGAGGTCACACATCTAAGCTCTAAGATTATTGTATTTATCATTAGCATTCAGGCTACCAATTAGAGCATCTTTCAGTTTATAACTGTATAAGAGTTGTTAGACTAAGAGTTTCAGTTTGGCAGAGTGTTAGACCAACTGAGGGGATTATTAAAATTTGTTGTAATTATCAAAGTCTTTTAGTGGAATCATATCTCTATGATAGAAGGAGTGACGTACGAGTATTTGAAGTCTCTGAACATCCAGAAAAATTTTATGTGTTCATTTCAGTTATCATTTCAGTTTATACTAAGTATTTAATCTATATCTTAGTTTTATTCAGCACCGCTTTCAGTTGACTGATATATATCAACAAACAAGATTCTAGGACCAGTTTCTCAAAGAACTTATTCGTATTTCAGAAAAGAACTCATAAATTCGAAGTGTTTATTCAACATCTCATTCTAATTACTTTAGCTATTTTAACTGATCCTAACAAAGTAGATGTAAAAATAAAATTTAATTTTACAAATGTAAATGTTTAAATTTATTTTATGTAAATAAATTAACCGAATGGTATTTAAGTAAAAGAATTAACAGACAACTAACTGGCCAAAAAAGTGGTGAGAGATGAAATTAAAGCAATTTGAAAGATCGGAAATGAATTTGACATTGTTTTCAAACGTGAGGGATGAATATAAATTTTATGGGATTTACTCGGTATGCGTCCAGATAGTATTTGTAGTTTCCCCTAAAATAAGAAAGAGATTAAATTGTGGTTGCATATATGTTAGCATGAAGTATTTACCGTTCGCCTATTAATTATAGCTCGTGGTAATAATGCAATTCAAGCCTTATTGTACCAAACAGAAACAATTATATGACCCAACAATTTTTCTCTCAATAGTTTTACTATTTGCAATCAATGGTAATCGAACTCGTAACATTGACTCTAATATTAATTGTTATGATCAAGCATTTATCATAATGTCTAAAGTTTTTTAAATTTTGATAGGATCGATTAACGTATCAAGAGTGTTTAGAAGGGGGGTTGAATAAACACTCACAATTAAAATGATCTTTTAAAATTTTGAGTTCAGTTTGGTGACAAACTGATTCTCGGAATCTTGCTGGTCAATGACAATCACTTAAACTAAAGTAGTTGCGGAAAGTAACTGACTGAAAGATAGAATACAAAACTGAAATAAAATACACAAGGATTGTTTCTGGATGTTCGGAGATTTCAATTACTCCTACGTCACCCCTTCTATCTCAAGGATAGGATTTCCACTAAAAGACTTTGATCGAATACAAGATTTGTACTGACCCACTTCAGTTTGGACTTATCACTGCCAAAAACTGAAACTCTTAGTATTACAAAATGTTCTCAGTGCGTAACTGATCTTAGCACTATCGAATTTAACGATTATTACAAAGTGCTAGTGAGCTCAAATTGTAGCCTTGACTGCTACGAATAAACGAAGTAAGAGTGAGCTAAGATTTTGGCAGAGTAACAGTAAGCTTTGAATGGAGTGATCTTCTTCTTCTTCAGCTGTTCTTCTGTCATATTTATAAGCTTCCCTTCCAACGGTAACTTGAGATATATTTGAATCTTTGTATCCGTTGATTGCCACTTCATTATTTCTTGGGCATTGTTTGCTTCATTTATTGTAACGCGGCGTCTTAACTGCTTTAGCCGAAATGCGTTGTTCCAAGCTGTATTGATTGAAGTGCGGCGTTTCATATTCAGTTGCAGTCTTCTATGTCTCTTTGTCGGTTGACGTGTTCCAGTTACTGGTGAGGAGAATAACTGAATTGCATTTTAGTTGCGTAGATTAGTTTACTAGATTCAGTTGCTGAGTTCAGTTTACTCGATCAGTTGGTTCATATTTTTAGTTGGTTCATATTTTGTCAAACGCCGGAATTTAGTTTCCAACAATTTCTCCCTTTATGGTGTTTGACAAAACTAAGTAAATAATAACTGAACGTCTGAACTCATTGTAGATAAAATATGAGATTGAATTTCTTGAACTGATAGAGGTCTTGATTCAATAATAGCTGAATCTAATAATCTGATTAACTGCTTTTTAACGAGATGGTTTCTTCTGCTGTTTCTCAAGATGCTCTTTGATCTTTGATTTCTTCCCCCTTTTTGTCAAACAAATCCATCTTCACAGATAATCTTCGAACATCAGTGGAAAGAATTTTGACATCTGAAGAGATACTTGAGACAGCAGATTGTAAAAAAGTCTGCAGCAATTCCATTTTATTAAAAACAGAAGTTTCCAATCGCTCAACTCGTTGACTGATTATATCTTGAGTTGTATAGAGACTTTGAGCTAGACCTCTGTTATTCTTCATCTCAAGCACAGTTCGGGTAAGAGACTCCATGGTTGCTTGAATGGCTTTCATTTTTGCTGAATCAAATTCAATTGAAGAATCCAATTTGACAGTATGAGACAATTGTGTGGATTGAATTTTCTTGATTTCAGTAATCATCTGCTGCATATTGTGCTGCATATTCTGGATTTCTTCAAGGACAAGATCCATTTCTGTGGATTGAAGAAGATGTGACTGATCAGATGTTCCCTGTGTTTGATCTTTAGAGGCTTGATCAGAAATTACTAGAATCATGTTCTGGACTTCAGTTTCAGCAGTTGTAAGATCAGGGACTTCTGATTCAATGACTTCTTCTGCAGTCTGAGTTGTAACTACAAAAATTTGTGCCTCTTGTTGTTCTTGCACCAAATCTGGGGCTTGCTCTTCAGGTGGAAAATTTTCAATGATTAATTGAGTTTCCTCCGATTCAGTTAGTTCTTTTTCTGAAGTTTGGATGAGCACTTCAGCTCGTTCTTCAGTCTCAGCAGATATTTGTTGCTAAATTAATTCTTCAGCAACAAGAGGCTCAACTGGGTCTTCAGATGAGATTGGATTCTCTTTAGCTGCTTGATCAGCGGAGTGATCAACTGATAAAGGTTCATTAATAACAGATTATGTCACCATTGCTTGAATAATTTCATCAATGTTGGAAAATTCAACTCACCTTCAGAGTACAGCTGATGTTCCACCGCAGATGATTGTGGCACATCCTGAACTGTTTCTTCAGTTGTAACAATAGTTTTTTCTGAGGATGGCTCTTTCTGCTGAGAGGAGGGTTCTTCTTCTTCTTCTTCAGAGGCTTCTTCAGGAAGAACTAACTCGTGATCCATTTCCCACACTTTTATCTGAGCTTGCAAGCTAGTAAGATCTGTATCTAGCTGAGTGATCACAGCTCGATCATTATAAGCAGTTGGATTGGTGGGAATGTAGTTTACCTTCAATTTCTCAAGCATTTGAGATAGCTTCTTAGCTCGAATTTGGTCAAAAAAATAGGTTTTCCTCTCCAAAGCCTGAACAATTGTGGTAGCTTTGACCATCTTGAGGACAATTGCTTCCAGTTTGATAAACTTGTTCAGCTGGGATTTCTTTTTCAGCTGCTTAGCAAAAATCTGAGTTCTGTAAACGGTCCAGGCATCATAGGATTGAAGTTTTGATGCTGCAAAATCATTAACCTGTTCCCAAACTAGGTCAATATGAGTTTGAATGGGATTGGATGGCCTGAGCTCTTCAATCAATTTGCCCTTTCCTTTTTCAGTACTGAGGATGTGTAGAATTTCCAATCCAGTACGAGTAGTATCCACCAGTTCTATAATCTTTATACATTTGGGTCTGGCAGGTGCTAGAACAGCAAGACGATTGATATGGATTAGAGGAGCTTTGATCCTAACTGTTTCCTTTGTTGCACCAGCTGAAATTTCTGGTGGGATGATCTTCCGAGGAACTGCTTTGATAGGCTGTTGGGCATCCGAAAATTTCAGCCTTTCAGTAGGAATAGATTCTACTGTGGTTGATAATTTTGTCCTTTGTGTTCTTGGTTTCTTGGCAACTTTTGGAGAGGGCGTCTTCTCGGAAGCGGACTCACTGATAATCAGTTTTCTTTTAATTGTCTTCAGTTGAGTCAATGTCTTGGCCTATTTAACTGATTTGGGAGCAGCCTGTTGCGTCCCAATCTCCTTCTTGATCTTCACGAACTGATCAGGAGAGATATCTAATTTAGTCTTGGGTGGCAGAACATTCTTCCCATTGAAAATTTTGAATTTAGATAATCGCTCCGAATCATCAGCCACCAACCCTTTGACTTTCATCGAATAGCTCAGCGGCACTGCAAATCCTTTGGATTGCTTGGTGGAGGAAAACATATTCTTCAAGATACTGAAAATAAGTTGCTTCCAGTTGAATTTTCTTCCAGCCATAATAATCGTAATAGCTTGAAACTTTTCCAAAGTCAGGGCAGCATACGATCCTGCCTTAGCCAATAGCCCTTTGGCTACGATATCAGCCAGCAACTGAACCTCATGCTTCAGTTCCTTCTTAGGATCGGAAACTTTGATTTTCCGTCCATCAGCAGAGAGTGCAGTTTGCATTTCTTCAATATCTGATGCATTAATAGTGGAAATGATGCTTCCATCAGAATTGATATATCCATTTGAGTAGAGGTCCTGGAGTTCTTTTGGGTAAATCTCCTGCGAGTATTGCCCCAAGAATATCCTCAGCCCAGTTGATTCAAGCTTCAGAAATACATTTTTCACATCGACTGATAAAGCTGATTCAAATTTGATAGCCATAGCGTTCAATATATGAGCAGGGATCTGATTTGCCATTGCTGAGAGTAAGGAAACCTGAAATTTTGCGAAAGACAAGCTCTGAGTGTATGAGTTTGCTCTGAGAGATGATGTACGCGTAAGAAAGAAAACTGAATTGAAGCGGGGAATTATTTATATGTATGTGACTGTTTAAATTCTGGACACGTGTCAGTCCATCAAAATTTTGAATAAAAACGTGTGTGCGTGTGTTGTAAGCGTGTGTACAATTTAAACGGTTCAAATGCTTCCACGTTTCTAAAATAAGATTCATCATTAGATAGTAGACAGTAACGTCACTTGATTTGGAATATAATATGGTTAATTAGTTAACTTATATGAGAAGATTAGTGAAATACCCAACTGAACGATCAGTTGTAAGACTGTGTCCTTTCAGTTGAGAGTTTACTAACATTTGTCTTCTCAGTTAACCTCTTAAAAACTGATATTCCCCCTTAATCGGTGCATAGAATAATTAAAGTGACGATATAAAATAGATTTAAAGATCAAAAAGATTATCGTTTGCTGAAACGTTGACGGCCCTTCAGCTTCCATGATTTTCGGCTATAAATAGAAGTAACACGGTTAGTTTCAGTCATATTGGTGAAAATATTCAAGACAAAAAGAATGACAGATACGAGTAGCTCGAGTGCTTCGCCGTTTGCTCTGGAGACCAAGAAGACTGTTATAGAAGATGAAGTCTTCTATAAGAGTCTTCACTACTGGGAAAAGTTACAGAAGCTTGAGTTCCTGTATAATACTGGAGAGGCTACCACTCTCGAACTGGTGGCAGAGTTGAAAAAAATGCGGGAGCTCTTGAACATAGCTGTGTGGGTGGACATCTTTAAGGATGGTCATATCTATCAGCTAATGCTTCGAAAGGAACTGAAAATCCTTAAGCGCGTAGCTGTTTCTTAGAGCTTTGTCAAGACATCTACCGCACCTTTATACACTTGGTTAAAAATGTGGATAATTGTTGTAGAGGAAAAATATGATGATGTAATCCGTGCAAACGTTTATGGTTGAATGAAGTATTTATATGAGATTAACTTTGTTTTTCTCTTTCCTGGTTGATGACAATGTTCTGTTACATGCAATGCTTGTGTTCCTATTTTCTGCAAATAATTTTATTAGTAAAACAGCATCAATAATAATTTTAAGACAAGTCAATTAAACCAAGAATATTGCGAAAGTAAGAAAACTTAGTCTCGGATAATGGTTTGGTGAAGATGTCAGCTGCTTGTTGCTCAGTTGAAATATACTCTAGTCTAATGTCCTTCTTCAAAGCATGATCTCTAATGAAGTGGTGCCTGACATCTATATGCTTGGTCCTTGAGTGAAGAACTGGATTATAGGTGATGGCAATTGTGCTCATATTGTCACAAAATATGGGCGATTCATTTGTAGTTACTGCATAATCTCTCAGTTGTTGCTGGATCCAGATTAGTTGTGCACAACAACTACCAGCAGCAAGGTATTCTGCTTCAGTTGTTGAGGTAGCTATGGATGTCTGCTTTTTGCTGAACCAAGAGATCAGTCTGTCTCCTAGAAACTGACAAGATCCACTTGTACTTTTACGATCAAGCTTACATCCTGCATAATCTACATCTGAATATCCAACTAAATTGAAAAGTACAGTCTTTAGAATACCATAACCCAACATTTTGTGTACCCTTAAGATATTTCAAAATTCTTTTAGCAGCTGAGAAATGTGATTACTTAGGATTTGCTTGAAATCTAGCACACAAACAGACATCAAATACAATATCAGGACGACTGGCAGTTAAGTACAACAATGAACCTATTAAACCTTGATATAATGTCGCCTCAACTGGTATTCCCCCTTGATCAGTGTCCAATTTTACTGATGAGCTCATGGGAGTATTTGCAGCTGAACATGATTCCATGCCAAATTTCTTCAGCAGCTCCTTTGTATATTTAGTTTGACTGATGAATATACCAGTCTCCAGTTGCTTCACTTGCAGTCCAAGAGAGAATGTCAGTTCACCCATCATGCTCATTTCAAACTTATCCTGCGTTAGCTTAGCAAACTTTTCGCATAATTTGGGATTAGTTGACCCAAATATGATATCATCAACATAAATTTGAACTAATAAAATGTGATCATTCTTAGCAAATTTGAACAAGGTCTTATCAACTGATCCAACAGAAAAATCATGATCAGTTAGAAATTTTGAAAGAGTTTCGTACCAAGCTCTGGGAGCTTGTTTAAGAACATATAAGGCTTTGTTCAAATGATATACATGATCAGGAAAGTTGTGATTTACAAAACCTTGGGGTTGTTCAACATATACTTCCTCTTGTAGTTGACCGTTCAGGAATGCACTCTTTACATCCATCTGATAGACCTTGAAGTTCTTGTGTGATGCATAAGCAAGAAAAATTCTGATTGCTTCCAGTCTTGCAACTGGAGCATACGTCTCATCATAGTCAATTCCTTCTTCTTTCCTATATCCTTGTGCCACTAATCTTGCTTTGTTGCGTCCAACTGAACCATCCTCGTTCAGTTTATTTCTGTATACCCATTTTGTACCTATAATAGTTTTTGAAATTGGTCCTGGAACTAAGTTCCAGACATTGTTATAAGTGAACTGATTTAGCTCTTCTTGCATTGCATTTACCCAGTTAGGATCAGCAAGAGCTTCATCAGTTTTCTTCGGTTCTAGTTGTGAAACAAAAGCTGAATAGATAAATAAATTTAGCATTTGATTGCGAGTTCTTACTGGATCAGATGGATTTCTTATTACCAGTTCAAGTGGATGTGATTTTCTCCATCTGTACTCAGTATTTGTTGTATCAGCAATTTCTTCAGTTGGTAACTGAATACAGTTTTCAGTCTCAGTTGGTGCTTCGTCAACTGGTATTTGAATGTTATCATTATGCTTTATCAACTGATCATCAGCAACGACTTCCTGCACATCTGATCGGTCCAGTACTTCTGGTTCAGGTGTTTGAAGTATGTTTTGATTGCCATGACTTTCATTTTTGTCATCATCTTCCAAACTGATATATGTAAATCGATCAACTAGCTCAACTTGATCAGTTGGCTTATCAGTTAGTTCAGTTTCATCGAAATCAACATGAGCAGATTCTTCAACATTTAGTGTTTTCTTGTTGAAGACTCTATAAGCTATACTAACTGATGAGTATCCAAGAAATATTCCTTCTGCAGATTTAGCGTCAAACGCTTTTAAATAATTTTTACCATTATCAAGAATAAAACATCTGCAGCCGAATATTTTGAAATAAGTAATTATACTTTTTCTTCCATGTCAGATCTCATATGGTGTTTTCATATGATTCTTATTAATCATTGATCTGTTCTGAGTGTAACACGCAGTGTTTACTGCCTCTGCCCAAAATCTTTGAGAAATACCAGAATCAGCAAGCATTGTTCTAGCAGCTTCTTTAAGAGTCCGATTTCTTCTCTCAGCTACACCATTTTGCTGAGGAGTTCTGGCTGCTGAGAGCTCGTGCTTAATTCCAGCATTTTCTAGGAAATTTGAAAGAGTTTGATTGATGAATTCAGTGCCTCGATCAGATCTGATTCGATCACTTCCAACTGATTTTTCATTTAAAAGTCTTTTGAAGAGCTTTATTAGTTGCGAAGCAGTATGGTCTTTAGATTTGAGAAAAATAACCCAAGTAAATCTTGAAAAATCATCTACGACTACCAAGGTGTATTTCATTCCTTCTAAGCTCATGACTGGTATAGGACCAAAGAGATCCATGTGCAATAGTTATAAGCATCGGGATGAAGATTTACAGCCCTTGTTTTTAAAAGAGGGTCGTACTTGTTTACCATACTGACATGCTGAGCAAAGTTTTTCTTTTGAAAAGTCTATTTTGGGCAAACCAGTTACAAGTTCATGTTTACTCAGATGGGCAATGGATTTGAGGTTTAAATGATTTAGTCTCTTATGCCACAACCAGTTTTTAGATGATTTGGAAGCAATAAAACAAACTGGTGCATAAGTTTGATCATTCCAACTGACTTTATATGTGTTTCCACAACGTTTCCCAGTTAGTATGATTTTATCAGTTGAAGTTTTGACTGAACATGAGTTTTTGTCAAATTGTACTGAGAATCCACTGTCGCATAACTGACTGATGCTAATCAAGTTATACTTTAGGTTTTCTACTAATAGAACATCTTTAAAAGTAAAGTTACCATGGATAAGCTTACCCTTACCCACAGTTCTACCTTTGGAATTGTCCCCGAAACTGATGTTTGGACCATTGTATTTGATCGGTTGAGATAACACACTTGCATCTCCTGTCATATGTCGCGAACATCCACTGTCCAAATACCATATTGAGTTCTTGTTTGTACATGTTACCTGCAATCACATACGTAATATAACTTGGTACCCATATCTATTTGGGTCCTGAGCTGATTAGTCCCTTAGGAACCCACACTTGGATTAGTCTGACAGACTTTCCAGTAGCTGTATTCCAAATGGTTTTTCTCGGCTTTTGTGTGCTTGGTGTGTAGTGTACAGATGATACAATATGTGTTTTAGCTTTATTCAACTGATTGTTCAGTCTATATCTCTTCTGAACTGGCTTGCAGTTATAGTAATTGAAATAGCAATTCGAATAGTTCTTGTGAAACCTCTTTGATGACTGACTTTGTGAATCAGTTGAGAATTTTTGACTATAACCAATCTCATATCTTCTAGCCTTATTCATATTCTTAGTAGGTTGCTCAATCAGTTTAGTAGGCTCAATTTGTTCTTGTACCACTGCTGTTTTGACAAAGTGAATGTATTTCCCTTTGTCTATATTTAGCTTTGGTTGAGTATCATTTGGATACATTTCTCCTTGAGTGTTGAACCCTATACCAGTTTTATCATAAACTGATTGCTTGACACTTTGGAGAGCCTACACTTAGTTTCAAAAAGGTTGGTTTGTGAATTCTGCATCTCATTCAGTACAGTAGATGACTTGTTCCAAGACTGAATGAGCTCAGTCTGTTTTGATTTTTCAAGAATCAACTTCTGGATTAATGACTGATTTTTGTTTCTCTCTGTTTTTAACTCAGCAATTTCCCTTTTTAGACTCAACCCATCAACTGATTCATCAGTTTTGGTTTTATTGTCTGTGGGATCAGTTTGCTTTGGTTTGATTTTTTCAAATGATGATGCAAGTTTTTGATACTCATTTACCATGTCATGTAGTGTTAGAATGAGTTCTTCTCGTGTGAAATCAGTTGAGCTGAAATCAAATACCTATTGGCTAGATGATTCTTCTTCTGCATCATTAGCCATCAAGCACTTGACTTCCTCATCATCACTAGAGCTGCATGAGCTTTCTGGTTCTGACTCCTCACTGTCAGTTTCTGCCCATTTAGATTTGTTTTCTTCAGCTAAGAGTACCTCATGTTTCTTTATGAAGGACTTCTTATCTTCTTTGGGTCTTCTTTTATGCTCATATGATTTCTTTCTTCTATCAGTTGAGCCTTGACTGTCCTTCTTGGGTTTAGGACAATCAGCAATAAACTGACCTGATTTGCCACAGTTGTAGCAGGCATTTGATTCATCTTTGGAGCTGTTCCTTTGATATGGCTTCATGGAAGTTTCCTTGATTCTTTCTCATGAACCTTCCAAATTTTTTGATGAACAATGACATAGCATCATTGCTCAACTGATCAGCAGATTTCTCGACTGAACTGATTTGTTCTGTTCTGACAGCAGCTAGAGCAGTTGTGGCTACAGAGGTAGATGGTTCTCCTTCTCTGGTTTGCAGCTCAAATTCATAAGCCTTTAAATCAGCAAACAGATCATGAAGTTCAATCTGGTTCAGATCTTTGGACTCCCTCATTGCCATGGTCTTGACATCTCATTCCTTGGGAAGACCTCTCATTACCTTTAGTGCAATCTCTTTGTTAGTATACACTTTTCCAAGTGCATTTAACTCATTGATGATACTGCTTACTCTTTCATCATACTCGTGCATTGATTCTCCTGCTTTCATTTTGATGTTATCAAACTTTTGAACAGCAACAGAAAGTTTATTTTCTTTGGTTTGATCATTTCCCTCACACAGCTGGATCAGCTTTTCCCAAATTTCTTTGGCTGACTTACACATCTTTATTTTTCTGAAGGTTACTTTGTCCAGCGTTTTGTACAGAATGTCTTTAGCCACATTATCAAGATTTGCTTTTCTTTTATCTTCAGTTGTCCATTCATCTCTGGGCTTTTCTATTCTTTGTGGTGCCCCTTCTGTTATGGCAACTGCTGTATTTGTTTTTAGAATCTTCATGGGTCCATCAGTTATGACATACCACATGTCATCATCTTGTGCAGCTAAATGAGCCTGCATTCTGATTTTTCCAATCATCACATTCTTCTCTGGAGAACATAGGAATTTTGTTGAACGAAGTCATGCTAGCAAGTTTATAGATCAAAAGTATTCAAGAACAAGATTCAACCGCTCTGATACCACTTGATAGAATCGATTAACGTATCAAGAGTGTTTAGAAGGGGGGGTTGAATAAACACTCACAATTAAAACTGATCTTTTCGAATTTTGAGTTCAGTTTGGTGACAAACTGATTCTCGGAATCTTGCTGGTCAATGACAATCAGTTAAACTAAATTAGTTGCGGAAAGTAACTGACTGAAAGATAGAATACAAAACTGAAATAAAATACACAAGGATTGTTTCTGGATGTTCGGAGATTTCAATTACTCCTACGTCACCCCTTCTATCTCAAGGATAGGATTTCCACTAAAAGACTTTGATCGAATACAAGATTTGTACTGACCCACTTCAGTTTGGACTTATCACTGCCAAAAACTGAAACTCTTAGTATTACAAAATGTTCTCAGTGCGTAACTGATCTTAGCACTATCGAATTTAACGATTATTACAAAGTGCTAGTGAGCTCAAATTGTAGCCTTGACTGCTACGAATAAACGAAGTAAGAGTGAGCTAAGATTTTGGCAGAGTAACAGTAAGCTTTGAATGGAGTGATCTTCTTCTTCTTCAGCTGTTCTTCTGTCATATTTATAAGCTTCCCTTCCAACGGTAACTTGAGATATATTTGAATCTTTGTATCCGTTGATTGCCACTTCATTATTTCTTGGGCATTGTTTGCTTCATTTATTGTAACGCGGCGTCTTAACTGCTTTAGCCGAAATGCGTTGTTCCAAGCTGTATTGATTGAAGTGCGGCGTTTCATATTCAGTTACAGTCTTCTATGTCTCTTTGTCGGTTGACGTGTTCCAGTTACTGGTGAGGAGAATAACTGAATTGCGTTTCAGTTGCGTAGATTAGTTTACTAGATTCAGTTGCTGAGTTCAGTTTACTCGATCAGTTGGTTCGTATTTTCAATTGGTTCATATTTTGTCAAACGCCGGAATTTAGTTTCCAACAAATTTAATAATTTTCATGTGAAAATTATAGAGATTATATTAAAATTAAAACCACTTAGAATAGTTTTTTTTATAATAGTTATTCATTTAAAAATTTAAAAAGATAGATAATGACTAAAAAAATTATTAGATATGATAGTTATAAATAAATAAAAAATTGAAACAGGTTTCCAGTATTTTTGTAATTAAATAAAATTGAACAGTTTTGTAATTTCAGTATTTTTTATTTATCAAAAAACATAGAATGACACCGAATTTATTCTCAACTTTAATAATACAGCAAGTATATATTTTGATAGAAGTAATCGCTTTAAGTTGTATTTATATTGATGAATTTTAAATATATTCAAATGTTTTTTTTAGTTTTAGGGAAACAAGAAAATTCACACTTCCATGTTTACTCAGTGTTTCATGTTAATTATGATATATTTCAAGTTCATCCAATAATTGAGACAATTGAAATTCACTCTACATTGTGTAACTAATGTGTAAATAAGTAAGTTATGAATTTAAAGTTTCATCTATTTTTTAATTATTAACAATAAAAATATAATCGAAATCAACATATTTCAGATTCATTCGTCTATTTGTAACCTTGTTTTCACTTTTTTTTTTCTTTTTTTGATACTTCCAAATTTTTTTAAAATAATAATAACAAATGCTATTTCGATAGGTTATCGGTTTGTGGTTATTTAAAACAGCAGGGGTGGAGCAACTTATTGGTAGGGGTGAGCATCCGGTCGGTTCGGTTATCGACCGAACCGAATTAACCATAACTGAACCGAACCGAAATATTTAGCCATAACCGAACCAACCAAATTAATTTTCATAACCGATGAAAATCGAACCGAATTAAAATCGGTTAATTCGGTCGGTGACCGAATTAACCGATTAGTTTTTTTAAAAAAAAATTGTGACTTAACTTTAATTATATATGTAATTTTTCTTAAATACTACAATCTATACAAGTGCATAAAAATATAAAATCACATACATCACAAATGTATAAGTTTTGTTTGAACACAATTAATACATATTATATCGATTTTAAAATTTAAAATTAAAAAATATATAGAATTTTATAAATAATAAAAATTTATTGAATAATAATATTTATTATATCGATTAATTAGGTTAACCGATTTCAAAATTTTAAAAACCGTAACCTAACCGAATTAACCGAATTTTTTACATCTGGAAACCGAATTTTCGAAATAACCAAACTGAATTTTCGAATTAACTCGATTCGTTGATTAATTCGGTTTAACCGAAATTTTGCTCACCCACGATGCTTGTTGGTGTTTAATGATACATTTGCGCGGGAAAAAAAAGACAGGAATAGTAGAGGCGCCGAACTGCCGATTATTGCCGCCGGTTTCTTCGAGAATGAAAGAGAATGAAGAGATGGAATTCCCAGCATTTCCGTATGAACCCTACTCTATTCAACTGGATTTCATGAAATTCCTTTACCAATCCCTCGACAGAGGCGGCATTTCCATGCTCGAAAGCCCCACAGGTGTCTTTTGCTCGTCTCCTTGCATGATTATAACGTTTTACTCTTTCGATGTTTTTCTCCGTTTTTATTTTGGTTTAGTGGTTGTTTGGATTTTGATTGAGCTGTATAGGGACTGGGAAAACGCTAAGCATGATCTGCAGTTCGCTGCAATGGCTTGTTGATAGAAAGAATCTGGACGATTCTAAATGTAATGAGATTGAGGAACTGGGTGATGGAACTGGTGTGGATAATGATGAACCTGATTGGATGAGAACTTTTGTTCCAAATAAAGAAGTTGATCCACCATTAAGTGATAATCTGAAAGGAAATAGAAAAAATGGGGTGTGTTTAAATGGGAAGCGGATTAAAAGGAACAATAAAGAATTTACCAGGGATATATTTAATCCTGGTGAAGCAGATGAAGTGGAGGGAAACAACAGTATCAAGGAGGTGACAATTTGTAATACAAAAGGTGAAGTTGACGAAGTGGATGAGGCAGAGTTTTTGTTGCAAGAATATGATAGTGGAAGAGAAGATGGTGGAATATTAAAAAGAACAAACAGCGAGGTAGATGTTTTGTCAAGTGAGGATGAAGAGGAGGCAAATGGACTGGGTCAGGAGGAAGAGGTGACAAGAATGAAGATTTATTTCTGTAGTCGGACACATTCACAGCTTTCACAGTTCATCTCAGAGTTGAGAAAGACCAAATTTGCCAGCGAGTTGAAGGTTGTTTGCTTGGGTTCTAGGAAGAATTTATGCATTAATGAAGGTAGGAGAATCAATTATCTAATTGTTATTGAGTTGGATAGCATACATGGCTGTAGAATGTAATGGTTATTGAACTTTACTTTCAGAGGTGCTGAAGTTAGGGAACTCTACTCGCATAAATGAGAGGTGCTCGGAGCTCCAAAAAATGAAGAAGGATGAAGCTTCTAAAATGAAGGTACAGGTAACCTCGACTTAACCGTTATTCTCTGCATTGGATTGTATGCAAAATTTCTTATGATTGAATTGTTTTCTTTTTCACTTGATATTGGTTCAATTGTTCTTTTATGTTCGTTGAAGAGATAAGAGTCGTATTTTTCTCATGACACAATGGCTTTATTATGTAGTATCATTTGCATTTTTGGAATATTTTTAATGTCTGTCACAAAATACGGCAAAGGTTCATAACAAAGGTAATTACGCTTTTGGTGCCATATATTTTTTAAGTACACATCATAATAATCTGTGCAATTGCATATCATCTCAATTACGCAATATGTTACGCGCAATGAGAACAGCTTGGAGAGTTGCCTTTTTTGTGATATGCTCTATTTAGAATTTCTTGAGCATAAACCTGTCAGGTATAGTCACAAATAGCTGACCTGAAGCACTTTCCTAGAGTAAGTGTATACTTCAGGCTGAAAAAGTTTATATTCCAGGCCATATTTACATCCACCGTTGAGAATTAATCCAGTTTTGGAACATATTTTCCTTGGCAGACCTAACACTGTCTGAAACCTGTTTTTAAAATGTTTTTGGTTGTATCTTGGAAAAGCACTAACTTTCTAATAACTATGGGGATTGTTGACTTGTTTGCATATTGTAACCCAATATGAAGGCAAATATGAAGGAAGAATAAATTTCAGTATGTTTTATTCATTAGTCATATAACAGATATATACAGACTTTTAGTCTAACATATATATACAGACTTTTAGTCTTATGTTAGGAAAGTAGACTAATCAAATCCCTACAATCAAGGTAAATCACTAATCAAACCCAAACAATCAAGGTAAATCATATCTACATATTTCTTATTTCTATATACAATCTATAAGATTCATTCAAGCTGGATCATAGACATTGATCATGACTAGTTTGTTACAAGATAATCGACCCGAACTCCATTTAAAGCTTTTGTGAAGATCTCTCTCAGTTATTCTAGTGTCTTCGCATACCATGTAGTGATCAAACCTAGCGGAATCATTTCACGAGCGAATTGACAATCGATTTCAATATGCTTCGTTCGTTCATGAAATATGGGATTGGAAGCGATATGTAGAGCTGCTTGGTTATCACACCACAATTTTGCAGGTATTGAGGTTTTAAGACCTACTTCGGTCAGAAGCTGAAATATCTACATTATCTAACATACAGCTTTCGCCATAGCTCTATGTTCTGATTCTGCACTCGATCGTGAGACCACATTTTGCTTCTCACTTTTCCGTGAAACTAGATTTCCCTCAATAAAGACACAATAACAAGATGTAGATTTTCGATCATCCTTGCATCATGCCTAGTTAGAATATGAAAAACACTCAACCTTAGTATGACCATGATTGTTATACAAGATACCTCGTCCAGGTGATCGTTTCAAATAACATAAATTAGTTCGAACTTCGACAGCTGCCCAATGATTAACTGTTGGAGAAGCCATATATTGACTCACAAAGCTGACTGAATATGCGGTATTTGGACGATTCATAATGAGATAATTTAACTTTCCAACCAATTTTCTATACCTCTCAGGATTCTCAATAATTCACCATCTTTTGTGATCTGCAAATTAGGAATCATTGGAGTACTATATGGTTTAGCCTCCAATTTTCCTGTTTCAGACAATAAGTCAAGTACATATTTTCCTTTGGCATAAGAAGATTAATTTCTTACTTTTTGTTAGCTCAACACCCAAGAAATATTTTAAAATCCCTAAATCCTTTGTATGAAACAGGCTGTGATGAAAGGATTTAAGAGATGAAATACCTGCAATATCATTTCCAATAATGAAAATATCGTCCACATATACAACCAACAAAATTATACCCACTGCAAATTGTTTTGTAGAACACAAAATGATCGACTTGGTTTTCTCCGTTCCAAACTGCTCAACTACCTCGCTAAATTTGCCAAACCAGGCCCGAGGGCTTTGTTTCAAACCATATAAGGATTTTCGAAGGCGACACACTTTCCCATACTCCCCGTGAGCAACAAAGCCGGGTGGTGGCTCCATATAGACTTCCTCTTTAAGGTCACCATGAAGAAATTTTTTTTTGATGTCTAACTGATGTAATGGCCAATTATGAGTGGCTGCCATAGAAATAAATAACCTGACTGAAGTAAGTTTAGCAACAGGAGAGCACATATAAGCATAATCCACACCATAAGTTTGGGCATAGCCTTTAGCAACAAAGGCGGGCTTTCAATCTAACAATAGACCCATCAGGATTGACCTTAACAGTAAACACACATTTGCATCCTATTGGTGTTTTCTTACAGGTAATATGGTCATAGCCCAAGCACCCTTGTCACCCAAAGCATTCATCTCTTCAATCATAGCATTATGCCATCCTAGATGAGATAGATCTTCATTAACAGTCTTAGGAGGAGATATAAAATCGAGAGATGCAATAAACGAGCATGAAGATAATGATAAGTGGTTATAAGACACAAAAGAAGACATTGGATGGGTACATTGACGTGTACCTTTGCAAAGTGCAATTGTTAGATCATTGATCTATCGACGAACAAGCTGGTCCCGCACATGGGTTAGGAGGAAGACGTCGCCGAGAATAAATCTGTTGTATGAGAGGCTTAACAATAACAAATTCTGTAAGATCGGAAATAGAGGATGTGACAGTAAAGATTAACAAATCATCATCCCCCTTGACCAGGGCGATCTATAAATGGAAATAAAGATGTGGTTTCAAGAAAAGTAAAATCAGCGGACACCAAATTTTGCTAAGATTAGGACAGTAACATCTATATCCTCTTGGAACCCTATAATACCCAAGAAAAACACACTTTAGAGATTTGGGATCAAGTTTTGTGACGTAAGGACGAATATCCCGAACAAAGCAAGTACAACCAGATGTTCTAGGTTCAACATGAAACAATGGTTTAGTTGGAAAGAGAACATGGTAAAGAGACTTACAATAAAGAACAGGCGATGGCATACGATTAATTAGAAAACTGGTTGTGGAAATTGCATCCACCCAAACCGTTTAGGATTTGGAATAACAAAGCTCTTGCATTTTCGAGAAGATGTATTCTTTCTCTCCGCAACCTCATTTTGAGAGGGTGTGTCTACACAAGAGGCTTGATGAAAAATGCCATGTTGAGTCATGTAAGTTTGAAAAGACTTTGATAAGTAGTCCTTGGCATTTTCACTTCGCAATATTTGTATAGGAATATGAAATTGAGTTTGAATCTCTACGTAAAGGGCAGAGAAATTAAAGAATAACTCAAAACGAGTCTTCATTAAATATAACCATGTCATACAAGAATAATCGTCAACAAAAATAACAAAATATTTAAACCCGCTTTTAGACATAACAAGAAAAGGCCCCCAAACATATGAGTGAACTAATTCAAAAGGAGTGTTAGCTCATTTATTGATTCTTGGGTTGGAACTAAGATTATGGTGTTTAGCAAACTGACAAGAATCACAATCTAATGAGGATAGTCTATAAAATTGTGGACAAAGTTTCTTCAACATTGGGAGAAAATGATGACCCAACTGACAATGAGCTTCGAATGGGATGGTTATTCAAGAACAGGTCCTGGACTTCCGAACTTGTGGATCAAGAATGTAGAGGCTCCCATACTCATGTCCTTTACCAATAATCTTCATAAACGGTAGTTTGGAAAGAATGAGACACAACAGTTAAGAGCACAGGTGAGTTTGCTCACAAAAATTAAATTATACGACAATTGAGGTAAGATTAAAACAGAGTGTAAGGGAATTGAAGGAGTGGGAGTAATTGTGCCAAACCCTATAACATCAGAGGTTGACCCATCTCCTAAAGTAATTGTAGAAATAGAGGTATGTGACTGAAATGCAGAGACTAATTTAGAATTACATGTCATATGATCTGTGGCACCAGAATCAATGACCAACTTGGTGGATGAGGAAACAAGACATGTATTTGGTTTACCTGACTCAATGATGGTAGTAATTGGTGAAGATTTTAATGATTCTTGGTATTGAGAGAATTTGGCATATTCATCAACGAACATCGTGACTGAAGTGTCATTGGTAGATGTAATGTATGCTGACTATGTTTTCTTATTCCGCAATTTCCTGTGATAATGTTTCATATGGCTTGGCTCATGACAATTGTGTCAACAGTACCTCCGAATTCCTGTCCTAGAGTGTCAAGAATTTCGTCATAGTTGCTTGTCCCTACTCCTTTTTCCACCACTTTTGTCTTGTTGTCTTCCAGATTTCTTCCAGATTCAAATATGTTATTTCATACAACTAAAACATTATTAAATTTAACAGGTGGAGAATTATCTGTACGCAACACCTTACTAAATGTTTCTCGCAGAGATGAAATCTGAGAACTAGAGGCAATATGATATTTAACATTTTCAAATTCATGAGAAAGCCTAGCCAAAAAACTCATTATTGTCATTTTCTCCCGTTGAGTTTGTTGTACTTTCACATCAGGGCTGAATGACAATAACATGTTAAGTTCTTTATAAGTCCTTTTATACTCCATGAAACAGGTTGTAAGAGACCTATCTTGTTTTTCTGCACGATAAAAGGCTTTGCACCTCATAATGCTTGAAATTTTCATCTTTCCACAATACAAGAAATCTAGATATTCCATCAGTTCTTTAACAAATTCACAGTGATTAATCAGACCAATTGCCTCACCGCCAATGAAATTTCGTATTAACCACGTTTGTTTTGACTCATCTGTAGATGGGTTGTTAGGCTATTCATATCAATGCTCCGCAGAAAAAGACGAACTATCTTACTCCAATCAAGATAATTAGAGTAATTTAGTTTGTGTTCCATGAATTTTGAGAACACAGAACAATGTTAGACACCACTACAGATTTCTTCTCAGTCATATCACTAAAAGGCAGTAAGAACAAAGGAAACGGACGATTAAATCTGAAATATCAAAAAAACTTTGAACCTGATGCCCAAAAAGTCCCACACCTGAACAGATGCTGACTCAACCACGTATATGGGAGTAGTATATGGAGCAAGGCGAGTGGAATAGTGAAACCTGAAGAGATTTCCGGTGATAGACGTACCTTGACATGCCGACGACGTAGGACCCGAATTTGGGCGATGGCAGATCACAAAGCAGAGCTTCTTCCTATGCCGACGGTGAGAACAAATTGTCAATAAAATGAGTGACTGGATTTCCGTACCTCCCGCTATTTGTTTGTGCTCTCTGATACCATGTAAAAAAATATGAAGGCAAATAAAGAGGAAAAATACATTTCAATATGTCTTATTCATTGATCATATGCACATATATTATATATGAACTTTCTCGTATGTTAGAAAAGTAACTAATTAAATCCCTAAATCATATCTACATATTTCCCATTTCTATATACAATCTATAACACATATCAAACAATATCTGAGAAATGGAGTTGTACAAGTGAATAATAATAATTTCTTGATTGAAGTTGTTCTACTGATAATCAGAAGCTGGGAGCTGAAAAAGGGGTTCGTTGCAAAAAGGCGTCTTCTGGGTGTCCAATGCTGAGAAGACGTACAACTGAGGAGTTTAAAAATGTAGTTATTCAACAGGAACCTCTGGATATTGAGGATCTTGTTCATATTGGACTCAACATAGGAAGTTGCCCTTATTATGGTTCGAGAAAAATTATGCCTACAGCTGATCTTGTGGTTCTTCCTTACCAATCTCTTCTTTCAAAATCATCACGTGAATCATTGGGTTTAAGTTTGAAGAATAGCGTCGTTATCATAGATGAAGCTCATAATCTGGCAGACACTCTCATAAGTATGTATGATGCCAAAATTACTTTGCACCAGGTAAATTAGTAATTTTAAATTTTGCTGTTATTACTCTAAATGTTACAGAAGTTCAAGGTCTAAGCATAAGTTTCCTCTCCTCCTCAGTTGACCCATTTGAGGGTTCTCTTGGACGGCTATTTCAAACGATTTTGCAATCTCCTAGGACCCGGGAACAGAAGATATATTCAGATATTGATGGTTCTTACTCGGGCATTTTCAAGAGTATTATGTGACGATATAAAGGTTGTTAACAATGTCCATGTTTTGTCTAATATCGAGGACCGTGAAGGGGCTTTTGATTCTTCAATGGCTATGAATGAATTTCTGTTTGCTTTAAACATTGACAACATAAACCTGGTCAAACTGTTGCGATATATTAAAGAGAGCAACATAATTTACAAGGTGATGCCTTTATTATTCCTCCATCAATATTTGTCTTTTTGTCGCATGTGATGTTCTGAACTTTGAAATATTTCTTGTTCTCTCAGGTCAGTGGATATGGAGATAAAATATCCTTCTATCAAAAAGGTGCTACAGTTACTGATGGGGAAGCAATTAGTGCAGACAGTGCAATATCCGGGTTTAGAGCATTAGCGGACATGCTATTCTCTTTGACAAATAATGACAGTGATGGAAAAGTGATAATCTCTAGACAGAGGCTGACATGCAATGGGCAAGAAGGAGGTTATATCAAGTATGTGATGCTCACAGGGGAGAGAATATTTTCTCAGGTTTGCCAGGTTTTTTCTGTGTTGCATTCTAATATGCTTCTAGTTCAATTTTCATCCATGCGGTTATTAATTATAGGTTGTTGATCAAGCTCAAGCTGTCATTTTGGCTGGAGGAACATTGCAACCTATTGAGGAGACAAAGGAAAGACTTTTTCCTTCGCTGCCACGAGATCAGTTGCGGTTCTTTTCATGTGGTCATATAATTCCACCGGAGAATATTTTACCTATTGCTGTTAAGCAAGGGCCTTCTGGCCAGCCACTTGATTTTAGCTTCAAATGCAGAAGCTCACCGACCATGGTGAGAAATCTAGAATGCTTTATCCTTCATTTCCTCAGATTGCTACGAAGTTACTAATTAAACCAAACACACCAGCAGCATTGTTTTACACTAAAAAATAAGATGAACAACAGGACAAATGGGTTTTTCTGCTGCTTATTTCATACATCAAAATAAAAAATCGCAGAAGGTAATATTAATTGTTCTGGAAATGGTGATCACAAATAGCTAAATCCAATGTTACGGATGTCCAAAAGAAAAGAAACTGAAAGAAATAGAATTTTGAAATTCTTCTCTGCATGTTTTAATCTCCCCTTCCACATTTTTGGAATTCTGAAATTCTTCTCTGCGTGTTTTAAGTCGAATAGGCCTCCAGCTTGTTGGGTATCTTTTTGACACGCATTCCATGGCCCAATCAAATTCCACTAGTGGGATCTAGATCCTGTTCATCGTTTCCAACCCCCAGTATTTTCTTCCTAGGCACACTTCAAGTTCATCAAATCCTGATTCATATCATGATAATGTCATTATAATGGTAGACAAAGAAAGAGGCATGGCTAGCCTGCCTAATGCTACGGAAACAATTTTGTTTTGTCCTCATTTAATTATTTATGTTATTCACACGTGCATATACTCATGAAATTCCATCATATAGCCTCAGAATTGAATCATACTAGATCCCATTAGCGTTATAATCACATATGAGACCAACTAAAGTTTGAATGCAAATTTTGTTATTTATTCACTTCTATACTTCTGACGATTAACTACTTCCTTTTTTTTGAATCACAGATTGAGGAACTAGGTCTTCTACTAGCTAATCTAGTGACAATTGTTCCGGAAGGTGTAGTTGCATTCTTCTCGTCCTTTGACTATGAGGGCAGGGTCTATGATGCATGGAAAGCATCTGGAATCCTCTCAAGAATTATGAAGAAGAAGCGTGTTTTTAGAGAGCCCAGAAAAAATTCAGATGTTGAAGCTGTCTTGAGAGAGTACAAAGAAACTATTTATGCATTACCCAGCAGTGATCCCATAGCTTGCAATGGAGCAATTCTCCTTGCAGTTGTGGGAGGTAAGATATCCGAAGGCATCAACTTTGCTGATGGGACAGGCCGATGCATAGTAATGGTTGGATTGCCATATCCCAATCCATCAGACATTGAGTTGATAGAGAGGGTGAAGCATATTGAAGGTTTTGAGACGACAACTCCATGCAAAAATGCCAGGTCTTCTTTTTATAATGAAAGCCTTGACACGGATGTTGAGACAGGTTTTCACATCCTTAAACGGTGCAAAGGCAGAGGAAAAGATTATTATGAAAATCTTTGCATGAAAGCTGTAAATCAATCAATTGGTTAGTTGCATCATAAAATTTGTGATCGCATGTTAGTTCATGTTACTAATTTTGATTTGTTCACTGTGATTCCTATGTTTTAGGCAGAGCTATTCGGCATGTAAATGACTATGCAGCAATCTTATTGGTGGATGCACGTTATGCCTCAGATTCCAACCAAAGAAACTTTGCACACTCGACTGAGAAGCTAGCACAATGGATAAAAAGCCATCTCATTACCAGAACCAAGAACTATGGAGAAGTTCACAAGCTGCTGCACCAGTTCTTCAGATTCCATAAAAACAAGGTAGCAACTAGCAAAGAGTTTAATGGCAAAAGCTGAATCTTAACAAAAAGGGTATTACAAAGGCATCTTCCGTACTACGTTTATTCAAAATATACCGATTATTTACTTATGAACAGTTAAAATTAGGTTCACTCATTAGTGAAGATAGGCATGAACTAATGTTAGATACTCGCCAATTAAGGTCATTGTATGCTGTGTAAAAGTGACTCCACTGAGTTAAAATGGCCCTTATTTTAGTTTGAACAATATTAGTTCATTGCATGTATTTATTCAATCCTTCTCAATTACTTGATGTACTAATTATATATTTAATATTTATCTTATTATTGGGAAGGCGATGTAGTCAAGATATATATTAGCATAATATATCTTCTTAAAAACCCGAGGATCCAAACAACTTTCCCATATAAATATTAAACACTCCATCCCATTGAACATGTATGTTTATATGTTATTTCAAATATATTAAGAATATCATTATATGATATATCTGTTAAGAAGTAAGATCCAAACAAATTTCTCAAAAATGTTACTCCATCTCAATATATAGGTTTTTTTTTCACGTAGATTAAGTTATATCATATGAAAAGTCAATTATACAAACAAATTTTATTTTTTATCTTTATCTAATGGGAGTCATCTCCAACCACAAAATCTATTTTGATGCAAATTTTAAACTAAAATAGTGCGATTTCTGCAACAAATACAACAATTATCTCCAACTCATTTACTTCAAATCTTACACCAAAAAGTATATTCTCAAAATATTCTTTTTATTTTACATATATTAATTATTATATTTTATTTAATATATTTTAAATTATGACTAATGCTTTATTATTAATAAATTTAAATAATAATATTTAAGTTTATAATTTAATTATATAACATAAATTAATCAATATATAATGTATCTCAATTATGTCTTTCAAGTTGCATTTGTATTTCGATTATCCTTTTGAATTTAGTTATGAATTGTATTGTTATATTAAGTTTTTGTATTTATATTAAATTATATTAATTAAAAATCATAAAAAAATTAGTTTTTAAATAATACAATTAAAGTAAATAAATAAATATTTTAAAAATGAACCATTATTATTTTATAATTTTTATGATTAAATAACTAATTATTCAAATAATAAATCAATATTATACTATTATTTAAATAATATTTATAATAAATATAAATAAAAAGAATCAAAAATAATTTTTAAAAAAATAGAAAACCCCTGTGCCAAATTGGCGCAGAGGAAGGGGCTGCGCTATTTTACCCAATCAAAAATGCACCCAAATGGTGTTTGGCCTGAGTGTTTTAAAATATATAAAAACATTGTTGAATTATCTAATATATTTTATAGCGTGTATATATTAGTAAAAGAATAGAAGAAATAGTTATCAAATCATTATATTTTTTAGACAGATGAGAAATAGTATGATTTTCTATAATTCCTTCCTCATTGGTAAACACTCAACAAGCATCAATATTATTTGCAAGAAATTAAATATATAGATGTATAAGCAATAAAATATGAAATGAAGATACTAAACAATAATCATAGGTGTCCAATTGGACTCAAATGGCAGCATTCTCTAGCCTATGGCCCCCAAGTTCTTCCATTCAGTAATTTTAAGCCCCAATTGGTCAAAAATGAGGTTTTTTTAAGGTCATCTCCAACTCATAAATCTATTTTGGTGCAGTTTTTGCACCAAAATAGTGCAGTTTCTGCACCAAATATAACATTCATCTCCAATCAATTTATTTCAAATCTTACACTAAAAAGTATATTCCTAGAATATTCTTTTTGTTTACTATTTATTTATAAATTTAACAATATAATTATAATTAATGTTAACATTAGTATTATAATTATAATTTTATTTTTATTAATAGCTAAATTTATTTATTTGATTCCTATATATATTAACTCTAATATTTATAATACGAATTAATACAAATGCTTCATTATTAAAATTGACATAATTTTAATACAGATAATTTATTTTTAGAACTTAATATGAATCCAAATTCAAACATCTGAACAACTATATTCCTCCCACAAATTATCAATTAAAGTATTTCGTAGTGCATAGTGACCGACTATTTCGGTTGGGAAAAAATTCTAGCAAGCGGACTAGATCAAGTTATATTAAATGACGACAAGTCCAAGTATCGATCCCACAGAGACTATTATTTAAATACTAAAATCTAAATTATTCAATTTAATCTAGGCAAACGATAATAAGTGAATTGGTGAGAATTTAAACTAGTAAAATTAAATTAAAATATGCTAAGTTAATAACTGAGATCGAATTTTCAGAACAGATTTTAAACTTGGGAAATTTTCAATTTCAACCAAATGACCGGGAACACACAACGGTCCAAACTTTGATTATTATCATGCACTGGAATTAAATAACCACAGATTATTCGATGCCACGATGAAATTCCCTGAATTAGTTATAAATATATTTCTAGAATTTATAATCCTATTTTCGTTTAACAGTCCAATTATTTCTAATTGAATTTAATCAAACAAAAACGCATTATCCAACGATGGAATTACAGCTGTCGCCTAAAATCGCACATTGAAAATCGAATACTATTTCTAGTCGATTTAACCGTGTGTTGATTAATATTTTTGAAGCTAAATTTAATCTAGTCTATTTCGAGTCAAGATCAAACAACAAACATGCAAATAATTGGACCAGATTAAGAACACGAAAATTACGCAAACATTAATCAATAACATAAATTAATTCGTAAATCTAATGATCCAGTGAATGAACAACATCAAAAGTTTGTCCCTATCGTGGTCCCGATCACAAGAAAACTACTCCATAAATTCAAAACTAGAACCAAATCTGTAAGGTCCTGAAATTAATTATCCTGTAATTTTGGCATAATTAGAATAATTATTGAGTTGTAAATTAAAATAATTATTTATGTCAAATAAATTTTGTAGGTGTGTTAAAAATATGTATTTTAGAATATCGGAAGAATTTAACGATATAAAATACATATAGAGTTTAAATAACACACGGGAGCAAGATTAATGCAAATCGAGATAAAGGGGACATGAATACTACATTATATACATATACATACACACATGACTTATTTTATTGGAGAGAGAAAGAAGAATGCCATTTTCCCAAACCATTCCCGTAGCTTTCCTTTTCTTTTTCTTCAAAATTTTCGTCACTTTCAGCACCTTTCATTTTGGAGAGGTCATAACTTTACCGTCCGGCGTCGAAATCACAAACGGTTTGAGGGGTTTTCTTCCTTACATCAGTAGCTTCGTTTTGAACCATGAATCGCCACTTTTGATGCTCGTTTAACCCCAAATCGAGGCTTGTTCGTGGCTGCTGAAATTGACTCGGTTTAGGTGAGATTAAAGCTTAGTTCCTTGGAGTTTTGTTGTGTTTTGGAGTGGGTTTTTAAGCCTTGTGATTTCCCTGTAACTCCAGCTTGTTTTCTGAATTTATTCAGCTCGTGAACAGTAAATCCGACGAGTTTCCGGTGGGTTATCGCCTCGAGACCGCTAGCGACTAGAGTAAGCTTTGACCTTGTGAGTTCCTAGTCCGAAATTTCAGCTTCTAAGTGTGATAGTAGGCTGCCGAAATTTGGATTTTTACCCATTTCGATTTAAATTGTTTTCGTCGTTCGAATAGCGTTTTATTGACATATTTATTGGATAATTGTTGTAGGTTCGGTCATTGGAAATCTTCGAGGTATATTTTGGCGAGCCTATTAATTATGTCGAATCGTTTTGTATTATATTGAGAGATATTATAGTAGGATTGTTATCGTTGGAATTAATCTAAGGTTTATCGAGTTGATAATAGTTGGAATGTAAATAATGGTGAGTTGTGGAATTATTTGGCTTATTTTGTTATTCTAGGCTGAGGGAGTTTAGTTGATCATTCTTGAAGATCGTTTTCGTGATATAGGTATGTTACAGCTCGGTAACATACGACGGTAAAACATAAATTATGTTTAATTGTCATTCTGTGTTACATGGATCGTGTGTATGACTTGTTGGTTGTTGTAAATTGTTAAATGCCTTCGTTGTGATCTATGTTTATTATTATGACATATTATTGGCATTTAGCATCGGGCATACTGTTATGACATTCATGTTGAGCCCTATCGTTCTTGTTAGCCCATTGTTGATATCCGTTGTTATCTGGCACTGTTGTTTATCTCGGGATCATTGTGTGGCTGATAGGCCTATACACATGAGACCGTAGATGTGATTGAACAATCTCGTGGTTAGTGCAGCCTTTTGAGGTGAGCGCTGGGATTGTGTCATCTAGTTCGTTTTGTTGTGCCATCCTGTTATATCGTATCAGCTGTATGGAGGCCGAGTCAGGGGTGTTATTCAGCACAGCTTGGCATACCTCGCATACTTGGCAGGACGGTTTAGTTGCATGACGATGTAGCTCCCCTGTGTTGTTGCTCGAGCATTATTTCAGTTGTTATCGTACCGTTTGTTGGCTCCTGTTATACCGATTATTCGTTGAGCCTTTCATGCATTGCATATTACATTTCATTATATGATTATGCATGATTTATGTTATTGTTGTTATTGTTGGACTGCTTCATACCAGAATCCTAACCTCAGTTGTTTATTGGAGGGGCTGCTGTGGTTGCTATTGGGCACCATGGTAGATCTCCCTAGTCATTTTGCAGCATCAGGCCGAGGTTCCGCCAGTGGAGCTCGGGATTGAGGTTGGATTGCTTGGTTCTGTTCAGTGGAGTCTCCCAGTTAGTCTATATGTATGTCTTGAGTTTATTTCAGTCTTGTAATGTACTTTATTTGCCGGGGAGATGCCCCGTGTATCTATAGTAGTATTTGGTTGTTTTGTGATGTTCTGAGTCGACTCTGTGATATCCATGATCTGGTGAGTATTTGGTAAGTTCTAATTTCTGTTTAGTCCTGGCCAGTGCGGCTATAGGTTGTTTAACCTTGGTTTCGTGTTAATGATTCTAGTTAAAGTATATTTTGATATAAATTGCTGCTTGAGTTTTTCGTGATGTCCTACTTACGGGGAGGTCATGTCCGAAATTTTTCTAGGCCCTGAGGTCCTTTTTAAATTATTTTAAACCTTTTTCTGCTGCAGTTTTAAATCAAACCATTATTGTTTGATCATTAATTGTCGTTAGAGTAAATGGGCCTCACATCTTGGTATCAGAGCGTAAACTGGGATACGCTCGAACTAGAGTCTAGGACACTTGAGTCTTGGCACTAAAATGGTTGTTGCCTGTGTATGCTACTTGACAACATGCTTGTGTGATTATATGATTTGTTGGCTTCCATTTTAATTGTCTTGATGTTTTATTGTATAGAATGGAGGGAGGTGGAGAAATTCATGTTGATGATATTCCTCTAGCTCGAGGTCGAGGTCGTGGACGTGGTAGACCTCGTGTCCGTGTTGTTGATGATGCTTTTGTTGAGCAAGCTGTTGATCAGCTAGAGCAGCTTAGGATGGATGAATTAGTTGCGCGTTTCTATTCTATGCATCCACCTCGATTCAGTGGTTCAGAGGGAGCTGAGAAAGCTGAGTTATGGATTTCTGAGATTGAGAAATTGTTCGATTTGATTGAGTATCCTCCAGAGTGTCGATTGAGATTAGCTGTGCATCAAATGAAAGATCGTGCTAAAATGTGGTGGTCTACTACATTGATGACTTTAGATGCTCAGAGGATTGTTTCATTGTGGGATATATTCAAGCTGAAGTTTAAGAAGAGTTATTTTCCTCCATCATTCTACAGTTCTAAGGCTTCTGAGTTTCATAACTTGAAGCAGGGCGATATGTCAGTTGCGGATTATGCAGATACTTTTTATGGTATGCTGAGATATGCTCCTCATGTTGCTGCGAGTCAGGTTGCTGTCGTCGAAAGTTTCATTGAAGGATTGAACGATCATCTGCACCCTTTTGTTTCTACCGGTAAGCCACTGAATTATCTTGAAGCGGTGGAAATAGCAAAAAGGGCTGAAGCTAGTCTAAGAGGAGTGGCAATCGAGTTCCTACCCAACATCATCTGAAACGTCCTGTCCTTTTTATTGCTTTAAAAGTACTAGAAATTTTTTTTTTAAACACTCAATTTCGGCCATATAACTTTTCCCACATGAAAATATTTTTATAAAATATTTTACCCTTTTAAAATAAAATACCAACCATCTAGCATTTTAAAAATCAAGTGCAATAGTCATAAATGAAATCGTCAACTGTTTTGCCCAACCTAAAAAGCAATAAGTTTGAAAAGAATAGCCCATACTAAACCTCACAAAAATCTCTCAAATGCATAAATAAATAGTCTTAAGAATCTTTAACAGTAATCATAAAACGTAATGCGGAAAATGTAGCGCTGGTCCTCGGGTTTTGTGCACCGACAGTCCAGTAGAATCACCCATCAAGACCTGCATCAAACTCACCTGCATCCATCACACCTAGTGAGTCTAAAGACTCAACACACCATCATCTTTATAGCAAATAATATATATAAAACCACATGCAATAGTGAAAATACTTTTAGGTAAAAATAACATTTCATGATATGCATAAATAACATTAATCTTTTTTCCTTATCATGACATGAAAGCATTTTAACATGATCATAAATATTTTCCTTTTCCTTTTGTTGAATTCAGATCGTTAATTGTGACTTTCATGATCATGCTCATGAGGGTCGATGGATCCATCTACGTATAACCACAGTACTGGGCGGCGGGGGACACCAGCAACACTCTCACCGGTCAACTAGGCCCTGGCCTATCATGATTCGAATAGAAATACGATCGTCGGAGCTCCCTCTGGGGCCTTTTACTCTCACGATATTTCCATTCTTCCGTTACCACAAAACCGTTACCACATATCCGTTACCACGTATTCGCAATGATGGAAACACGATCGTCGGGCTCCCACTGGGACAATAACCCTCACGACGTCGCCAACATTAACGAATTAGTCACAATCACTTCACATCCTTCAACATTTTTCATTCACATCACTTAGAAAAATCATGAATAATATTTACATTTTTCATTTTTTTAAACCAAGCATGCAACATGTATTTTAAATGTTTTCTTAAATCATAAAAATCTCTTAGACATTTAAAAATCATAATTTAATCATGAGCATTTCTTAAACATTTAAAAATAATCATAATATCATAAAAACAGCATTTAGGGCACTGCCATGACCTTTACTAATTTCTAGGTGTAAAATGACCGTTTTACCCCTGGACTCGACATTTTACGTTTTCGACTATTTTCTTGATTTCATGACTCTAACATGTCCCAAATAATTATTTAAGCATACATGAAATTTTCCATAGCTTTATTTAGCTTAAATATTAGACTTTTTTATTTATCTTTAATTAATTGTTTTGACGGTGTTTTAATCCCGAAAAATCTCAAACTTTAATATAAAATTCCTAAATTCTAATTTAGTCTTTTTATATTATTTTAGCCCTTATGGACCACGACTCGACCCCCGTGAGCCGTTTTCCAATTTTCATTATTTAAAACACCCTATTTGACACCTAAACTTCGACCCCGAGCCAACTTTTGATTTTCACGAGTTACCCCCGAACCATGTTGATCCAAAACTTGACCAACATCCTAACTTAGCCTACTGGACCCTTAAACCATCGGAAACCCTCACCCAAAGCCAAAAACGAAGCCCTTAACTCACTGCACAAACTGGCCGAGAGTTTGAGTATGTGAGGACTCTATGTTTTACACGCCTATGGGCCTAGCCGACGCCCCAGCACCCAAGCCACCCTTTAGAGCACCTTCTTAGGACCCTAGTGAGACACCCTAGCCCAGCTCGTGCCCCATGTATCGAGCCCCCATCGCCTGGAAGTAGCGCAAACCCTGCACCAACCTGTGCAGGGTTCTCGGGTAGAGTCCTAGCCATGCTATGACTCTTTCCCGAGCCCTCGGTTCGAGTCCTAGCATGGCTAGGACTCTCACCCTGACTCATGACAACCTCTGGCTATGTCCTGGCCCAAGCCAAGGTCAAGCCTCACTCTAAAACGTGAACCCGATCGCCCAACCCGTGACAGCAACCGATGCAAGAAATTCTCGTTTTCCCTTGGATTATTCGGTAGTCTAAGCGTGTGTGTGTTGTTTTTAAACATGTACAAACCTCCCTGGTCACGGCCTAACATCATGGCAGTCCCTAAACACATACAAGGCATGAATTGGTATATAAAATCATTAGTTCATAGCATGTACATGAGAAATCCGAAAATTCTAAAAAAAAAACTTCAAGTTCTTCATGCTTACGTTAGTTAAATCGATAATATGATATGATGGATGAGAAAAGGAAGATTTATGCGTGCCTTTGCGTAATTTACGCTCGAATATATGTTGACGACGAAGAACGGGACGCGACGATGGCTTGATCTTGCTAGAACTTTCGAAACTCCCTTCCTACCTTGCTAGTGTGTGTGCTGCCGTGAGGTTTGAGTGTGTGTGGGGTGAGGAGAGTTTCAGAATTTTAAAACTAAGTGGCCGATTCTTTATGCTAGGAGAATAGGGTTTTCAATTTAATTAATACATTATATACTACTAAATCACCTTCAAGGCTTATTAGGCCTATTAAGCCATCTAATTAGGCCCATTAGTCTAATTAGGACATAATTAAAATATTAAAAAACTTTTTCTTTAATTAAATATGTGAATTTATTAGCCGGGTTGCCAAAAAGTTCGTATCTTAGTTGAAAAATCAATACCGATAAAATTTACAGTCCCAGCGTATAAAATCACCTCAAATCCTTTATTTTAAAAAATACTAAAAAGCAACAACCTTATTTTAAATAATTAAAAATAATTATTTAATAAAAATATTTTACATTTTCTTCGGCCATCGGTCCCCGATCCTCGATCGTCGCTTGAATATTCCTTTAAAAATATCATTTTATGCATGATAACCAAAAAATCTCAAATAACAAATAACCAAGTATGTCACATAATTAATTAGCAATTAAAATCAATTAATTACTCATTTTTCATTATTTCCTAGATTCGCATGCAGTTGGATTACGTCGTCTTAATTTTGGACCTTACAATTCCTCCCCCCCTTAAATAGAATTCCGTCCTCGAAATTAGAACTTACCGAATAGATCAGGATAGCGACTCTTCAAGTCCATCTCGGTTTCCCAAGTAGCTTCCTCTTCCGAGTGATTCAGCCACTTGACTTTGACCATTGGAATGACTTTGTTACGCAATCTTCTTTCTTGCCTTGCTAAGATTTGGACAGGCCTTTCTTCGTATGTCATATTTGGAGTTAGTTGAAGAGGTTCATAATTAAGCACATGTGACGGGTTAGACATGTACTTCCGCAGCATCGAAATGTAGAACACATTGTGAACTCCTGCAAGTGCTGGTGGCAAAGCCACTTTATAGGCTAGTGTCCCAATCCTCTCCAAAATCTCGAACGGACCAATAAACCTAGGACTAAGCTTGCCTTTCTTGCCAAAGCGCATAACACCCTTCATGGGTGCTATCTTTACAAACACATGATCGCCTACTGCAAATTCTAAGTCCCTTCGCCTCTTGTCCGCATAACTCTTTTGTCGGCTTTGTGCAGTCTTCATTCTATCACGAATCTTGACTACAAGCTCAGCTGTCTCTTCAATCACATCTGGACCAATATCTCTTCTTTCCCCAACCTCGTCCCAATGAATAGGTGATCTACATTTCCTTCCATAAAGTGCCTCAAAAGGAGCCATCCCAATTGATGATTGGAAGCTATTGTTGTAGGTGAACTCCACTAGAGGTAACTTTGGTTCCCAACTGCCTTGGAAATCAATAACACATGCTCGCAGTAGATCTTCCAAAATCTGTATAACTCTCTCCGACTGGCCATCGGTCTGAGGGTGGAACGTTGTACTGAACAATAACTTGGTCCCCATCGCTGCATGCAGACTTTTCCAAAAAGATGACGTGAATCTCGGAACTCTGTCAGAAACAATGGAAACAGGAATCCCATGGAGCCGAACTATCTCTCGAATGTATAACTCTGCATACTGAGTCATGGTGAATGTCGTCTTAATAGGTAGAAAATGCGCTGATTTCGTAAGACGATCAACTATCACCCAAATGGCATTCAATCCCTTAACAGTCTTAGGCAATCCCACCACAAAGTCCATGGTGATATTTTCCCATTTCCATTCGGGAATAGGGAGTGGCTTCAATTTTCCCGCTGGTCTTTGATGCTCTGCTTTGACTTGCTGACAAGTCAAACACTCGGATACATATCTCAGAATGTCCCTCTTCATGCCTGGCCACCAATATAACAACTGCAAATCTCTATACATTTTTGTGATGCCCGGATGAATGGAATATGGTGTGTCATGGGCTTCCTTCATAATAAGATCTCTCAAAGAATCGTCACTAGGGACCCATAGACGGTCTCGATAGCGGACTAAACCGTCTACCACTGAATATACATTCCGGCCCTTGGCTTCATCTCTTGCTCTCCACTTTTGCAACTGCTCATCAGTAGACTGCCCATCCCGAAATCTGTCTCTCAAAGTCGACTGCACTGATAATGTGGCAATATTAGGGGCCTCGCCCCTAGCATACACTGTAAGCTCAAACCGTTGTATCTCGGACTGCAACGGTCTTTGGAGTGATAAATGAGTGATAACTGTTGCCTTCTTGCTCAATGCGTCTGCCACTACATTAGCTTTCCCCGGATGGTAGCTAATGTCACAATCATAGTCCTTTACCAATTCGAGCCATCTGCGCTGTCTCATATTCAACTCGTTTTGGGTGAAGAAGTATTTCAAATTTTTATGATCGGTGAATATCTTGCACTTCTCCCCATAAAGGTAGTGTCTCCAAATTTTTAGTGCAAAGACTACTGCTGCAAGCTCAAGATCATGAGTAGGATAGTTCTTTTCATGAATTTTCAACTGTCTTGACGCATAGGCGATAACTCTGTCGTTTTGCATCAGAACTGCGCCCAAACCAAGGTTAGAAGCGTCGGTATAAAGAACATACTCCCCTTGCCCTGATGGCATAGATAACACTGGTGCTGATATCAAGGCTTGCTTTAACTTGTCAAAACTGTCTTGACACTCGGGTCCCCAAACAAATTTCGCATTCTTCTTAGTCAAGGCGGTCATAGGTACCGCTATAGATGAGAACCCCTGAATAAACTTGCGATAATAACCAGCTAGTCCCAAGAAACTACGAATCTCGGTGACGCTTTTCGGTACTGGCCACTCTTTCACTGCTTCCACTTTACTTGGATCGACCTCTACTCCACTACTGGAAATGATGTGGCCTAAAAACTGCCACTCTATCAAGCCAAAACTCGCACTTACTGAATTTTGCATAAAGCTTTCTGTCTTGCAGTGCGGTATTCAAATGACGGCTTTGCTCCTCTCTGCTCTTGGAATAGATCAAAATGTCATCAATGAAGACAATAATAAACTGATCCAGATACGGCTGA
This sequence comes from Primulina tabacum, assembly GCF_025594145.1. Taxonomy (NCBI): domain Eukaryota; kingdom Viridiplantae; phylum Streptophyta; class Magnoliopsida; order Lamiales; family Gesneriaceae; genus Primulina; species Primulina tabacum. The sequence continues at coordinate 12,334,913 of NC_134557.1, read as the reverse complement.
AATACGCGATTCATGAGATCCATGAAGATCGCTGGCGCATTGGTCAACCCGAATGGCATGACCATAAACTCATAGTGCCCATATCTCGTGCGAAATGCTGTCTTGTGCACGTCAGACTCCTTGACTTTCAACTGATGGTATCCAGATCGCAGATCAATTTTTGAAAATATCGATGCTCCTTGCAACTGATCAAACAAATCCTCAATTCTTGGCAGTGGATACTTATTTTTGATGGTAACTCGATTAAGCTCTCGATAATCAATGCAAAGACGCATGCTGCCATCTTTCTTTTTCACAAACAAAACCGGAGCGCCCCATGGAGAGTAACTAGGGCGAATGAAACCCTTGTCTAGCAGTTCTTGAATTTGATCTTTCAATTCCTTCATTTCTGCAGGTGCTAGACGATATGGTGCTTTTGATATAGGAACAGTGCCCGGCATAAGATCAATAGAGAACTCCACTTCACAATCGGGTGGAATGTCAGAAACGTCTTCGGGAAAGACGCTAGGAAAATCTCTCACAATATCAACGTCTTCTAACTTCTGGTTGATGGATTCATGTGTAGTAGTGACACATGCTAGATATGCTTGGCATCCATGCTTAATAAGCTTCCTCGCACATAGACAAGAGATAATGTGCGGCATTTGCTTGTTTCTTGCCGCCTCAAAGACAAAAGATCTACCACTAGGTGGCCTAATAGATACTGATCGCTGATGAAAATCAATCGATGCTCCATTCGCTGATAACCAATCCATCCCAAGTATAATATCAAATTCAGGCATAGGAAGCACAATAAGGTCTGCCCGAACATCTCTGAATAACCGAAGCTCCAGATTCTTAACAATCTTAGATGTGAGCATCTGATCGCCGGAAGGAATAGAAACTTTGAAACCCAAACCCATATCTTGAGGAATAATATTCAGTCTTTTGATGAAGGTTTATGATATGAAAGAATGTGTAGCTCCTGAATCTAGCAAAGCATAGGTAGCTACACCTAGAATGATAATCCTCCCTGCGGTGAAAATGTCTTTTAAATCTTTTCGTGTTGAATCTTAAGGACTTACTATCATTAGTTCCCAAAGTTATATGAAGGTTTCGTGTTGAACTTAGATTAATTCGTAAATCTAATGATCCAATGAATGAACAACATCAAAAGTTTGTCCCTATCGTGGTCCCGATCACAAGAAAACTACTCCATAAATTCAAAACTAGAACCAAATCTGTAAGGTCCTGAAATTAATTATCCGGTAATTTTGGCATAATTAGAATAATTATTGAGTTGTAAATTAAAATAATTATTTATGTCAAATAAATTTTGTAGGTGTGTTAAAAATATGTATTTTAGAATATCGAAGAATTTAACGATATAAAATACATATAGAGTTTAAATAACACACGGGAGCAAGATTAATGCAAATCGAGATAAAGGGGCATGAATACTACATTATATACATATACATACACACATGACTTATTTTATTGGAGAGAGAAAGAAGAATGCCATTTTCCCAAACCATTCCCGTAGCTTTCCTTTTCTTTTTCTTCAAAATTTTCGTCACTTTCAGCACCTTCATTTTGGAGAGGTCATAACTTTACCGTCTGGCGTCGAAATCACGAACGGTTTGAGGGGTTTTCTTCCTTACATTAGTACCTTCGTTTTGAACCATGAATCGCCACTTTTGATGCCCGTTTCAGCCCAAATCGAGGCTTGTTCGTGGCTGCTGAAATTGACTCGGTTTAGGTGAGATTTAAGCTTAGTTCCTTGGAGTTTTGTTGTGTGTTGGAGTGGGTTTTTAAGCCTTGTGATTTCCCTGTAACTCCAGCTTGTTTTCTGAATTTATTCAGCTCGTGAACAGTAAATCCGACAAGTTTCCGGTGGGTTATCGCCTCGAGACCGCTAGCGACTAGAGTAAGCTTTGACCTTGTGAGTTCCTAGTCCGAAATTTCAGCTTCTAAGTGTGATAGTAGGCTGCCGAAATTTGGATTTTTACCCATTTCGATTTAAATTGTTTTCGTCGTTCGAATAGCGTTTTATTGACATATTTATTGGATAATTGTTGTAGGTTCGGTCATTGGAAATCTTCGAGGTATATTTTGGCGAGCCTATTAATTATGTCGAATCGTTTTGTATTATATTGAGAGATATTATAGTATGATTGTTATCGTTGGAATTAATCTAAGGTTTATCGAGTTGATAATAGTTGGAATGTAAATAATGGTGAGTTGTGGAATTATTTGGCTTATTTTGTTATTCTAGGCTGAGGGAGTTTAGTTGATCATTCTTGAAGATCGTTTTCGTGATATAGGTATGTTACAGCTCGGTAACATACGACGGTAAAACATAAATTATGTTTAATTGCCATTCTTTGTTACATGGATCGTGTGTATGACTTGTTGGTTGCTGTAAATTGTTAAATGCCTTCGTTGTGATCTATGTTTATTATTATGACATATTATTGGCATTTAGCATCGGGCATACTGTTATGACATTCATGTTGAGCCATATCGTTCTTGTTAGCCCATTGTTGATATCCGTTGTTATCTGGCACTGTTGTTTATCTCGGGATCATTGTGTGGCTGATAGGCCTATACACATGAGACCGTAGATGTGATTGAACAATCTCGTGGTTAGTGCAGCCTTTTGAGGTGAGCGCTGGGATTGTGTCATCTAGTTCGTTTTGTTGTGTCATCCTGTTATATCGTATCAGCTGTATGGAGGCCGAGTCAGGGGTGTTATTCAACACAGCTTGGCATACCTCGCATACTTGGCAGGGCGGTTTAGTTGCATGACGATGTAGCTTGAAACGTCCTGTCTTTTTTATTGCTTTAAAAGTACTAGAAATTTTTTTTTTAACCTCACTTAGCATCGTACGAACCATAAAATATTTTTGACATCATTTTAAAAATAAACATCCAACTGCCATTTAAAAATCCAAAGGAAAATATTTTAAAGCATAAAATCGTCTACTGTTTTATCAAACCTAAAAAGAAATAATTTGAAAAATCTCTCAAAAGCATAAATAAATAATCTTAAAAATCTTTAACTTAAATCATAAAGCATAATGCGGAAAATGTTGCGCTAGTCCTCGGATTGTGTGCACCTTCAGTCCAGTAGTATCACCCGTCAAGACCTCCCTCAGAACCACCTGCATCCATCACACCTAGTGAGTCTAAAGACTCAACACACCATAATCTTTATAACGAGTAATACGTAATACAGTCAACATATAACGGTGAAAAATTCTTGTACTTAAAATATCGTTTTCATGAAGATGCATAAACATAAACATTTTCGTAAACATTTTTCATAATGCATAAAACTTTAAACATAAACATTTTCATGACATGCAAACATGAATTTCTTTTTCCTCAACATGACATGACATAAAACCTTAAACATAATCATGAACATTTTCTTTTTCCTTTGTTAATTCAGATCGTTAATTGTGACTTTTCTGACATGACATGACATGAAAATCGATGGATCCATCTACATGAAATCTCAGTACTGGGCGGCGGGGGACACCAGCAACACTCTCAACGGTCAATTGGGCCCTGGCCTATCATTATTGAATAGAAATACGCTCGTCGGGGTTCCCTCGGGGGCCTTTTCCCATAAATGGGTTCCCTCTGGGGCCTTTTTCCCTCACGACATTCTCATTCTTACCGTTACCACATATTCGCAATGATGCAAACACGATCGTCGGGCTCCCACTGGGACCATAACCCTCACGACGTCGCCAACATTAACGAATTAGTCACAATCACTTCACATCCTTCAACATTTTACATTCACATCACTTAGAAAAATCATGAGTAATATTTACATTTTTCATTTTTGAATCAAGCATGCAACATGTATTTTAAATGTCTTCTTAAATCATAAAAATCCCTTAGACATTTAAAAATCATACTTAAATCATGGGGAATTCATACACATATAAAAATAATAATATTTTCATAAAAACAGCATTTCGGGCACTGCCATGACCTTTACTAATTTCTAGGTGTAAAAAGACAGTTTTATCCCTGGACGTAACATTTTACGTTTTTGACTTTTTTCTTGATTTCTTGACTCTAACATGTCCCAAATAACTATTTAAGCTTAAATTAATTTTCTCATATTTTTATTTAACTTAAATCGAGGACTTTTAAATTAATCTTTAAATAAGACGTATTATTGCGTTTTAGTCCTGAATTAAACCAAAACTTAATATAAAATTCCCAAATTTAAAACTTAGACTTCTAATAATTATTTAAGCTTAAACCTAATTTTCCATAATTTTATAAAGGATAAAATTAGGCGTTTCAATTAACTCGTTAATTAGCGTTTCGTGCGGCGATTAAATCCCGAATAAATCCAAAACTCATTATTTTGATCCCAAATTTTAAACATAGCATTTTTAAGATTTATTCTACCCTTTCAAGTCATGAGCCACCCCCGTGGACCCTTGGATCAATTTTTCCTTCTTTAATTTTCGTTTTTGACCCTTCGACGAACGTACCGAGCCATCTCCTAATTTACTCGAGCCACGCCCGAGCCGCCTCGAGCCAAAACCTAGCCAACCTATCTAGGGACCCTACTGTGCAAGCCCAGCCCAAAAACCTTTGCCCTGGCCCGCTCAAACACCTTCTGCCCCTCAACCCAATTACATGCATGTGTACGTGTGATTGTGGCTTTGAACAAAAGAGTTCCTAACTAGTCTAGGACTCCTCCCAACCCTTAACCACCGACCCCTCATGAGCCTAACCCTCTCTGGACCATGCCCAGACCAAGCCCATACCAACCCAGCCACCAGAACTCCAAGCCCGAAGCACCTGAATCAGCTGGAAGCCACCTGCGCGCACACAAGCTGCCCTCAAGGTGCATGCCTCTCTCACGTTTTCTGATGCTATGCCTCTAACCCTCGAGCCAACCCCTGAACCATCCCCTCAAGCACCCTCCTAGGACCCTAAGGACCTAACCTAGCCTAGCCCAGACCCCCTGGCCGAGCCCCCCTCTTCCCTGCACCAGCAGCAAAACCTGCGCTGCTTCCCTTGCCACTTACGGGTTGGAGTCCTAGCTTGCTAGGACTCCTTTCCAGCCTCTTGTCTCGAGTCCTAGCGTGGCTAGGACTCTTCCCTTGACCCCTCACGGACCCTAGCCAAGCCCTGGTCCAACCAAGGCCTAGCCAAGTCTTCCATCCCCATAAAACCGAGCACCTAAGTCTCTTGACAGAAGTTTGGTTCCAGTTTTTTTTCGTTCCTTGTTGTGCAGCAATTTGTGTGTGTCTATGACGCTCTAAAACGTGTAAAAACCCCACTAGATCATATCTTAACATCATGGCAGCGCCTAAAGTAGCATACAACATGAGTTGGAACATAAAAGCATGAGATTGACATATGGGTGGTTAGTATTTCGAAAATAACAATATGCACAACATGCTTTCATACACACGATAATTAAAACGATACTACGATGTGATGGACGTACGAGAAAAAGAGATGTATGGCGTGCCTTTGCGTTTTAAACGCACGGAAAATCGTTGACGATTGCGAAAAACGGCGACGAACGATCATGGCTTGAATTTACATGACAAAACCAAACTCTCCTTGATGTGATTGTGGGTGCCGTGGGTTATTTGGAGTGTGAAGAAATTCTGAATTGTGTTGCTAGGTGGAGGCGTGGGTTATGCTAATTTGGGGTGGGGTTTAACTTTAAATAATAGCTAATTAATCACTAATTAGGCTTAGGCCCATTAAACATATAATTAGGCTCATTAGTGTTTAATTAGGATTTAATTAAAATATGATAATAGTTTTGTTTAAATAAATTTGTGAATTTAATAGCCGGGTTGTCAAAAAGTTCGTATTTTTGTTGAAAAACCAACACCGATAAAATTTACATCCCGGCGTATAAAGTCACCTCAAAAACCCCAGATTTTCAAAAATAATAAAAAGCATCACCCATATTTTAAATAATTAAAAACAATTATTTAATAAAAACATTTTCTATTTTTTCAGCCCTCGGTCTCCGTTCCTCGATCGCAACTCGAATAACCTTTAAAAATATAGTTTTAATGTAACCATGTAGAAAATATATTTTAAACATGCAAGTATGCACAACATAATTAATTCATGTAATTAAAACATTTAATTAAAATACAAAAGAATTTAATAATTGCATGCACGTGGTTTGCGTGGACTTTAAAATTTTCGGGGCGTTACATAGCTCCCCTGTGTTGTTGCTCGAGCATTATTCAGTTGTTATCGTACCGTTTGTTGGCTCCTGTTATCCCGATTATTCGTTGAGCCTTTCATGCATTGCATATTACATTTCATTATATGATTATGCATGATTTATGTTATTGTTGGACTCCTTCATACCAGAATCCTAACCTCAGTTGTTTACTGGGGGGGCTGCTGTGGTTGCTATTGGGCACCATGGTAGATCTCCCGAGTCGTTTTGCAGCATCAGGCCGAGGTTCCGCCAGTGGAGCTCGGGATTGAGGTTGGATTGCTTGGTTCTGTTCAGTGGAGTCTCCCAGTTAGTCTATATGTATGTCTTGAGTTTATTTCAGTCTTGTAATGTACTTTATTTGCCGGGGAGATGCCCCGTGTATCTGTAGTAGTATTTGGTTGTTTTGTGATGTTCTGAGTCGACTCTGTGATATCCATGATCTGGTGAGTATTTGGTAAGTTCTAATTTCTGTTTAGTCCTGGCCAGTGCGACTATAGGTTGTTTAACCTTGGTTTCGTGTTAATGATTCTAGTTGGAGTATATTTTGATATAAATTGCTGCTTGAGTTTTTCGGGATGTCCTACTTACGGGGAGGTCATGCCGAAATGTTTCTAGGCCCTGAGGTCCGTTTTAAATTATTTTGAACATTTTTCTGCTGCAGTTTTAAATCAAACCATTATTGTTTAATCATTAATTGTCGTTAGAGTAAATGGACCTCACAAAATCTGATATTCGAATTAATGAATGAAATAAGAAAACAAGAGAAAAGAAAATCTCAGCGATGATGCGCGGTTCTTGCGTGTGAAGTGCACGAATTTCTCTCGTTTCTCCCAAGCCGTCGCGCCGCCTCCAAAAATCTCCAAGCTCTCCCCTTTTCTTCCTCCTCAAGTCGGCTCCAAATCCTCGATCTGAAAAAGTCCCGCAAATCTCTTTAATTTCTTCCTTAAATCTCCTAAGATCTTCGCGAATCTGATCTAAAAAATCTGGTACACGGACCCCGTGTAAGCCTCCGGATTGGGGTCCGTGTAGTCTCGATTAAATTCTTCCTCAGGTGCTGCTTGATACGGACCCCGTGTAGGGGTCCGGAGTCAGGTCCATGTTGTCTCGCTATTTTCTTTTCTTGGCTGGTTCTGGGCACAGACCCCGTGTATGGATCCGTCTTAGGGTCCGTGTGGGCTCGTGAACGTCATTCCTTTGGATTTTGGGACACGGACCCTAACACGGGGTCCGTGTAGAGGTCCTGGTGTTCTCATAGTGATCTTTTCCTATTTTTCCGGGTATTTCTGACATGGCATTGCGTCGTTTGACTCTTCTTTTTTTTATTTGGCTTTTTATCATCTTTTGGTCAAACCTGCACATAGCAATAATAACGCGAATTAAGCGCAACACTCGGAATAAAAACGCCAGATAAACACGAATACGACAAAATAAAGACCTTAAAATGCTATATGATTCGTGCTTATCAACTCCCCACACTTAACCTTTGTTCGTCCTCGAACAGATCAGACAAGAAATAAAGATGAAACATATTTTAGATTCAGAGCTCAAGTAGTACAATCAAAACTTCTCAATTTGTCAAACTCCTTCACTCCCGGTCAAAAGATCATGCTTCGAATATCATGAGATTCGTTTTCATCACAAATCAAGATTCAAACATTACCAAGTAAAGATCAACGGAATGAGATGTGTGTAGTGTGCATGTCAGAATTCATACTCATCAAAAGCTACTTGGTTTCAGGATCACTTCCCTTTTTTTTAATTTTTTTTTTCCGTAATGCCCCATATGCTCGACTTTCATACCCCTCTCTACTAAATGTTGAACGACGATGACTTGTTTAATAGGTCTTTTTAAGCTTATACCGTAAGGCCAAGGCTCACGGCTACAATAGAAGGCATGGGAATCAAAAGTGAGAGAGAATAAACATATTTCTGCAGCGCATTCATTCAACTTTTGACTCGTCACCAATCACTGTACTTTTATCATCTTTAGAGGTTCTATTATCTCTTTCCTTTCTCATTGTCCTTCAACTTTCACCCGTAGATTTTTCGGGTGTCTTCAGTACCATACACTTTATACCATTTTTTTTCTTTTTCTTTTTTTTTTCAATCATAAGTCCACTTCTTTTCATTCAACGGTAATTCAACAACTCCTTCACGTATGTCTTTTCGACACATGTGAGTGTTGGGACATTTCAAAGCGCTCGAAGGGTCTATTTCTTTCTAAGTTCGGGTAGGATAAAAGTGTATAGGCTAAAATTTTGGTAGTTGATGTAGGACATGAAATAAATCACGAATGGGGTTTAATTGTGTGTCATTGACACACACCATTCGATTTTTACAGGCTCAAAAGGGGTTACTAGAGACAATAAATGATGTATTAGGTAGGCTTGAAAGGCTCAAACGGTCCAAAGATCGCCTAAATCATCCCTAAGTCATCATCGTTCGTATTTTCGCTTCGAGGGCTAATCAGACGAGTTCTAGGGTTTTTTTTTTAGTTTACCTTGCACCAATTCACTTTCTATGAGCAAAAGACTGACCACGTGCATGGAATGAAAATGTCAATACAGAACTGGTTTATGTCTAACTCTCTCTTTGCAACTACGACTCCTCTTATTCAAAACTAGTCATGAAACAATTTCTCGAGTGATCCAGAAACTAACAAATTAATCCGGTTATCAAGTAAAACAAGGAATCTTTCTCTAGAAATAGTCTCATCCTACGTGAACAGTGGTGTTAAGTGGTGTGCAACGATGTGTAACCAAAACTGACCCACCCCCACACATTGAAGTCGACACTGCCCTTAGTGTAAAGCGATGTAACATGTATAAACAAGACAGTTAAAGTAAACACACTTCCCTGGAAAAATGTCGAGTAGGTGGTGACAATGGGGTAGAGCACAGCAATTCCTGAAAAGAACGATATCGAATGCACAAGGAAACGTAAAAGGTAATAGGAAAAAGACACACTCAAGCACACGGATACAGCCAAAGGAGTATAATCATAAAGCACATGTCCCCAAACATCAATACAATATATGAATAAAATGCGCAAATATAGAAACGTGATACAATCTACCACAAATCCTAGAATAAAAATAGGCTAACTACTCATCATCTGAACCCAGCTCCAAGTCCTCCAAGCCATCAACCGCGGATCTGTACCAAGGTGGTGCATAGGCATCGGGTGAATGTTGCTCAATTCGAGCCAATCGAGTGCGTATGTCGTCCATGCAATCTAATAAGGAACTGATGCAAACTGAACTCAACTGATGCTGAACCACAATGATCAACAACTAGGATAGGCAAATTTTTCTACCATGGGGTCTTTGGAGTTTACACTTGAAGAAGATGCATTACTTTGCTGTGGGCATGAGCGTGCCTACAAAAACAACAAATATACTATAATCACAATATATAACAAGATTAAAATTTACAATTAAAAAACTAAAGTAAGATGAACCAACTAAGGGATAGCTAGAAATACAACAATTACATAAAACTATAAATAGATACCAAGCACCAACTTACCCAACTCCAACTTACTGAGCCACATTTCTCTCCATGAATGTCAATGAATAAAATAAATAGATGCACATTAAGAAACTTCAACCCACTCTTGACCGCTAAATAAACAAGAACCAAAGAATTAACATTTTCTGAAAAAAACGAAAGATTTCACGGACATGAAAAAATTAATATCAAGGATCTAATCAGGGCATGCCTGACCATATTTTCATCCCCAAGAAACTGAGGTTGCCGTCCACTGGCTGCAAGTCGTCGGGCCTCGGCTAAGCGCGAGACTGCGAGAGAGAACCCTAGGCGAATGAGAAATCGGGAAACTGAAATGAAATGGAGGAAATGAAAATGTTAATTATAATTATATTAATAATTAAAAATAATATAAAATTTAATAATATTTTTTCGGGTCGGGATGGGAATCCCGTCGGGAGGAGATTATATACCCTACCCTTCTCCCGAAATAAAACGGGACGGGAAAAATCCCGAACCTGCGGGTCGGGAAATAAGCGGGTCAGGAATTTTGCGGGAAGGGAATGGGATGGGAATCGGGTAGGGTCGGGAATTTCGGGTTTTTTCGCCAACACTAATATTAAATAATCAAAAATAATCATTTAAATAATATTTTCCCTTTATGGTCACCAGTCTCCGTTCCTCGATCGTGTCTCGAATAACTCTTAAAACACAGTTTTATGCGTTCTAATATAAAACCCTATTTTAAATATTTAAACATGTCTACCGCATTTAATTGATGTAATTAAAATAATTAAATTAGTCATTTTCCTATTTTTCCTAAATTTGCATGCAGTTGGATTACATTATCACATTTTGGACCTTACAATGTATCTTAATGTCAATGACATAAGACGCATTACCCATATCCTTCATATCAAAGGTTTTGTACTGAACCAATAACCTTTTGTACTGACCCAATAACCTTTGTATTTCAAGCAATAATTTATTGGTAATGAAATTACTTGATGAAATTTTCCAACCATAATCTTCACTCATGTAAAGATGGAACTCATCCTAGAGTTCTCTAATTGCTTGGTTCACATAGCACCAATATAGATACAAATAACCTTCTCAGAGAAGATGACATTCTCACAGAGCATTCTTCTAGCATACATTGGTGAACATAATTATCAATTGGAGAAGTCATATAATTTGAACAACCTCTTTAAATGTTGAATATTTAACCTCATTCACGGTCATCAGTTCTTCAAAGGATTTTGGACCCTTGACATGATTTAAAAGGATAAAAAGATAAAATCTCTCACTTTTATATAGAGACGCGACATATACCATTTCGACCACTTTACCGTTTCTTCTTCGACGAATCCATTTTTGCCTATTTTATCCATGTGTAATATTGATGAAATTTTCGATATAAATATTTTCAATCAACTGAGGATGAAAATTCATTTTGAAAATTTCTGAAATCATTGTCTTAGAGTTGTCATCGTATGCAATTATATCACTATGTGTTGTTCTGAATGAAAATAAATTAAATGTTTGTTAGGTGTATGTAGCTGTAACCTAATGAATGAAGTAACATCCTGCTGAAGTCATATGAGAAAATTTGCCACAATACTTCAGTTGAACAAATCAACCTTCCATCCACGTATGTTGGATTTCATATCAATTTTGCCCATTTCGCAACTCTAGTGCGACCCGATCAGGACCTTTATGGATGAACTTGTATATGTACTTGACACTTTTGATTCCCCCACATACTTCAACATTAATATTACAATCATATTTCAGTAAAATGTATGGATTATATGGGACAACCCAACCATTGTCAATGAAAATATCATCATTGTTTGGAATTGATACTTGTGAACCTTCACGTCTTCGATACAAAGGATATGAATAATTTCCTCGAGATGTATATTCCACGAATGACTTTGGAATTTTTTTCTTGCATTTACCATTTACCATACATTGACAATAAGATTGATTGATCCACATGGTCCATGTATCATATGGTGGACAAATGATTTGTATGAATTGGGTTCTGTCTGTAAAGGTATTTCAGCATGCACAATTGAGTCAAATTGATCAAGGGTACAGAAATTGGCATTATTTTGACCAACATATGAACACATGGGAGCCCTTTTTTTTACACTCAATGACATATAAATAAGCGCAAACCTCTCCTAAAACTCCTGGGTCCACAATTTCTTTCTTAAACTCTTCAAAATTTTGACCTAAATATCCTTGTAATCAAATCTGGACGGTCTTGAGGTGATTGACCAGGGAGTAATTGATACTTTATCTCATTCCAATTTGGATTGCTTGTCACTGTAAGCATTATATCTGATTTTCAATATGATTGTACCAAGGTTATAGCATCTTTATATCGTTGGTACATATTACGAGTGCTTCTACCAAACGATGATGGCAGTACGATTTTGGTACCAAAATTTCATGTATAATGTATTTTATAGTACATCACTTATGAATTATAATATATGATCTGAAAAATATTAATATTATAATCATTAAATATCATACCTATATTAGTTTCACCTCTATGTAAACAATCTTGTAGACCTTGATAAAGTTCTGAGCGTATTTCACGTTGATTTGGACGTATCCATCGTAGCCTTTGAGTTTCAATCTTGAAGTACTTGTCGATTACATATTGTTGAAGTAGACGCCCTCCTCGGAGCAACAATGAAGGTGAATTTTATCTTATATCATCCAAAAAATAATTTACAATATATGAGTTCAAAAGTGTACTTAAGTTTTAAATTTTTTTGTTAGAGTTATCAGAGTATGATCAGTTTATTTTTGCTAACATGTAGTATATATGCATAGAAATATAAGTATGTTAGCCGGATACCATGGATATTTTGGCTATTTATATCCAACCATATGTGCCATGTAGTAGAAAGAGAGGATATTGCAAAGGATCATACTAGCCAACTGCATCTTGAATGTTGATAAAATTTCCACCAATTCCTTGTATAATAATATCCCGATTGTTCAAATTTTCTTCACATTAATTGTTGACAATGACTGCTGCAACTTGAGATGATGTTGGTAGACTATATTTGTCACTCCCTATGTCTATACTTGACATGATTACCATAATCAAAATAGGATTTGAATGATATATCTATATTATGAAACAATTCAAATTAGGAATACCAATTTTGATGGTTTATAAAAATTTTGGCATGATGTCCCTACATTTTGTCTAAGCCAAAACTCAAGCAACAACATCTATACACACATATAAAAATATTTTCATATATAAACATACATTGTATCATCCTACATATCTCAAACATACACGGTATCGTTATACATTTAGTCATAAGGTTGTGAAACTTGTTTCAAACCCTGACATAAAATTCACTATAATACATATGCGGAAGCTATACAATAAGACGTCCAGGTTCTTGTCAAGGTAAGGCATGTCACAAGCATCCATTGGGGAACCAGCATCCTATGTATCTTCATTACCTGATCCTGTAATACATGAGCTATGTGAGCTTATAAAACTCAATATGTTGGCACTTATACGTATCAATATGCATAGAAAGAACATACATATCAAGTCGTGATCAACAATGAACCTTTAAACCATGTCATACCATAGCATATATTCATTTTCATTTTTTTACTTGAGCCTCATTAGTTGACATGTAATACTCTGTTTGTTTTATTATATAGATACTACTGTGTTGGACGTCAGGGAGCACCTTTGACAACCCCACGCCCCATGAACATATATTGGCCAATATGTTCGGTGGACTTAAAACCACCCATGATGTCAACAAGCTCTATATCATATACAAATCAGTCATTTTCCTTTCATGTTCATGCTCATGACATAGCACACATCCTCAATAATCATGGGTTTCTTTCATATTTAATACATAACAATGGAATATTGTGCTATGTTTTCATCAATAAACATACTAACAACGTACATATATCAATAAACAATAGAAAGCATTTGAAATTCATAATATTACTCATGTATTACTTCAAAAACATGCCAACTTACCCTTTCCTCGCAAAAACACGATGTGAGATGCTATTTTTGTGCTCCTAAACTGTCAAAACATGTACATATTCATCAATTCCATAGCTCAACTCCCTTCTTATGGTATACATAGCATAAACCTATGAAACCAGGGAGAACTTACTTCTTTATGCAGCAAATTCTGTTCTCCTATCACTTCTAACTTAAATTCAAGCTAAAGATGGTTGGTTGTGGAGAATTTGAGGGAAAAAAGTGAAACCCTTGCTTTCTCCCTTGGTTCTATCGTGAGTTTGGTTGAAGAAATGATAAGAATGGTTAAACAAATCAATCTCTAGAGTTTTAAACCATAAAAATCGTGTTTGGAATGCACACTTTCAGCACAGGGATGCTAGGGCAGTTAATTTTTGCCGCCCCAGCATGAGCCCTACTGTAAAAACACCTAAAAATTGGTACAGGGGCGCTAGGGCGGTCAAACATGTTCGCCCCAGCGCGGGCGCTTCTGATCGCTGTGCACAGACTTATCAAAGATCGCTCCAAAAATGTCTCTTCCATTCATAATTTGAAAAGTGGTAAACATGAAAGTTGTAGCCCTATGTCTTGTCTTGCGTCTTCAATTAGTTTCATGTCATTTGGAGGTCTTAGTAAAAAGTTATGTCCATTCTACCAACATGTGTCAGTGTAGGAATGACAATACACACGACATACTTCGGGGCAGTTTTTGACTTGTCTTCCACAATGATTTGGACAAAACCCAAAACAAAAAAGTTGTAGATTTATATCTTAGCTTTCTAATGGTTATTGCCTCACACAATTTGGATCAATATTCAAATCATTATGCTAAAACCCGTAAGAACTACCATATTTTCATCTCATTTCCTACATTTCTCTACCCACTTCCATTACACTACTTTTAACTACACATCTTACTATTACTATTTAGACACATATTCATTCTCAAAACACTATGGACAATATAAAAATCATATTTAATCTCAATATCGATACCTCAATCAACATGTGAAACATAGCGAGCTAAATAACTACATAATAAAATACATAAACACATTATTAATCATTTGTACGAGTAACCGGGCATTAAAATATTGATGTTCATTAGGTTTTTGTTGCCTAATGATGAGCCTACAGTTAGTTATGTCATCACGTTGTCTAATTAGTCGAAATACGTGCACAAATGAATTGTGTTAATCAAGAATGCTTTGTATCTTAATCAAGAGTTCTCGCCTTAGTTCTGGATTTTCTTGAAGTTTGTTATTTATATCATGATCTGTGTCTACAATCTACATCTGAATGTATCGTGGTATACAGTTTTCATTTGATATAAGACTTCCAATTGAGTGATATATTGACCCATGGACATGAAATGTGTAAATTCTATATGTACCGGTTGCTAAAGACTGATCTATGTTGACTCTCATCGATGTAAAAGAGAAAACATGGTTATATGCCCTTATGAATTACCGAATATGTTTTGTCTTCTTCTTTGTTCATAAAAGCTCTTTCAATTCAATTGGAGATTGAATAGGATCCAACTTCGTATTTCCATTTCGACAACACAATTGTGATGTTTCACCATTAAACAATAAATTTTTTATTTTTTTAACTATGTGCAATTTTAATTTGTTTTTAATTAAGTATTTTTTAATAGAATAAAAATGTAATATTTCAACATAAATAATTAATATTTTAACATCATCCCTATAACATCATCTCACCTTCATAGAATCATGAGATGAAGTTATAACGTTGACATCATCGTGAGATAAAGTTACCGACATCATCTCACCAACATCCTCTAACAATTAAACATGCTTTGATCAACACAATTCGTTTCAAGCCATAAATCATAGTTTTTGAGCCAGTATTCAACTGGATCGAAGATACTGATTTCAGCTCATTTATGCACAATTCTTGTCCGATTCGGTGGTCTTTTGCTTCTGATTTTCGGGTTTATGTGTATTATGAACTTGTGGTTCAAATAGAACTTGTAGATCTATTTGTTAGCTTTCTATAGAAACTTGAAAAATGAAATTCCAATTAGAAACGTATTTAATATGATTTTTCTACAAAACTATGTCAAAATCGAACTATGTGTTGGAGCTGTGTAAAATGGCTACTGTAATTCGGGAGTATGACCTTCGTGCAGTCGCATTCTGGATTTTTGGATTAAGATGAAAGTTGTAGATCTACATGTTTTCTTCTAAATGATACTTTAATCATTAAATTCCAATAAGAATTGAGAGAATTATGTATTTTTTTTGTGAAACTGCTCAGCTGCCATGTTATGTCCGAGAATAGAGTGGATATAGTGTATTCAATGAAATGTTGGGTTCAATCGATTGGGAATTTGAATACGGTTTCAACTGGACAAAATTAGATAATTTATTTTCTTTCATTTTCGATTGACGGATATTAATTTAAGTTAATATTGAGGGAGATAAGAATTTTATGCTATGAAGTTCCGAATTTGGAACTATAACAGAATGTAGTTTTCATAATTTCTGTTTTTTGGTGTTTGAATCGTATCGAGATGACTGGATTTCTTATTGATTTTTCCGGTGAAATGGGTTATTATTCGGCTTAATGTTATGTGTTTTAGGCCGAGGATCTTAAAGGAAAGTTGATCAATGGATTTTTCAAGTTAGTATAGGTATGTTACAGTTCAGTAACATACAACGGTAACACATAAATTAAGTTATAAACATAAATACGTGTTGTTATTGTTGTTTACATGCTTTTATTGGTTGTGTGTGTTTCTAAATGCCTCGTTGTTTTATATGGTCATTATGTGGCATATTCTATGGCATTTAGTATAGGGCATGATATTATGACATTCATGTTGAGTACTATCGTTCTTGTTAGCATGTTGTCGATATTTGTTGTTATATGGCACTGTTGTTGATCTCGAGATCATGGTGTGGATGATAGGCATATATACATTGATACACATGAGACTGTAGATATGATTGAACCATCATGTGGTTACTGCAGCCTTTTGAGGTGAGCGTTGAGATTGTGTCATCCAGTTGTTTGTGTTATTTCTGTTATATATCGTTAGAGCTATATGGAGGCTGAATTGGGGGTTTTGATTTGCACAGCCTGACATACCTTACATACTTGGCAGGACGGTTTAGCTGCATGATGATGTATCTCCCTTGTGTGTTGCTCGAGCATTATTCTTTGTCGGAACATTTCATGTTCGCAATCTTGATTTTGATGTTAACAAAACTTGTTATTTTGTTTCTAATGATTTACCTTAGTGCGCAGGAAGCTAGAACTGATCAGGCTTCGAACTGATCAGTTAAACGAGCAAAAACTGAAGCTATCGAGATGCAAACTGAAAACATCAACTGATCGACCAAACTGAATCAGCTCAACTGATATCCTAAAAGATGGTTCAACTAATTGTCCAGCCGATAGGTGTTTTAGCAGAAGATCTTTAGAAACTCGGCCAGCTGATGAAGAGTTCAACTGATAAAGAACCCAGCTGACCAGTTCAACTGAAAGAGTAAAATAAGTTCAACTGACGAGTCAACTGATTTCACCAACCCAACTGAAGATCGGTTTAGATGATCGGTTAGGAACATCAGTTAGAAATCAATCAGTTGCAGATCAAGACAAGCTTATCTAAGTGAATTTTAGCTATGCACAAAGATACAAAATCATATGTACGATTAAAGGTACAATAATGGACGTTGCAGCAAATATTAAAGCTGAGAGATTCCTGAAGGCATGTCAAAAAAGTCAAGACACATATACCAAGGAACGCATTCAAGCTGCAACGATCTCATGTGATGAGTCATGGTGTACGGTCATCGTGCTGCTATATATACAGACCAAGACCATCAGCAATACGAGAGAGTGAATGAGAAAAAACAACAGGTGTGTGAAGATACACAAAATGGCACGCATATTGCATATCACCTTACAAAAATCAATAAGCCCAGAGGGAACACTGCTACTACTTAAATAATAATTCACCCAAGTGTAGGTTGTCTGCAAGTAATATAATTCGTAAGTACGAGATCGATCCACAGAGAGGTTATTTTGAGTTTAAATTTATTAATTTATAGATTATCAAATGCAAGAATTAAGTTTACAAATTATAAACTTTGTCAAGGCTTGGGGATTTATTCTTGGTTTATATAATATTGTTTAACTAAAAGTAAAACAAAAGAAACCACCATAAATAATGATTCCAAAAAATTAAACACACACATAATATAATATAGTTCCCACTATAGAAAATACCGAATTAACCGATATTTTATATATGGTACCTATGATTATAATTATGACTATATAAATAAATAATTGCATAAAGTAAATGTTAAATTAAATCATTATATTTCATTTAGAACAACCGGCAGAGCCACGCTATTGCCTAAATGAAATATATTGATTTAATAAGTTAGTTGCGGTAAAGTAAAAGTTAGTTGCGATAAAGTAAATGTTAGTTGCGAGAAAGTAAAAGTTGAGAAAGTAAAAGTTAGATGCGAAAAATAAAAGTTAGTTGCGATAAAGTAAATGTTAGATTGTTAGATGTTAGTATTAAATCATAATATTTCATTTAGAACAACCGGCAGAGCCACGCTATCGTCTAAATGAAATATTATGATATTATTATATAAATATAATATATATATATATATATATATATATATATAATAATAAGTGATGAAATATTTATTGTATCAAAATTAAACAACAAATCAAGATAATCACTTTAATGGTATCAAGCATTTGATGTAAATTGATAACAACAAATAATTCATTTTTATACCTACAATAAAAATAAGTTAGTTAAATGAAAAGAAATAAAGAAAGAATATACAAAATATAAACAATCTTACTTCACCAAGAATGCATTCTCTTCACCTTGACATAATAGATTTAGCTTGCCATAAGCTTACTTTTGATCAACACTAAAATATCACTCATAGTTGAGAAAATGAAAGAAAATATATTGGAACTTAGAACTTTGATACACACTCACACTATATTTTACAATGAGATAGAATGATTCTCAAGCTAGCACAATGCCTCTATTTATAGAACAAATGAGAGAAAGGGTAAAAATTTTTATTAATGCCATGTAGTTGCAATAGTATTCTTTGTTTCCTCCAAGTTCAATTCCACGTCCCTTCTTTCAATGCTTTGTTCCACGACTTTAATCACCGAATTTGACTCTGATCAAAATGGCAAACATGTGGGGAATTGTCTGTAGATGAATTTGGCCACTTGGTTCACCTCATTTGGTTAAATATTGAAATAGTTATGATATTTTTACTATATGCTGGTCATAGTAAAAGTAAATTTGTCCTCCTTTTGATATTTGCACAATTTGATCATCTTAAGGAACTTTTTAGGCAATCATGTCTTCTGCAAAGTTGTAGATAATTTCTCAAAGATTCCAAACATGTTTGAGTCACCTCCATTTGAATTTTCTAGCTTGAGTTATCATTATTCTACCAACACGTAGAAAACCTGAAAATAAAACATATTTAGTAAGACAATTAAATATAAACAAACAATACTAAAACAACATAATTTTATAATTTTAATGAAACTTAAATTTTAAAATACAGGTTTTAACATATAATAAATTATTAATTTTAAGTTTCATCACACCCCCACACTATCTTATTACTAGTCCCTTAGTAATAAAATTTATCGGAAAATCACAACCTAGATTCTTTATTCCTTTTATATATTCAAATACAAACATATTCATTAAAAACAAAATCATATACCGATTTATATATATATATATATTTTCGTTTAATATAATAATATATAATTAGATGTGTTTTTATTATTATTTTTATTTTCACATAATATATAAAGTAACAATATATATATATATTTTTTTTAAAATTTCTAAATTTTTATAATAATATAGTCAAAAAGATAATTCACACCACCCACCATAACATGTATAATATCAGAAATATTATTGTAAAAGCCTCAACTCCATATATTCTTTCAGGTCAAAATGTTTAAGGAATAGCTAGTTTTCACTCATGGAGTTGGAATGAATATTAACTCTCATTGAAAAAGGCTAAGTATTAAAGTAGACAATTAATTAAACTAATATTGAAAAAAAAATAGGAAAATTTACAAAGAATAAAATCCCCCTTTTTTTTCTTTTTTTTTTTAGCTTATTTTTTTTTAAAATAACGTGACTGCAAAATTTTACAATAACATAAAATTTTTTTATCCAAACATGCTACCATAATATATATATATATATATATATATATATATATATATATATATATTTATGTATATAAACATTTATATAACGGATACATCCGACTACCTTTGAAACTTATCTAGCACAAACAAATCTTTTTGTTTGTTTGTTTGTTTTTTTTTAACACAATATTGATGTTTTAGAACACATTGATAGTACATCAATCAAATCTAAAAAATTACAATGAATAAAGTATTTTGCAGTCCGTTATATATTTACTTCTTTTTTTTCTTTTTCAATAAATATTTTTTTAGGGGAGTTATATTCTTGTAATTAACCATTTTTTAATAATCAATAAAAGTTTATTAATTGTTTTCTCATTTCTCACCACTCACTCACAAAAGATGTGTGAGTATATATTATACTTTTACAAAAGACTTCTTTCAATTATACATGTTAACAACCATATCTTTTAACTATATTCTCATAAAAATTTTAGAAATTATTATATTTGAAAACACATACAATTATATATATATATATGAACACATCTATTATATATTTTATATTAATTGATCAAAATATATATATAAATTGGTACATATGAAAAACTAAGTTTTCTTTTAGTCTGTATTTTGAATATTAAAATCTAGTGTATTGTGATTTTCCAATAATTATTAACTAATGCGTCTCAGGTGCATTTTACTGACACCTTACTCGACATTGAACTAAAAATTATTATTATTATTACTATATATAAGTATATATTTTAATTTTTTATATAAAAAAAAACTAAGAGGAGAAGAAGAAATTATTCATACCTTAAAGAAAAACATTAAAACATACCGTTGAATCACAAGTTTAGCATCACATGAATTTTCTTTTCTTACTCTTGGATGTTGGCCAATTAAGTTGAGATAAGCATGGATCTGGTTCATGACTAAATCCTTGCAGTAAATCAATAAGTTCACCTTCACATGTAGCAGAAACTAACATCCTTCGCGAAGCTAATGAAATAAATCCATGTTCCACAACATCATCAAGAAACGATAACAGTTTATCATAATAATTGTTAACATTTAACAAACCAATTGGCTTATTGTGGATATTTAATTGTGCCCAACAAACAGTATGAAATATTTCTTCCAAAGTACCGAAACCTCCTGGCAAAGCAATGAAAGCATCTGAATGTTCAATCATTTGAGTGATTCGTTCATACATGTTGTCCACTTTCATTTCTTCTCCTATTGTTGGTCCTGTAAGATTGGCTAAGGTAATCGGAATAATGCCTAAAACTTCACTTCCACTTGCATGCGCAGCTTTTGCAACTTTTCCCATGAGGCCAACTTCACCACCACCATATACCAAATGAATCTTTTTTTTTTAGCAAGTTTTATTCCAAGATTTTCTGCTACTTCTTCATAAATTAAATCTTTTCCTGCACTAGATCCACAAAATATACAAATATTTTTTATTTTACTTACCGTGGACGTTGACATGTTGAGAAATATGTTTTCTGTAATTGTTAGATCACAGCATATGAATTTATAAGCGTAACATGCCAAAAGTCAATATTTGAACAGGAAATTATTATTATTAAAAAAAAAATGACAAAATTAAAACAAATATATACAGCGTAGTTGTGATTGTGGCTCACATCTTCCTCTGATTTTACGTTCAGTAACGGCTTCAACGCCTTCTATGAGTCGAGGATATGCTTCCCATCCAATTTTCTTATAAATTGGCAAACAGGGTCTTTTAACGTCAGATTCCCAAGACGAAATTGTGTATATATATTTACTTATCTAAATAGATATGCGTTACTACAGTAGGATCTTTGTAAGGCTGATTCCACCGTCCATATTGATATTCCTCCTGTTGAAATTGCCACCATAGTTTAAGAAGTTCATTTTGCACGTACCCACTAGAATGCGTATCAAGAACATCTAGAAAATTATCCAAAGGCTCTTTACTCAGACCATTCTTAATGAATAAAATTTTATCTTCTCTATTCATTGATGTCATTCCAACATTTTTGCATTTTCCTTTACAAGTCCACCTTGCACATTTATGACATCCGCCTATACGTTTAGCTCTTCGCTTTTTGGCATATGTGCTTTTACCAAATCCTGGCATATGTCTTATTATTAATTCACTTGCTTCCCCAACCAATCGGACTTTTGCTTCAATTATCAAACGGACATCATTCGGTATGCCATATGACATCATCAACCTTAGCCGCTCACATCTAGCTTTATAAATTTTTTTCAACGCATTATCAGGTAAACAAGCAAAATATTTACGAAGATTCATAATACACGAATCCATATTATTATTATTATATATATTCAATTATTTTGGGAAAACTGAAGAAACCGACTTAAACAGTCACGGAGTACCGTTATCCGCCACTTAACCGGGAAATGAACTAGAATCTGCAAAACAAAATGAAAATATCAAACAACTATTGTGGATCATATAAAGGCATAAACTCATTATTAAGAATTTCATTTTCTATAAAAGGCTTAAGTCTTTGCCCATTAACTTTAAACACGTCATTATTTTTAGGATTTTCAATATCAACAGCACCATGAGGATAAACAAATTTGACTATAAATGGTCCTGACCACCTCGATCTTAGTTTACCTGAAAATAAATGCAAACGAGAATTATAAAGCAAAACTTTTTGTCCAATTTCAAATGACTTTCTCATAATATTTTTATCATGAAAGGCTTTAGTTTTATCTTTATAAATCTTTGAATTTTCATATGCATCATTTCTTAATTCTTCAAGTTCATTTATTTGCAATTTTCTTAATTTAGATGCATCATCTAAATTAATATTAAATGCTTTAATTGCCCAATAAGCTTTATGTTCAAGTTCAACTGGTAAATGACAATGCTTACCAAAAACTAACCTATATGGTGACATCCCTAATAATGTTTTAAATGCAGTTCTATATGCCCATAATGCATCAGTTAATCTTAAAGACCAATCTTTTCGATTTGGATTAACTGTTTTTTCTAAAATTTGTTTTATTTCTCTATTTGCAAGTTCAACTTGACCATTACTTTGAGGATGATATGGGGTAGAAACTTTATGTGTAATGCCATATTTTCTTAACAAAGAGGAAAATGATTTATTTATAAAATGACTTCCCCCATCACTAATTATTGCTCTAGGTATTCCAAATCGGCTAAAAATATTTTCTTTTAAAAATTTTATAACAACTTTACGATCATTAGTTCTACATGCAATTGCTTCAATCCATTTTGAAACATAATCAACAACGACTAAAATGTACTTATATCCAAAAGATAATGGAAATGGACCCATAAAATCTATCCCCCAACTATCAAATATTTCAATAATTATGATTGGATTTAAAGGCATCATGTTTCGTTTTGAAATTGATCCCATCTTCTGACAGTTTTCACAAGATTTGCAAAATAAATGCGTATTTTTGAATAAAGACGGCCAATAAAATCCACATTGTAAGATTTTTGTAGCTGTTTTATTGGATGAAAAATGACCTCCGCATGCTTCAGAATGACAAAATTTAATAACATTACTTACTTCATTGTCGGGTATGCATCGTCGAAAAATTTGGTCAGGACAATACTTAAATAAGTAAGGATCATCCCAATAAAATTTTTTAACTTCTATTAAGAATTTATTCTTATCCTGTGAATTCCAATGAGAAGGCATTTTATTTGTCACAAGAAAATTTACAATGTTAGCAAACCAGGGCATAATAGTAGCATAAAACAACTGATCATCTGGAAAATTTTCATTTATTGGTATTTCATTATGAGATGATTCAGTCATTATTCTAGATAAATGATCGGCTACAACATTTTCTTTTCCTTTTTATCTTTAATTATAATATCAAATTCTTGTAACAATAAAATCCACCGTATTAATCTTGGCTTAGCATCTTGTTTATTTGATAAATATTTTATGGCAGAATGATCGGTGTAAACAATAGTAGTAGAACCAATTAAATAAGATCGAAACTTATCTAATGCAAATACTACTGAAAGTAATTCTTTTTCAGTAGTTGAATAATTTATTTGGGCACTATTTAAGGTTCTACTAGCATAATAGATTGCATAAGGTTTTCCTTCTTTTCTTTGTCCTAACACAGCTCCTATAGCATAATCACTTGCATCACACATTAATTCAAATGGTAAAGACCAATCTGGAGGTTGTAAAATAGGTGATGTAACTAAAAGATTAATAATTTTTTTAAAAGCATTTTCACATTTCTGAGTCCATTCAAATTGTGTATCTTTTGTTAAAAGATTTGAAATTGGTTTAGATATTATGCTGAAATTTTTTATAAACCTTCTATAAAATCCTGCATGACCCAAAAATGATCGAACTTCTTTGACCGTTTTTGGTGATGTTAAATTAGCAATAACGTCAACTTTGGCTTTATCAATTTCAATTCCTTTTTCAGATATCACATGTCCTAAAACAATCCCAGATTTAACCATATAATGACATTTTTCCCAATTTAAAACAAGATTTTTTTCTTCACATCTTTTTAATACTTCTTCTAGATTTTTAAGACAATTTTCAAATGAGTTTCCAAAAACAGTTATATCATCCATAAAAACTTCTACATATTCTTCAATCATATCACTGAAAATACTTAACATGCATCTTTGAAAAGTAGCCGGAGCATTACATAAACCAAATGGCATTCTTTTAAATGCAAAAGTTCCGAAAGGACAAGTAAAAGTAGTTTTTCTTGATCTTCTAATGATATAGGTATTTGATAATACCCCGAATACCCATCAAGAAAACAGTAATAAGAATTTCCTGCTACTTTTTCTAGAATTGGATCTAAAAATGGTAGTGGGAAATGATCTTTTCTAGTTGCATCATTTAATTTTCTATAATCAATACACATACGCCAACTAGGTGGAATCCTAGCTTGTAATAACTCTCCCTTTTCATTTTTTATAACACTGATGCCGGACTTTTTAGGTACTACTTGTGTTGGACTTACCCATTTACTATCTGAAATTGGATAGATAATTCCAGCGTCTAATAGTTTTAATACTTCATTCTTAACAACTTCCTTCATATGTGGATTTAACCTTCTTTGTGGTTGTTGATATGTTTTAGCATTTTCTTCCAAGTGAATTTTATGTGTACAAATTAAAGGATTCATACCTTTTATATCTTTCAAAGTCCATCCAATTGCATTTTTATATTTTTTAAGTAATTTAATCAAATCTTCTTCTTGATTTGGCAAAAGAGTGGAAGAAATTACAACAGGAAATGTTTTATTTTCACCAAGAAATACATATTTCAATTCTAATGGTAAAACTTTTAATTCAAGTTTTGTATTATCATCTTCTTTAAAATTATTTTTAGACTCAAAACTTTCTATTGAAAAAACTTCAGATTGTTGATTTAAGTTTTCTTCTAGTATATTTTCTTCTACAATTGGTTCAATTTCATTTTCATTAATACTTGGTTGTTTACATAAATTGAATACATTAAGTTCTAGAGTCATATTTCCAAAAGACAATTTCATTATTCCATTTCGACAATTAATTAAAGCATTTGAAGTTGCTAGAAATGGTCGTCCCAATATTACTGGAATTTCATTATGTACTTCTATTGGTTGTGTATCCAAAACAATAAAATCTACAGGATATATGAATTTATCAACTTGAACCAACACATCTTCTACAATACCTCTAGGTATTTTGATTGACCTATCCGCCAGTAAGAGAGTAACAGAAGTGAGTTTTAATTCTCCTAAATTAAGTTTTTCATAAACTGAATAAGGAAGTAAATTCACTACTTGCTCCCAAATCCAACAAAGCTTTTTTAATTTTATTTTCTCCAATAATACATGAAATTGTTGGACAACCAGGATCTTTATATTTTAAACTAGAATTATTTTGAAGAATGGAACTTACTTGTTCAGCCAAGAATGCTTTTTTCTTCACATACAATTTTCTCTTTACAGTACATAAGTCTTTTAAAAATTTTGCATAAGAAGGTACTTGTTTAATAGGATCTAATAATGGAATATTTATCTTCACTTGTTTAAAAACTTCATAGATATCAGAATCACTTTTTTGTTTTTTATGATTTGTTAATGCATGAGGAAATGGTGGAGGTTTATTTGACTTATTTATTATTTCAGATGATTTATCCTTCACCATATTATTCTTAAAATTTAAGGTATCATCATTCTCAAAAGTATCAGGATTATCATCCTTACTCTTTGATTTTAAATGATCCTTGTTTTCATTACTATATGGATCATTAACTATTTTACCACTTCTAAGGGTAATAACAGATTTTATTTGATCAATTTTTTCATTTTTTAATTCTTGATTTTGATTTTTAAGATTAGGTTGAGGTTGAGATGGAAATTTTCCTTTTTCATGAATATTAAGTGCAGATGCAAATTTTGCAAGAGTTTCTTTCAAATCACTCATAGATCGACTGTTTTGAATATTGATAGACTCTTGCTTTTGGATAAATGCATGAATTACATCTTCAAAGTTTTTTCTTGGAGGTGTAACATAAGGAATATAACCTTGATGATTTTGGTTATTTTGAAAATATTGTTGTGATGGTTGTGCATTATTATCATTCCTCCAACTAAAATTAGGATGATTTTTCCATCCAGGATTATATGATGGTGAAAAAGCATCTAGTATTGGTTTTTTATAATTGTTAACATAATTTGCTTGTTCATGGAGACATTCTTTAAATGAAGGTAATGTTGGACAATCTTTTGTAGCATGATCTTGTGTATCACATATATGACAAACAATTTCTTGAATACTTTTTAATTGACCACTCTTTTTCATTTCTAATGACTCAATTTTTCTTGCTAAAGATGCAAGTTTAGCTTGAATATCTATATCATCTTTAAGATTATAGATACCACCCCCATTTGTTGAATTATTGTTTTTAGTTGTTGGTGGTTCTATTGTGCCTATATTATCCCAATTTTGAGCATTTTCTGCTAATGAATCCAAATATTCCATAGCTTCATTTGGGTTTTTATCTTCAAAAGTTTCATTACACATGAATTCTATCATGTGCCTATCTTTAGGTATTAGACCTTCATAAAAGTGAGAAACTATTCTCCATGTTTCAAAACCATGATGTGGGCATGTATTAAGTAATTCTTTATATCTATCTCAACATTGATTAAACGTTTCTCCTTGTTTTTGAGAAAAAGTTGTAATTTGTCTTTTAAAAGAGTTTGTTCTATGGGAAGGAAAAAACTTTTTGAGAAATTGTTGTTGCATTTCTTCACATGATCTTATTGAACTTGATCTTAAATTTTGTAGCCATGTTTTAGCTTTAACTTTTAAAGAAAAAGGGAAAAGCTTTAATCGAACTATATCCATGCTACAATTTTGATCACTATAAGTGTTACAAACTTCCTCAAATTCTCTTAGATGCAAATATGGATTTTCAGAATCTAAACCATGAAAATTTGGTAAAGGTTGAATAATTTGAGGTTTGAAGTTGAAATTAGATGCATCAGGAGGAAAAACTAAACAAGATGGGGCACTAGTTCTAATAGGATTCATATGGTGCCTAAGTGTTCTTAATTGATCATGTTCTTGATTATTATTATTATTATTATTATTATCTTGATTATTTGAATTATCATCCATGTTTAAATTATTTTCAGATACTCGAATAAGTCTACCACTTTTTTTTCGACTCCAAATACTCATACAAAAAAAACAACACAATACTTATAAATAAAACATAATTAACAAATATAAACTTAATTTATACCTCCCCGGCAACGGTGCCTAAAAACTTGCTACTACTTAAATAATAATTCACCCAAGTGTAGGTTGTCTGCAAGTAATATAATTCGTAAGTACGAGATCGATCCACAGAGAGGTTATTTTGAGTTTAAATTTATTAATTTATAGATTACCAAATGCAAGAATTAAGTTTACAAATTATAAACTTTGTCAAGGCTTGAGGATTTATTCTTGGTTTATATAATATTGTTTAACTAAAAGTAAAACAAAAGAAACCACCATAAATAATGATTCCAAAAAATTAAACACACACATAATATAATATAGTTCCCACTATAGAAAATACCGAATTAACCGATATTTTATATATGGTACCTATGATTATAATTATGACTATATAAATAAATAATTGCATAAAGTAAATGTTAAATTAAATCATTATATTTCATTTAGAACAACCGGCAGAGCCACGCTATTGCCTAAATGAAATATATTGATTTAATAAGTTAGTTGCGGTAAAGTAAAAGTTAGTTGCGATAAAGTAAATGTTAGTTGCGAGAAAGTAAAAGTTGAGAAAGTAAAAGTTAGATGCGAGAAATAAAAGTTAGTTGCGATAAAGTAAATGTTAGATTGTTAGATGTTAGTATTAAATCATAATATTTCATTTAGAACAACCGGCAGAGCCACGCTATCGTCTAAATGAAATATTATGATATTATTATATAAATATATATATATATATATATCTATATATATATAATAATAAGTGATGAAATATTTATTGTATCAAAATTAAACAACAAATCAAGATAACCACTTTAATGGTATCAAGCATTTGATGTAAATTGATAACAACAAATAATTCATTTTTATACCTACAATAAAAATAAGTTAGCTAAATGAAAAGAAATAAAGAAAGAATATACAAAATATAAACAATCTTACTTCACCAAGAATGCATCCTCTTCACCTTGACATAATACATTTAGCTTGCCATAAGCTTACTTTTGATCAACACTAAAATATCACTCATAGTTGAGAAAATGAAAGAAAATATATTGGAACTTAGAACTTTGATACACACTCACACTATATTTTACAATGAGATAGAATGATTCTCAAGCTAGCACAATGCCTCTATTTATAGGCCAAATGAGAGAAAGGGTCAAAATTTTTATTAATGCCATGTAGTTGCAATAGTATTCTTTGTCTCCTCCAAGTTCAATTCCACGTCCCTTCTTTCAATGCTTTGTTCCACGACTTTAATCACCGAATTTGACTCTGATCAAAATGGCAAACATGTGGGAATTGTCTGTAGATGAATTTGGCCACTTGGTTCACCTCATTTGGTTAAATATTGAAATAGTTATGAT
The DNA here is from genome assembly GCF_025594145.1 of Primulina tabacum. Classification (NCBI taxonomy): domain Eukaryota; kingdom Viridiplantae; phylum Streptophyta; class Magnoliopsida; order Lamiales; family Gesneriaceae; genus Primulina; species Primulina tabacum. The sequence continues at coordinate 12,305,815 of NC_134557.1, read as the reverse complement.
ATTTTTACTATATGCTGGTCATAGTAAAAGTAAATTTGTCCTCTTTTTGATATTTGCACAATTTGATCATCTTAAGGAACTTTTTAGGCAATCATGTCTTCTGCAAAGTTGTAGATAATTTCTCAAGGATTCCAAACATGTTTGAGTCACCTCCATTTGAATTTTCTAGCTTGAGTTATCATTATTCTACCAACACGTAGAAAACCTGAAAATAAAACATATTTAGTAAGACAATTAAATATAAACAAACAATACTAAAATAACATAATTTTATAATTTTAATGAAACTTAAATTTTAAAATACAGGTTTTAACATATAATAAATTATTAATTTTAAGTTTCATCAAACACTTCATCTTCTTATCAGCTTAGATTAGAAGTATATTTCCCCCAGTGTGTGAGAACACTTTCCGGTAGTTTTCAGTGATCAGTTCACACACACACACCACCACTTAAATACAGTCTTGCACAAAGACAATAAACTTGTGTATGTAGTCTTTGACACACAGATGTTAAACAAGTGTTGGATGGAAGGTGCTGCCTTCAGTCTAGTCTAGGAGTTCAGTTAGGCAGTGGGTAAGTCCTAAGCTGAGTGGGTTTGTACAAGTAGTTGTATAAATCAAAGTATTCTAGTGGTACCTAACCGAGGAGGTAGAAGGTGTGACGTAAGAGCAGTTGAAGTCTCCAAACATCCATAAACATATCTTGTGTCTTTTCTGTTTAACTGCTTGTTTTTTTCTTAACTGATTTGATCAGTTTAGCTGATATCAGTTCAGTTCTATCCATAACTGAACTGATATAAGTCATAACTGATCCCTAGTAATTTACAGTTATTCAGTTACACAAGATATAAAATATATCAGTGTTTCTTAACGAAGGATTATTTCGAGTGTTTTTCGTTTGGTTTTATACCAACTCGATCTAATTCATCGGTGTATATTTTATTAGAACACAAGCTATTGCAGCTCTTGGAGAATATTTTTTTTTAAGCACCTCTAGGTGCCCAGCAAATGATCATTCATTCTTGTTGATCGCATAGTTTGTTTGGCTCCGTTTACCCCAATTGATATTGAGCCATGTTCATGCATTTCACATTTTATCTGCATATATATATTGATGTATGATTTATGTTATTGTTATGTTTGTTGAATTTTTTCATACCAGAATCCTAACCTCAGTTGTTTATTGGGGGGCTGCTGTGGTTGCTTTTGGGCACCATGGTAGATCCCCCAAGTAGTATTGCAGCTTTAGACGGAGGTTTTGCTAACGGAGCTCGTGGATGAGGTTGGATTGTTTGGTTTTGGTTCGTTGGAGTCTCTCAGTTAGTCTTTATGGATGTTTTGGAGAATTTGTCAGTTCTATGTCGTATTTTATTTGTCGGGGATATGCCCCGAGTATTTGTAGGGGTGTTGGCCTTGTTATTATTTAGTTTGGATCAGTTTTAGTATGAATCAGTTTTAGTATGTTTTAAAGCCTTGCCGACTTACTTGAACTGATGTTTGAGAATTGTTGACGTGTGCCTGGTTGGCACTTGCATGTGATTGTTTATGATTATCACAGCGCCAGTCTTGAATCATTTTATTATTTTTTATGTTCGAGTTTTTCGGGATGTCCTACTTATGGAGAGGTCATGCCGAAATTTTTCTAGGATTTGACGTCCTGTTTTAAAGTATTTTAAATCATTTTCCTCTGACAGAATTAAATAAAATCATTATTGTTTGATCATTAATTGTCATTAGAGTAGATGGGCCTCACATCTTGGTATCATGGCGTAAACTGACATATGCTCAAACTAGAATCTAGGACACTTGAGTCTTGGCACTGAAATGGTTGTTGCGCCTGTGTTTGCTACTTGACAGTGTTCTTATGTGATTATATGTTTTGTTTACTTCCATTCTGATTGTTATAAATTTTATATGGTATAGAAGGGAAGGAGATGGTGAGATTCATGTTGATGAGATTCCTGTTGTTAGAGGTCGTGGACGTGGTAGGCCTTGAACCCATGTTGATGATACTACTGTTGAGAAAGTTGCTGATCAGTTAGAGCAACTTATGATGTATGAGTTAGTTTTTTGTTTTCACTCTATGCATCCACCTCGATTCAGTGGTTCTGAAGGAGCTGAGAAAGCTGAACTCTAGATTTCTGAGATTGAGGAATTGTTTGATCTGATCGAGTATCCTTCAAAGCGTCGATTGAGATTAGTTGTGCATCAGTTGAAAGATCGTGCCAAAATGTAGTGATCTACTACCTTTATGACCTTAGATGCTTAGAGGATTGTTCCATTATGGGATATATTTAAGCTGAAGTTTAAGGAGAGGTACTGTCCTCCATCGTTTTACAGTTCTAAGGCTTCGGTGTTTCATAACTTGAAACATGGTGATATGTCGGTTGAGGAGTATGCTGATAAATTCTATACTATGCTGAGCTATGCTTGCTCATGTTGCTGCAAGTCAGCTAGCTGTTGTTGAAAATTTCATTGAAGGTTCCAACTACTGTTTCCACCTTTTTGTTTCTACTGGTAAGCCATTGAATTATATTGAAGCAGCGGAGATAGCAAAAATGGCCGAGGCTAGTCAAAATAAGAGTAGTAATCGAGTTCCAACCCAACACCATCAGTCTGGGAGGTAACAGTTCAGTCAGTCTGGTTCTACATCTTTTCGCACTCGTGGTAAGCAATTTAAGAAGTCTGGTTCTAGTTCTTCCAGTTAAGGGAACCATGGTGGATATCGTTATAGTGGACCTTATTGTGATTATTGTATGGGCAAGCACTTCAGTAACTAGTGTGTGGGAGTTCATGGGGTTTGCAATATTTGTGGTCGCCCGCGTCATTTTTCTAGAGTCTGTCCTAATCAAACTGGGAAGTCAGCCCAGGCAGGTAGTGGAGCTCAAGGTAATAGATTCCCAGCAGCATCTCAGTCTTCCTACCAGCCTAGTCGCCTTTCACATTAGTTTAGAGGGCAGGGTGGTCAGCAGAATCAGCCACATGTTCGTGTATTTGCCTTGACTGAGGATGAGTCTTAGGCAGCTCCAGGTACTGTCATTACCGGTAAATGTACTTTATGTGGCTTTACTGCACGAGTGTTATCTATACTTGAGCATCTTATTCCTTTGTTTCTCATGCATTCGTTGTTTCGCACGATCTTCACATCACTAGTATGAATTCCAATCTATCTGTTGCTACTCCGATGGGCAAAATGATTATCACTGATAATGTGGTGTTCAATGCAGTGTTGTTTCACGATGAAAATGTATTGTATCTGAATCTCATAGTCCTACCTATGGATGACTTTGATTGTATTGTTGGTATAGATGTCTTGACTGCAAATCGTGCTGGTGTTGCCTGTTATCGAAGAATAGTTCGTTTCAGGCCTAACTTTGCTCCTAAATGGAATTTTTATGGCCATGGATCTCAAGATAAAATTCTTCTAGTTTCGTCCATAGAGATGACTAGATTGTTAGATTCAGGTCATGAAAGCTTTCTTGTCTACGCTGTTGATCTATCGCAAGATGAACAACAGATATCTGATATACCCATTGTCTGTGAATTTCTTGGTGTGTTCCCATAGGAAATTCCTGGTTTTCCACCAGAGCGAGAGGTTGAGTTTAGTATTGAGTTAATGCTAAGAACTGAGCCCATATCTCGAGCACTGTATCGTTTAACTCCTATCGAGTTGAAAGAGTTGAAAGAGCAATTGCAGGATTTGCTGAATAGGGGTAATATCCATCCATGTTCATCACCTTGGGGTGCTCCTATTCTATTTGTTAAGAGGAAAGATTGTACTATGAGGATGTGTATTGATTATCAACAATTGAATAAGTTTACGGTCAAGAATAGATATCCATTTTCGAGGATTGATGATTTTTTCGATCAATTGCAACGCACTTCAGTATATTCTAAGATTGATCTTCGTTCTGGATATCACCAGGTACGAGTCAGACAAGAAGATGTTCCGAAAACAGCTTTTCGCACCATATACGGACACATTGAATTTTTGGTTATGCCTTTTGGTTTGACCAATGCGCCTGCTGTATTTATGGACTTGATTAATCGAGTATTTCATAAATATCTCGATCATTTTGTGATTGTCTTCATCGATGATATTCTTGTTTATTCTAAGTCTAAGGAAGAGCATGCCAAGCACTTGAGCATATTTCTTCGAATACTTCAAAAGAAGCTGTTGTATGCCAATATATCCAAGTGTGAGTTTTGTTTAGATAGAGTTGTGTTTCTGGGCCATGTCATATCTCAACATCGTATCTCTGTCGATCCGAGTAAAGTGGAAGCAGTTTTGAACTGGGCGACCGACAAATGTGCCAGAAATTCGTAGTTTCATGGCTTTAGCTGGTTATTACTGGAGGTTTATCGAAAATTTCTCAAAGATTGCTAGACCTATCACTCAGTTGACTCAGAAAAATAAGAGATTCATTTGGTCTGATGAATGTGAGTCAAGTTTTGTAGAGTTGAAGAAGAGATTGACCTCTGCACCAGCTCTTACCATTCCAAGTGGTTCTGGAGGATTTTTTGTTTGTACCAACGCATCAAATAGAGGACTAGGTTGTGTACTGATGCAGCATGGCAGAGTTGTGGCCTATGGTTCTCATCAGTTGAAAACGCATGAGTCTAAGTATCATGTACATGACTTGGAATTGACTGTTGTCGTTTTTCCTCTCAAGATTTGGAGACATTAGTTGTTTGGTGAGTAATTTGTAATCTATTCAGATAAAAAAATTGAAGTATTTTTTCTCTCAATCAGATCTGAAGATGATACAGAGGCGTTGGATGGATCCGTTGAAAGATTATGATTGTGAGATCCAATACCAACCAGGAAAAGTGAATATCATTGTGGATGCTTTAAGTCGTAAAGTTGTTGATGTTTATTTATCCTCGATTCATGTTTCTAAGTTGCGAGAGGATATTTGCATTTTTGGATTTGATTTTCAAATCAAAGGTAATTTATTTGTATGTCACAGAGTTCTGTTGAGTTAGAGTTGATTCAGATTGTCAAATCAGCTCAGAAAATTGATTATAAGTTCTGAAATTTTATGAGTTACTATCTCAAGGACATCAATCTGGTTTCTCAATTCATTAGATTATTCTCATTGGTTGAATGGTAGATTGGTTGTTCCAGATAATTCTGACTTGCGTGCAGCCATCCTCTAAAAAGCCCATTGTACTTGTTATAGTTTCCATCTTGGAGATAGAAAGATGTATCATATTCTACGGCCTCAATTTTGGTGGAAGAATATAAAAAAGGATGTGGCTGAGTTTGTGTCCCCTTGTATGATATTTCAGCAAGTCAAAGCAGAACGTATGAGATCGGGAGGATTACTGCACAATCTTGAAGTTCCTTAGTGGAATTGGGAGCACATGTTATGGATTTTGTCACGCATTTGCCACATACTTCTCGCCATTTTCGATGCCATTTGGATGATTGTTGATAGATTATCTAAATCGGCACACTATATTTCGTAGGAGATGACGTATTCGTACAAGAAAATGGCTCGTCTTATTGAAAATGTTGTGAGACTTCATGGAGTTCCAGTCGCAATAGTATCAGATCGTGACCTTTGTTTCACATCAAAGTTTTGGACTAGTTTCCAAAAAAAATGGGTACACGACTTGCAATGAGTAATGCATACTATCCTCAGACAGATTGTCAGACAAAGCGTACGATCCAGAAACTTGAAGATTTGCTTCGAGCAGTGTTTATGGACTTCAAGGATAGTTGGCAAGAAACTTTACCATTGGTTGATTTCTCTTATAGTAACAGTTTCAAGGTGAATATTGGTATGGCTCCTTTTGAGCTTTGTATGGACGATGATGACGATCACCTATTTGTTGGGATGAATTTGGTGAGAAATAGTTGATTGGACCTGAGATTGTTCAGGAAATGCAAGATAAAGTTCAGTTGATTCTTTAAAGAATGAAAGTTTCCCTAGATCGGCAAGCATGTTATGCTAACAAACGTCATCGACCTCTAGAATTTCAAGTTGGAGATTTTGTTTTTATGATAATCTCTCCGTTTAGAGGTGTTGTTCGTTTTTGCATGGAGGTAAGTTGTAACCTCGTTTCGTTGGTCCCTATGAGATTGTTGAACGTATGGGGACTTGTGCTTATCGGCTAGAGTTTCCACAGTCATTATCTGGCATCCACGATGTTTTCCATGTTTCTATGTTGCGTAAGTATGAGCCTAATCCATCTCATGTTATTCAGCCTGATGAGGTTGAACTTGACCCTTCTCTATAGTATATTGAATATCATGTTTGTATCTTGGATCGTAAAGATAAAGTTTTACGTAATAAATTTATACCACTTGTACGTGTTCAATGGTCGAGGCATGGTGTAGAAGAATCAACGTGGGAAACGGAAGAGAAGATGCGAGCGTCTTATCCATATGTGTGTGATTCTTGGTAATGTATTGTTGTTTTCATTTTGTGTATAAGATGTATGTGTATAAACAGAAATTTCGAGGATGGAATTTTTTTAAGGAGTAGGAGAAATGTAAGACCCTAGAGTATATTATCTGGAAATTTGGCATAATTAGAATAATTATTGAGTTGTAAATTAAAATATTAATTTATGCCAAATAATTTTTGAAGGTGTGTGAAAAATATGTATTTTAGAATATCGGAGTTATTACGATATAAAATATATATAGAGATTGAAATAACACACGAGAGGAAAATAAATGCAAAACTGGGATAAAAAGGGGCATGGATACTACATTATATACATATACATGCACCAAACTTACCTTATTAACAATAGACCAACTGAACCATCAAAACCTCCAGACCCATAGGATCGTCCATCGGGTAAGCATAAAAGCTTTCCAGTAGCACTGTAACTGGCTAAAAAAACTCCAACAGTAAGAGGAAGAGAATACTTGCGAAAAAAAGAATCTCTTGACACGGCTATCTTCTAACTGCAGAATTACAGCCTTCAACTTCGTATCGAGGGATTTCCCACTTGAAGCTAGATAGAAAAAGGAATAAGCAACCCATCCCTTTCCCAATTCCCGCAGCTACTGTAGCAGCCAGAAAAAATCGTCGTAACTTCTTCGTCCGTTGTTGAAATCTCAAAATTCTTTAAGGAAATGATCAAACCAAAGAAAATAAACTTTTTGTTGCTGTTCAAAAGTTTGATAACATCAAAATGAAAGCAGGAGAATCAATGCACGAGTATGATGAAAGAGTAATCAATATCATCAATGAGTTAAATGCACTTGGAAAAATATATACTAACAAAGAGATTGCACTGAAGGTAATGAGAGGTCTTCCCAAGGAATGGGATGTCAAGACCATGGCAATGAGGGAGTCCAAAGATCTGAACCAGATTGAACTTCATGATCTGTTTGCTGATTTAAAGGCTTATGAATTTGAACTGCAGACCAGAGAAGGAGAACCATCTACCTCTGCAGCCACAACTACTCTAGCTGCTGTCAGAACAGAACCAATCAGTTCAGTCGAGAAATCTGCTGATCAGTTGAGAAGTGATGCTATGTCATTGTTCATCAAAAAATTTGGAAGGTTCATGAGAAAGAATCAAGGAAACTTCCAGAAGTCATACCAAAGAAATAGCTCCAAAGATGAATCAAATGTCTGCTACAACTGTGGCAAATCAGGTCACTTTATTGCTGATTGTCCTAAACCCAAGAAGGACAGTCAAGGCTCAACTGATAGAAGAAAGAAATCATATGAGCACAAAAGAAGACCCAAGGAAGATAAGAAGTCCTTCAGAAATAAACATGAGGTACTCTTAGCTGAAGAAAACAAATCTAAATGGGCAGAAACTGACAGTGAGGAGTCAGAACCAGAAAGCTCATGCATCTCTAGTGATGATGAGGAAGTCAAGTGCTTGATGGCTAATGATGCAGAAAAAGAATCATCTAGCCAACATGTATTTGATTTCAGCTCAACTGATTTCACATGAGAAGAACTCATTCTAACATTACATGACATGGTAAATGAGTATCAAAAGCTTGCATCATCATTTGAAAAAATCAAAGCAAAGCAAACTGATCCCACAGACAATAAAACCAAAACTGATGAATCAGTTGATGGGTTGAGTCTAAAAAGAGAAATTGCTGAGTTAAAAGCAGAGAGAAACAAAAATCAGTCATTAATTGAGCTCATTCAGTCTTGGAACAAGTCATCTACTGCACTGAATGAGATGCAGAATTCACAAAAATCAGTTTCTGATAAAAACTGGTTTAGGGTTCAACACTCAAGGAGAAATGTATCCAAATGATACTCAACCAAAGCTAAAAATAGACAAAGGAAAATACATTCACTTTGTCAAAACAGCAGTGGTACAAGAACAAATTGAGCCCAGTAAACTGATTGAGCAACCTACTGAGAATATGAACAAGGCTAGAAGATATGGGATTGGTTATAGTCAAAAATTCTCAACTGATTCACAAAGTATGTCATCAAAGAGGTTTCACAAGAACTATTCGAATAGCTATTTCAATTACTATAACTGCAAGCCAGTTCAGAAGAGATATAGACTGAACAATCAGTTGAATAAAGCTAAAACACGTATTGTATCATCTGTACACTACACACCAAGCACACAAAAGCCGAGAAAAACCATTTGGAATACAGCTACTGGAAAGTGTGTCAGCCTAATCAGAGTGTGGGTTCCTAAGGGACTAATCAGCTCAGGACCCAAATAGATATGGGTACCAAGTTATATTATGTGAGTGATTGCAAGTAACAGGTACAAACAAAAACTCAATATGGTATTTGGAGAGTGGATGTTCGCGACATATGACAGGAGATGCAAGTGCGTTATCTCAACTGATCAAATACAGTGGTCCAAACATCAGTTTCGGTGACAATTCCAAAGGTAGAACTGTGGGTAAGGGTAAGCTTATCCATGGTAACTTTACTTTTAAAGATGTTCTATTAGTAGAAAACCTGAAGTATAACTTGATTAGCATCAGTCAGTTATGCGACAGTGGATTCTCAGTACAATTTGACAAAAACTCATGTTCAGTCAAAACTTCAACTGATAAAATCATACTAACTGGGAAACAGTTGTGGAAACACATATAAAGTCAGTTGGAATGATCAAACTTATACACCAGTTTGTTTTATTGCTTCCAAATCATCTAAAAACTGGTTGTGGCATAAGAGACTAAATCATTTAAACTTTAAATACATTGCCTATCTGAGTAAACATGAACTTGTAACTGGTTTGCCCAAAATAGACTTTTCAAAAGAAAAACTTTGCTCAGCATGTCAGTATGATAAACAAGTACGACCCTCTTTTAAAAACAAGGGCTGTAAATCTTCATCCCGATGCTTATAACTATTGCACATGGATCTCTTTGGTCCTATACCAGTCATGAGCTTAGGAGGAATGAAATACACCTTGGTAGTCGTAGATGATTTTTCAAGATTTACTTGGGTTATTTTTCTCAAATCTAAAGACCATACTGCTTCACAACTAATAAAGCTCTTCAAAAGACTTTTAAATGAAAAATCAGTTGGAATTGATCGAATCAGATCTGATCGAGGAACTGAATTCATCAATCAAACTCTTTCAAATTTCCTAGAAAATGCTGGAATTAAGCATGAGCTCTCAGCAGCCAGAACTCCTCAGTAAAATGGTGTAGCTGAGAGAAGAAATCGGACTCTTAAAGAAGCTGCTAGAACAATTCTTGCTGATTCTGGCATTTCTCAAAGATTTTGGGCAGAGGCAGTAAACACTGCGTGTTACACTCAGAACAGATCAATGATTAATAAGAATCATATGAAAACACCATATGAGATCTGGCATGGAAGAAAAAGTATAATTACTTATTTCAAAATATTCGGCTACAGATGTTTTATTCTTGATAATGGTAAAAATTATTTAAAAGCGTTTGATGCTAAATCTGCAGAAGTAATATTTCTTGGATACTCATCAGTTAGTATAGCCTATAGAGTCTTCAACAGAGAAAACCCTAAATGTTGAAGAATCTGCTCATGTTGATTTCGATGAAACTGAACTAACTGATAAGCCAACTGATCAAGTTGAGCTAGTTGATCGATTTACAGATATCAGTTTGGAAGATGATGACAAAAATGAAAGTCATGGCAATCAAAACATATTTCAAACACCTGAACCAGAAGTACTGGACCAATCAGATGTGCAGGAAGTCGTTGCTGATGATCAGTTGATAGAGCATAATGATAACATTCAAATACCAGTTGACGAAGCACCAACTGAGACTGAAAACTGTGTTCAGTTACCAACTGAAGAAACTGCTGATACAACAAATACTGAGTACAGATGGAGAAAATCACATCCACCTGAACTGTTAATAGGAAATCCATCTGATCCAGTAAGAACTCGCAATCAAATGCTAAATTTATTTATCTATTCAGCTTTTGTTTCACAACTAGAACCGAAGAAAACTGATGAAACTCTTTCTGATCCTAACTGGGTAAATGCAATGCAAGAAGAGCTAAATCAGTTCACTTATAACAATGTCTGAAACTTAGTTCCAAGACCAATTTCAAAAACTATTATATATACAAAATGGGTATACAGAAATAAACTGAACGAGGATGGTTCAGTTGGACGCAACAAAGCAAGATTAGTGGCACAAGGATATAGGCAAGAAGAAGGAATTGACTATGATGAGACGTATGCTCCAGTTGCAAGACTGGAAGCAATCAGAATTTTTCTTGCTTATGCATCACACAAGAACTTCAAGGTCTATCAGATGGATGTAAAGAGTGCATTCCCGAACGGTCAACTACAAGAGGAAGTATATGTTGAACAACCCCCAGGTTTTGTAAATCACAACTTTCCTGATCATGTATATCATTTGAACAAAGCCTTATATAGTCTTAAACAAGCTCCCAGAGCTTGGTACGAAACTCTTTCAAAATTTCTAACTGATCATGATTTTTCTGTTAGATCAGTTGATAAGACCTTGTTCAAATTTGCTAAGAATGATCACATTTTATTAGTTAAAATTTATGTTGATGATATCATATTTGGGTCAACTAATCCCAAATTATGCGAAAAGTTTGCTAAGCTAATGCAGGATAAGTTTGAAATGAGCATGATGGGTGAACGTGACATTCTTTCTTGGACTGCAAGTGAATCAACTGGAGACTGGTATATTCATCAGTCAAACTAAATATACAAAGGAGCTGCTGAAGAAATTTGACATGGAATCATGTTCAGCTGCAAATACTCCCATGAGCTCATCAGTAAAATTGGACACTGATCTAGGGGGAATACCAGTTGAGGCGAAATTATATCGAGGTTTAATAGGTTCATTGTTGTACTTAACTGTCAGTCGTCCTGATATTGTATTTGCTGTCTGTATGTGTGCTAGATTTCAAGCAAATCCTAAACAATCACATTTCTCAGCTGCTAAAAGAATTTTGAAATATCTTAAGGGTACACAAAATGTTGGGTTATGGTATTCTAAAGACTATACTTTCAATTTAGTTGGATATTCAGATGCAGATTATGCAGGATGTAAGCTTGATCGTAAAAGTACAAGTGGATCTTGTCAGTTTCTAGGAGACAGACTGATCTCTTGGTTCAGCAAAAAGCAGACATCCATAGCTACCTCAACAACTGAAGCAGAATACCTTGCTGCTGGTAGTTGTTGTGCACAACTGATCTGGATCCAGCAACAACTGAGAGATTATGGAGTAATTACAAATGAATCGCCCATATTTTGTGACGATACGAGCACAATTTCCATCACCTATAATCCAGTTCTTCACTCTAGGACCAAGCATATAGATGTCAGGCACCACTTCATTAGAGATCATGCTTTGAAGAAGGACATTAGACTAGAGTATATTTCAACTGAGCAACAAGCAGCTGACATCTTCATCAAACCATTACCAGAGACTAAGTTTTATCCTTTTCGCAATATTCTTGGTTTAATTGACTTGTCTTAAAATTATTATTGATGCTGTTTTACTAATAAAATTATTTGCAGAAAATAAGAACACAAGCATTGCATGTAACAGAACATTGTCATCAACCAGGAAAGAGAAAAACAAAGTTAAGCTCATATAAATACTTCATTCAACCATAAACATTTGCACGGATTACATCATCATATTTTTCCTCTACAAAAATTATCCACATTTTCAACCAAGTGGATAAAGGTGTGGTAGATGTCTTGACAAAGCTCTGAGAAACAGTTATGCGCTTAAAGATTTTCAGTTCCTTTCGAAGCATTAGCTGATAGATATGACCATCCTTAAAGATGTCCACCCACACAGCTATGCTCAAGAGCTCCCGCACTTTTTTCAACTCTGCCACCAGTTTGGGAGTGGTAGCCTCTCCAGTATTATACAGGAACTCAAGCTTCTGTAACTTTTCCCAGTAGTGAAGACTCTTATAGAAGACTTCATCTTCTATAACAGCCTTCCTGGTCTCCAGAGCAAACGGCGAAGCACTCGAGCTACTCGTATCTGCCATTCTTTTTGTCTTGAATATTTTCACCAATATGACTGAAACTAACCGTGTTACTTCTATTTATAGCCGAAAATCATGGAAGCTGAAGGGCCGTCAACGTTTCAGCAAACGATAATCTTTCTAACCTTTAAATTTATTTTATATCGTCACTTTAATTATTCTATGTACCGATTAAGGGGGAATATCAGTTTTGAAGAGGTTAACTGAGAGGGACAATTGTTTGTGAATTCTCAACAGAAATGAATCAGTTTCCCAACTAATTGTTCAGCTGGATATTTCACTAATCTTCTCATATAAGTTAACTAATTAACCATATTATATTCCAAATCAAGTGACGTGACTGTCTACTATCTAATGATGAATCTTATTTTAAAAACGTGGAAGCATTTGAACCGTTTAAATTGTACACACGCTTACAGCACACGTACACACGTTTTTATTCAAAATTTTGATGGACTGACACGTGTACAGAATTTAAATAGTCACATACATATAAATAATTCCCCGCTTCAATTCAGTTTTCTTTCTTACGCGTACATCATATCTCAGAGCAAACTCATACACTCAGAGCTTGTATTTCGCAAAATTTCAGGTTTTCTTACTCTCAGCAATGGCAAATCAGATCCCTGCTCATATATTGAACGCTATGGCTAATCAACTTTGAATCAGCTTTATCAGTCGAAGAAGTCGATGTGAAAAATGTATTTCTGAAGCTTGAATCAGCTGGGCTGAGGATATTCTTGGGGCAATACTCGCAGGAGATTTACCCAAAAGAACTCCAGGACCTCTACTCAAATGGATATATCAACTCTGATGGAAGCATCATTTCCACTATTAATGGTCAGTTGGTGACCATTTCTAAAGATTCTTTCGGAGAAATCTTTTCATTACCTTCTGATGGACTGGTACACCTTGCTGATGTTAAAGCATCAGATATTGAAGAAATGCAAACTGCACTCTCTGCTGATGGACGGAAAATCAAAGTTTCCGATCCTAAGAAGGAACTGAAGCATGAGGTTCAGTTGCTGGCTGATATCGTAGCCAAAGGGCTATTGGCTAAGGCAGGATCGTATGCTGCCCTGACTTTGGAAAAGTTTCAATCTATTACGATTATTATGGCTGGAAGAAAATTCAACTGGAATCAACTTATTTTCAGTATCTTGAAGAATATGTTTTCCTCCACCAAGCAATCCAAAGGATTTGCAGTGCCGCTGAGCTATTTGATGAAAGTCAAAGGGTTGGTGGCTGATGATTCGTAGCGATTATCTAAATTCAAAATTTTCAATGGGAAGAATGTTCTGCCACCCAAGACTAAATTAGATATCTCTCCTGATCAGTTCGTGAAGATCAAGTAGGAGATTGGGACACAACAGGCTGCTCCCAAATCAGTTAAACAGGCCAAGACATTGGCTCAACTGAAGACAATTAAAAGAAAACTGATTATCAGTGAATCCGATTCCGAGAAGACGCCCTCTCCAAAAGTTGCCAATAAACCAAGAACACAAAGGACAAAATTATCAACCACAGTAGAATCTATTCCTACTGAAAGGCTGAAATTTTCGGATGCCCAACAGCCTATCGAAGCAGTTCCTCTGAAGATCATCCCACCAGAAATTTCAGCTGGTGCAACAAATGAAACATTTAGGATCAAAGCTCCTCTAATCCATATCAATCGTCCTGCTGTTCTAGCACCTGCCAGACCCAAAGGTATAAAGATTATAGAACTGGTGGATACTACTCGTACTGGATTGGAAATTCCACACATCCTCAGTATTGAAAAAGGCAAGGGCAAATTGATTGAAGAGCCCAGGCCATCCAATCCCATTCAAACTCATATTGACCTTGTTTGGTAACAGGTTAATAATTTTGCAGCATCAAAAATTCAATCCTATGATGCCTGGACCGCTTACAGAACTCAGATTTTTGATAAGCAGCTGAAAAAGAAATCCCAGCTAAACAAGTTTATCAAACTGGAAGCAATTGTTCTCAAGATGGTCAAAGCTGCCACAATTGTTCAGGCTTTGGAGAGGAAAACCTATTTTTTGACCAAATTCGAGCTAAGAAGCTATCTCAACTGCTTGAGAAATTGAAGGCAAACTACATTCCCACCAATCCAACTGCTTATAATGATCGAGCTGTGATCACTCAGCTAGATACAGATCTTACTAGCTTGCAAGCTCAGATAAAAGTGTGGGAAATGGATCAGGAGTTAGTTCTTCGTGAAGAAGCCTCTGAAGAAGAAGAAGAAGAACCCTCCTCTCAGCAGAAAGAGCCATCCTCAGAACAAACTATTGTTACAACTGAAGAAACAGTTCAGGATGTGCCACAATCATCTGCTGTGGAACATCAGCTGTACTCTGAAGCTGAGTTGAATTTTTCCAACATTGATGAAATTATTCAAGCAGTGGTGACAGAATCTGTTATTAATGAACCTTTATCAGTTGATCACTCCGCTGATCAAGTAGCTAAAGAGAATCCAATCTCATCTGAAGACCCAGTTGAGCCTCTTGTTGCTGAAGAATTAATTCAGCAACAAATATCTGCTGAGACTGAAAAACAAACTGAAGTGCTCATCCAAACTTCAGAAAAAAGAACTAACTGAATCGGAGGAAACTCAATTAATCATTGAAAATTTTCCACCTGAAGAGCAAGCCCCAGATTTGGTGCAAGAACAACAAGAGTCACAAATTTTTGTAGTTACAACTCAGACTGCAGAAGAAGTCATTGAATCAGAAGTCCCTGATCTTACAACTGCTGAAACTGAAGTCCAGAACAGGATTCTAG
This sequence comes from Primulina tabacum, assembly GCF_025594145.1. Taxonomy (NCBI): domain Eukaryota; kingdom Viridiplantae; phylum Streptophyta; class Magnoliopsida; order Lamiales; family Gesneriaceae; genus Primulina; species Primulina tabacum. The sequence continues at coordinate 12,290,582 of NC_134557.1, read as the reverse complement.
TAATTTCTGATCAAGCCTCTAAAGATCAAACACAGGGAACATCTGACCAGTCACCTCTTCTTCAATCCACAAAAATGGATCTTATCCTTGAAGAAATCCAGAATATGCAGCACAATATGCAGCAGATGATTACTGAAATCAAGAAAATTCAATCCACACAATTGTCTCATACTGTCAAATTGGATTCTTCAATTGAATTTGATTCAGCAAAACTGAAAGCCATTCAAGCAACCATGGAGTCTCTTACCCGAACTGTGCTTGAGATGAAGAATAACAGAGGTCTAGCTCAAAGTCTCTATACAACTCAGGATATAATCAGTCAACGAGTTGAGCGATTGGAAACTTCTGTTTCTAATAAAATGGAATTGCTGCAGACTTTTTTACAATCTGCTGTCTCAAGTATCTCCTTAGATAGTCAAAATTCTTTCCACTGACGTTCGAAGATTATCTATGAAGATTGATTTGTTTGACAAAAAGGGGGAAGAAATCAAAGATCAAAGAGCATCTTGAGAAACAACAGAAGAAACCATCTCGTTAAAAAGCAGTTAATCAGATTATTAGATTCATTTGTTATTGAATCAAGACCTCTATCAGTTCAAGAAATTCAATCTCTTATTTTATCTACAATGAGCTTCAGACGTTCAGTTATTATTTACTTAGTTTTGTCAAACACCATAAAGAGGGAAATTGTTGGAAACTAAATTCCGGCGTTTGACAAAATATGAACCAACTGAAAATACGAACCAGCTGATCGAGTAAACTGAACTCAGCAACTGAATCTAGTAAACTAATCTACGCAACTGAAACGCAATTCAGTTATTCTCCTCACCAGTAACTGGAACACGTCAACCGACAAAGAGACATAGAAGACTGCAACTGAATATGAAACGCCGCACTTCAATCAATACAGCTTGGAACAACGCATTTCGGCTAAAGCAGTAAAGACGCCGCATTACAATAAATGAAGCAAACAATGCCCAAGAAATAATGAAGTGGCAATCAACGGATACAAAGATTCAAATATATCTCAAGTTACCATTGGAAGGGAAGCTTATAAATATGACAGAAGAACAGCTAAAGATAAAAGAAGAAGATCACTCCATTCAAAGCTTGCTGTTACTCTGCCAAAATCTTAGCTCACTCTTACTTGATTTATTCGTAGCAGTCAAGGCTACAATTTGAGCTCACTAGCACTTTGTAAGAATCGTTAAATTCGATAGTGCTAAGATCAGTTACGCACTGAGAACATTTTGTAATACTAAGAGTTTCAGCTTTTGGCAGTGATAAGTCCAAACTGAAGTGGGTCAGGTACAAATCTTGTATTCGATCAAAGTCTTTTAGTGGAAATCCTATCCTTGAGATAGAAGGGGTGACGTAGGAGTAATTGAAATCTCCGAACATCCAGAAACAATCCTTGTGTATTTTATTTCAGTTTTGTATTCTATCTTTCAGTCAGTTACTTTCCGCAACTACTTTAGTTTAACTGATTGTCATTGACCAGCAAGATTCCGAGAATCAGTTTGTCACCAAACTGAACTCAAAATTCGAAAAGATCAGTTTTAATTGTGAGTGTTTATTCAACCCCCTTCTAAACACTCTTGATACGTTAATCGATCCTATCATAGACCTTGTAGATCTATTTGTTAGCTTTTTATAGCCACTAGAAAAATGGAATTCTAATTAGAAACAGATTTGATATGATTTTTCTACCAAACTGTGTCAAAATCGAACTCTGTGTTGGAGATGTGTAGAATGGCTATTGTAATTCGGGATTATGACCTTCGTGCAGCCGGATTCCGGATTTTTGGTTAAATAAAAGTTGTATATCTATGTGTTATCTTCGAAATGATACTTGAATCATTAAATTCCAGTAAGAATTGAGAGAGTTATGTATTTGTTTGTGAAACTGCTCAACTGACATGTTATGTCCGAGAACAGATTCGATATAGTGTATTCAATGAAATGTTGGGCTCAATCAATTGGGAATTTGAATACAAGTTTCAACTGGAAAAAATTAGATAATTGATGTTCTTTCATTTCCAAATGGCGGATATTGATTTGAGTCCATATCGAGGGAGATATGAATTTTTACTATGAAGTGCCGAATTTGGAACTACAACAGAATTTAGTTTTCATAATTTATGTTTTTGGGTTTTTAAATCGTATCGAGATGATTGGATTTCTTATTGATTTTTTCGGTGAAATGGGTTATTATTCGGCTTATTGTTATATGTTTTAGGCCGAGGATCTTAAAGTAAAGTTGATCATTGGATTTGTCAAGTTGGTATAGGTATGTTACAATTCAGTAACATACAGCGGTAGCACATAAATTAAGTTTTAAACATAAATACGTGTTGTTATTGTTGTTTATGTGCTTATATTTTTTATGTGTGTTGCAAAATGCCTCATTGTTTTATATGGTCATTATGTGGCATATTCTATAGCATTTAGTATAGGGCCATATATTATGACATTCATGTAGAGCCATATTGTTCTTGTTAGCCTGTTGTCGATATTCATTGTTATCTAGCACTGTTGTTTATCTCGGGATCATGGTGTGGCTGTAGGCCTATATACATTGATACACATGAGACCGTAGATATGATTGAACAATCCTGTGGTTGTTGTAGCCTTTTGAGGTGAGCGCTGGGATTGTGTCATCCAGTTGTTTGTGCCATTCCCGTTATATATCGTTACAGCTTTATGGAGACCGAGTTGGGGGTGTTGATTTGCACAGCCTGGCATACCTCGCATACTTGGGAGGGCGGTTTAGTGTTTGGCTCCATTTACCCCATTGATGATGAGTCATGTTCATGCATTTCACATTTCATCTGCATATATATATATATATATTGTTATGTTTGTTGAACTTTTCATACCAGAATCCTAAACTCAGTTATTTACTGGGGGGGTTACTATGGTTATTTTTGGGCACCATGGTAGATCTCCCGAGTGGTTTTGCAGCACCAGGCGGAAGTTCCGCTAGTGGAGTTCGTGGTTGAGGTTGGGTTGTTTGGTTTTGGTTCGTTGGAGTCTCCCAATTAATCTTTATGGATGTCTTGGAGTTTTTGTCAGTTCTATGTCGTATTTTATTTGCCGGAGAGATGCCCCGAGTATTTGTAGGGGTGTTTGACTTGTTATTCTTTAGTTTGGATCAGTTTTAGTATGTTTTAAAGTTTTGCCGTCTTAGTTGAACTGATGTTTGAGAATTTTTGACGTGTGCCTGGTCGGCACTTGCATGTGATTGTTTATTATTATCGCAACGTCGGTCTTGAGTCATTTTATTATGTTCTGATCTTTGAGTTTTTTGAAATGTCCTACTTACGTGGAGGTCATGTCGAAATTTTTCTAGACTTCGAGGTCCGTTTTAAAGTATTTTAAACCATTTTCCGCGGCATAATTAAATCAAATCATTATTGTTTGATCATTAATTTTCATTAGAGTAAATGAGGTCATATTTGACAAATAAGTTAATTAAGAACTTATATAACTTACTTTCAAAATTGTTTCTCAAACTAAAAATCAAGCTGTTAATTTAATGTTATTAATATATTATAATTAGCATAATATATAAAACGAAATAAACTAAAAAAAATTTAAAAATATGTATATTCAAACATCACGTATAGGGCATAATAACCTAAAAATCAATCGAATTATGGATTTTATTAATGCATAAATCATAATTTACATAAATGAAGCACACTAAGGATAAATTACTATCAATTAAAATACTCATGACTAACTCATCAAAACAATATCAAGACTAATGAAATAATAATATTGATAGTAAAATATAACTCATGATATTCAATTTAAATAATATTTAACATCCTACAGAACTTTTTTACCTTTTTTTTTTTTAATATTATATCAAAATCGATCTTTTGTAGACTACATCTTATATCAACAATTATGAATGTCAATATGTTAATAATCTCATAAAATATGAACCTCATATAAAAATTTGGAGAGTTTAGCTATAAAAAGAAAATTAAAGATAAATTAAGATTTAGACATTAATGGTCTAAAGATAAACCCGATAATTGTTCCCAAGAACAGTAGAACCAAAATCAGGGCTAAATCTTTTCTTGGTTTTAATTCCAAAATTAGCTCTTATAATATATCAATTTTGCTGCATAATTGATTAAAAAAATTAGTTTAACTGTCTCATATAGTGTATAGCTATTTTATTTGATATTAAAAAATGAATCATAGTAGCACTTTTTAAAAAAAAATTATATATAAAACAAATTTATAAATTCAATACATAAAATTTGGTAGTAAATGAGATCTTTCAATTTTTAATTTTCAATTTCTATCTATATTTTTTATTTATTTATGAAATTTTAAAAAAATGAAAAAAACAATAATAAGAAAATTAAAAATTTCACAATCAAGTAAGTGACAAAAATATTGCAAATAATCTGAAATGATACAACTCTATAACTTAAAAAGCAAATTATTTCGAATGTTCAATATTACGGCCTATTATATATTACAAACTGAATCATAGAATACAAGTAATTTGAAATGTCCTATATAAGAACTAAACACACACAAATACATATAATAAAATAAAACACAACAATGTTTCGTATTTAGAGGCTTGATGACAAATATAATTATCTTTTTTTCAAAATTCTTCATTACCTAATATATATGGAAATTATTTGATTGTAAAAAAATTATATCTCGTAAAATCAACATCAATCAAAACCCTGAAATATGTTAGTATTAAATTTTATATTAATATATCATTATATACTTATTATGTTATTCTACTATTGCAAAAATAATTATTTTTTCATATCTTTTTGTGATACTATAATTTATTACTTAATTAAAAAATGCACTAAAAATATAATTATAAAATGGCATTAAAATTATAAAATAACATGTAGAGAGAAAATTAAAAGAATAAAATATATAAAAGAATTATTTGAGAAAATTAATATAGGGGTTACATTTTATTGTTGAAGTCATATAAATTATTACAGTAGTGATAATAGCATTTGTTAGATTATTAATTATATATCAGGTGGAATAAATACAAAATTTTAATATTTCATTTTGTCCTTACACCAATTATAATTTTACATATATATATATATAGAATACAGATAAATATAGATATATTCAATTTTTACGTAACATTATTTTCAAAAATGCACAAATTAAATGAATAAGCAATATATTGATTTCTAAAATTCTATATCTCAAATTTGACCATAAATTTTATATACTTTTTTCATCATCGATGCTCGTGCAATTAATAGAATTCTTGGATTCAAATATACAGCAGCAAGTAAAGCTCATGCTTTTATTAGGCATGAGATGTAACCTTGTATGAGAGAAGTTGTGAAGCAACTATCCCCAGACAATTCCAATTCCAATTCCAATTCCAATGGTAGAAGCAAACACCAGACCTGAATCTGATGAACCCTCGTGGTATTTTTCTGCATTTGTCACTGACCATGAACCACCATTTTTTGTAAACTATAAGCTCTTTAATAAGATAGCAACTAGAAATTTAAGCTTGATAGGTGTATGCTTGGTGTAAATGACCGTTGGTAATTGATATAACATATGTAGTTTATGGGAATGTACTTGAGGACCTTTCTCGTTCTTCCTTTATTTGTTCAATTTTTCGTCTGGTTTTTCAGTTTCCACAGTGAACTCTGGTCAAAAGTTTTAGGATCTGGACCCCTTTAAGAATGTCATTATGTTGCATTTAATCGTTTCACGCCTGTCAAGAGTTAAAAAACAACCAAGACTACAAGAGAGTGAAAAGTTTAATGTTAACTAAAATCAGGTGTCCCCGTGACTTACGAGATTTACCGAATTTGTAGGTGTAATTTATCTGAAGTACGAATTTCTCTTTCAGGGAATAGATCGAAACGTAACCATGATACACGGGAAAACAAGGATAGCTATATATTTATAAAAAAAGAAAATTAAATAAATAATACTTTTAGACGGGAACCTACAATATGCAGCCATACCAATGCAGGCCAACATTGTATAATCAATAATCAATTTTTCATTTTCCACCTGTTTTCCACTTGATGGGTAAGAGAGTTACTTTCTTGGTGGAGGCATAAGTTGCTGCCTCTGTTGGCCGCAGCACAGAGATAGCAGCTTGGTGTTGGTTCTCGGGTACATTGTGTTCTGTCAAATGTTTTAGCTCAAATGTCCCTCGGGTAAGACCCCTGGCAACCTGATAAACAAATTCGTGTAACCAATAAAAATTTTCACAGGAGAAGGCAAAAACTAATCCACAGTTGAAACGAATTAGCGCATCATCGGGTGCCATTCAGCATTTCTTTAGATAGTTTCAGAGCATGATATAATAAAACTTTTAAAGGTGTCATCTGAAAAGGGATGCATCATCTGATCATGCTAAATAATCGCATTTCTCGTGGCAGAAAAAAATAAAATATTTTCTGTCAAAGTTTTCTCAGGAAATAAAAAGAAAAGCTTATCTTGGAAACATCAAGGAAATGGGAATCCCTATTGATCATTTTAGCGACATTCAGTCATCAGATGGATTCTATAAAATATAAATAAAATGCAATTTCCAAATCAACTCACTTGTGTTCTTAACTTGATCATGACTTCAACTGGGTAAAACGAGTAAAATGAATTATCGAAAACTTGTGAAAAAGCATCCTACCCTACTTAAAAGAATTTGAGAAATTACAAGAAATATGCAATTTTAAATTTTCTAGTAAGCAGAATACTGAACTGGAACACAGCATTTTAAACACGAGTGAACTGGTGAAAATTAGTTTATCTTTCCAATTAAGGTGAACAAAATTATCAATACATGCTGAAAGCAGTTTCAGAATCTGAAACTAATTTCAATACCTTTAGGAGGATCCACACTTTTAAAGAACTACTCAAAACTGCAAGTCTTGTCCTCTTTCCTGATGTCAAATAGTTACACATATGTCGGTCAACCCTTAAGATGAATCGCGGCCAAGATTTGGCGTTTTCAGGGTCTGTTTTTTGGTCCATGATAGACTGATCGAAGGAAAACATAAAGCAACAGAAGACTTACAAAGGTTTATAAAAATAAATAAAGATACGAATAAGATTATAGACTACATGCCACAAACGTAACGAATGTCACTGTAAAAAACAGAGTATAATTAGAGAAAAATAGGAACTATAAAGCATGCACGAAAGGGAAAAAAATAGTCTTATACACAGCTCAAAGGGCGTGGAAAAAGTAATTCCCAAAATAAAGAGTGCAGAAGCTAGTGTCACCATTTAAGCTCAAGCCAACTAAAATTTGAATGAGCTGGAACTAATTGAATTGAAGGGCTCAAGCAAAGGATCAAGGCTTCAAGATATGCAAGTCAGAACATGCATAAAAGGGAAGTATTCACTCAAAACCAGATGAACTGAGATTGGAAAGGGCAACACACTTCAAAGTTAGAGAAAATAATTAAAGAGAATTTCTTCTTAGTGTTGTAAAGAAATAAGAGTGAATTATTTCGAGAGAGTTGTTCTCCTGGGTATCTTGATTGTATGTAATCTGTAGACGTTGGCAATAGTAAAATCTCCGGTGGGAGTCGGTCAGAATTTGACTGAACCACCTAAAATTCTAGTCTCTCCTTTATCTTTGATTTTGCAGTTTTCTTTTCCATTAATTCTTGAATCTGAAGGTGAGAAAATAATTAAAGAGAATTTCTTCTTAGTGTTGTAAAGAAATAAGAGTGAATTATTTCGAGAGAGTTGTTCTCCTGGGTATCTTGATTGTATGTAATCTGTAGACGTTGGCAATAGTAAAATCTCCGGTGGGAGTTGGTCAGAATTTGACCGAACCACCTAAAATTCTAGTCTCTCCTTTATCTTTGATTTTGCAGTTTTCCTTTCCATTAATTCTTGAATCTGAAGGTGAGAAAATAATTAAAGAGAATTTCTTCTTAGTGTTGTAAAGAAATAAGAGTGAATTATTTCGAGAGAGTTGTTCTCCTGGGTATCTTGATTGTATGTAATCTGTAGACGTTGGCAATAGTAAAATCTCCGGTGGGAGTTGGTCAGAATTTGACTGAACCACCTGAAATTCTAGTCTCCTTTATCTTTGATTTTGCAGTTTTCCTTTCCATTAATTCTTGAATCTGAAGGTTCCAAGATTCACAATCTGGTGCGAGAGTTCTTTGATATACACTAAGATCAAGCGATTTACAAACAACAAAGCATCAAAGACAGGTTGGAGGAGAATTCGACTGCAAATGATGGGTACCAAAATTGAGCTGATGCGATTCGATGGCAAGGGTGAGATGAACCTAGGGGCAGCCAGAAGAATCCTGGGAATGGAAATCACAACAGATAGAACTAATCAAGTGTTGTTCCTCACTGAAAAGGACTATTCACAGAAGATAGTTGAACGATACAGCATGATAGATTGTAAGTCAGTGCCAGGAACCATTGGTCAACACTTCAATCTCACTACTATGCATTCGCCTAGAACATATCAGGAGCAGGCATACATAAGTAAGGTTCCCCATGCAAGCGCAGTAGGAAACCTAATGTATGCTATGGTTTGTTCTAGACCAGATATGGCACTGTTGTTAGCTTAGTAAGTAGATTTATGGCAAATCCCGGGAAAGATTATTGCTTAGCTGTTAGATTGATCTTTCGATATATTAGGGGAACCATAAATATTGGTTTGAAGTTCAAAGACGCCAGGAAAGGTCCTGACACAATTATTGGATATGTAGATGAAGATTTTTCTGGAAGTATAGACTGGAGAAGATTCATCAACAGATTTTGTCTTCAATGTGTTTATAGGACTGCAGAGAGTTGGAAGGCTATGTTACAACCAGTAGTTGCATTATCAACCACAGAGGCTGAATACATAGCCATTACTGAATTTAGTCAAGGAAGCAGTTTGAATGAAAGACTTCATGGGTGGACTAAGGTTTGGGAAGAAAACAATGACTATGTTCTGCGACAACCAGACTGCGCTACATTTAGCCAAGCATCAAGTATTCCACGAGAGCTCGAAACATATTGATGTCAAATTACATTTCATAAGGGAAGTGATTGAGGATGGAACTGTGCTGGTTAGCAAAGTTAGTACTGAGCACAACCCTGCAGACATGTGTACGCAAGTCCTACAAAGTGCCAAGTTCCATCACTTCATGAATTTGAAAAATGTGGCCACTCCTGCGGAGCCCTGAGGAAAGGACCCTGTGAAGATACTGCTATAGGAACTTAACTGATGACAAGGTGGAGATTTGTGGAAGCTAGTGTCACCATTTAAGCTCAAGCCAACTAAGAGTTGAATTAGCTGGAACTAACGCCTAGTGGTTGAGTTGGTCACATGGCTTGGCTTGGCAGTTGAATTAATTGATGGGCTCAAGCAAAGGATCAAGGCTTCAAGATATGCAAGACAAAACATGTATTAAAGGGAAATGATCACTCAAGAAACCAGATGAATTGAGATTGAAAAGGGCAAAACACTTCAAAGTTAGAGAAAATGATTCAAGAGAATTTCTTCTTACTGTTGTAAAGAAATAAAAGTGAATTATTTCAAAAGAGTTGTTTTCCTGGGTATCTCCATTTGTATGTAAACTGTAGACATTGGCAAACCAAAAATTCTTGAGTCTTCTTTATCTTTGATTTTGCACTTTTTCTTTCTACTAATTCTTGAATCTGAAAGTTCAAATATTCACAATCTGGTGCAGAGTTCTCGATATACACTAAGATCAAACGATTGAATAACAACAAAGAGTATTTTCCGGAAATCAAGGAATCATGGTTTTTATAACCAAGCTTTCAACGAAAATTACTCACCAGGAGCCGGCATATTTCATGTTCAATTTTGGAAAATGAAGTTTCCAAAGCTTCCACTCTCCCAGTCGCATGACAACAGGTGCATGGTTCACTGATCATAAATGTCACGCTAGGTCGTACCTGTTGAGTATAATTATAAGTTGGTAGCATCTAGGATTTCCACACTGAAGTCAGAGATTATGACATCCAAGTTTCTGGATCTCATAACAAGTGTTTTTTCTTATCAGATGTCCATCAAGTGATTTGGTTTCAAAAAAATCTCAATATATACAAACAACATACCAACTGTGGGACCGAGCCTAACATCCACAGGCACAAGAGATATGACCAGGTTGCCATAAAAGTTACAGATCGGACCTATAGGATATTCCCATACAGTGCAGATGTAACAACAAAAGAGCAATTATCGTGGCTTAATCTAGTATGGTAAAAAACGGTGAAAACATGTGCATGACCAATTTTTATTTATTAGCACAAATTACTCTTTCATTATCAGGTTTAGATTAATTTAGTAGTTTAGATTAGGAAAACAAAGAACAAAACAACGTCAGTTGCAAGGTTAGGTTGACTCCCTATCTGATCTGTACGTTTAGTTACGTATATGGCACATGGTAAGGTACCTCATAATGTGTATGGTTGAGGTATGTTGGAAACTTTTTATCCCAAAAGGAAGGAAAGTAACCCTGATATTTATAATTCACTACAAAAGGCAAGAACAACAATCCTCTAATAACTATCAAAATTCACATAATTCATTCTTTTGTATGTACCAAAGTGCTAATAGCAGAAAGGTAACTCTTCAATAATGTTTTTGTAAAAATCATGAAAGAAATATATTAGATGGAAAACCAATGATTAACATATCATACACGTTTTCGGGTTATTTCCATAAGTCCATGTCTAGATAATTCAGACACTTTAACAGTTGATCGGTCCCTCTCAACAGCATTCTTAACTTCTTCGTAAATGAGTCGCTTATTCGCTGCAAAATAAATATTATGTTAGAAAGAAAAATGGATCAACACAAATGAAAACTTTTCTTTTCAAATTTACATATGACATTCCATCTAGAGTAATTACAATTCATTTCCACTTTGCACTGACAAATATTTCCTGTTGTCCCACTTCAAACAATGCCAGTTTAAATTTCAAGGCATGTGGAAAGGACTAGAAAAAAAATGGGACCTGGGAATGGGAATGAGAATGAGAATGAGAAGAGGGATTGAATGATTGAGTTTTTGAATATATTCTTGTGCTTACTAATCACTAGAATGTATTAACATGGGAAAATTACGAAAAATAACTGATGTGGTTTTATCACGGCCTTCTAAGTTCTAACTGGAGAAAATACTTCTTTCTCAAGTAGATGACTAACACATATGCCCGATTAAATATAAAATTATCCTAATACAATATCTCAACATGGCTAAAAGATTCAAAAACAATTGCATCATACATTGACAGAACCAGGAAACTGGAAATGTGTATACTTACAATCATCCATCATATCAATGAAATCTACCACAATTATTCCACCAACATCTCTCAACCTTAATTCTCTAGCAATCTGCAATCATAAAGCACACCCAAGTTAATGTCGAAAATCATACAAAATATAGTTATTATAGACTATTACTGTGAAAGCAACATCAAAAGGAACTCAGACTGTGCAGTTAAATTAAACAAAATAAACATCAACCTCTGGAAGTATGAGATATAGCATCATATACAAGAACAACAAAGTAATAAAAAATGAATGCCTGATGAAGCGCATTGGTGGTGTAAGCATGTTCAATCTGATAAAACAAATAAACAGTTGCATGGAAAATTTTTGCCAAAATTTAATCTTCATGATCATGCATTCACAAAAAAAAGTTCATGAAAGATAAGTTTCTTGCCGACATACCCTCATCGAGTTCATTATTTCAAATCCATTGGTCTTGTTTAGAAATTTGTGTGCTACCTTAGTGAGAATGACATGAAGTTGTAATTATAGAACAAACAAATATATTTGCGAAATTACTATTCCTAACCTTTTCAAGTTGATTTTCTTATGAAACAGGGCCATGGAAAGTTATTCAAGTTTCACTTTATGCCATATTAAGACGCATGATACTCAGTGATCTTATATGAGTGATTAAGTCGGAAATAAATGCAGATTTAATGCAGATCATTTGGAAATAGACTGTTAGAAAACTCATGGCCATTACATTCAAAACAAGGAATATTAGGCCAAATTTAAGAAGCTAAAAAGCCCACGCGGGATTCATGAATTGTTAGTTGAAGTTCAATTACAAGATTAAAGTCAAATATTTTTAGTTAGGCTCTTAATGGGCCAATTCATAGTTAGGGAGCCTAGCAAACAACATGGGCCAATTTAAGAAACAAGAGTCGAAGTGATCAACTTGACTGAAGTCCAAGACTAAAATTTTTTGTTCTGGGCTTTATTAATTTTATAATATATCAACCAAGGCCTAATTATTTATTGCAGCAACCTTTAAGTCTTGTTTTTTATTTAATCTTTTTGGGTTATTTGATTTGGTGGGAGTATATTGCATGATTTTGGTTTAACCAAACGATATATGCGAAAGAGACGAGTCTTAGCTAGATCATTATTGAATAAATTTTGAGTTTTTACACATGCAATTGGAAAAGCTCGGGTATTTGAAAATGAAATGAACTTACAGAGATCTAGGTCCTTCGGCATTCAATTGGAGAAATGACATCCAAATTCATCTTAAATCTTGGTGACATTTAGTTTAAGCTTAATATATAAATATTGAGTTGATTTTTCATGTCAAACTACACTATTGCTTCAGCATTCTGAGTTTAGTATTGTCATTGATTAATGACATCCTGAGGAATTTATTAAAATATTGCTACCGTCCCTTCATTTTATTGTTGGGATTCTCATCATGCATTTTCCAAGCATGGACGATTTTCGCTACATTTATAACAATCTAATTCTTTTTAAGACCATGAATATCTCATGCATTTGCTCCCATTCCTCTGAGTCTGTCACTTCAACGGTAATCGGAAATTAGTCATCATGTTAATATTAGCATACATGGATTTAAAGTAGAATTTTCTCTGCTCACAAGTTCAACAGTCTATTTCGTCAACTTTCATTCACTTTCACAATCAATTGTATCTTATTATGGCTACATAATTTCTGATAAATATACACCTCCCAAACAGATAACAAAATTACATCGACTTCTAAAAATTTCTCCATAAATACATCTTCAAAAGAATCTTTCAAAAACTAGTTTCAAAACTTTTGACTTGAAAATGATAGAAATACAGCCTCAATTTCCCAATTTAATTAGCCGTCATCCACTTTCAGATGAAATGTTGATGCACTTGGTTTGAGCTAACACTTAAGCTGTAGTGTTCCGTGTTAAAATAACAAGGAAAGATTAAGAATAAGAAAATTTATAACAGTATCGACAAACTTACCTATAGTTTTCAAAAAAGGGTCAATGACAAAAGATACCGTATTTTACCATGTCAAAGCTTTAGGATCCATGCCATGATGAAATCCACATATTTTAGGAGTAACACAAGTCATTAAATATGAAAGCATAAAATAGGGTACGAAGTTGGATTGAGAGTACTTGTTTGGCAGCAGCAAGGTTGACCTCAAGAATAGCTTTCTCTTGTGAAGTTCCTTGACCAAGCATGCAATGCCCACCATTCACATCAATGGAGACCAATGCCTCAGTTTGTTCAATGACTAGATAACCGCCATTAGTCAGAGGAACCCTATAAGAAAAGAGAAAACAATTAGATTTTGGAATAGATTATGTGGACCAACTGGATGCAGATCTCGGTAAATTTTATCAACAGACGATGATATAAGTTGGAAAGATGAGATATCGACCGTGGTATATCAGTTCATGATAAAAATACACCGTATTAACCAAATGCACCCACAATTAAGGTATGTGTTTAAAATGAATTAAGCTCTTGCTTTCAATAAACATTCCCATCTCTATGTTTTTTAGGTAATTTGCTCCTATTTGGTTGTCATAAGCTCATAGACTAAAGCTACTCGGTTACAACTTGATCCTCTGCTTTATCATGCCTTTCTAATTTTCTTATCAACTAATCCTGATGTCATTTCAAAACAGAAACACGTATAGAAGAAAACATTTGTAGAATGTAAGCAAAGTTACGGGTGAGAAAAAACAATCTAAGACCCCATATATCCCCGCAACCAAAGGTAAGGTAGGAATTTGGGCATGCTTATGTTATTGACTGTTATCCCAATGTCAAACAAGCTATTTCTTCACAGAGTTTGATTTTAACGCTGTCAACCATTCAGGTAAAATAACCCAAATGAATTATGCATGTTCGTGTCTAGAAATAACATTATTAAAAAAGGATAACCACCTGGTTCAAATCACAGCAACAAACAACTTTCATAATCATTGGATACTTCAGCAATCACTTGAAGTATCTATCAATAATCCAAAAGGTTTTGCAATGATATGTACAATGTTCAAAACATCTGAGACCCCGTTTCCAGGACCCAAGTTTTATTGTGATTTTAGCAAACTACTGCACTTTAAAACCATCAATGTACTGGAAATCACAATTCACAAAATGGTATCAATAATAATAAAATTTTAGTTAGTATTTGAGACCAAAAACATTATATTCTCACCTCTGCACAGTTTTAAGCTTTTAGAAAGGAAGTAATATGGAATCAAATCCAGGAGCATGGGAGGTGCTTGGTCTCGAATTTCACCATCACCCATGTACCAAAAAAGAGTTTGTACAAGGTTCAGGAAAGGAATATGAATACCACTCGAAAAGGCGTGGTAGAGACAATATATATATATATATATATATTAAATGTTTCACATCACAAACAACTCAAACTTTTGGATGAGTGGACATTCGATAAGAAGATCTTAGACCATCATACTGCAGAACTCAAAAATGCTTTCTAAATAAATAAATAAAAAGAGTGGTTTCACTAACCTTTTACTAAGAATGCTGTTTATTTCTCCTTCAATTTTGTATTCATCGAAAAGAGGAGTCTTTTTACTGTACAACTCAACTCTGTCACAGAGATCAGGAGCTATCTTTTGAAGATAGTTGGTAACCTGATATAAAACATTGCAGAAGTCAACAAGTGGAAATTAGAAATAATTACAGGTTTATAGACATCAAAGGATAAAATTTCGATCTTCTAAATAAAATTATAAGTGCCTAAAACATAGTATTAAATACCTCGTGATATGTCCTTGGAGAATCAACTACCATTTTCTTTACCTGTCAATGAGCCAAATAAAGAGCTTAGCTCATGATTTACACATGATAAACAAGAACAATACTGCAAGAGGAAACCTTCAACATGAAAACAGAAAATTGCTTTAAAAGGTGACTGTGAGCCAACCTTCTCGTTAAAATAATCTTGGACAACACAGAGTGTTTGACCCATTGCCCTATGCAACATAACAGGAACAGCTCCATCAACACCTTCATCTGCAGCAAGAGCGGCAGATTTTGCATGTTCCATTACATTTTTCCACGTTAACAACAGCCCTTCCAAATCCTTCTGCAATTCCTCAAGTGGATGACCAGCAGCAACTGTTCTTACAGTGAGGCCAAATCCAGGAGGTTGCAAAGTTTTTGCGATAACTCTTAATCGTGTACGCTCACCGCCAGAAATTTTTTTTGAAATACCAATTGTGTTGCAACGTGCAATCAGTATCTGCGGCATTCAAAACAACTAGAAGAACTTGCCCACAGGTCTAGCTAGAAAATTAAATGTGAAGTATAAAACATAGAAAACAAAGCAAGGAAACATTAGATACCCAAAATCGGCTTCTTAATACTGGATAAGCCGTCAGCGTGGGGCCTTTCGTACCCAATCCTTCTTTAACAACTTGAACAATTATCTTAGAGCCCTCTTGAACTTGCACCCACTTACTTTCTTCTGTATGTAAATTGTTGGAATCCAGATGAAGGCTATTATTCTGCAACTGGTCCACATCCCCGTTTAGCTGCTCTAAGAATCTCTCGGGATCAGCTTCACGTTCATGTCTAGAAACACTACCATTTAGATTTTCCTCTACAACTTCTGCAGCATCAAAATTAAAATGGTTATCATGCCTTTCGTAATCATCGTCAACGAACTCATCTTCACTTTTGTCATCCTCCACCTCATCAAGTTCTCCAACTCCATCAAAGAAAGTTGTGTTTTCAGGAAAATGCACATGATCCCCAAGTTTATCAATCATGGAGCCCTCTAACTCTCTTCCATGAATAGGAGGTAATACAAACGGTTCCCTGTAAATCTTTATATCCATGAAAGCTGGCCTTGGGCTGCCAATATTTACAAATGCACCACCCATATGGGGAACTAGCTTTGTTACTATTCCTACATATATACTATCACACTGCACATTATTTTTTATAGGTTCCAACAATAATTCAACCAATTTATCATTTTCTAGAACAGCTATTCTTTGCATGGTACATAAAGAAGAGTTAATCAATATAACAGTGAAAGGAGAGTCCTCTGTTACTGCATTGCTTTCTTCATGCAACAGATTCTCAAGTACTAGATGCTGCTCACCAAGTGCTAACAGAGTGTCCTCATCTTTAGAACACTCATTCTCGGATGCATCTGAAACAATCTCGACAGAAGACCGACCACTACAGGAACGTGAGTAAAAAATCCAGGGTTCCTCAACAGGATGGTCTGACAATAAAGAACCATTAAGTTCACCATTGTGATATTTATCATTCACATCAAACTCAGATGTATGATCGGAATCTTCATTGAACTGGAACTGATTTAAGTAATTTGCTCCCTTGTAGTCAATTTTGCTTGAAATCCCGGTGTCTGTAAAATGGTGAGATGTTAGGGAGTGTAATAGCCAAGGCTCCTCAACGACCTGATCCCTTAAATTGTAAGTTTCGCTGACACATGATTTCCTTTCGATACTGGGGTTTACACAATCATTCAAGAACAGCTTTGAGACCAAAGAATCATTGTAACAGTTTTTCACTGTTTTTGATTTATCTGTAAAAGCACTGGAAGTATTTGAGTATTCAGCAACATATTACTTAAAAACAAAGACCAGATTCAACATCAACATGAGCAATACCACTTAATGAAGCATGAACAAAAATTTTCCTGGTTCTCTTCCCTAACCATGGATAAAGTATGACAGCAACCGATCTTCTAGAACGAGATCTGAGCTTTGCAGAATGCTTTCTATTTTGCTGGTTTATTGAATGTGGCAGAATTGGAAGTTCAACTCCAGGTCTCCACGTGACATCAGATGATGTCCACATGCCTTCCCTTAAAAAACCATGAAAGCTTACTTCCTTCATATTCTCAGCTAGTAAACAAGAAGAAGAGAAAACTATTTAGGCGTCATAAAACATTGATTGTTCAGAAGTACATCAATGTTTAAGTTAACGATGATATAGTAAATGAAAAGATGACCTTTGTCTTTCTTCGGGCATAAAATAGAAAATGATTATCAACCATCATTCCATCTTAAAGAGCATGATCAAGAAAAAGACAACGTAGAAACCCAATCAAGTAATAAGACTTAGTTGTGTTTCTGTGAATGTATTTCGTTGAAGGTTATGTGTAGAAGTTTTCTCATGATAATGGTAAAGCAGCAGTCATGTGTTATTCATATGATAATGTAGACTATTAATTTTCAATAGTTTGGAGTATTGTAAATTAAAAGGTCATATTGATGAGAAAGAGTGATAAACCAACAAAACTTCAAAGTGACATTTAAGAAGGGCCTTTCATTAATGATTCCAGGGTCACCTACCAAAGAGTCCTGGCCAATTTTTTATTATGCCATATTTCTTTGACCAGGATAGAAGTTTCTGTCCCTGTGAAAGAACTTAGAGAATTTGAACCGAGCCTTTTGTTTGCAAACTGGAATATTGTAACGATGATGGAGTTAAAAGTGATGACCCAATAACTTCTGCATTGCTTAGAGGTTCTATCATCCAAGGAGAAAATTAATGGTGTCGGTCACTGAGCGGCATGAGTCCGAGGATTGGTTTCAGAAGCAGCCTTGATCCTAGAGCCTGCAAGGATAGCAAAAGATTACAGATGATAGAAGTAACCAAAGCCAAAGTCAAACAGAAATTTATTTCAGAAAAAGCAGAAAACAGGAAAAATAGCAGTTCACTTCCTCAAAAATTAATATCCATTGTTGCCTGCATGATTTTCTTTAAGGCATCACAAGGAACTACACCACCCTATTTTCGAAACCAATATACAATTAAAGGAAAACAAATATGTTAAACGTGAGGCATCAGGGAGAAATGCAGCCGAGGGAGGTTATAGGATTTGACATATTATGTTCCAGAATATGGCTCCTACTTTCCTCCTTATTCTTTAATTCAAAAGAAACTGTTTTGAAGCTCTAACAAGAAACCTGAATTACAAAACCAAGAATTAATCTATTCTAGACAAACGCAATTCGGACAAAAACTCAACTGAAACTATACAATATATAAATACAAACACACAAAAATGTAGCTCCCATACCCATCTGTTTTAAAAACAAGCAACATCAACAACTCTATGACAATATTTCATCCATATGAACGTCATTTGAAGGAGCTAGGAAAATGGATTCTCCATTGACGAATTCTGACAAACATAATCATGAATAATCCTATCTTGCAACACTGAAATCTAAATTAATTAACTTTCGAGCCAATGGAATTTTGAACACAGAAAAGTCGAAAAACAGATAAATTAAACACCGGATGCACACCTGCGGTGAAAATGAATCCAAGGAGGAGAGAAATACGTGAAACTTGTGGAATGTAGGTGCCGCACTTCGGCTGTTTCTACTGTACTGGCGCTGCGCTCAATATGTTTATCTACTTACAATATTCGAAGAATAATAAATGCTATATTTATTCCATTAAATTTTGTAAAAAATAACAAATAAATCTAATAATTTCTAAAATTACAAACACCAAGAGGTAGTAATTCTCTTATTTTTTATACCCTAAAAACTTGTGTTTATCTTATATTTTCTAGAGGTTAAAATGTAAGAAAAATAGAGGTTAAAATGTAAGAAAAATACAAATACGATGAGTGTGTGAAATATTAAAAATTATAAGATTTATCTGTTATTTTTCACAAGTGTATATAATATTAAATATCAACATCACCGTCATCATCATAATACATTCCCGCTAGTTACGGGGTCGGTTATATGGATATTAATTATCTAAATTGAATGATTTTCTCTTATATCATCTATTAAACTAAGATCTAAGATATAATTCTTAACCATTTTTATCTAAGTTTTCAATAGTGTACATCGTCTTCTACTCCTTACATTAACCTGTCAATCTAAATAGAAGCAAGAAAACTTGTATTTATTCTTTGTACAACAATAGAAACTCCACGTGACAATTTATTATATATTCCATTTAAAAGAAAACAATTTCTACTATCGCTACGTCATGAAATGAAAAATAATAAAGTACAAGGTCAAATTTTAGATTTTGTTGGTGTATATTTGAAAAAACCAGTTTTCTCACATGGGCAACCTTTTGTTGCATTATCGAGACCAAAAAATGTAGATCAATTAAATGTGCTTATTAGACCATCAATACTATTAGTCTAGAGTCCTAACTTTACAAAGAACGTTATACATCATGAAGTTCTAGACACCACGAACACTCTTTAATATGGGTAAATTATTATCTTATTATATTCAATTTATTAAATATTTATTTTTTAGATTATGTTAAAAATTGTAGATACACCATTGTCATATTTGAATTGTGGTTTTTACTCTTGTTTCAAAACTTTATATCTATAGTTTTAAAATTTGAGTTCGAAATAATTTGTTCCATATTTTTAATACAAAACGATAATTTTAATTTCAACTTTCACACCATGAAAACGTAAAATGAATCATAACTAACTATGATTTTTTGGAAATTTCTAGCATGTAAATTATAATCATTATTTGTGATTGTCAATTTCTTCTCCAAATTTTGCCATTAAGATTTTCAATAATAATCAAGTTAATTTTTCTCCTGTTTTCTTTCCATTCAGATCGATGGAAGATAAGTGTACAACACTTGGAAATCTAAAACCAGAGGTTCAAAACTGGTTCGTAAAAGTATTGGTCGCAGAAAAAACTCCATTTCGACTCGTGAAATGGGGAAGACAACAAAACTTGTTTTTGTTGATAAAAGGTAAAATCCATTCAATTAAATTATTGTAACTTCACTTTGTTTTACTTCATTTATTCATTTGAGTAGAATGGAAGCACGCAAAGAATCATTTATGAACAAGATGTGATCAGTTAGACATATTATTTGAGTTGTACAAAACCTACTGTGTGGGGAATGACAAGATTAAGGAAATAACTGGAAACACACAAATTCTAGCAGGCTTCAAACACCAAATGATCCTTAGCAGAACTACTTATATCAAGCTTACATGCCAACAAGAATTGTTACCCGTGGACCATGTTTATCAACTTACAACATTTGCGTAGTGTCCTGAATGAGGAGATGCGACAAATAAACAAATCAACTAAGTTTTTTTTCCAGATTATCTTCTTCTGAGTAATTAAATAAGTCATGCTCTTACTTATTTTATTAATGAGTTATTTTTCATATTTTTTCTGCGGTGTTATATATGTATTCCCACAACGCTTTGTTGAAAGATCCAAAAGAAATTTATAAGACTTCGTGGTTATCTATGAAGAGTAAACCACTTTGTTTCGAAACACAAACTGTGAACTGATACAATTCAAAGTTTTTTCCAATTATATTTAATGCAAAATTACAATTTTATTATGCATACTGGTGTAGACCTTTGATCCTTATGTTATGGGAATAGTTTTTCAAAGTGAAGCAGCCTCTTTGACCCAAAAATATTCACAACATGATTGTAATTTTAAGGATGAAACTCTCTATAAACACTTTGTATGGTAAAATAACTTTTTTTGTTTTAATTTAATTATCTAAAAGAGGAATTAACTATGTCAAAAGGATACATAGAAGATCATATATTGTAGTAAATTAGACTTAATTATACATGCTTTTATTCATAAAATATATTATTGTAGAGTTTTCCATCATAACAACACCAAATAGTACTATTCTATTTGATCCTCCAATACCACGGGCTGAACAGTTGAAGTTATGGTACTTGAAAGCATAGGCTATTTGTTATGTTATTTTAAAGTTTCTTAATTGACCCCTATTCTTTTGGAAGCAATCTTCTATATTTAGTGCATTGTTTCAACTTCATTGATCTTTAACCATATTATTAACTACTACTCTTCTCATATCTTTGTCATTTACTTATCTACACTTTTATTATAGTTTTAAAATATAACGTGGATGTTTGTGACTATGCTAATTGTTTAATACATTAGCTACAATGAAAATAGATGAATTATATATAGTTATTTATGACTAATTTTAACCACTTTGGTTGTCTGTGAGTACTATTCTTGTATAAGCAATACCTTATGTTTCGTTGAAAAGTGTCAGACGTTAACCAAATTTTTTTATATCTAGAATTCGTAAACTGGTCATTTTCCTTTCAAGTGTTATGAAAGAAATTGTTGTCAAAAGTTTCTTTTTATGAATTAATTCTATATTTTTTATTCTGGAATAATATATATGCCGATCCTCTAGGAAGTACTAAACATTACTGGATATTTTTGTGTCTAAAATTGATGATTTGGTTATTTGGTATTTTCTAACATTGTTCATCTTTGGAACATGGTTTACTTGCTAAACCTTGAACATAAATTAGTTTAAAAACAAAAAGATATAAGCTAATCTACCAGTCAACTCATACAACTTCTTGATTGATGCGGAATTCAAACTAACTATACTTCTTTTTTATTTTTATTTTTTTGAAATCCTAATCTAGAGGGTGTGGGGAAGACCCGAACTCGAGTCAATACACTTAGAAATACAGGTGAGACCATTGGACCAAGCTCCCGGTCTCAAACTAAACTATACCTCTATCATCTCCAATAACATAATAAAGACTCCTCTTCTAAGTTCATAAATTTTTGACCACATAAGATTCTTGAATTCCTTCCATAATTATTACCTCTTCATTGGAAACAATTTATCATTAATTATTTAGAATTTCGTTGTTCTCTAAAATCTTAAATAGGGTTAAGAACTTTCTTCCTTCTTGTCTGTAATTTGTTAAATAATTTATTACCAGCTAAATATAGTGATTTTGAATACTTTACCGTGGATGTAAGGTCTATTAAAGGAACATTTTGTACACTGGTTGAATTGCTTATCTTTCGGCTCATTTTCCCATTTACACTCTTTGTTGGTGGATAGATAAAAGACAAGTTTTTAGTTAGACACAATTAACACACACGACTTTACTAGCTATATGCAATGTACATTTACATATATGGATGGTACAAGAACATGGCTTCTTCGGTTGAACAGAAATAAAGATTTTCAGCTTCCACACAAATTCATTTTGCTTTAGCATGGTATCGGAGCATGATCTTGCAATTAATTTTTAATTTTTTCTTCGATTTTTTTGTAGTACGGATTTGAGAATCTGTACACGAGCACTACCAATTCCTTTGCGAGGTGTTTCGATCGAGATTTCTTTTTATGCAAGTTCTTCAATGGCGGTTAACATCGGCCTCAACGATCCACTCTACATACATCCTTCTGATACACCTAGTATGAGCCTTATTACTGATCAATTGATAGGCACTGATAACTATGGAGTGTGGAGTCGCGCGATGCTCATCGCTTTGCGCAATAAAAATAAAACGGGATTTATCGATGGGACATGTAGAAGACCTACTTTCGAGCAACCTACATTCCATCAATGGGAGAGATGTAATGCATTGGTGTTGTCTTGGATTACGAATTCTGTCTGGAAAGAAATCTTTGGAGGAATTGTTTATGCAATTGATGCATCTACGGTCTGGACCGATCTCAAGGAACAATATGATAAAGTTAATGGTTCAAGAATTTTTTCTTTGCACCGAGAAATTTGAAGATTGTCACAAGCTGGTAACACTGTATCGAGTTACTATTGCAAGCTGAAACAATTATGGGATGAATATTCATCGTTGGTTGTGCTTCCTTCGTGTGGATGTGCTACAGCGAGACAATACATTGCACATGATCAACAACAAAAGCTATTGGCATAAGGGTCTTTATGACACAATCAATAATTTGCTTCATTTTCAATTAGGCCTCCCTAAGTTTTTATAGGTCACTTTTTTTTCCACACAATTGGGATTTTTTTTAAATTGGATGCTCGTTCAGGCTCGTAATGCAAGAAAGAGTATGATTTGGGTTGACGTATAGTGCGACTTGTCAGAAAGTATGCTTTTCTTAGAGAAGAAAGACGAGAACCTTCGACGTCAGATGGTGAAGAATTTACAGTATTTCAAAGAGGAGAAAGAAGCGCCTTGTGGTGATTTAGTTCTTCCTTCTGTTTGATCCTCTCGAGTCGAGCCCAAAAGATCTCATTCAGGATTGGACTGCCTGGCGCCATTCCCAGACCTAGAAGCAGACGGGCGGGCCGTGCCTGAATTCAGACCGGACCAGACTCTTCTTTGTTTGGGCAAAGAAGACTTACTTTTTGGAAGAGGAACACGAACCGATTTACGCCTACCTTGCGCTTTTAGCAGAAGGGTCAATGATTACACGTTCCACTGTGTCGAGATGTGAGGTCCAGGTGGTGATGATCACCCCGGGGGTAGCGTAGTCTGGTCAGCGCATCTATTTTGGGCGGCCTCGTCATCGAAAAGCGGCTTCCAATTGCCTTTTTGAACCTATTATAAAGGACGGTCCACTCAATGGGTTTTGTTGAAGGGTTACGGACGTCTTCCTCTCTATTTACTAGTCCTTCCGCCAAAAAAGCTGAAACTCTTTTAGTTCTACTGAGAAAGTGGAGTCTTATAAAAGACGCCACTCTACGAGGGAACCCGTTCGAGAAATCATAAAAGAATCAATCTCGTAACGTAGAAAAGAAAGTGTTTCTATGGATACTTCTTAAATGGTGAGGTCTTCTCTATACACTGGAGCCTTAGTAGCGAAATTAGCAGCGCTTGGTATGATTTTAAGTGATATACAATTACATCCATTTTTTCTCAATGGATGTCTGATGGGATTGAATGAAAGTTATACCTCAATTCGAAGCCAAATATTAATGATGAGCCCTCTGCCCTCTGTGAGCCAAGCCTTTTCGATCATATCTCAAGAGAAATCACGTAGATCTTTATCTACGGCTGAAATCCCATCAGTAGCATTTTTCTCTGTACAAGGAAAGTCAAATAATCTGAAAAAAGATGTCTTGACATGTGAATATTGTAACTGGAATGGTCACACTAGGGAATTTTGCTATAAGCTTGTTGGTTATCCCCCAAACGACAAGCTGTATAAAGCTCCCAATGGTAGGAAGGGCCAGATTGAAAAGAATTACAGAGATAATCCTCGAAATCAGAGGCCATCTGCAAACTTAACCGATGGTGCACAAATAGAAGCTTCGCGTTTGAACAACACATAGGACAAAAACACTACTGTCGCCTCAATCTTTACACCAGCTCAGTATGCAGAAATTTTAAAGTTGTTGGGAACTTACAATGTTCATTCTCCGGCAGAACCAGTAGTCAATATGGCAGGTATTTCTGCTCCACCAAATTTGTTATCTCATTGGATAATTGACAGTGGTGCAAATGAGCATATGGTTGGTGATTCTAATTTATTGCAAAGCTCTAGTTCAGTAGCAACTTCCTCTAGGTCTGTGAGATTGCCAAATGGTAGCAAGGCCCCTGTGAATAAGATATGCTCTATTTTACTTACTGATTCCATCACCCTTGACCATGTGTTGCATATGCCAGATTTCAATTTCAATATACTCTCTATATACAAGTTTACCAAAGACCATAATTGTTTTGTTACACTTTATCCTCACTTGCTTATTTCAGGACCTCAAAACTGGGAGATTAATGGGGATTGGTAAAGACTTCAATGGAGTATATCACCTTGACACAAGATTCTTTTTAATATCAAATTCCAACCTAGTACCTTCTGTTTCATTCCTTAATTCTCTTTGTAATAGTTCTGTTCATAATAAAAGTTCTTTGACTAAAGTTTCTGGTGATTATTTTGTTTGGCATAAGCGTTTAGGACATATGAATGTGTCTCGAATGCAATTACTTCATTTCATACCAAAATCTGTAAGTTTTCCTCACTGCTTTGTTTGTCCATTGTCTAAACAAACTAGACTTCAGTTTCCTTTGATGAGCTTGTCTAAATCTTCTTGTTGTTTTGCATTGGTTCATGTCGACATATGGGGTTCTTTTCAAACTCCCACACATGATGGAAAGAAATATTTTCTCACTATAGTGGATGATTTTTCAAAAGCAACGTGGGTTTATCTCATGCACTTTAAGGTTGATGTGTTGTAACTTCTCTAGAATTTTTTCCAGCTTGTCAAAACTCAATTTTCTGCCTTTGTGAAAATCATTTGAACTCACAACGCGAGTGATTTTTTCAATAGTGAATGTACTTTGTTGTTCAATTCCTTAGGTATCGTGCATCAAAGTTCTTTCCCATACACTCCACAACAAAATGGAGTTGTTGAACACAAACATAGGCATATACTTAATGTTGCTCAAGCTTTGATTTTTCAATCTTCTTTACCTTTGAAATTCTAGGGGAAATGTGTCTTGACTGCTTGCTATCTCATTAAGCGTACCTCTACTCCACTGTTGAAAAATAAGACTCCACATGAACTCTTGTTTCACAAAATTCCATCATTTGGTCATCTCCGTGTCTTTGGTTGCTTGTGTTATGTAACATCCTTGACTCCTAAGGATAAATTTTCTGCTAGAGAAAGTGCTTGTGTCTTCTTGGGATATTCCAACACTCAAAAAGGGTACAAAGTGATGAACCTTGACACTCGAAATTTTTTTGTCTCACGAGATGTGGTTTTCCATGAGAATATGTTTCCTTTTGCCTCTCCCGATCATTCTCCACCAATATTTCCTTCAAGTGATATTTCTAATTTTTCTCCAGATCCATTAGATTTTATTGGGGATAATTCCCCTGCACATTTTCTTCCTATTGATGGTCCAGCCCAACATGTTTCACAACCACCAAGAAAATTTTTGTGTACTCCTAAGCCTCCTGTATGGACTAAGGATTATTCATGCCCCACTTTATCTCGCAATAATCAGCAAATGATCACTCTCTTTTTATTAAGCATGAGTCTGGTCATATCACATTGTTGTTAGCCTACGTTGATGATATTGTTATTATCGGGAGCAATGCGAAAGCTATATCTGATTTAAAGGCTTTCTTGCATTCCAAAATTCACATCAAAGATCTTGGATCTTTGCGTTATTTTCTTGGTATCGAAATAGCTAGATCCAAGGCGGGGATTTATCTCAACCAACGTAAGTATGTGCTGGATTTGCTAGCTGATTCCGGTTTAACAGGTGATAAGTCGTGTGATGCTCCTGTTGTGCAGCATCTAAAACTGACTAATCATGACCTTGATGAATTTAATCGGAAGAGCTCTGCCTTTGGTTTCACTGATCCTCTGTTGTCCAACCCTGATGCTTATAAGAGATTGGTTGGAAGACTCATTTATCTAACGATTACAAGACCCGATATTTTTTTATGTTGTGCAAGTTCTTAGTCAGTTTATGCATGCACCTAAGAAATATCATATGGATGTTGCGTTATGTGTGTTGCGTTATTTGAAATCTGCCCCAGGTTTAGGCATATTATTGTCTACCAGTAGTGTTATTTATATTCAGGCGTACTGTGATTCCGATTGGGCGGCATGCCCAATGACTCGTCGCTCGGTCACGAGCTATTGTATAAAGTTGGGAAGTTCTTTGATCTCTTGGAAGTCTAAGAAGCAAAACACTGTGTCACGCTCCTCAGCAGAAGCGGAATATCGAGCCATGGCGAGCACCACATGTGAAGTTACCTGGATACTCGGGTTACTTCGTGATATGGGGGTAGAATTGCTTACACCTCCAACGTTGTTCTGTGATAATCATGCACCATTACACATTGCTGCCAACCCATTGTATCACGAGCGTACCAAACACATAGAAATTGATTGCCATTTGATAAGGGATAAAATCAAGAATGGCATGATCCAAGCTTCCCATATTTCTACCACAGGGCAGCTTGCGGACGTCTTTACTAAAGGGTTGAGCAGAGAACAACATTCATATTTGCTGTCCAAGATTGGTATCTTGAACCTACACCAATCTTGAGGGGGAGTGTTTATGGATAGATAAAAGACACGTTTTTAGTTAGACACAATTATCACACACGACTTTACTAGCTATATGCATTGTAGATTTACATATATGGATTGTGCGAGAACATAGCTTCTTCAGTTGAACAGAAATAAATATTTTCGGTTTCCACACAAATTCATTTTGCTTTAACACTCTTAAGAAAATCGATCAATATCTATTCTTGCTGAAACGAGCTCAATTTTTTTTTCTAATCTTAAATCATAAATTCTAAATTACTAAATAAAATAAATTAAAATAATCACGAATCATAATAATTTAACAATTTAAATCTCAAGTGCATAAAATGAATCCTAAATCATCAACTAACAAAACATCATAAATCGACCTTTAGAAGATCAACTAACAATAAAAATAAAGCATAAAATATATCTAATAAAAATCATTAACATAATCTTTAAATCCTTAATTAATAAGTTAGTGCGGAAACATAAAGACCCTCGGGTGTGTACTGCTGCACTCGATCCACTCAGTCGTCAGCACCTCCCATAAATCATCAATCATGCACCATTCAAATCTAGTGAGTCTAAAAACTCAACACATTCTAAATATGGATAGCAAATAATACTTATACAATCAAATGCATTAAAATCATACTTTTATTTAAAATACCTTTTGGACAAAATAAATCATTTAAAATCATTTAAGCATAATTAAATCATAAATCGTAAAATCATTTTAAAATAACTTTAAGCATAAACAAATCTTTTAAAATCATTTAAAATAAGCTTTGAGCATAAATAAATCATTTTAAAAATCATTTAAAAATAGCTTTAATCATCATCATGAAGCATATATCATAAAATCATTTTTATCATAAGCTTTCAATCATATATCATTTTGGGTGAAGTTTGAGTGGGCTAACTTTGGGGCCTTTTCCCCTCACGACATCCCCATAAAATTGTAAGTTTACCGTCCTCAACATAAACAGATCCCCCACAAACCATATATCATATGTCACAGTCAATTCACATCCCTCAAAATATTTTTTCTTTCTCTTTAAAAATCATAAAATAGCACAACTTTCCAAAAATAGCATTTTAGACAGTAAAAATTGCACAGCTTTATCATTAATCATAAAATAACATATTAACATAAAATCATCATTTTAAATCATAACATATCATTTAACATGCGTTGTGATCATTTGGGACGCTGCCAAGCGTCTTCGTATTTTTCTTCGTATTTGGACGACCGGACGATGAAGAACACAAGCTTTTCTCTTCTCCCAAATTTTCGAAATTGTGGTGTGTGCTTTGAGGTGTGTTTCACGGCTGATTGGTGTATTGTGAGGTTTTGAAGACCTAATACACTTATTTATAATTAAATTAACATGTTAATGGGCTTTGGTTTTGGGCTTGCAACCTTAAGGGTAATTGTGCCTACTTAAATTAATTAAATTGAATCCAATAACACTTGTTTAATTAAATAATAAAAGTTCAAAAAATTAATTTCCATAAAATAATATTTTGATCTTTAAAAACTCCTTGTTTGCCCAAAACCGGCTTTACGGGAAAAAAATCGAGCTCGACTCGTAAAATAATTCAAACTCCAACATTTTTAGGAAAATTAAATCATTTTTTTAATCATATTAGGAAGCCTTGCCATTAATTAATGAAAAATACATATTCTTGTCTTGGTCGTCTCGGGTCTCATTTCCCTTGCCTATTATCGAATATTCGGGTAAAATCCTTAATTGCATGCAATCATGTCATATAATCATTTAATCATGCAATCTTACATTTAATCATATAATAAATATTATGCAAGCATTTAAAATCAATTAAATAAAACAATTAAGCAATTAAAATAATTTGCATGCATGTAGTTTATGTAGGTTGGTTTTTCGGACGGTACAATTGTCCCCCCTTAAATAGAATTTCGTTCTCGAAATTTTCCTTGACTTGATGATTGCAAAGCTTATCCACCTCAAACTTAACCTCTAACTTAAATTCTACTCTTCAATTAGGTCCTCAAAATCTTGAAAATTGCAATTCTAACCCAAAAATTTCCCAATGTTGACTCCTAAATCCAGCTCAAGTAGTGCATGTACCCTATTCTTTCTAAGTTCTTCGATATCCCAATCAATTTTCATAACACAATATTAACATTTCATGCAAGAAAAGTATCGAAAGAATGTTAAACAGCTAGGTTTACCTAGAAATCAGTGTAGTGTCGGCTATGTCTCATCCTCACCAGCTTGCATCACATAGACTCTTCCAGTCGTGGGTTGTCTAGGCTTTGTGCATTCCACCATCTTGTGTCCCAACTCTCCGCACTTGAAGCACTTGTAGGTGCCCCACATGCATTTTCCAGAATGTGGACGATTGCACTCCTTGCATAGTGGTTTGTCATTAGCCTTAGGAACATTCCCTCTTGGTGGTTGCCCTTGTGGTTTAGGTGGTTCTGGTTGCTTAGGTGGTCCCATAAAAGGCTTCTTATTACTCTGACTAGCTTGCTGAGCACGGTTTCTCTTTCACTGCATCTCCCAATCTATATCTTTGAGTGACTGCTCGGCTCTAAAAGCTTTGGCAACTGCAGTAATATAATCAGTAGGATCGATGAGCATCACACCACGTCGGATAGTCGGCCTCAAACCATCTAGAAAATGTCGTAATTTTTCAGCAGCATCATTCGTAATCAAGGGCACAAAGTGACAGCCCCTCTCAAACTTCTGCACAAACTCGGCAACAGACCAATCCCCTGTCGAAGACTCATAAACTCTCTCTTCATCCTAGAACGGACATCAGATGTGAAGTACTTGTCATAGAACACCGTCTTGAACTCCTCCCATGTCAAATTCGCCATATTCACTCTTCGCTCCGCTCCCTCCCACCATAGGGAAGCGTCGCCTTTCAACAGATAGATAATGCAACGAACTCGGTCAGCGTCCGCCATCTCCATGTAACGAAAGACTATCTCCAAAGATCTAATCCATCCCTCAGCAACGAATGGATCAGTAGTGCCATGAAAATCCTCGGGATTCATCTTCCTAAAACGCTCATAAGCAGCCTCTGCTCTAACCCTCGCACCATTTCCTACGTGTTGCTAAAAAAAATGGGCCATACCGGCTAGTACACGGGCACTAGCATCTTGAACAGGAGAGGCTGTGGAATCGCTGTGGAATCTCCTTCTCATGTCTATCCTCATCATTCCTAAGCAAAATCCTTCTAGGCGGCATCTCTGTATACGTCGTCCAAACCACGTAACCAACATCCATTTAAAATTTTTCATACATCGTGCAACTAACATTTATATAATGTATCATGTAAGCATTTAAAAGAATTCTAAGCATATAAAATATAAAGCAGTAAAAACTCACATATTTGAGGCGTGACTTCTTGAGCTTCTCGGAGTCATAGTACACAACCCTTTGGGAAAAACCTTGGCTCTGATACCAACTGAAACGACCTCAATTTTTTTCTAATCTTAAATCATAAATTCTAAATTACTAAATAAAATAATTTAACATAATCATGAATCATAATAATTTAACAATTTAAATCTCAAGTGCATAAAATAAATCCTAAATCATCAACTAAAAAAACATCTTAAATCGACCTTTAGAAGATCAACTAACAATAAAAATAAATCGTAAAATATCTCTAATAAAAATCATTAACATAATCTTTAAATCATTAATATAATAAGCTAGTGTAGAAACATAAAGGTTATCGGGTGTGTACTGCTGCACTCGATCCACTCAATCGTCAGCACCTCCCATAAATCATCAAATCCTACACCATACAAACCTAGTGAGTCTAAAGATTTAGTACGTTCTAAATATGGATAGCAAATAATACATATACAATCACATACATTAAAATCATACTTTTATTTAAAATAGCTTTTAAACATAAATAAATCATTTAAAATTATTTAAGCATAATTAAATCATAAATCGTAAAATCATTTTAAAATAACTTTAAGCATACAAAAATCCTTTAAAAATCATTTAAAATAAACTTTGAGCATTAAATAAATCATTTTAAAAATCATTTAAAAATAACGTTAATCATCATCATGAATCATATATCATAAAATCATTTTTATCATAAGCTTTCAATCATATATCATTTTGGGTGAAGTTTGATCCTTGAAAGTGACTAGCTTTTATCATTCGGTCAACTGATCAGTCTTCAGCTCCACATGGCCTATGGGGGTGTGCACTAGGCTCCACCATGGAAATACGATCGTCGGAGTTCCTCGGAGGCCTTCTCCCATAGACGGTTTTTTCCTGGGGCCTTTACCCATAAATGAGTTCCTCTGGGGCTTTTTCCCGTAGATGGGCTCCCTCTTTGGCTTCTTCCCCTCACGACATCCCCATAAAATTGTAAGTTCACCGTCCTCAACATAAACGGATCCCCCACAAATCATATATCATATGTCACAGTAAATTCACATCCCTCAAAATATTTTTCCTTTTCTTTAAAAATCATAAAATAGCACAACTTTTCAAAAATAGCATTTTAGACAGTAAAAAGTTCACAACTTTATCATTAATCATAAAATAACATAATAACGTAAAATCATCATTTTAAATCATAACATATCATTTAACATGCGTTATGATCATTCGGGACGCTGCCAAGAGTCTTAGTATTTTTCTACGTGTAAAATTACCGTTTTACCCCTAGACAAAAAAATTCTCGAATTTAACTTTTTCTCACTTTTAACGACATTCTAAATAATTATTTAAGCTTAAATATAATTTTTCATAATTTTATGAAGCTTAAAACTAGGTTTTTCAATTAATTATTTAATTACCGTTTGATGCGGCGATTAAATCCCGAATAAATCCAAAACTCATTATTTTGATCCCAAATTTTAAACATAACATTTTTATTATTTATTCTACCATTGTAAGCCATGAACCACACCTGTGGACCCATGTTTTCAATTTTAGTTCTTAAATTTTTGTTTTTGACACCTTATCGAACATACCGAGCCATCTCCCAAAATAATCAAGCCATGGTCGAGCCACCCCAAGCCAAACCCTAGCCAACCCACCTAGGAACCCTCCTGACCAAGCCCAGCCCAAGGAACCAGCCCATAAATCGCTCAAACTCTCCTGGACAGAAGCCAAACATGCGCTTGTGTGTGTGCGTGAGTCTCCTTGGTGCAATAAGACTCCTATCTAGTCTAGGACCCTTCCAGCCGAGCCACCACCGAGCCCACACAACCCTATCCATCCTTTGGCCACGCCTAGACCCAGCCCAGACCAGCCCAGTCCCTGGAACCCAAGAAGCGAACGACTGAACCACCATGACAGCAGCCGCGCGCTTGTGCTTTCCTGTTTCTGCTCGGCCCTCGCTGAACCAAGCCACACCCCTGAACCCAGACCTTCCTAACCCTCCCTGGACCATCCTAGAGTACCGACCATATCACCTAGCCCAGCCCCTAAACGAGCCACCCCTTGAAATTCTCGGCCACACGGAAACTTCCTTCGAGAAGAGCCCCAACCAACGTGGACTCCTCCCCAGCTCTGCTGCGTGAACCCTAGCCCCCTAGGACTCTACCAGACCCTCACACATGACCCTCCTGGAGCCCCAGCCAGCCATAGATGAGCCCTAAAGCCCCACGCAAAACCATCGATCCCCTTGAACCATAGCATGCACATAAAACAAAAAAAAAACTCACGTTCTTAATTCTGAATTTAGCCCACGATTTACAGCCTTTTTTCTCAATTATTTTCTCATGTTTTGGCTATAAATCATTCATAATTTATCATGTATTGGCAGCGTGTCCGTCGGAATCAAAAACGTTTTTCAAATAAACGTAAAATCGTTGAAACTTTGAAAAATACGTATCCCGCCGTAAAATAATCGAACACCAATATTTTTAATGCATAAATAATTAACACACACATATTATGATTTGTATGATGTTTAAAAGAGTTTGGAAACGTGTCTTTACGTTTATAACACTCGAATATACAATCTTCGACGAGGGTGCGACGTTGGACGATCGGACGACGAAGAACACAAGCTTTTCTCTTCTCCCAAATTTTCGAAATCGTGGTGTGTGCTTTCATGTGTGTTTCATGGCTGATTGGTGTATTGTGAGGTTTTGAAGACCTAATACACTTATTTATAATTAAATTAATATGTTAATGTGCTTTGATTTTGGGCTTGCAAGCTTAAGGGTAATTTGGCCTACTTAAATTAATTAAATTGAACCCAATAACACTTGTTTAATTAAATAATAAATGTTTATAAATTAGTTTCCATAAAATAATATTTTGATCTTTAAAAACTCTTTGTTTGCCAAAAATCGGCTTCCCGGGAAAAAATCGAGCTCGACTCGTAAAATAATTCGAACTCCAACATTTTTAGGAAAAATAAATCATTTTTTTAATCATATTAGGAAGCCTTACCATTAATTAATACATATTCTTGTCTTGGTCGTCTCCGGTCTCATTTCCCTTGCCTATTATCGAATATTCGGGTAAAATCCTTAATTGCATGCAATCATGTCATATAATCGTTAATCATACAATCATACACTTAATCATATAATAAATATTATGCAAGCATTTAAAATCAATTTAATAAAACAATTAAGCAATTAAAATAAT
Source organism: Primulina tabacum (assembly GCF_025594145.1). Lineage (NCBI taxonomy): Eukaryota > Viridiplantae > Streptophyta > Magnoliopsida > Lamiales > Gesneriaceae > Primulina > Primulina tabacum. Next base: position 12,256,862 of record NC_134557.1, on the reverse strand, counting down.
TTGCATGCATGTGGTTTACATAGGTTGGTTTTTCGGACATTACACTTGACTTCTAATTAATCATTATAAATTTATTAGCATTTTCCTCAGAGCTTGTAAGTTGAAAATATGTGTTTTATGTTCATTAATAATATAAAGTCTTGAAATAAAATGTATTTTAGAGTTCTTTGCTTAAATCTTGAAATCAGTTTCCCTACTATCTTTAGGTACGACTTCATTTACCATATTGCTCTTTTATAATCGTAAATATTGATTCGTTGAACTTTTAGGTATAGTTATCTTAAAGTTTCATACTCTTGCCTCTTATATTCTTATCATTGCTCCAATATATTTTCATTCAACTTGATTTTCTTCTACTCAGAACTTCAAATTTTGATCATATTAGATGGAACTTTGACTTGCCTTTTTATCGAACAAATGTTTTTTGTCTCTTTATTTTGACATTGGATAAAAGGACAAGTTCTTGTTATACAAATAAATTTTGACTTCATTTGGGCTGATTGTGTCTAAATTTTTCTGAAATTACCACTTTTTATGAACACATTTAATTTTCCTCAAATTTGGCTTGGTACGAATATTGTGGAAGGTGAATCACTAATATACAAACACCTTTTTAAGATAAAAGCCAACGGAGAATTTGTAGAAATTGTTGTTTCACAGAAGTTGTATGAGAAAGCAAACCGAAGCATAGATCAACCATTTGAATTTTATATTCGAAAAATCAGTCAAATCCTTAGCTTGACTGAAATGGTAATTCACGTTCATTCACAAGTTGCTTTACCTTTATTTAAATTTCATGAATAAGTATTAATGTAAATACATTTCCATTCACATGTTATATCTTTCTGGATTAAAGCTAAGCTGAAAATTACAGAATCAGAGCAACATTAATACTTTGTAGCATGTCCAAGTTGTTCCGAAGCTTGTGGAGCTGCCTACAGATATGAAGTCACGTGTTTCTATTGCAATCATGATTTCCCAAGCCCAAAACCACGTAAATTATTCTTATACCTTGAAAATCTAAACCTGTTACAAACATAATATCTAATACTTCTATTAAAACTTATAATAAGATTATATGTAACCTATTATATCCGTATAGGTTATGTTTCCAAGCAGAGTTTTTCGATGGAATTGGAAGTTTGAGCACCTATGTGGAGCACAAGGAAGCTAAAATATTATTAGGCATGGAAGGTAAAGAGATCATTGAAGCAGAACAAGAGATATATTTAATTAAAACCCAATTCTCTTCAACACAAAACTCTTCATATCTTTTAAGTTTCATTCTTCTTATCTATAACAGGAAAATAAGTTCAGCCCTGATGACATCAATGAAAAATTCAAAGATTTACAGTTCTTTTTTCAAGTTAAGACATCAAGAAATGAAGTGAGGGGGATAAATTTGTACAAAATACAATCATAGCATGTCTCCACCCATCTAAACCATCATCGCATGGTTTTAAAGAAAAGAACTTGTCTTTACATGTTCAAAAAGAGTTGTAAAGAGGAGCTGGCAAATGTCGCCATGCTCGAGAAATCACATTAATAATACTAAAGGAGCATCTTCCATCAAATCTCATTGAACATCAAACCAGCTCAACGGGTAAAAGAAGCTCGACTCTAAAGAAGATTTTAACACACAATGGCCTAAAACATGCTAAACAAAACTGAGATATTCATAATGTGTATACTTTATTTTTTTAGCTAATTTCTTATTGACATTATTACCTAAACAATGCAATAGGCTTGAATTTTGAGAAATATAAATGTTGAACTCCATTAGAAAATAGTATGTATATGTAAAATGTGCCTATTACTAAACCCCTTATAAGAACCAAGTCGCAAAATGTAATATTTATATATAGTGGAAATGATAATTATTTTCTCAATGTTAATTGGTTGAAAAGTTCTTTTCTTCTTAATGTTTCTCTATTTTTTTCAAACATTTACAATTTAAGTGCGTGAAAGCTTAACTATGGATTTTGTTTATAATGTGTATTGTTGGAAAATTTATGTTTTGGTGTTAACAAATAATGTAAGTCAAAACTGATCTAAGCTAAACTGAATTAGACTAAAAATGAGTTTTCTGAATCAAACGGAACTAACTATTTTTACAAGCTAAATTGGTTCATCTCAACTAGAATAGTCAAGCAAAACTAACTAGGACCTAAACTGAATTACATCAGAGAACTTTTTGTTAAGATCAGTTATCTGAAGCAAAGTGTTTAGAAGGGGGATTGGAGAAACACTTTAGATTTTTGAGTTCGTTATGGAATGTGAGTCAGTTCTTTTAGAAACTGATCTCGAAATCTTGTATGTCAATTTCAATCGGTTAACTAAAATAGTAAGAAAATAAATTGAAAGATAGATTTGAATATATTTGTTTGGATAGTGTAAAAACTGAAGGTAAGAGAAATGAACACACAGATTTTTATGGATGTTCGGAGAATTTAAATGCTCGTATGTCACCCTTTCTATCTCAAGGATATATTTTCACTAAAAGACTTTGATTAATTATAAAAGATGTAATAACTCGCTTAAGTTTGGACTTAAATACTGTCAAACTGAAACTCTTAGCTTTTCTTAAACTTATCAATTTAATAACCGAATTGTTCAAAGAGTAGCCTGATAGCTATGATTAAATCGATGAAGTGTGAGCTTTTAATTTACGATTTGCAAACTAGATGTACGCTTTTAAAATGAATCGCAACTGACTTGATAGCTGATTGTTCTTTGAGTAGTTATGTAATTGTTATTCGCGTAAAATCATCTCTAGTCCACAACTGAACTCCTTATCTATTTATAGTCTTCGATTCCAACGATAACATTGAATGCGTTGAATAACGATGTTCGTTGAGTTGTCATTTTGTACATGTAGATATCCTTTTAACGATAGTATGAGGTATCATACTGTTATGCACCGACTGATCTGCTCAGGTATGGAATACCAGTTTGTTTGTTGGAATTCAAACTGCAACTGATGGGGTGACCAACTGATCAGGAACGAAACTGGTTGAATGATCAGTTAAGATGGTCTATATATGGTAATTAGTTCTAACTGATGTACTTTCAGTTTGAATGCTCTGTTAACATCAGTTTCAGTTTAGTTATATCAGTTCTGCGAATATCATATTCAGTTTTGATCTTTAATTCTGATATCCAATCAGTTTGTGAATCTATGAATATTTACTATTCATTAGTTTTGAGACTTATTTATTGTTTTGAGAACTTTAATTTATTTACTTCACTTTTATTATTTCATTTCAATTCGATAAGTCTTTTTCAAATCTATTATCAATTATGTGCTGTCAGTTCAGGCACTGTTCAGTTCTGATCTTCAGTTCGGTTACTGGTTAGTTTGTGAAACTCCGAACTTATAATTTCCCAACGTTTTTTCTCTTTTTAGTGTTTTACAAAACTTAGAATTTATGAACTGATTATCTGAATTATCTGAAACTTATATTTTCTGAACTGATGTGTAGATAAAGTAGATCTTCTGAAATGTACGTATTCATACATAAATAAGAAAGAAATTTTTCATAAATATTGAAAGATGTAAGTACAGATTGGTACAAATATTTCAAAATATAAGAAAGTTACGAGATATTGAACTTCTTAATTAACTGATATCGGATACTGATTATTTTTTAACTTTCTTGTCGGCTGGTCCTTTATCAGTTTTGCTATCTGGTTCACTGCGCTTCTTGCTGATCTCAGTATTCTTATGTTTTTCCATCTTTTTGTCAACACCCGCCATTTTGGAAAATAAGATGAATGTTGAACTAACATGTGCAATACTTCAGCCAACTGATCTTGCACAATGTCGAACTTCTTTGGTAAGCTTTTGTCCACACAATCGATCCTCTGGCTGAGTAGTTTAAACATAAGGTTTATCACTAATTAGCGTCAAATCTGGCTCTACATCGGCCTCCTCGGCATGCATCACATAAGCTCGGCCAGTAGTGAGGCCCGTGTTCTTAGGACAGTCTGCTGCTTTGTGACCCTTCTGCCCGCAAACGAAGCATCTGTAGGTCCCCCACAAACACTTGCCGATGTAAAGCTTGTTGCACTCCGTGCATGGATGTCTGTCATCTTGCTTAGGCGCCAGCTCTCTGCTGCTGGGGCCTCCTAACTTGTCCTTGGGGCTTCTGCTGCCCCTGCTACATCGGTGGCCCTGAATAATGTTTCTTCTGCGGCTGGGAGCTGGACTGAGTCTGATTCCGCTTCCTCTACATCTCAAAGTCTATAACCCGCAAAGCCTGCTCCACGTGAAAAATTTGGTAAATTCGAAAATAGTCCCTTAGAATTTTATTTTTGAACTTAGGTCCTCAAATCATTGTTTATTACAATTAGGTCCTTAAAATTCTCAATTCCTGCAATTCAATCCTTAAATCCAACTATGTAGAGAATGCATCCTAAATAAATTCTCATAATTAATCTTACATTTCTATAGATACTTAAAATCCTCAAATTGTACATTTATAATCCTAAAGATTGTCGTAGTCTTCGAATCGCTATTGCTTATATGAAATCCTCAAAAATTTACTCGACTAACAACCAAGAACCATTAATAATTTCTTAGAAATTCTACAAATCTCAAAAGCATTCATAATTTTCAAGATTAACTTATAACCCATAAGGAGGATATCAACACTACTGACCTAAAAATTAATATAGTCAAATCATTTTCAACCTCTCCTAAAGCCCAATATTCGAATTCTTAGACATGTCCAATTCCAAACGTACCCAACATGCATAATTCCATAATTTATTTTTAAATTTAAATAAACAATGAACAATTAAAATCTGAACGTAAAATATTTCATGGAAACATGATGTTTAAAATAATTCATGCTTTAAAAAAAATGCGTAAATGTAAAACTTATAGACCGAAGGCGTGACTTCATGAGCTTCTCGAGGTCAGTAGTAGTGCAACCCTTTACAGAATCATTGCTCTGATACCAGCTGTAGAGGCCTAAAAATCCGTACTTGAAAATTTGCGGAAAAATTAAAATTTTTCTATTTAAAATAATTAAAATACCTCGTTCATAAAATAAACTGATAAATAAAGTTTTATGTTCGAAATGGCAGCGGAAGTAAATGTTTGTTTGTAAAAATAATAATTTAAACTAATCCAGCAACTTGAAAAATGTTCGATCATAAAATAGTAAATGCTGAAAAAAAATGAGGTCCTCGGGTCCCACTACTGCCGACTCGAGCTGGCTCACTGGTCCCCGCCCTCGATCCCGACATCAACAGTACCTACAACAATCAAGTCTAGTGAGCCTAAAGACTCAGCATGCATATATCGTAGATAACGAGTAAATAATATAGTAAAATTTGCATGGGATAAAAATATCATGTCATGAGGCATAATGTGAAAATAACTTGTCATGAGCAATTATAATACGGGCATAACTGTACTGAAAATCATAGTGAAAATGTTTGCTCCTTGGAGCCCTGTAATAAAATAGCATGTCATAAATTTTCTGTTGAGATTATGGTCTACGCAAGTGGCCCCTGAACTGAACTGAACTGACCGGTAACTGGCGACCGGATTTAATAATGTACGTCTGATCAGACTACTGCCACAGTATACTGGGTGAAACAACTGAACTGACCGGTAACTGGCGACCGGACCGGTAACTGGCGACCGGATTTAATAATGCTCCCATAACCGGTAACTGACGACCGGATTTAATCATGATAGTAAAGTGACCACAATGCAATATCGCATAAATCTCAAAAATGAATATTTTGCATGTAATATAATTAACCAACATAATTAAATATGAACAATTTCGATCTTCTTGCATTAAAATCATGTACTTGCGATATTTAAAAATACCTATATGGCTTGATTGAAGAGTGAAAGAAGATATAAACATGCCTTGGTTTGTTTTGACAGAAAACAAACGAAACAACGACGCGGCGCGACGGAGATGGAGTGCTCTTCACTTTCTCACTTAATTCCTTTAAATTAAGCATGCACCATAATTATTATAATAGCGTAAAAATCGTAAACGTGATGCATGAACATTTAAAATATCATAATTTTGTGCTCAGGGCGCTGCCAGGACCAACATCTCACCCCAGGTGCAAAATGACCATTTTGCACCTGAAACCCAAAAATTACCATTTTGCCCATAGACGTAAAATTTCACGTTTTTGACATTTTTTTAATTCCATTGACTCTAACATGTCCCAAATAATTATTTAAGGCTACAAGAATTTTCTCATATTTTTATTTGACATAAATTGATGAATTTTATATTAATCTTTAACTATAACATATTACTGCGTTTTAAATCCCGAATTAAATCAAACCTTAGCATAAAATTCCCAAATTAAAATCTTAGACTTCTAATAATTATTTGAGCTTAGATATAATTTTCCATAATTTTATTAAGCTTAAATCTAGACGTTTCAATTAATCTTTTAATTAACGTTTCGTGCGACTATTAAATCCCGGATAAATCCAAAACTCATTATTTTGATTCGAAGCTTACCAAACTACTAAAAATATCCCAAAACATATTTATAAGCATTATTAGACGTAAACTCGAGCTCATTTTACAACTTAACCGATTCGTTTTAAAACTTGGACCGGGGTCTCGATTTTAACCCGAATCGACTCGAAACTTAACCGAATTATTCCAAAATTTTTACCATGCTTTAAAACCTCAAAACCTGACCCTTTGTCACTCGCACAATAGACCAGCAAGCTGCTGAAGTTTCCAGCACGTGCTAATCCGAAAACCCAAGCCACCAACTTTCCTTATTTCGACTCTCGCCTAAATCTGATGGGAACAGCTGCTACTCATCCTTCCCTAGACCACCCTAGGGCCCTCTGAACCCCAAGAACATAAGCTCACGGCCCCATGCAACTTACACAACAGAAACGAGCGCTAGGACCCGAAACCGCTACACCCGAGCTCCCATCTTCAAGCGTGCCGTCTGCTAAGCCTGAGGTTCCAGCACGCTTCGAGCCCTTCCAAGACTTCTCTCAGACCTACCAGAGTCTGGTCTAAGACTCGGCTCAGTCCCTGCGTGGCTAGCTAATCCTTGTACTCAACTTATCCCAAAACCGAGTCAAAACTTGACACCCCTCTCGATCTACACCAAGCTTCAACCCAACGCCGACTCCAGCCCTATTTCCCTCGAACATGACATGTCTCAGCCCCCTTAACAAACGCAGCCAACAGCCCCTTGCACAACCACTTGAAGAAACATGATTAGAGAATAAAAAGGATGCATGTTTTTTAAGCAAAACCAAACCCATTTCCATGTAACAAGCTGGATCGAGAATTCCACCCAAAAATAAACACACATCAACAAATATACAGCGTAAATGATGCAGAAACGAAAGTACTTAGCGTGCCTGATGATGTAAAAACGCTAAAAGAAGGAAGAGACGAGCGTCGGAAATTGATTATTGAAGAAGATGCTATGGCCGATAATTCCTTGAGGTGGCTGTTGAGAGAAATTAAGGGGAAGATGTTATTCTGAATGGGGTGTCGGTTGTTGGGTGGGTAAATAAGTGTAGGGTAGGTTTAGGTTTAGTTTAAGTGTAGTTTAAGTGTAGTTAAAATATGCACTAATGGTCTTAATTAAAATAAAAAGGGTTTTAAGCCCAACAAGCTTAAAAATAGGCCCATTAAATTCAAACACACTCCCGAAAAATATTTCGTGTTGGAAAGTTTGTGAAAATATTAGCCGAACCCTCAAAAAGTCCCCCGATTCGATAAAATTTATGCACCGTTGAAAATTAAAATCTTGCGAATGAACCTTTAAAATTTCATGAATTAAATTCTACCATGCATGAATTATGCATAAAATGCATAAAAATATTTAAACACAAATTAATGAAATAATATTGCATTTAAAACTTTAAACAATTTAATAAATACCAAATAAATTTAATAACTTGCATGCATGTGGTTTACGTGACCTTTCAAATTTTCGGGACGTTACACGGTCGCCATCTCTCATCTGCAGATACTCATAGTGCAATTCCGGAGATCAAATCCATCCCTCTGCCAAGAATAGATCAGTAGTACCCCCAAACTCCTTCGGGCTGAGCCGCCTAAACTGCTCGTAAACATCCGCCTGAGGTCTGGGAGCCTGATGTACCTACTCCAATAGCCTAGTCATACCCTCAAGTACACGGGTAGCTGCATCTCCTGGCGGCAGTGGTGGCGGAGGGCCTCTGCTGCCTCCAGGAATCTCATCATGACGATTTGCACCAGGATCGCGTCTGGGAGGCATATATGAATACAGTACAATTTATAAACGTAACTCATCATGCAATTAATCTAGTTTTTTTCAAAATAATAAGTCTTTAAATCATAAAAGCAGTTAAACATGCACTGAAAATCCTCGTAAATCGAATATCATGAAGGCGTGCAGGTGATAGCAGTAAATCATTTAAAACATAAAAGCTAACAGACTTGAGGCTTGACGACTGAGCGGCAGAAGCTGGCGGTGGCACAACCTTATACAGGACCCTTGCTCTTATACCAACTGTAACGTCTACTAATTTAAATGCGGAAATATATATATATTTTTTAAAAGCTCATATTTTCGTAAATATCATTTAAATATTTTGCATGCATGCAACCCTACTGAAAAATACATCAATTAAAAATAAGCGTAAACATTTAACATTTTAAATAGTGCAGTCAAAATGGCCAACTCGACCAAAAGGAAATGCGTAAACGTAACGAGTAAAATTCCTAGAACCAGCAACGTAACATATCCAATGTATAAAATGTTCATGTCCTCTCAAAACTCATAAAAACATCATGTGCGGAAGAAATGTGGTCCTCGGGTCGTGCACGCACATCCAGTCCTGCCGACTCAAAGTTCGGCACCTCCAGTCCCCTCAAAAACATGCTCACCTGCATCACACACGCCAAGTGAGTCTAAAGACTCAACACACATGTATCAGAAATAACAAGTACATATACACAACACACAACGGTGAAAATATACTGTAATCAACATACCTTTCATGAACTTTAAAAGTGTAAATGTAAACATGTCATATAAGATCGTAACATATCAAAACAACTCATCATTATCATCATATCCTTATACATCATTCTTTTGGTGAATTCAGTTCATTAGTTGTGACTCTCGTACATCATTCATCATTTACGATGGATCCATCTACATAGAACCGTGGTACCTGGCGGATGTCGGACATCAGTGACAGTATTACCCATATACTGTGCCTAGGCCTCATCATCAGCATTTACATATACATCTTAAGCATTTACATATACTTCGATAGCCACAACTAATTCTCATCCTTCAAAACATCATCATGTTCATCACTTATCAAAATCATGCACATACGTAAATTTTCTTAAAACCAAGCACACAACGTATATTTTATAGATTCATAAAAATCATGGTCATGATGCATAAACATTTAAAAACATGATAAATTTGTACTCAGTGTGCTGCCAGGACAAAAATCTAGACTCGGGTGCAAAATGACAAATTTGCCCCTGGAAACTCAATTTGCCCATGGAAACCCAAAATGACCATTTTACTCCTGGACCTCTAAATTTTCACCTAAAGCTTACCAAACTCCTTAAAACATCCCAAAACATATTAAAAAGTGTTTCTTAGACGTAAACTCGAGCCCGCTACAAAACTTAACCGATTCATTTTAAAACTTGGACCGGAGTCCCGGTTTTAACCCGAATCGACCCGAACTTTAACCAAATTAATCCAAACTTAAACAATGCCTAAAATACATCATTCCAGCCCATAAACCTCACATTCTAGCATACTACAACCCACAAAAACGAGGCCACGCGCTGCTGGAATTTTCAGCAAGTGCCATGACTGAACCCTAATGCAACCAAGCTCCATTATCTCGCACCTAGCCCACGATCAAGCGGACCAGCCACTAACCAACCTCACTTAGACCACCTTAGGCTCCCTCTGTACCTGCTGAACCCACAGCTATACTCCCATGCAAGCCGCAACCCATCTTCAACCCCTAGTCCCCAAGAAAAGCACACCCGCGGCTACCCTTCATTCTCCCCGATCGATCGGCTTCAAGGGTGGCTCCAACAGTGTTTGAGCCATCCTCAGCCATGTCTCAGACCCATCAGGGTCTGGTCTAAGCCTTGGATTGGCTCTTGCACCGCCAGCCCCAAATCCTTGCACGCGATCTCCCCAAAACCCTAGCCGCCTAGGACACCAACTCTCGGCCCTCACCCCATACCTGCCCTCCATCGATTCCAGCCTAGTGACAAAATTACTCTCAACCATAAAACCTTCAGCAACAACCCTCGACAGCCCCCTTGCAACAACATTCAAGAAAAACGTGAGCAAACAACAAAAGATGCAATATTTTTCATGTAAAACTTCAACGAAACACACACATGCATGGATCGAAAATTTTACATGCTTTTACACAAACTTCACGCATAATATCAACGTATATGATGCACAAAGGAAGAACATATGTGCCTTGATGAATTATGCTCGTAAACTTGAAAGAATTTCAGGTCGGGGAGGCACCAGAGAAGCGGGGAAGGGCTTTTCACTTGAAAGTTTGAGAGCACCTTGAAGTGGATGCTGGTTTTTTGCACGTAAAAGTGCTGCTGCTCAAAAGGGGTGGACGGCTGATGAGTTCATTAGGTTTAGGGTGTGTTTGTCGTAATTAAATAATAAACAATAAGTTAATGGGCCCTTAATTGTATTTAAAAAGTTTTAAAAAGGGTGTTGAGCCCATTAAGCTTAAAAATAGGCCCATCAAGCCCAAAAACACTCCCGAAAAATATTTTGTTTTGGTAAGTTTTTGAAAATATTGCCCGAACCCTCAAAAAATCCCCTGTTTCGATAAAATTTGTGTATCGATTAAAAATACGTTCTGGCGAGTAAAAATAACCAACAAAGCCCATTTCTTGAAAATATAGTTAAAACACTTTAAATTAATAAATAAAAATTAAGCATGTAATAAAAATAATTATCCCGATAATTTCCCGGTCTCCGTTCCTCGATCGAGCATGAAATGCACTCTAAAAACCCTAATGCATGAACTTGTAAAATAATTGTGAAATGGATCCTATCATGCAATAATTATGCATTAAATGCATAAAATCAAATAAACACATCATTTAAATAAAACCATAGATTGCATGCATTCAAGTTACGTAAATTAAATTCATGAACTTTACAAGAATACTTTTTATCCACTTGTAGAGCCCAAAACCAATAATATTCAATTACAGACAGCCCTTTGAATAAATAAATTGTATTTTTAAAAATAAATCGGTTTAATCGATTATTAATAACAACAACCGAAATCGTACAAAATTGTCATATTTAACCGAATTTTCCAAAATTTAAAAACCGAATTTCTGAAATAAATCGGTTTTATGTGCTATTTCGACCCTATATTTTGTTTGACACCCAATTTTTAAAAAAACAATCTTCAAAAGAGAAAATAATAAAACCTTGCCAAATTCGCATATCGTTATCCAGCGAGCGGTCACCTTTGGACACTGGGACGGGCGTCGCTTACCTTCATTTTACTTGTCAAAACTCCAGATTTTCTTCCAGAATCAGCAACCGTTTTTCCTCCGATTAATGTTGGTTCTTCATGGAATATCTTCAGTGATCAGCGATTTTAATCGTATTTGTGCTTCGGACTTCTGATTTGATGAGTTTCCATGCCTTTGTAGGTAAAAGCAAACTGATTGTTGGTTCTTTTGGTTCCAAATTTTGTTGGCTATGTTTGTTTTACCATTGTTTCGTTTTCGGTTCAAGATTCGTGTTTCTTCAACGCAAAATTTCCTTTTTGCCCATTTAGTTTCTTTTATTTCTCAGTATTTTTAATTAGCATAATTTATGTACATTTCGATTTGTGGATATGAGTATAGCTTCATTTGCTTCTTTTTGTGTGTAAATAATAATGACTATGCGTCTGTCATCCAATATTTGAAGGACATTACTGTTTTGCAGATATTGTTATTTCACAACCTTGCACTTGTTTCCACAACAATATATTCACATTTAGTTCCGAAAGAAGCTTTCACAGTAAATCAGTAATAGACAATGATAGGCGATTGGCATCTTCGTTTTCTTGGAAAAGTATTACTAGCACTAAGAAAGTGGGTAAGAACATTAACTTTGGGAGAATTGAGGTACGCCGAGGTGGGCTGATCATTAAGGCTGTTGCTACCCTTGAGATAACCAATATAGCTCGTAAAAATGAAGAGTTGAAACGGTACCGGAACACGTTAAGGATGGATATTGATTCAATAAGGTCAAATGCTTATGCGTGTGAACCCCAAGCTTTTGGTGAAGACTCTACTCAGGTGGACGAGAGAAGGAGGTTGAGACGGAGTATAATTTCCAAAGCAAACAAAGGGAACACTCCTTGGAACAAAGGCAAGAAGCACAGTCCAGGTACTGATTGCTAGGCCCTGTAAATGTCTAAAATATTAATTGCATATTTTTGTGGAGTTTTTAGGTACTGATTGATAGCTCCTATAAATGTCTAAAATATTAATTCCATATTTTTGTGGAGTTTTCATTATTTAACAATGTATTTAATGTTTGCAGAAACCCTTCAGAGGATCAAAGAGAGAACCAGGATTGCCATGCAAGATCCCAAGGTGATGTCATTTTGGGAACAAAATATTTGCTACACGAAATTTCCTGAACAAAGAATTTTGATCATGTAATTTAAACAATGCAAATCTTTATAGTTAATTTACATTGGTTTTCCTGATTATATCTGTTTTGAAGTCCTTGTTCAATTCTAAAAGTTTCATCCCTGCCCTTGTGTTGATATGTTGAGCAAATGGTGTGTAGTTTTGTTGATGACCCTTGGTAATATAATTTGACTTTTTTCTATAACTTGTGCAATTAATTACATTTTTCGTAAAGTCAACATGTCACCATCAACCTTCAGTTCATGTTTAAGCTTTGAAACTGTAAATAGCTGATGGTTGTCGGTACGCAGATTAAAATGAAGCTGGTTAATTCGGGACACGCCCAAAGGTGAATAACTTCTTCAATTTGCTTCAATATTTTTTTCAACTCTAGCATTTAGCAGCTGCTCTTCTGTTGAATTATAAATCTGGAAGTTGTACAATAAAAGAGAGTAGCTTATTCAATGGAAATAACTATATGAATAGGTGGTTGGATTTAAAGCATCTATACCTTGTCTCCTCTTTTACCCGTCCTAAGTATGACTGAAAGATCTCCAATCCATGTTTTTTTGTTTGAACTGTCAGTGGAAACACTACCTGCTTTGGCATGGTTAGATGAATTTTTATAATTTTAGATTATTATATGTGAAAAAGAATAAATTGGTGTTATGACTGTAAGATAAAAACTTAAAATATGTGCTAACTATCAATGAATCTAAATAATAGCTTATTTGTTGTTTTCCAGTTGTTAGTGCACCCTTTTTTTACAGCATGTTGTTTCCTTCTTCTGTCTGCACAGTGAAGAAACTAGGATAAAAATTGGAGTGGGTGTTCGACTTGGGTGGGAAAGACGGCGTGAAAAATTGATACTGCAGGAGACATGCTACCATGAGTGGAAAAAGTTAATTGCAGCAGCTTCCAGAAAAGGCCTTCTTGGTGAGAAAGAATTGCAATGGGATTCATATAAGATTTTGAATAAGCAGCATGAGAAAGAATGGTACCAAAGTGTTGAACTTAGAAAAATTATGTCGAGACCCAAAGGAAGCAAAAGGGCCCCCAAGTCAGCTGAGCAGAAGAGGAAGATAGCTGCAGCCATCGCTGCAAAGTGGGCAGATCCTGTAAGAGCTTATTTTCATCCTTGAACAAAATATTTCCTGTTTTCAAGTCTTATTAATAATATGATGTCTTTTCATCTATAAAACTGACTTTTTGGTATCTTAATCTTGTAACCAGTGTAGTGTGAAGATGAAAATATTGTACCATTAAGACAATGATTACTTTGTTATTGACCTTACGTGAAAAATTGATGCTGCAGGAGACATGCTACTATGAGTGGAAAAAGTTAATTGCAGCAGCTTCCAAAAAAGGCCTTCTTGGTGAGGAAGAATTACAATGGGATTCATATAAGATTTTGAATAAGCAGCATGAGAAAGAATGGCACCAAAGTGTTGAACTTAGAAAAATTATGTCGAGACCCAAAGGAAGCAAAAGGGCACCCAAGCCAGCTGAGCAGAAGAGGAAGATAGCTGCAGCCATTGCTGCGAAGTGGGCAGATCCTGTAAGAGCTTATTTTCATCCTTGAACAAAATATTCTGTTTTCAAGTCTTATTAATAATATGATGTCTTCTCGTCTAAAAAACTGACTTCTTGGTTTTTTAATCTTCTAATCTGTGTAGTGTGAAGATGAAAATATTGTACCATTAAGACAATGGTTACTTTGTTATTGACCTTGTTGCGTTTAATGCTTATAGCAATACCGGTACCGGGTTTGCTATGGGCTGGCTAAATATCATGGGACACCTGAAGGGGTAGAAAGAAATCCTCGAAAAAAGCCAAGTATTGATGGGCAGACTCGAAAAACAAGTACAAGGAAGAAAATTGAGTCTGATGATCTTGCAAAGCATGAGACTAAGAACCAAATAATTAGACTGAAGAAAAGCAACACACCACTTTACAAGGATCCTCTTGCAAGTTCCAAATTGGAGATGCTAAAAAATATCAGGGAACAAAGAGATGCCGCGATAAACAAAAAAAGTGAAGCCATTTCTAGAGCAAAGTAAGTTTCCATTTACCATCAATGGACAAATAGTTCTGGTTAGACTTCTGGGGAAAATACCTCTCAATACATGTGAACATATATAATCACTTTTCTCTGGAGCATGCTTAGGTTATAATGCAGCATAAATTATCGAAATTCTATGCTTGAGTTGCTACCATAATCTGATAGCTAGTGTGATTTTCTGTCTTTGTTGTATGAATAATGCAGGTTACTGATTGCTGAAGCCGAGAAGGCTGCAACTGCCCTGGAAATAGCCGCCAAAAGTAGCACTCTTGCTCAGGCTTCCCTACTGGAAAGCAGGAAGTTAATCTCTGAGGCAATATCTTTCATCAAATTGATGGAGGACGAAGATCAAGTCCATTGTGATCTTTCAGAGTCTATAACCGAACCAGTACTTCAGCAGAGACACACAAATACTCAAATATTGTCATCAAGTGATGGTGACTCTGACGATTTAAGTTTCCACACGTATGCACTGTCAGATACAGTGAATGAAAATGCTACAAATTCATGTTATGGTGATTTGGTCAAAACCGGTGAAAAATCTTGCCAGACGAGTTCTGATGGTTTCCTTCCCCAAAAATCAATCAACAATGCGCATTGCACGAATGCAACAATGAATCTTGCTGATCCTAAACGAACTCCAAATGGGATTGCAAGTCACGAGAAGATTTCTTTATTGAACGGAGTAGAGAAAAACATACAATCTGGTAAAGCTGAAGGTCCTCAGAAACAAGTGAATAAAACCAAGATATGGATGTGTGGGAGGCTGGTTGAGGTTGAGGTTGAGGTTGAGGAGCAAACGTAGTCAGTGCATTTAGTTTCGTAGATATAATTATGAAGCTTAGAGTATATAATCAACATATGGTTGTATCAAAATTCCTACATAGTTTACGGACTCCACAAATTTTTCAGGTCACAACGGCCTCGACTTGATTTAGATTTTTTGTCCAAGCACTTCCAGCTAGCTTTTAGAGATCATTTGTAAAAGTTTTGAAATATATTATCTATTATATCTATAAATATGTGACTTTATATATGAATTTTTATTTATCTTTTTATTAATTGTTTGTTATAAATGTGTTTATTTTTCTTTTTATACATGTTTTAAATATGTTCGATTATTAATATTTAATTTTTTTATATATACCCACATTATAATATGTTATTTTTATCATTTAGATTTTTTTATTTGTCTTTTTATTATGTAAATTAGTATTTGATCTTTTATGTTTGCTCACATTATAATGTGGTATTTTAAATCCAATGATTTAGATTTTTTATTTATCTTTTCATTATGCAAATTAAACTAATTAAAATTTAAAAATAGTTAATTTTTGAATTGTGAATTTTCTTTTGTGTCTTTTTAATTGTTTTTTTTCATGTCTTTGTTTTTTTTTTTTTGACGTTGGCTATAACTTGTGAGTTTAAAAAAATATTTTTTCTATTTAAAATTTACTTTAATAAATATGGTCACAAATATTATTGTGATATATCATTTTTATTAAAAAAAAAGTATTTAAATTTTAAATTTTTTTACTTGGGATCATAGGCTAGAATATATGTGTTTAAATAAAAATTTTTTGCAACCACATTTTTTTATGGTTTATATTTATAATTATTTAAATAAAACACTATAAAATATCGATGTGAGTAGAGCCGTCAATTTAAGTTGGGTCCGTCGGTTTGGCCCACTCCGCCAAACAATTTAAGCAGGTTGGGTTGAAATTTTGTCAATCCATTTAAAGATGGGCCTAAATGAGGCCGCGCGAGTTTACAATATATATATATATATATTATCGATTTTCAATCATGAATTCTCCGTATAAATGGGAGAATAACGATTTTAAAATTGTGATATTACTATCTTGTTAACAAATTGTGGGTTGTTGAGATATTTTGGTAGTCACTAAAAATTGAGTGTCAAAGTTGACATTTGAATTGTGTTTTTTGATTCCTGACAATAATCAACCAATTATTTTTAAGTTATTTTTATCAGCATCGTGAGGGAAAAATACGTTTATTGTAATATATAAATATTATCTTCTTTTTAAATTAATATTTACTTTCATGTTTGACATGTTATGCGTCTTGAAAAAATGAGAAACAATAAATTCAAGCAAATGAACATACAAAGTTTGGGGTGAAACCAGAATTATGTGGTAGTGAAAATTAAAATATAAATCAATAAATTTTTAGTGAATTTATCGATGTTAAGATGCATAACAAATCTTATATCATAATATATAAAATTTCAACCTTATAAATGAAATAAATCAAACATATATGAAATATACAATATTTCATTTCAAATAGAATTAAGTAATTTATTGTAATTGTGTTTTATTCTACAAAAATTATTATCAAACTCAGTGATTGTTAATTTAACATATAGATTTAATCAGCAAACTAAATAACGTGTCAATCAAACTAATTGAGTAACCACATATTCTTGAATTTTCTAATTAATTTTTTATCTTGATAGTTTGTTTCATTTAGTATTTTAAATCATAATATACTATTACTATAACTAAAGACACGAGCTTTTTTTAAAAAAAAAATGTTTATAAGGAGTTAATCATTAACTCATATGGGAAAACAATTATCAACATACTATATTGAATACATTCTAATTAATTCAACACATATGTTGAAAATTTTCTAATTAATTAAGAAAAATTCATTTACAATAATTATATTTAATCTTTTTGGACTAACATCATTTGTGTCATAAGATATTCATCCCAATTATTTATTAGTATGTTAATATTTAAATCTGAATTATTATGTATATTTTTTTCTAAAAGTTCTTAAATAATGATTCAATTCATTTATTTGACACTTCAATATTAATATTTTAAAATATATTAATTTTATATGTCTGTTGTATGCATGCAACACTTCTAATCCTGATTATAAAAATTCTAAAAGTAAATTAAGTATGACATAAAAAATTACACAATTAAACAAAGGACATAAAATAAAAACTAAATAATTGTCTATTACGTATAAATTACTAATATTGACTTCTAAAGATTGAAGTTGGTGAGAGTGGAGGCCACTATTTACTAAAAAATCAAAAGCTTATGTTTGAATGAATCACACTGGTTGACTACCATACTGAAAATTTAGTGAAATAAAAATGAAGGACAAAGTGAGTTAATAAAAATATCATAATTGGCTAAGCTGAATAAAACTCATATATATAAGTATTTCACTTGGTATAAGTAGTTCACTCATCTTATGTTTTGTCACTTCACTAAAAGTTCATGTACTGTAGTGTTCTATATATATATATATTTTTTCGCTTCATTTCAAATTTAATTCCATCGTTTAATGGTCTTTAAATATTTCTTAGAATTTTTTTAAGTACATATTCTTAAATGTGATCAATTAACCAAATAATTGTTATACTTTGTATACAACAATAAATATATTAATACATTTGAAGATATAAAAAGTAACGTATTGACAACAATAAAAAAAAGAATGTTAGAATTAACACTATGATTATCTAATGTCAATATTAAATTTAACATCCTACATTCGAAAATGTGATTATTGCAATTAAGACTATGATGATAAAATATAATAAAAATAATAATTTATTTATCATTATAACATAATAATAATAATGTGATCGTTGTTCCGAATCAAAAACTATTGCTTTGACTTTATCATTGAATTGTATAAACAATTTTCTCAACATTTTTAGTTGGATAAACATGTTAGATATAATAAAATTAAATAGTAGAATTTAATAATGATTAGGAATGTATTAATTCAACTTTCAATTTGAGTTTCCGTATTTGGTCAACATGCTATGTATTTTTTCTGATTTTTCTTTTATTTAAAAATATACATTATCAAATAAATGAAAATGGTTTTTTTCTCTACTACTTATGTGGAATATCAAATATATATTCTATTCAATGTCTTATAAATTCGTATAATAAAATAAAAAGTTATTTACATAAACTTATTTGTTGGGTACAATAATTGATAATGTTGGGTAGAGAAATTGAAATGTTGCACTTGAGCTGCTGCACTATTTAAAATATTTGAGTTGCACAGTTACCATCATCTATAACTTTTGGTAAAACAGTAAGCGTTCGTTCCTACAATTGATATCAGAGTCAAGGTCATAAGTTTGATTTTCATTTATTAGCGAAATTATGAGGAGATTGTTGGGTACAATAATTGTTTCTGCTGAGTAGGCGCTTCAGCTGTTGTATGGTTTAAAAGATTTGAATTGCATCGTTACCATCAGCTATAGCTTTTGGTAACGCGACAAATGATCGGTCCTACATTATTCAATTGTAAAACTAGAAGAAACAAATTGCATCAACTTTTGGTTTTGAATTGTTTCTTTACATATTACTCGATTTTTAAAGTTAGAACAATTCTTCAATTTTCAGATATTGTTGTAGATTGAATAATAATTTATTCTTTTCAAATTGAAGATATATATAATAAACTTATTAAGAAAAACAGTTAAACGAAATATTGGATTTGTCAATCATCAAAATAAAAAATAAACAAATTTTGATCCTTGAGTGAAAAATGAGATATTTAAAGAAAGTTATAATCGTCATAATGAAATAGTACAATATATGCATTTATCACTGTATTTTGCAACTAAAATGTCAAAAAAAAATTTCCACCTATTATTTTTATATCATATTTAAAATAATTATGAATCCAAATTTTCATTATTTTGAATTTGTCTTTGTTATGAAAAATCATTGTGAATAAATTGAATTTGAAAATTCTTATATCTATGTATATCACATCTTAATATATCAGTCTAAGTCCAGGTAATAAAAAACTACAAAATGAACTTATTCATCTTTAATATACACAAATTATATAGTGAAGATATATGACGATTAATACAGTGAAATAGAATATATGTTCACATATAACAAAATATATAGACAAGAAAACAACAAATAAAAATATTTTTCTAGACATGAATATTTTTGTTTTTATAACTTTTTACAGTGAAACATAGTTAATATGAAATATTAAAATAGGTATCATAAGAGTCGATAAAAAGATGGTTTATTGTCAAAAATATTATTACTATAAATTGCAAACAAATGACAACATCCAATCAATATTTCTTTATCATTTCGTCAATATTATGTGATGATAAATTGTTCTAATAATTTGTAGTTTATATGTTATCAATTATAAATGTCTAATAAATTAAATGTGACTAAGAAAGTAGAAACATCCAGCAGCAATTATTGTCACTTTACATGAAAGAATAATAGCTAACAACAGTGTAAAAAAAATAGCAGATAATTGATTGTCCAAAAATTGTAAAAATTGAATATTATAATAAAATATATGAATTTGTTGAGAGAAGATGATAAATAACAAAAAAACAAAAAATGATATGATAAAAAATATATGAAATTTTTTTGAGCAATCCAAATCTTTTTTAAAAAATTAAACAAATATTTTTTTTCCTAAATTAGTTTCATACACATAATTAACAATTATCAAAATTTACAATATTATTACCATTTTCTCTTGTTGAGTTAACTAATTTTATTTCGAATTCTAATTACTCCACTATATGTTTCGCACGTGCAACGCTCCGTGCATTATTTCTAGCGAGAACAAACTATTTCAGCTTGTGCTTTCTATTACAGAAATGTAAGATGACATTCAGCAGAGAAAGTAAACAACGTTGACAAATATCTTTATGTTGAATCCTGCTTCTTCATCCAACGTCAAAGCATGTATTCGTACAAAATAGTACAAGCACGGTAAATCGATAAACAAAATCACACGAACGAAGCAAAGTTGATGAATGATGCTCATCTATTAAAGAGTGATGCTTATATATGAACAGACACAAGTGGATGGCAGCATAGAGACAACTATCGATATAGCATATTCAGTTTACATCAGAGAAATTCAACAGATTTTGAATGAATAGGTTATAAATAGTTCAAGTTCTCTTAAAAAAAAGTTGCCACCGCAAGAATAAGAGTACAACAGTCACTTATTGAGAATTTTCCAACTTTTTTGAGTTTGAGCTCAAGTAGCGTGTATAAGGGCTACAGAGTTTGGCGTTGACTTACAACAAGGGACATTCTAGGTTGCTTTTAGCAGTGCCGTAAAATTTGGGAATGAACAATATAATACAAAACAATGTAGGAGGATACGTGTATAAAGTGGAAGGCCTTCGTGAAAAATAAAGATCACAGATCAATCAACTGTCTTCAGTTTCACCTCGAGGGGTCCCTTCGTTTCCAAATGTTCTCTTGCTCATGCTTGATCGTTGTACTAGCCGAACCAACGCTTCAACCACTTCGGACATTGGAGGTCTGAACTCGGGCTCAGGCTGCTCACAACAGCAACGAACATATGAGAATAATCGGGAAAAGACTACAAGTGATCATGGAAATATTGGAGTGGATGTATAACATAAATTCAATACCTGGACACACAGAGCAATTGCGTCTGCAAAACGTGAGAGAGATTTGACAGGGAAAAACCCTTTCAAAGCCGGGTCAACCATCTTGGAGAGAGCATCGATATCATGGAGCAGGGGTGTTGCCCATCGAGCTAATGACTGCTCAGATCTCGGCCTCGATCTGCATCGGAAAAAAACACAATGCTGATGGAAAATATATTGACATATTTTTAGAAACACTGCCTGCATCAAGGCACACGTTACCATTCTGTTGTTAAGTTTCTTGAGAGATTTGACATACCTATCAAAGGGTTTGCGTCCCGTAACAAGTTCTAACATCACGACCCCAAAACAATATACATCGCTTTTTATGGTATATTGACCAGATAAGAAAACCTCAGGGGCATGGTAACCAGATGCCTGTAAAAAACAAGCATCTTTTTATAGCAAGAGTGTTGCAAAATTTTCCGTTCTCAGATGTTTAATAATATATGTCCAAACTGTGAAGCAGTTTCCAAGACAATGAACAATTAGGACCAATATTACACTTAACTGTGTAAACAAGTCAAACTCATGAAATCTAATAGGCTCATTCATCAATTTATGTACATGAATACGTAAAATATATTATTCTATATTAATATTTTAATATGTTATACATAATAAGCTATTGGGCAAGTTTTTGAACTAAAACAGAGTTCGAGTAGATCTGGATAGACAGTCAAATAGCACCATAGACGAGTGTTGTCAAAGCCTAAATTAAACATACCTGATCTGGTTCATAGATAAGGTTTTCTGCTAATCCACAATCTGAAAGGTGAGGATTGAGCTCCGCATCAAGTAATATGTTGGATGATTTGAAATTTTTATGAACGATCGATGGTGAGCAAACTTCATGTAGGTACCTGCAGAGGACCGCTAGGTTATTGACATGATAAAACACTTCGTTAATATTATAAAACTGATAATTGAACTTACTCTAGTGCTCTTGCAGTCCCTAACGCAATCTTGACACGATTGTTCCATGATAGTGGCTTAACATATTCATCAGAGAGATGCAGAAATTCATGTAGAGAACCATTCTTATAAAACTCGTAAACGAGGAGGTGTTGTCCATGTTCAGTGCAATACCCCACCAATTCAGTTATATTAGGATGATGCAACCTCGAAATATCCGACACAATTTCCAGAAAATCTTTCGAATTGGGCAAAGCAGATGAATTAATTTTTTTCACAGCAGCTACCTGCTTATAACCATGTGCATAATACTTTCGTATCAACTCTATAGTACTGTGTGAATATCTTCAAAGTTCTCGTGAAATGAAAAAAGAAATTCAACATAATAGGTCTAACTTAAAAAATGAAAGATTGTGGTGCACCTTTCCATCATCCAATTGAGCTTGATAAACACGTCCAACTGATCCCTCACCGATAAGATTTTCCACACTGAAACTGCCAGTAGCTATTTGCAAGTCAGCTACTGAATACAATTTAGCATTTATTGAAGCTGTACTGACTTTCTTCATTGGAACAATGGGTTTTGCCGTGGCTTCAGATTCGTCGAATGATTAAGCACGATCAGCAGGAGGTGGTCTGAGGTTTATCACTACAGGAGTCTCAAAAATTTTCATGCTGTCTGTGGATGAAGTTTGAACAGGCTTCATCTCTGCAGACTGGAAGGTACCATGAGCTTCCTGTGACGCAAGAGGACTGAAAGCCCGATTATTATCAAGTTTCTCAATGCCCATGGCTGACCTTCTGGACCTTCTTCTTATGACGAAGAATGCTACAATTGCTCCAACAATCAAAACCGATACAACAATTCCAGTAATGGCACCAGCACCTATACCAGATTTGCTACCAGCATTAGATGACCCACCGGTGCCTCCAGAATTGTTGTTCCTGTTGGGTCTGCTGGCAGGAGGAGTACCAGGTGGAGGAGGAGGTGCAGGCCCAGAGTTCCAAGAATTACCCTTTGAACTGTTAAGTGAAGCACAAAGTGCACATATTACAGCGTCTTCTCACGAACATAATTGCATATCAAAGCATACACAATACGGGATGCTTACTGCAAGTTTATGCCTTTCAACTCCTCTGGTATCCATCCACTAAAATGATTATTTTCAACATTCCTGAGCAGATAGAAATAAATAAACTTGATATAAAATCACTTGTTTTTGTGGTTCACTAAAAGACTCCATGATTCGAGTAGATTTGTGGGTATACAAATGGTAAACTCCAATGGAACTCACAAGTTCTCAAGTGGAAGATTCGAAAGGACGTCAATGGTTCCGGTAAGCTGATTGTCTTGCAAATACCTGCAATATTAAGTTGGTCAACAATGATTCATATTTAAAAAAAAAACAGAGAATTATATGACAAAGCGCATCGTACACACATATCAGTGATGCTTGACAGTGCTCGGAAACTTTGAGGAAGATCGCCTGTAAAGGCATTAGAAGAAAGATCCCTGAAACATAAACATTAATTATAAGCTAGAATTCAACCAACAGAACAAAAAAAAAGGAAAAACGACAACCCTTATATCCTATTGCACAGACAGAGACGACATATAAAACGTAGATAACTTGGCAAATATCTAAGTATGACAAAAATTGGGGGAAAAGAAACAATTGTTGGCATGAGGTGATTGGTCTTACAACGTGGAGAGAGCAGAAAGCTTGCTGAAGTCTGTGCTCAGTTGGCCCTGGAGTTGATTGTGACTTACATCACTGCAATTGCACAGAACCTTCATAATCAATCAGAATGCAAAAAGTTGAGACATTTCAAATTTTCTGGGAGGAAGAATCTTGAAATCTAAGCGTGACTAACATGGATTTTAGCGAAGTCATCTCCGAGATATAATAGGAAAGTCTACCATTTAAGCCGCAGCCTGCGAGGTTTCTGCGTTATAAGACAATAAGATGAGATTGAAACACAACACTGAGAACTATAAATAACACTGGAACGAATCATACAATTGTTCCGCATTTGCAGGAAGAAAATAAGGAAAGCTGCTTCCGAGATTATTGTTACTGACATCACTACAAAATGCCATCAGAACTTAATGTCAAGAAAGTTAAATTAATAATATAACTTAACAAACTCAAGAAATTCTCGGCCTTACAAAGTAGTAACTGATGTCAAACTTGCTAACTGGTATCCCAGTTCCCCAGATAGCCCAAGGCCCGATAACTTTCTGATGAAAAACATACACCAAAAACAGGCACCTAGAAATGGTAAGTATTTAAAGGAAAAAAAATTCAAAAAATTAGAGGGTAATATAAAATCACATTTCGGTGACTCTTGTTCCGGAACATTTAATCCCCTTCCAGGAATCTCCACATGGATCTCCTCCACTCAAGTTCCATTTCGTGAGTTGCTGCGGTGAATGCAAACCACTATACATGGTATTGAGAGCGGAGACTGTATATATACATATATAGTCAATTCATGAAATCAGAACAAGTTTGGACTAGACTCTGAATTAATTGTGCTGAGATTTTCTTCACATCAAGTCTAAAAATATTCAATAGTTTAAATTAACTGTTGCACAGACAATATAGCGCAGTGTTATTGCTCTTGCCACTGCCTAAATAAATGTAATAACAGAAACAGTTATCAAATACCACAACGTATGGGAATGGCTTTAAGACGTCAAAAAATTATACGAATCAGTATGTTAATGAGAATGATCAGATATTAACTTCTCGAATTATTATGTAAATGTAAATTAAGGCCATCGCAGGACATCATCGTAAGCCTGTTTCATAGATTGTCCATACATACACACAGTTATACACTGACCCAAATAGAATCAAGTTGTGAACAACACATAATTGCATAAAAAGAAATTGACCTTGATTAATAAACAACTACATCAATAACCAAATCTTGAACAGCCTGAAAAGCAAAATAGCAACAACACTTGGCTTATTTAATTATTAAATCAAACTAAGCAATACTTAATCATAACAAATATACGCAAGGAGGAAAATCAAGAAACCAGCAAGTAGAACTTATCAAGCATGAACAAAAGAGACGTACCAAGGTATCTAGAAAATCATCAACATCCTCCAGATTTGCACACTCAGAAAGTGAAAACATATGCTTTGATTCATGTATATCAACACAATTATACAAACCTATACACCATATTCACACTGAAAAGTTTCAAAAAAGTGCTGACCATCGGATGGATCTGTAGACGCATTGGAGGAGCTCAGCCCAAAAACTAGAATGCCAATGAACAGCACCGCCGTTGCCATGGCCCACTCCACCTCTCTTCTCATCGCTCTCTTTACTCGATTCTTGGTTCACTGCACACCTCAAGAAAGGAAACCCAAAAGCCAGTTCCAGTTTCGGAACAGAAAGATTTCAACTTTATCAGTTCTCACACACAGACCATTCGCAGCTTTACTAATATTATTATTAATATTTTCTATGGAGGAGGTGGAATTTATATATGATGAAATATACACATACATATAAAGATATGCGTGTCCACATGGAGATGATCATCAATTATTGCATCGGTAAGTATGATGATAGATGAACTAAATATAAAAACATGTGTGTTTTAAAATATATTTTTTCAGAATCAATTCTAATTAGAATTTCACAAGACTTGTAGCTTGTAAGAAGTGAGATGCATACTTTTGTGGGACTCATTTCTCCTTGAAGAAAGCTCGTAGCATCGATTATGAGTTTACAGAAAAGAATCCAAAGCTATTGAGTTCCTCTCTCTTTGTCTCTCACTTCTTTCTTTTGTTATTTTATATTTACTTTCCATCAATCAATGTGATAACTGTACTACACCTGTTTGGCAATATTCGAGTTAATATATTATTATATTTTTTTAATTTTCATTTTTCTTAACTATATCTTTCCAACTTTTGTATGAAAAATGTTTTTAATCGGTGTAATATTTTCACACACTTAAAATATAACGGAATTTTAAAATCGAGTTAATATATTATTATATTTTTTTAATTTTCATTTTTCTTAACTATATCTTTCCAACTTTTGTATGAAAAATGTTTTTAATCGGTGTAATATTTTCACACACTTAAAATATAACGGAAACTTTTTTTAAAAAAATTTCAATTTAACATTCAAAACGTAATATGATTTAAACAATTCATTGAATGTTCATATTTGATTTATTTTTGTGTTTAAGAACGTTGAATTCCAAAATAGTTCCTGATTAGAGGTGTTGGTCTTTCTTGTAAATCTCTACGAATGATCTACTGGAATCAACCACTTTCTTCAATTTCTTGAATCAGGTCCACGATCATAAACTGGATTCCTCGTATAAATCGTACTAGAGATCTAAACGAAATTTAAATAATTTTTATTAATTACTCAATTAATTAATTAATTAATATATTCTATCTTTTAGAATGTTTCATGAAAATTTTGCCCTTAGTAATCGGCGTTTTTTTAAAAAATATTACAAATTAATAAAAGCATTATAAAAACGTTGTAAATTGTGAAAGTTTGAAAAATAGCATAATCAATGCAATGCTGCACCGGATTCTTAACTAAAAAAAAAAGAATCCTTGACCCACTTGCCAACTACTCTTCTATTTAATTTCACCCTTCCCTTTTACCGATAATTCATTCCATTTGCCTTTTCAATTTCATTTTAATTTGTTGGCTTCGGACCTTCCCTTCTGCCGATCATTTCATTCGCCTTTACAATTTCATTTCAATTTGTTGGCTTCGGTATTTCCATTCGCCTTTTGAATTTGTTGGTTGTCCTCGGCATTTCCATTTGTTGGTTCATCAGTGACATATTATTCCGTTTTCGATATTTTTATTTGCGCAACATCAATATTTTCGTTTCTTAGTAATAATTATCGTCGGTTTGTTATGCTCATAATTTTTTTGTTATCGAGACTTGTCAAGTATTATTTTATTTTATTGTTGTTGAATTAAAATTGTTTTATAATGTATTTTTTGTAAGAAAGTTTAACATTGACATGTTATTATATTGTTCGTTGATTAATCATTTATTTCATACAAGGAAATCTTCAGAGGTAATATTATTATTTTTGTTCATTATATTTATTATTATTCGTTTATTGATTGAACTAAATTTGATTGACTGAATTTTATTATTGCAACAATTTATATTATTAAAATTAGTTTAACGTAATAATAATTACAAAATTACATTGTTTTATTAAATAAAGGTATTTGAAACCTCTCAATGTCTTTTTAAAGATAATAAAAAATTTACGCATGTTTTAACATCTTCTTGCACAATCTTTGTACATGATATGCTGTCGATTCAAATTTATGTTATAAAATTTATTGATTGATAATTTGTATAAATAGAAGTCAAAATTTTTTATTAATCGCACGTAATAAATAACATACATTGCATATGAAAAATATAATTTGTAGCAATTATTTTTGATATATTTTCCTAGGAAAAAGTACTCAACATTTACTGTCTGCACGTGTATCGGCTTTTTTTTGTAAAATAATATATTTTTAAAATTTATGTATTAAAATATTGCAGATTTGAAAACTTTGTGAAATATTACAATCCGAAAATGAAAACTCCGGATTCAGAATTTATTTTTTTTAAAAAAATTAGTGACACGGATTCTAAGAATATGTGACCTCTTTTCCTCCCTATAAATTGCAACGAGTATTTGGCATTCTTTTATCGATCTTCGGCTCAAATATTCTTTCATCAATCCTTCGGCACAAATATTCAGCATTCTCCTACGCATTTTTTTCTTCGCTCCGTGGTATTTTTTGTTAGTTATAATTTTTAGAATGCTTGAATCTCCTCCCTTTAGAAATTGTTGATGTTTGAAAAAAAAATTCAAAGTTCGTATTTTAAATGTAATTATATTATATTATTTAAATATGAAAATGAGTTAATATTAAATTAATATTAATAATAATAATAAGAATAATATTACTAATATATTTTTATTCAATGATATATTTTAAATTAATTTAATTAAAACTTTTATTTTAGTAACTAAAGTAAGTTTTAAGGAAAATTTTTTTATCACGTGCTTATGTAGAAAATATTGATACTCTTAATCGTTAAAATTGTTAGCATAAAAAATTGATATATTTGAAAATTATAATCACACATGTATAAAAATTTAAATTTTTAATATAAGTCATAATTTTTTTATTATTATAAAAACAAACATTGGTATTATTAAATATGAATTTTAATTAAATTGATTTGACAATATAAATTTTAATAATAATAAAAAAAATTGTAAGTGATTCTTGAACTTTTATTATGATTGTATACATTCATGTCATAGTTTTAATATATGTGTAAGAAACTCATAATTAAATTTTGTTATGATTGTATACATTATGTCATAGTTTTCGGTGCAGACATAGATACTGTGAGGGCCTTACTTTACGTAGGTGGATATGTCATTATTGAAGATGGTGGGGTTGGATATAGTATCCCCGCGACCAGCCCCATTAAAATCTCTCGGTCTACTACATTTTCCCAACTGGTGAATTATGTGCATCGGAAGCTGGAGATCGACCCATCAAAATTCTGCATCAAATTGTCAACGAAATATTGTTATATCTCGTTGTCTCGTTACATTGAAGAGCATGTCTATATCACAGATGATGATAGTCTACAATTTATGTTTGGGTTTCCGACACTAGATTGCATGTACTTGTATGTTGATTCATCGCCAGTATTACAGAACGTAAGTGATTACGATTTTGATGCAGTTATGCCGGTAATAATGCAAGGTTTGGGAACAGTAGGTTTAAATGAAGCGGGACCTTCTATGTATCACGTCGATGAACAGTCAGCTCAGACATAATCTGGGATCGACACTGGTCCTTGGGATCACCATATCACGGGTCACACTGAAGAAGCCTATGCATGGGGGATGAACAGAACACGAGAATAGGATTTTACTTCAGGGGATTGGGATCATCATATCACGGTTCCATCAGGAGTTGATGTCGTATGAGGATTCTAGTAGAACATGCCAATTGGATTTAAATTCATTTGCTGATGAAGAAAATACGACAAATGTTAGACATTTTGATAGTTATGCTGGGGCTACAAATATTCCACCTCAATTATAGAACACATTGCTGAGCAACATAATTTATTTGGGGACAGTTCGCATCATGTCATGAATAGCGATGATGATTTGTATACTACATCAATTGATGGAGAAGATGATGATCATGTTGACAATGACAAATGAAGGGACATCGGCGCGTGTGTTAATGTCTGTACCAACAATGGCAGAGAACATTCCTATTGCACAGGAGCAACGTTTACGTGAAATTCCCCAATTTTTCAACGAAGTCTATGACGAACAAATTCCAGATTCATTTGGTATTCCTTCTGCATCACGAACAAACTTTTACAATCCTGAAAGGCCAGAGCTCGGTGTAAAAATGGTTTTTAAGAGCAAAAATGATTTAATAGCTTCAGTGAAGGATTTTTCTGTTTGAGTTTTGAGACGTGAATATATCGTTGTCCAAAGTTCTCCGACAATTTGGAAGGTCAAATGCAAGAACTGGTCCGAAGGTGGCAATTGTGGGTGGGAACTTCGAAGCATCGTTCAAAAAAAATTTAGGCTACTTCATGATCACAAAATATGGTGATGATCACACATGTATGTCTACCCAAGTTGATATTAGATCACCACAACCTTGATGTAAACATGATAGCCAGTACACTTTTGGGAATCGTGCGTTGTGATCCTTGATACGAGATCAAATATGTGCCAGAAAGTATTAAAGAAAATATGGGTATGATATATCGTATGCTAAGGCATGGAAGAGTTTGAAACGCGCGGTGGAGGTAGTCTATGGCACATGGGAAAGCTCTGTAACTTTGTTTCCTAAATATATGGGAGCTTTGTCGAAGTACAATCCATGAACTGTTGTAGAATGGAAGCATCTTCGACCGTATGACCATCCACATAAAGTTTTGAACTTTGTGTTTTGGGCCTTCAAACCATGTATAGATGGTTTTCAATCATTGTCGCAAAGTAATCAGTGTAGACGGTACCCATATGTACACCAAATATAAGCACAAACTACTCATAACAGTAACATTGAATGCCAATAACCAGGTTTTGCCGCTAGCATTTGCGCATGTTGATGAAGAAAATTATGAGTCTTGGCATTGGTTCCTCGGTAATGTTGCACGACATGTTACAAGAGGGTGTAGTGGTGTGTGCCTTATATCTGATAGACATGCGGGTATAACAAGTGCAGTGCAAGATCTCCCTGACTTCAAGCCTCCTCGTGGTGTTCATCGTTTCTGTTTGAGGCATGTTTGCTCTAATTTCAACAGCAAGTTCAAAAACATTCATTTAAAAGACTTATGTTAGGAAGCAGAGATACAACACCAAGTAGCAAAATTTAATGTGACAATGGAGGCAATTAGAACAAATAATGAAGCAGCTTTCACGTATTTGTCAAACATTCCAAAAGAAAAATGGTCATTGGCTCATGATGGTGGATGGAGACGAGGGATAATGACGATGAACATGTATGAGTGTACTAATGGTGTGTTGAAAGGGGTGCAAGCGTCTTCCAATAACCGCAATAGTGGAGATGACCTTACAGCGATGCGTGCACTATTTCATTCAACGGCGAGCGCGAAGTGATAAGATGCTGGAAAAAAATCAACCATGGACAGACTATGCATACTCTAAATTTGATATGTGGTCAAAAAAGTCAATTGAACATCGAGTAGTAAGATTTGACCAAAGGGATAAAACAGCATCCGTAGAGACATGAGGAAGACCAGGTCGTCATTATCACGTACAAGCTGTCAACATTTCTACGCGTGATTACACATGTGGTAAATTCACAATATTTGGAATTCTTTGTTCACATGTTATATGTGCAGCAAAATGGTTTGGTTTGAATCCCGCACAGCTTGTACAACCATGGTTTACACTGAGCGAATACGTGAACACAAAGGATGGAAGATTTTACCCTATTCATGATGAACAATATTGGGATGAACCTACATTCCAATTACAACACAATAGTGTTCGTCGACGAAGGAGGCATACTGGTAGAGATCGCAGGACACACATAAGAAACGAGATGGATCAGCCATCATCGAGGGAAAAACAACGTGGTAGGTAAAAGATTTATAATAACTTATTGTACCTTATTTTTAAACCATTACATGTGAAGTTATTAATGTAATTACAAAATTGTATATTTAAATTTTGTATGTATTAATAATTCTTGTTCATTGCAGGTAGGTGCAGGTGAGAAGATCGAGTTATGCTGCCAAATACTTATGTTTGTGACGTAAATTTTACAATTTAGTATTGTATTGTTATGACAATTCAATGTTGTATTGTTATGAAGATTTTTTAATATCTAGTTTGTTGACTTATTTGACTTGATTTAGCAATTATACTTATGTTTTTTCATTCTATAACTTTATCCGTAAATTTATTAATAAAAGAATAATAAATCACAATCAATACATTCCACAATTTTAAAAAATCAATAATAAAAAAATTGTATACAAATATGTTGTAGCAACAACTTCTAATTAAAATAAAAAAAAATTGAAAAACATACAACAATACGAAGTAAGTAATTGTGCATATCTAAATAAATAGTTAATGATTATGGTAACGATGCCCCCCAGTGCCACACGGTGGTCTTCTGATTACTCTACGTCCACGACCTAACATATGTTCAGCTTCTCCATGCGTACTTGTTTGGGCTGCAGATGTGCTGGTATCGGCAATGTTCCCACCAACCTCATACCCTTCTGTATCAGAATATTGTTCAAATGGTATGGGCGACGTGTTAAATGTAGGGCGACTCTCACTCATACCAGGTCGAAAGTCACTTCGTAAAAATTGTGTAAAACTACCAGCAACTGGAGTGTAGTAACCAGCGTCATACGATGGAAAGCTTGAAACCACTGGCGGAGTAGTGTATGTCATATTTGAAGATGATGGTCCGGGTTCAAACTCATTTCTTGTCCACATCGGTGGATATTGCACATGAGCTGGGTGTGTCTGTGACATAGATGCATATGTTATGTAACATATATTTAATACAATAAATTATATTTAAGTACATATGTAGATAAATTGAACATGTCTTACGATAAATTGAAGGTAGTTTGCATCAACAGGATGGTAGTCCATGATGTTTGAAGGTACCACTGGCGGCGAGAGCACTATTTGTGAAATGCGATGATACCAACCAACATAGTCCACTGTGATGGCGGGTGTACCAGGTATGACATAATCCCAACCAATCACAAAATTTATCTGTCATTCCACATTTCTACAAAATTTTTGTGATATGTCGCCCAATCAAAGTTGTTTCGGTCCTTGTCGCAGTCAGTTTATGGAAATTGTCGAAGTTACTAGCAAGTGGCGGAATACCTTGACGCATTCCAAACTCTCGGAGACACCGCTCTGGTCTATGCATCTCAACTATATGAAAATTGATCAATGCGCATGCCGACCGACATATATGAATTCTATTTCCATCAAGAATTCTGCCAACCTCCGGGGACTCTATATCATAAATTGTCCATAGAAACTGAAGCAAATAAAATGAAAAAAAGATTATCAAGTTGAAAATATATAATTCAGACTGAATTTTTAAAAAATTTCAAACTCTAAACAACTAATTTATATATCTACCTGCCCTTCTACCATCCTGTCAAGCATATCTCTCATTATACGGATCGAATGATGGGCCGTGTGTGTCCAAGAAAATCCGTGTCTCCACCTTCAATTTATAAAAGTACACAATAGAGTCATTAAAACTAAATAACAAAATAATAATAATAAATGTTAACTATTTCTTATTAGTACCGTGCGCCATATGGTGGGAATGGTAGACCCTGAAGCACATATGCAGCCTGCTCTTCTAAAATAGATATTTGTTGCGCTCTATCAGGGCAAAGAAGAGTAATTCTAGACCACACCCAAATCTGCAATAACATACAACAGAAATAGTCAAATCATAAGAAAAATTAATTACAACAAATATAATGACCGTAGAAGTGTAAAATTACCTGCAATATCTGAACAGGGCCACACAAATCAACCTTTAATCTCATTGATGTGTCACACAACTCTCTATAAAGATATGCCAACACAGCAGAACTCAAGCTAAACATATTCACTATTTCTATGTCCTCAAGAAACTGCAAATACATAAGTTTCACAGCAGCACCTTCCGAGTCTGGAAACATACATCCACCAATGATCATTAATGCAACATAACGGGAATATTGTGACACGTCCTCTTCAGTGCTTTGATCATTAATCATATTATTTAGGCAATGGTCTAGCAAAGAGGTCAGATAAAGATGTTCACTTTTAATCTGAGAAGATGTAGGCATAAAATCCAACCAAGTAGCAGGGCGTTGTTGTAAAGTATGTTTGTTGTACGCGGTATCTACACCTGTTGTGGGGGCCCGTGCTCCTGATTAACATTTAATGACCAAACAAACAGGATTCGTTAATGTAAACAGCGAAAGAGATTAAACTTTTTTTTTTGGGCCAATAGAAATTTCGACATGACCTTCCTGTAAGTAGAACATCCCAAAAATTTCCAAACAACACAAACAACATTTATATACTCGAAATAAAGTCATAACATCAATTCACAAAACTATAGCCGCACTGGCCAGGACTAACATATCCAGAGCCGTCAAGGCTCGCTCACACAACAACAATCCAAAACATCGTAAAAAATAACAGTACAGCTACACAGGGCATTCCCTGAAAAAAGTATGACTCCACAATATAATATCTGGGAACTCTCAATCACAATCCAACTACTGGGCACCGCTACCTAACGCTCCACCAGACGCGTCAAATCCTCCTGGATAATCTGCTATGGCATCAAAAACAACCACAACATAAACAGAAAAGAGGGTCAGGCCCCAGTACGACGAACCAGTAAAATTATGACAATTATAACTGACGTGAAATAAAATCAAGTAAAATGCAATGAGATGCAATGCAATGCAATGCGTGTTGGTAACAACGAAATAACGGTTACCAAAATGGAGTCCAAATGAAAAGCATCAGCAACAAGAACAGTGGCCACCCATGCCAGGAATGCAGCAACGTAATATCATGTCGCCGCTCATCCATGCACGTAGCATCGAGGGTCCGGTAGCGACCCGGTCAGTCCTCGAGCAGTCATCAGGAGGGTGCTAATCCTATCACTCTTTCCATCGATAATATGTCAGGAATGATCTATCCTATCACTCGCTCCATAGATGACGCAACAGCTCAACAGATCAGCAATGATATACCATCAACGGAGTCAAGACTCGAAATGTTATGCACCAATAGTATCAACTCAAATAAATGCATGAATGTGATAAGTGCAAGATTTGCACTTAATTTATACAAGAATCCATTTTGAATTATGTTAGTTTCGAACGGAATTATGCGGTTTTTGTTCGTTTTTGTTGTCAATACAGGATTTGAGGAAAACAGTGCAAAGATGCAAGATAACACACCAAACATAGCAGCGCGAGCACACCTCGGCCAGAGGCGCACGCGCGGCCGCGCCACATCAAGCGCTACCGCGTGCGCACACATGCAAGTCATCGAACAGAAGGGCGCGCGCGGCTGCGCCAATTCAAGCGCAGCCGCGCACACAGGAACATAGGCGAGAGACCAGAAGCTTGCGCGCGGCCGCGCGACTTCACGCGCAACCGTCGCGCGCCGAGCGTCTAGAAAACTATAAATTGCACATGAGCCGCCGTGGGAGAACAGAAAACGCACGAACTGCCACCTTGGGAAAGAAAAGATGCGAGAAACCGAAAGCACACATGAGACGAAGATTCGGGAAGCGAAGAACAATCACAAATACGAAGAACGACGGATC
Source organism: Primulina tabacum (assembly GCF_025594145.1). Taxonomy (NCBI): domain Eukaryota; kingdom Viridiplantae; phylum Streptophyta; class Magnoliopsida; order Lamiales; family Gesneriaceae; genus Primulina; species Primulina tabacum. The sequence goes on along the minus strand of NC_134557.1, from coordinate 12,221,800 downwards.
TGGGGACAGAGACGACACTTCGGATTTGTTATCTTTTCCTTCGCTTCTTTATTTTATTGTGTAGTGATGTTTAAAACTATGAATATGTCTTGTCTTCGCTTGGATTTCGTGATGAACTAAATTTCCATTCTAGAGGTTGACGTAGCTTTGTCTATACGATGATTTGACGTTGATATTTTGATGATTGAATTCCGTTTTTGTTTAATTGTGTTCTCTACATTTATTTCACTGCTATTTACTGGCCATAAATTGTGTGTTGTCTGATTAATTCTACAACTCGGGAGAGGGACTAAGATTATAGATCATTAGATACACATCGTTGAATGTTTATATCGTTCGGAAGGCGTATAACTTTAGCGAGGCTTAGGTAAGAACATTGTTTGCATTTATCAATTAAACTTAGATTTTTATTAGTAATAATTGAATCGAAATTTGATTGATACAATTTATTCGTCACTTGGAAAGGGGGAATAAAACACGTAAGTGTTCTTAGCCATTAAATAATAGGAATTCATGAAGTTAAATACAACCAGAAGAATTATCGTAGAAACTTAGTGAAATCATTCCTTTAGATATTCTCTCTCATAGTTATTTCTCCAGTCGGTGATCAAAATAATTCATTGTTTTCAATTAATTCGTTCAACAAACCAATCTGGTTATTGATTTTTCTAGATAAAGTCTTGACTATTTTAATTACAAGCATTGATATATATTTTATTTACACTCCTCGTGGGATCGACACTTGCACTCAAAAATACATTTTACTATAACTTGACGTCGTGCGCTTGCGAGCAATCAAGAAAACATGCTACAGAATGCAATCACGTATTCACGGAAGCACATAAAGCACGCCACAACTCATTACAAAATACTTAACGTCATTCCACATCGCTATAGACGTCATAATAAAATAGTTCATGCGTACCTCAACTGATACTTAATTTACCACCGAAATATCTTAAGGATTTCTCGATGATTCAAATCATATGGCAAATAATACATTCCATATCAAGTTCCATTTATTTTTTCAATATTTGATAATTTAGCCTAAAATTCCGCAAATTCATAATTTAGGCTTTAAATTTTCTAAAATAAATATACGACAATTCTATAGCATCTAAACCCCTAATTATTGAACACTAAAATTCGAAAACTCAATAACATAAATCTGAATTTTCGAATTTAATCCAAATAAATTCCGAAAATCTGATAGATACCTCTAATTAGCTCCGGTACAGCACCTACAATCAATAATACAATACATATTAATTGTTGGAACTCAATTGAATTAAAATACCCAAAATTCGAAACCCTAAAATCTGAATTATACCTTTGAAAGTTTCGAATCTTGTTCTAAGCTTCGAATTCAAGCTTCAACCAACCTAAATCAAGGTTTCCTCTTGATTTTCCGGCGAAAATAGGCGGCGGTCTCCGACGGTTTTCCGGCAGTCGCGATTTTTCCTAGCAAAAAGGGTATCACTGGATAGCCTTTGTCGAGAGGATTCTTAATATGTATTTACTTTAATTTTTTGATCACCGGTGTGGCCACAATCGACGGAAGAAGATTTGAAATTGAAAAAGAAGAAATATACAGCGTTTGGTCGAGAAGATGAAGACGAGGAGAGAGAAAAGAACTTTCATGTTTATCCTTTTTCTTTTCTATTCTTTTTTTTAATTTTTTTATATCATTTACTTAATTAATAAAAACAAATGGGCTGGGCTTGGGAAATGGGCTCTCACAGCAGTGATGGGCATGCCATCAATATTCAACCCCCAAATAAGGGCAACGTCCTGTAAGATGATTGTTGCCTCGCCCACTGTAAGTTGAAATGTGTGTGTCTCACGACGTCATCTCTCAACAATGACTGTAAGCAAATGATTATCATAATATTTAATTGGACCACACTGAATGACACCATAGAAGCCCATGCGTGCAAGACATAGGCGGACACGGAGGTGAATCCCAGCATTAAGCAATCTCCAAAGACATTTGTCAGACCGGCGTGGTGAAATTAGTGCATCCATGTTTTCAGCGTTGATATTATTTGATATGTATCTACCCCGCAAATACAACACATTATCCGTATTTTCAGTCATCTTGCAAAAAAAAAAAAATCATTAGTTAAAAAATATTATATTTTATATCAACAAAATTTAACTACATATTTTATAGTAAACAAAATTTATTTGCAATTTCCGGCTCGAAAAAATAAAATGTATTGTTGAGCACAAATTGATAATAAAACTAATTACTGTAAATTAAATAATTTCTTTAAAAATCAGTAATACTTCATAAAACATAACATGTAATTATAATACATACATTATTAATAGTTATTATTAAGTATAGTAATAGTTATAGAACATATACATTAGTAATAGTTATTTATTATAATATGTAATTATTAAGTATATTAATAGTTATAAAACATATACATTAGTATAGTTATTTATCAGTAATAGTTATTTGTTATAAAACGTATACATTAGTAATAGTTATTTATTATAATAAATACATTAGTAATAGTTATAAAACGTATACATTTATTGTAATTAAATTAAGTATAGTTATTATTATACAATTAATATTATAATTATTCCAATAATACAATTACTATTATAATTATTACGTCATGCGTTCATCATTATACAATAAAAATTATAATTATCCCAATATTATAATTATATAATTATTATTATACAATTAATATTATAATTATTCCAATAATACAAAACATATACATTTATTATAATTAAATTAAGTATAGTTATTATTATACAATTAATATTATAATTATTCCAATAATACAATTACTATTATAATTATTACATGATGCGTTCATTATTATACAATTATACAATTAATATTATAATTATACAATTAATATTATAATTATTGTAATTAAATTAAGTATAGTTATTATTATTACTTAAAACTACTATGATGCGTTCATAAAGTGCTCGGCGATGCAAAAATTCTAAATTATAGTATTATAATTTCAATAATACAATTAATATTATAACTATTGTTATTACTTAAAACTACTATAACTAACGAACAATAATAAATATAATAAACAAAAATAATATCGTTATCTTTAATATTCTGAAAAAATGTCGAAGACTTGCGCTAATGAATAAATGGAAAATTCTGAAGACCGGTACCGGAAAGAGACGTGCTCGGTGCTCGGTGATCGAAAGAAAAATGCTGCTAAGGGAAAAGAAAGAAGTGCTCGATCGGTGATTGAAAATGAGGAGGTGCGCACCTCATTTAAAGAAGGGGAAGTCACGGGTTGGGGGTCACGGATATTGAATCCGTGACCTTCTTCCACGGATTCTGAATCCGTGACCTCCTTATTTTAATATTTTTTTATTTTTTTAAAATAATTATGAATCCGTTGCAGTGTTACACGGATTATACTACTTTTATAAAACTTTTCTATTTGCAATATATTATTAATGATTTTATTAATTTATAATATTTTTTTAAAAAATCCCTTAGTAATCACTACTACTAATATATTATTTAATCACTATATTCTAAATTTAAAAAATAAATAATTGTGAATTCATTATAACCTCGATTGACGATTAGATAACGTCGATGTGACGAGGGTACAAATTTCGTTCCTATAATGAAAAATGATAATTTCGAATGACAAAATTTCCCATTGATCCATTTTTTTGCAGCTACCGGTTTTGTGAACTCCTTCATAAAAACAATCAGTTTTACTCTCCTCACTGAATTGACAGTCAAACTAAATTCCACAAGTTCCATTACCTGAAATTACTTATAAACTATTTTTTAAGCAATATGTTGGATCTCCATCAAACTTAAGTCGTCAAATTCAACTCATTGAATGTGACTATTACAATAGAAACACAAAATTCAATATTTATGTGACCTCGACAGTTCAGGGATACAGCTAGCAATGAGTTCACAGCTTCATGTGATTTAGAATAACATTTATTCTTATTCGGGTTTACTCTAATTAGTCTCATTCTTTTCATCAACCCCTTGATCAAGAATATAAGAACTCAAATTTGATTGTACATATCAGATCATGGTAAGAGAATCTAGTAGCACTATGGTCTTCTATGTAACACTAAAATTGCCTACAAGAATCTTAAGTTATGAGCGTAAAGTATAGTCCCTTTAAGTCACATCCCGATCAAATCTGCAATCATTGGTATATGGGGAGTTGTATTTGAATTCGATAACGATGTGATGTATTTTTGAGTAATAATAATGAAATCAAATGTGCAACTAGGAAAATACATTTTCCTAAAACAAATTTCTTGATCTGGCCAGAGAGTTCTTGCACTATTAACTCATCAGATCACATAGAATATCTTTACTCATAGGCAAGCGGTGAATCCCTGACTACAATGCATTGACTCATACGTATCATTGTTCGTTGCATCATCAAATGATCACCATCTGTATGAATATACATCTTCATGTCATTACCAATGAAACATGACGTTTACATCACAGATGCTAGTTTCAAGCTCAAAAGACTTTTATCCTTATTTTAGGCGGCTAAATTGACTATGAACCTATTTAGAATATACGGTACAAATTCTAGTGAGTTTCATAATCTCATATTGTGAGGCAAAACTCATTGTACCTATTTTATATTCAAGGACTTTATATAAGCAAATTTTATGGGTATACATATAAAGTAAATTTCACAACTGGATAAAAATATTAAAATAAATATTGTTTTTTATAAGAATCAATAAAGCAAAAACAATATATTGGCTCGTCGGGCACCTATTCTAACAATTTTCACTGCCCCTATTATAGGTAACTACCCATAGATCTCAAACTTATTGCTTCACAATGTTTATGAAACAATGGTACTGGCAGGGGCTTTGTCATTAGGTCAACAAAGTTATCTGCAGAGACAACTCTCTCTACTGATATGTCTCATCTTCTCACAATCTCCCAAATTATGTGAAACTTTCTCAGTATATGTTTGGATCGATTATAAAACCTCGGTTACTTTGTTCGCGTTATGGTACCGATGTTATCGTAGTAGACCGTGATTGGATCAACTCCTTGAGGAATGAAACCCAACCGTTTAACGAAATTTCTCATCCAAACAGCTTCCTTTGCTACAGCTGATGTAGCTATGTATACCTCAGTGGTTGAATCTGTTGTGGTGTCTTGCTTGTAAATCTTCCAAGAGACAACAACATCATTGAGCTTGAATACAAATCCAGATGTTGACTTCGAATCATCTACATCTTATTGTAAGCTATAATAGTATATCACTCGAATTTTAATTTTCCACTCCCCTAAACCATGGACTAATTCTTAGTTCTTCTTATATTACTTAAAAATATAGTTCACGGTTTTCTAATGCAATAGACCAAGGTTCGACTGATATCTGCTTGCACACTCAGTGCAAATGTAATATCAAGTCGAGTAGATATCGTAATATACATAATACTGTCAATAGCAGATGCACAGGGAATGCGAGTCATGATTTCTATCTCTTCGTTAGTCTTAGGGTGAATGGACTTAGATAGAGTCACGTCATGACACATTGAGAGATATCATCTATTGGACTCCTTCATGGAGAATCTCTTCAGTATGGTATCAATATAATTGGATTGGGTGAGCCTTAGCATCCATTTGGATCTATCCCTATAGATATGTATTCCTAATAGATAAGATACTTCACCTATATTTTTCATGGAGAATTTACTTGCTAATCATACTTTAGTTGATTGCAACATCTCTACATCATTGTCAATAAGTAGTATGTCATCAGCATAAAATAGTAGGAATGTCACTGCACTCCTACTAAAGTTTTTGTTTACACAAATTTCCTCATGATTCTTGACAAAACCAAACTCTTTGATAGTTTTGTCAAATATGAGGTTTCAACTCCTCGATGTATGTTTAAGTCCATAATGAATATCTAGAGTTTGCATACTTTATGTTCACTTCCAACTGATGTGAATTCTACAGGTTGAGACATGTAAATCTATTTGTTGGAAACTAAGTTTCGGTTGTTTGACAAACCAAATGATTAATGTTCTTAACTGATAGTTGCCTGAAACTGAAGAATAACGCGCAGATTTTCTAAGGCAACTGAAACCAGCTGAATTGAACTTTCGGAGACAACTGACTGATCAGTTGGAAATTGATCAGTTGCTATATTGACTACCAGCCGATCCTTCAGCTGTACACATCAAGAAAAGGACATTCAACCGACAATAGTACAAAAGCAGACAACAACAGATAGTGGGAACGCCGCAATTTAGCTGCAGTGTACGAATGTCAGTAGAATGTTGACATGGCAAACCAACGGATAAAAATATTCAAATATTAAATGTTACCATTGAAGAAAAGTCTATATATAGCAGAGAATAGCAGCTGAGAAAAAAGATAAGACATCAAAATTCTGAACATCAAAACTCGTCTATTCTCTGAAAAATACGCTGTTACTCTGCTGAAATAAAATCTCACGCTTATCGCATATATTCTTAGCAATCAAGGCTACACTTTTGAGCTTTCAAGCACATTTTTATCATTGTATAACTCGATCCTGTAAGAGATCAGTTGTGCTAAATTCAGTTGTATACTGTGAAGCATTTTGTAAACTAAAAGTTTCAGTTTTGGCAGTGTTAAGTCCAAACTGAAGTGGGTCTGTACAAACCTTTGTATCGATCAAAGTCTTTTAGTGAATATCCTATCCTTGTGATAGAAGGGGTGACGTAGGAGTGTTTGAAATCTCCGAACATCCGTAAATTCTCGTGTTCTTATCTCAGTTTTTATTCCATCTATTAGTCAGTTTTATTCCACACTTAATTGTTAACTGATTGATATTGACTGACAAGATTCCAAGTATCAGTTTATCACTAAACTCTTATATAAGTAGTGAGTGTTTATTCAACCCTCCCCTTCTAAACACTCTTTTAACCTAGTATTCGATCCTATCACTATTCTTTAATGTCATCGTTAAGGAACACATTCTTCACACCTATATGCCATATTTCATAGTTATAAAATGTTGTCGTCGCTAGCAATATCCTAATGGACTTGAAAAAAAGGGTTTCCTCTTAGTCAATACTTTGCCTCTGAGTGTATCCTTTTGCTACCAATATTGTTTGAAGGTCATCACCTTCCCATCCACCTCAAACTTTCTTTGGTAAATCCATTTGCGTCATATGAGAACAATTTCCTCAGGTTTATCTATTTTGGACCATACTTGGTTTGAATACATGGAGTCCATCTCGACCTGCATTGCTTCAAGCCATTCGGATGAATCGCATAAGATAATGCTTCTTTGAAGTTTCTTGGATCACATCTAGGAATGCACTCATCTCGGCCCTCTTCAAGAAGTAAGCTCACCCTTTTAGGTGACCTTGCGACCTTTTCAGATCTTCTAGTATCTTGTGTTTCCTCAACTGGCTGTGTAGTATGGGTTTTCTATTTCATAAGTGAGTGGTTCCCTAATATTTTCGAATTCTATCATTCCGCATTTTTTCTGTCCAATAGAAAATCTTTATCTAAAATGTGGTTTTCCTTGAAACAAACACTTGTTTCTTTGTGATCATATAAATAATATCCAACAAAATTTTTTGGATATCCCACAAATTAGAACAAATTAGTTGTACTATCCAATTTGTCTACTATTGTCTTCTTTACACAAGCAGGATATCTTCATATTCTTAAGAAATAATATACGAGAGGTTTTCTCATTCATATCTCATATGGAGCTTTATCTACTATATTTGCATGGATTTGGTTCAATATCATTGTCGTAGTCTCAAGCGCAAATCCCCAGAAAGATTGTGACGATTCAGTGAATCTCATCATAGATCGAACCACGCCCACCAGTGTCCGATTACAATGTTCTGACACATCATTCAACTGGGGTGTGACAAGTGGGTGGTCCATTGTGAGATAATCTCATTCTCCTTAAGGTAGTCTTGAAATTCAATACTTATTATTCTCTACCTCGACCAGATTGAAGTATTTTAATACTCTTCCTAATTGTTTCTCTACTTCAACTCTGAATTCTTTGAACTTTTCAAAAGTTTCAGATTTGTATTTCATCAAATACACATACCCATACCTCGAGAAGTCATTAGTAAAGGTTAATGTAAGATTTTTCATATCTCGTGCTATCACTTAGCGGGCCACATACATATGTATGGATCGGTTCCAATAAATCTTGTATGCCCCACTTTCCCTAGGAAATGAACTTTTGTCATATTTCCTTTTAGACATGTATATCTAACATGTCAAATATGCCTTCTCCTACTAACATGGATATTCTTCTTTGAGAAATATATCCTAGCCTAGCATGCCACAATTGTGCATTATCTAGACTATCTTGTTTTATTTTGTTGGTTGTTGAAAGCGCACTTCGACATTGTTAGTTAGAATATTTTTTATTTTAAGTTATAGATATCGTATTGAAATTCGCCTATACCAATTAAACATTCATTCTTGTAAATATTGCAAACATCGTTAACAAATAAACAAGAAAATCTGTCTTTATCAAGCATATAAATGAAAAAAATGTTTTTAACAAAGTCAGGAACATATAAAACATATCTCAAAAGTAACTTAAATTTATTATTTATTGATAAGTAAAAATATGTCCTATGGATTTCGCAACAACCCTTGCTATATTGCTCATTCTTAAGAATGTCTCATCATCTCTTAGTCTTCTACTTTTTTCATCACCTGCAAATCATTGTATAGATAAGAACCATATCCGGTATCCAATACCCAAGAAGTTGAAATAATTGAGATATTTATTTCAATATAAAACATACCCTTGCCAAAACTCTCATGCGCTAATTATTCCTTGCAGTTGCACTTCCAATGTCAAGGCTTCTTGCTGTGGGAGCAAATATCTTCTGTCTTGTCGGACTTTGTAAGTCCTTTAGAAGTGTTCGGAGCTTGCTTCTTGGTGTGTTTGTGTTTCTTGCAAGGGGCATAACGTTTCTTTTCCTTATTTTTTTGGTCTTTCTTCGTCCAGATGAGGAGTCCACCAGAAAAACATGTTTATCAATCTTATTGGTGGCTTCATATATAGCAATCATATTGACTAACTCTTCAAGGATAGCCTCCAACTTGTTCATATTGAAGTTCACCAAAAACCCATCAAACGAGGTGGTAGTGACAAGAGTAGAATGTCCGTGGACAATTCGTTTGGAATAACAAGGTCTAGACCCACTAGCTTCTCGATGAGGCCAATCATTCTCACACCATGTTCATGGACCAATGCCAATTTTCACAGGTGTGATGTCATGAGCTTCTTGACATTGGCATGCCTTAATGGACGTGTTCGTTCACCATACAACTCTTGTAGATGACTGTAATTGCCTATAGTATTTACAGAATCTTCAAACCGTCTCTACAATCGTTTGACATAGAAACTAGCATATAGTTGTTAGCTTTGAAATCATGGTCACACCATTTGTCAAGCTTAGCAGGGACATTGACAGTAGCTGATTTCGGAGGCGCCTTGTTGAGAATAAATGCTATTTTCTCATAATTTAAAATAATTTTTGAATTTCTCAGCAATCTTAGTAACTAGGTCTGGTTAGCTTGTTTTGATATATTATAACAGATAGAGGATATTATGACGACATCGTAAATATATTGAAATAGAAACAAATTAAATGTTACTATTTATTTTAAACTATTTTAAAAGACATAAAATATGGAATTTTGTTTTTATGAATTGTCTCCTACTAATGTGATATTTTCACCATCTTCTGATGAAAATGAGAAATCCAATTTTCTTAGTGAGTACGCAAGGTCCGATTGCTAAATTATATCCCAATTAACTTGGCAAAACATAATTTCTAGAAGGTAGATCCCAATTGCAACCTCTTTCAACCCTTAAGTAGTTTTGCCTCACGTTTGATAATGGCCTACTAATATTGTGCCGTTTATTTTACATGTCGTGCCAACCCATAAATTTTGAATCTTAGTGGATGGCCGCCATGAGATCCCAAATTATCTAGGCTAAAGTCATGAGAGTTCTACGTAATTCACATCAAGCATGTCACTGGAAGTCACAACATTCCAACGTATAGACTTCCCCAATTATCTAGGCCAAAGTTTGACCAAGGGTAATGTTCATCATGCAACCATTGTTGATGGAAGACAAAGAACATTAAACTTTCTTTTAATTTTACATTTAATGTGTTTTGAAATAAATTTTGGATCTTATCTAAAATGAGAGGTTTTAATTTTAAAAATTTGTCTCATCAATAATTTTAAAATCTCGTGCCTTGTTTGTTTGTATGTTTGTCGAATTCATGCAAATCTTGTTATTAATAATAATGCACATACGGATTATTTATAACATATCACATGCATTATAAATAATAAAATATGACCGATAACCGAGAGCTAATTGATCTATATGTGTAAAGTCCTAAAATATATTATCCAGTAATATGACATAATTAGAATAATTATTGAGTTGTAAAATTAAAATAATTATTTATGTCAAATAATTTTTGAAAGTGTGTTAAAAATATGTATTTTAAAATATTGGAGAATTAAATGATATAAAATATATATAGAGTTTAAATAACACACGAGAATAAAATAATTACGAACCCATATAAATGGGCTTGAGTTACTATTTCTAATAACCAATTAATATTAAAATACATAAAATATACACATTTATAATTATTGAAAAGAAAAAAGAAGAAGAAAAGGAGAACATGCTTTTCTCGTAAGCTTCTTTCTCCCATTCATGTCACCATTGTAGCAGCTTTCGAAGAATCATTATAACTTTTCCGTCCAATGTCAAAACTCAAAAATTCTTGAAGTATCGTGTTCTTAACATCCCAAGCTTCGATTCAAGCCATAAATCGATAAATTTAAGCGAAGATTCAGCTGGATCTAAGCTGTTGTTTTTGACTCTGTTTCTGCTCGCCGCTTCTCCTCCGTTTCCAGTGAGTTTTGCTTCATTTTCTTAGTGGATTAGTAGCTTAGAGGTATAGTTGATAGGTTGTTATGATTTCCTTATTTTCCATCCATTTTACAGCCAGTTTGGGGTGTTTCTGGCTAGTTTTCCAGTGACTTTTCCAGCGAGACATCACCTCGATTATAGGCTGCCCGGAATAGGGATTTTACACGTTTTGATTTAAATTTTTTTCATCGATCAGATCGTACGTACTACATTGACGAGTATATCGGTTATTTGTTGTAGGTTGAACCGTTTGGACGTGTTAAGATATAATTCTTCGATCAAGAATTGTATAACGAACTAGTTTATTCATTCATTAGAGATTTATCATTAATATGTTTAATATTGAAGTTTTTGGGATTTACTGAGCATGAAGTAGTTTAATACAACATATTGTTTGAAAAGTTGGAGTTATAGCAAAATTATTCCAACTTCACTGGTTTTGAGAAAATAGTTAGTTTAATTAAGATTTTGGTAAAATATGGTATTTCTCAACTTATTGTTATGTGTTTTAGGCTGAGGATCTTTAAAGTTGTGCATCGATCGTCGTTTGTTTTTATTGTTATGTTACAACGGTAACACTTAAATTATGTTTTAAGCATATTTATGTGTTGTGATTGTTCTTTATGTGATTTGTGAACCATTTGAGTTGTTAAATTCCTTATTAAGTTATATGTTCAGTTTATATGGCGTTTAGTATGAGGCATACTATTATGACATACATCTTGTGACATATCGTTCTTGTTGACCAGTTACTGTGTTAGGATCGGTTAACGTATCAAAAGTGTTTAGAAGGGGGGGCTGAATAAACACTCACAATTAAAATTGATCTTTTCAAATTTTGAGTTCAGTTTGGTGACAAACTGATTCTCGGAATCTTGTTGATCAATATCAATCAGTTAAATTGAATCAGTTACGGAAGGTAACTGACTGAAAGATAGAATACAAAAAATAAAATGCGCAAGGGTTGTTTCTGGATGTTCGGAGATTTCAATTACTCCTACGTCACCCCTTCTATCACAAGGATAGGATATTCACTAAAACACTTTGATCAAATACAAGAATTGTACTGACCCACTTCAGCTTGGACTTAACACTACCAAAAACTGAAACTCTTAGTATAACAGAATGTTCTCAGTGCTTAACTGATCTTAGCACTATCGAATTTCAATGATTATTACAACTTGTTTGTAAGCTCAAATTGTAGCCTTAACTGCTACGAATAAATCAAGTAAGAGGTGAGCTGAGATTTTGACAGAGTGACAGCAAGCTTTTTGAATAGTATTCACTTCGTTGTTGTTTTCAGCTCCTCTTCTGTCATATTTATATGCTTCTTTTCCAACGGTAACTTGAGATAAATTTGAATCTATGTATCTGTTGATTTCCACTTCATTATTCTTTGGACTTTGTTTGCGGCGTCTTAATTGCTTTAGCCGGAATGCGTTGTTCTAGGTAGTCTTGGTTGTGGTGCGGCGTTTCATATTCAGTTGTAATCTGTTATGTCTCTTTGTCGGTTGAAAGTTTTTTCCCGAGACATCTTCAGCTGAGAGATACTTAACTTTAAGGCATTCGGCTGGATGTATTAACTGATCGGTTTCCAACTGATCAGACAGTCGATTTCAGTTATTAAGTCCAGTTGTTGAGTTCAGTTGGTTCGTATTTTCAGTTGGTTGATCAGTTTGTCAAACTCCAGAATTTAGTTTCCAACAATTTCTCCCTTTATGGTGTTTGACAAAATTAAGTAACTGAACCCTTTGTAGATAAGAGATTGATCAACTGAATTTCACGATTGATTGGACTCTTTGTAGATAAAATAAGAAACTGATCAACTGAATCAGTAACTTGATGAGTACAGTGAAGACTGCTACTGAAACGAGAATTTCTTCTTTTGTTCTAACATTCCTTTGATTTCTTCCCCTTTTTTGTCAAACAACTCCATCTTCTCAGATAATTTTCGAACATCAGTTGAAAGAATTTTGACATCTGCTGAGATACTTAAGATAGCAGTTTGTAAACAGGTCTGCAGCAATTCCATTTTATTAAAAACAGAAGTTTCTAATCGTTGAACTCGTTGACTAACTATATCCTGAGTTGTAAATAGGCTTTGAGCTTGACCTTTCTTCATCTCATCTACAGTTTTGGTGAGAGAATCCATGTTTGCTTGAATTGCTTTCAGTTTTGCAGAGTCATATTCAATTGAAGAATCCAATTTGACAGTGTGAGATAATTGTGTAGATTGAATCTTCTTGATGTCAGTGATTATCTGCTGCATATTGTGCTGCATATTTTGGATCCCTTCAAGAACAAGATCCATTTCTGTGGATTGAGGAGGAGGTGACTGATGAGGGAATTCCGGTCCCTTTGTGGTTTGATCAAATATAGCCAACTCTTGGTTAGTTGCTACTGTTTCAGCAACATTCTGAACTGAAGTGATTGTTGCAGCAATGTCTTCTGGAACTTGAGGCGGAGAAAGTGGATGTTGATCAGCAGATGAGCTGCCTGGAGGAATAATAGAGTCTGATGAAGTCAAAATTGGTGTCTCGAGAGGATGATCTTGGGGATCAATTTGCACATCATGTTGGAATAGTCTGTTCAGCAGAAGGATCTGGCTGAACTGGTGCTTCTGAAGAGATAGGCACCTCTGGATTGATTTGATCAACGGGATGATCAACATTATCAGAAATGGGTTCACTCAATTGGGATTCTTGCACCACTATCTGAATAATTTCATCAATGTTTGCGAAAGATAATTCTGCTTCAGTGTACATTTGATGTTCACCAGTTGGTGATTGAGACACATCCTGAACTGGCTCTTCAGTTGGAATAATAGCCTAGTCTGAGGATGACTCTTTCTGCTTTGAGGGAGGTTCTTCAACTATTTCCTTTTCATCATCGTCTGAATGTCCTTTATGAAGGACTAACTCTTGATCCATTTCCCAAAACTTTATCTGAGATAGCAATCCCATCAGATCGATGTCTAGCTGAGTGATCACCGCATGATCAGCATAGGCAGTATGATTTGTTGGAACGTAGTTAGCCTTCAGTTTGTCAATAATTTGTGTTAACTTCTTTGCTCTCATCTGATCAAACAAATATTTTTTTCTCTCTATAGCTTGGGCAATGGTGGCAGCTTTGACTATCTTGAGGACAGAAGCTTCCAGTTTGATGAATTTGTTCAGTTGAGATTTCTTTCTTAGTTGCTTGGCAAAAATACGATAGGCTGTCCAAGCATCATAGAGTTGAAGTTTTGATGCTGCAAAATCATTAACCTCGTCCCAAACAAGGTCAATGTGGGTTTGAATGGGATTGGATGGCCTTGGTTCTTCAGTCAATTTTCCCTTGCCTTTGTCAGAACTGAGGATGCGTGGAATTTCCAGACCAGTTCGTATAGTATCCACCCGTTCTATAATAATAATGCCCTTGGGTCGGGCAGGTGCCAGAGGAGTGGGACGAGTAATATTAATCAGAGGGGCTTTGATCCTAACTGTTTCTTTCTTTGCACCAATTGATTTTTCTGGTGGGATGATCTTCAGAGGGACTGCTTCAATTGGCTGCTGAGCATCTGAAGATATTGGCTTGTCAGTAGGAATAGATTCCTCTGTAGTTATTGGTTTAATCCTCTGGGTTCTCGGTTTCTTGGTGATCTTTGGGGAAGGAGTTTTCTCTGAATCGGATTCTTCCACAATTAATTTTCTTTTTGCTGACTTCAGTTGAGCCAATGTCTTGGCCTTTTTTACTGATTTAGGAGCCGCCTGTTGAATTCCAATCTCCTGTTTTATCTTTACAAACTGATCAGGAGAGATGTCCAATTTTGTCTTGAGTGGCATAGTATTCTTCGCATTAAAGACTTTGAATTTTAATGATTTTTCTGTATTTTCTGCCACTAACGCCTTCACTTTCAGCAGATAGCTCAGTTGCACTGCAAAAACTTTGGACTGTTTGGATGATAGAAACATATTCTTTAAAATATTGAATATAAGATGCTTCCAGTTGAATTTATGTTCAGCCATAATGATAGAAATAGCTTGAAATTTTTCCAAAGTAAGTGCAGCAAAAGATCCAGCTTTCGCCAAAATCCCTTTGGCGACTATATCAGCAAGTAACTGAAATTCGTGCTTCAGTTCCTTCTTTGGGTCGGAAACATTGATTTTCCGTCCTTCAACAGAAAGTGAGGTTTGCATCTTTTCAATGTCAGATGCCTTAACA
This sequence comes from Primulina tabacum, assembly GCF_025594145.1. NCBI lineage: Eukaryota > Viridiplantae > Streptophyta > Magnoliopsida > Lamiales > Gesneriaceae > Primulina > Primulina tabacum. The sequence goes on along the minus strand of NC_134557.1, from coordinate 12,206,627 downwards.
TCAGATAAGTGTGCTAGTCCATCAGATGGTAAAGAAAATATTTCTCCAAAGGAATCTTCGGAAATGGTCAACAGCTGACCATTGATAGTAAAAGCGATGTTTCCATCAGAATTGATCATATCGTTAGAGTAGATTTTCTGAAGTTCTTTGGGGTAGATCTCTTGTGATGATTGTCCCAAGAATGTCCTTAACCCAGCAGTTTCGAGTTTTTGAAAAACGTTCTTGACATTAGTGTCGCCAAAAGATAGAATTGATCCAAAGTTGATAGCCATTGCATTCAGCATGTAAGCGGGAATTTGATTAGCCATTTTGATAGATAAAATGATCTGCAATTTGTAAACGAGAGCTCTGGAATTAGTATTCTCTTAGAAATTGATTGTACGCGTAAGAAGAAAAACTGAATTGAAGCGGGCTTAGTACAATTGTTCGTGACTGTTTAAATTCGGGACACGTGTCAGTCCATTAAAAATTTGAGTAAAAATGTGTGTACGTGTGCTATAAGCGTGTGTACAATTTAAATGGTTCAAATGCTTCCACGTTTTCAAAATAGGATTCATCATTAGATAGTAGACAGTCACGTTACTTGATTTGGAATATAATTCGTTTTAATCAGTTAACTTATATGAGAAGATTAGTGAAATTCCCAACTGAAAGATCAGTTGAAAGACTGTGTCCTTTCAGTTTGAGAATTTACTAACATTTGTCTTCTCAGTTAACCTCTTAAAACCATTATTCCCCCTTAATTAGTGCATAAGATAATTAAAGCGAATAAATTCAAAGATTAGAAAGATTATCGGTCTGCTGAAATGTTGACGACTCTTCAGCTTCCTTGATATTCTGCTATAAATAGACATAACACGGTTAATTTCATTTATATTGGTGAAAAATATTCAAAACTAAAGAATGGCAGATGCGAGTAGCTCGAGTGCTTCGCCATTTTCTCTGGAAGCTAGGAAGACTGCCATAGAAGACGAAGTCTTCTATAAGAGTCTTCCCTACTGGGAAAGGTTACAGGAGCTAGAGTTCCTGTATAATTCTGGAGAGGCTACTACTCCCAAGCTGATGGCAGAGTTGAGAGAAGTGCGGGAGCACTTGAACATAGCTGTGTGGGTGGACGTCTTCAAGGAAGATCATATCTATCAGCTGATGCTTCAAAAGGAACTGGAGCTCCTTAATCGCATAACTTCTTCTCACAGCTTTTGCAAAACATCTTCCTCAGCTCTATCTGTTTGGTTGAGAATGTGGATAGATGATACAGAGGAAAAATATGAAAATGTAATTCAGGCAAATATTTATTGTTGAATGAAGTATTTATTTTGGCTTATCTTTGTTTTTCTTTTTCCTGCAAATAATAAATTATGATCATAAGCAAATGAACTGATGAAAGACTAACTGATATAAGTTGATTAAGAATTGAAATCAGTTAATTGTTGAGTTGTAAATGGTAGACTGATATCAGTTGACAATGAACAACTGATAGTTAAGAAGCCTCGGTAAATGAGAAAAACGCTTCGGTTGACTAGAGTCTCTTCAGTTTCTTTATCATTCAAATTTTATCTGTCTATAAATAAGATGATAGAATGTGAGACAACAACAGTTCAAAATGTCGGATTCAAGTGACTCTGATGCATGAAGCAGTACACACGTTCATGTTACTGAACAATCGAATCCACGTTTAGAAGAGATGAAGAGAAGGATGGAGGAATATGTTTTCAAAAAGGTGATGTCAACATGGTTTAAGATTCATGAGTTGCAGAGAGTGAGTAGAAGTGGTGCGATTCCTACTTTTGCTCAGGAAGCAACAGCAAGAAAGTATCTTGAACGTTTTGAAGTTAGGCATGTTACAGATTTGATTGAGGACAAATGTTTGTTGGAGGCGATGTTATGGAAGGAGTGGCATGTGGTTGATAAGATTTCTAAAACTAGGGCATTTTCTAGAATTCGAATTTATGAGATGAATGATTGGGTTAGGGATTGGCTAGATACAGTTGGTTCTATGATTTCTGTTGTAAACTGGGAACTGTGGTATTCTTAATGAATTATTATTTTCAATTTGTTGTGTTCTTATTTTCTGCAGATAATTCTATTAGTGAAAGCAACATTAGTAATAATTTTAAGACAAATCAATTAAACCAAGAATATTGCGAAAGTAAGAAAACTTAGTCTCGGGTAATGGTTTGGTAAAGATGTCGGCTGCTTGTTGTTCAGTTGATATATACTCCAGTCTAATGTCCTTCTTCAAAGCATGATCTCTGATGAAGTGGTGTCTGACATCTATATGCTTTGTCCTTGAGTGGAGAACTGGATTATAAGTGATGGCAATTATACTCGTGTTGTCACAAAATATGGGCGAATTATTTGTAATTACTCCATAATCTTTCAGTTGTTGCTGGATCCAGATCAGTTGTGCACAACAACTACCAGCAGCAAGGTATTCTGCTTCAGTTGTTGAGGTAGCTATAGATGTCTGCTTCTTGCTGAACCAAGAGATCAGTCTGTCTCCTAGAAATTGACAAGATCCACTTGTAATTTTTCGATCAAGCTTACATCCTGCATAATCTGCATCTGAATATCCAACTAAATTGAAAGTAGAGTCTTTAGAATACCATAACCTAACATTTTGTGTGCCCTTAAGATATCTCAAAATTCTTTTAGCAGCTGAGAAATGTGATTGCTTAGGATTTGCTTGAAATCTAGCACACATACACACAGCAAATACAATATCAGGGCGACTGGCAGTTAGGTATAATAATGACCCAATTAAACCTTGGTATAGTGTCGCCTCAACTGATATTCCCCCTTGATCAGTGTCCAATTTAACTGATGAGCTTATGGGAGTATTTGCAGCTGAACATGATTTCATGCCAAATTTCTTCAGCAGCTCCTTTGTATATTTAGTCTGACTGATGAATATGCCAGTCTCCAGTTGCTTCACTTGCAGTCCAAGGAAGAATGTCAGTTCACCCATTAGCTCATTCCGAACTTTTCCTGCATCAACTTAGCAAATTTCTCGCATAATTTGGGGTTATTTGACCCAAATATGATATCATCAACATAAATTTAAACTAATAAAATGTGATTATTCTTAGTAAATTTGAACAAGGTCTTATCAACTGATCCAACAAAAAATCATGATCAGTTAGAAATTTTGAAAGAGTTTCGTACCAAACTCTGGGAGCTTGTTTAAGACCATATAATGCTTTGTTCAAATGATATACATGATCAGGAAAGATGTGATTTACAAAATCTGGGGGTTGTTCAACATATACTTCCTCTTGCAATTGGCCATTAGGAATGCACTTTTTACGTCCATCTGAAAGACCTTGAAATTCTTGTATGATGCATAGGCAAGAAGCATTCTGATTGCTTCCAGTCTTGCAACTGGAGCATATGTCTCATCATAGTCAATTCCTTCTTCTTGTCTGTATCCTTGTGCTACTAATCTTGCTTTGTTGCGTCCAACCGAACCATCTTCGTTCAGTTTGTTCCTGAAAACCCATTTTGTACCTATGACAGTTTTTGAAATTGGTCTTGGAACTAAGTTCCAGACATTGTTATGAGTAAACTGATTTAGCTCTTCTTGCATTGCATTTACCCAGTTAGGATCAGCAAGAGCTTCATCAGTTTTCTTTGGTTCTATTTGTGAAACAAAAGCTGAATAGATAAATAGATTTAGCATTTGATTGCGAGTTCTTACTGGATCAGATGGATTTCCAATTACCAATTCAGGTGGTGTGATTTTCTCTATCTGTACTCAGTATTTGTTGTATCAGCAATTTCTTCAGCTGGTAACTGAATATCATCAGTTTGCTCTATCAACTGATCATTAGGAATGGCTTCTGGTTCAGTTGATTGATCTGACACTTCTGGTTCGGGTGTTTGAAGAGTGTTTTGATTAATATGATTGTCTTCGTCATTATCATCCTCCAAACTGATATCTGTCAGTCGATCAACTAGCTCAACTTGATCAGTTGGCTTATTAGTTAGTTCAGTTTCATCGAAGTCAACATGAGCAGATTCTTCAACATTTAGGGTTTTCTTGTTAAAGACTCTGTAAGCTATACTAAATGATGAGTATCCAAGAAATATTCCCTCTGCAGATTTAGCATCAAATGCTTTTAAATAATTTTTATCATTATCAAGGATAAAACATCTGTACCCGAATATTTTGAAATAAGTGATTATACTTTTTCTTCCATGCCAGATCTCATATGGTGTTTTCATATGATTCTTATTAATCATTGATCTGTTTTGAGTATAACACGCAGTGTTTACTGCCTCTGCCCAAAACCTTTGAGAAATACCAGAATCAGCAAGCATTGTTCTAGCAGCTTCTTTAAGGGTCCGATTTCTTCTCTCAGCTACACCATTTTGCTGAGGAGTTCTAGCTGTTGAGAGCTCATGCTTGATTCCAGCATTTTCTAAAAAATTTGAAAGAGTTTGATTGATAAATTCAGTTCCTCGATCTGATCTGATTCGATCAATTCCAACTGATTTTTCATTTAAAAGTCTTTTGAAAAGCTTGATCAGTTGTGCAGCAGTTTGGTTTTTTGATTTGAGAAAGATAACCCAAGTAAATCTTGAAAAATAATCAACAATCACCAAGGTGTATTTCGTTCCCCCTAAACTCATGACTGGTATAGGACCAAAGAGATCCATGTGCAATAGTTCTAAGCATCGGGATGAAGATTTACAGCCCTTGTTTTTAAAAGACGATTTTACTTGTTTTCCAAACTGACATGCTGAGCAAAGTTTTTCTTTTGAAAATTCTATTTTGGGCAAACCAGTTACAAGTTCATGTTTACTCAGATATGCAATGGATTTAAAATTTAGGTGACTTAGTCTCTTGTGCCACAACCAGTTTTTAGATGATTTGGAAGCAATAAAACAAACTGGTGCATTAGTTTGATCATTCCAACTGACTTTATATGTGTTTCCACAACGTTTGCCAGTTAGTATGATTTCATCAGTTGAAGTTTTAACTGAGCATGAGTTTTTGTCAAAATGTACTGAAAATCCACTGTCGCATAATTGACTGATGCTGATCAAGTTATACTTCAGGTTTTCTACTAGTAGAACATCTTTAAAAGTAAAATTACCATGGATAAGCTTACCCTTACCCACAAGTTCTACCTTTGGAATTGTCCCCGAAACTGATATTTGGACCACTGTATTTGATCAGTTGAGATAACACACTTGCATCTCCTGTCATATGTCACGAGCATCCACTGTCCAAATACCATATTGAGTTCTTGTTTGTACCTGTTACCTGTTGGCTAGATGACTCTTGTGCTGCATCATTAGCCATCAAGCACTTTACTTCCTCGTCATCACTAGAACTGCATGAGCTTTCTGGTTCCGACTCTTCACTGTCAGTTTCTGCCCATTTTGATTTGTTTTCTTCAGCTAAGAGTACTTCATGTTTCTTTCTGAAGAACTTTTTATCTTCTTTGGGTCTTCTTTTGTGTTCATATGATTTCTTTCTTCTATCAGTTGAGCCTTGAACATCCTTCTTAGGTTTAGGACAATCAGCAATAAAGTGGCCTGATTTGCCACAGTTGTAGCATGCATTTGATTCATCATTGGCGTTGTTTCTTTGATATGGTTTCTGGAAGTTCCCTTGATTCTTTCTCATGAACCTTCCAAATTTTTTGATAAACAATGACATAGCATCGTTACTCAACTGATCAGCAGATTTTTCAACTGAACTGATTTGTTCAGTTCTGACAGCGGCTAGAGCAGTTGTGGCTGCAGAAGTAGATGGTTCTCCTTCTCTGGTCTGCAGCTCAAATTCATAGGCTTTTAAATCAGCAAATAGATCATGGAGTTCGATTTGGTTCAGATCTTTGGACTCCCTCATTGCCATGGTCTTGACATCCCATTCTTTGGGAAGACCTCTCATTACCTTTAGTGCAATTTCTTTGTTGGTATACAATTTTTCAAGTGCATTTAGTTCATTGATGATACTACTTACTCTTTCATCATACTCGTGCATCGATTCTCCTGCTTTCATTTTGATGTTATCAAACTTTTGCACAGCAACAGAAAGTTTATTTTCTTTGGTTTGATAATTTCCTTCACACAGCTGGATCAGCTTTTACCAAATTTCTTTGGCTGTTTTACACATCTTTATTTTGCTGAAGGTTACTTTGTCCAGCGTTTTGTACAGAATGTCTTTAGCCACATTGTCAAGATTTGCTTTTCTTTTGTCTTCAGTTGTCCATTCATCTCTGGGCTTTTCTATTTTTTGTGGTGCCCCTTCTGTGATGGCAATTGCTGTATTTGCTTTCAGAATCTTCATGGGTCCATCAGTTATGACATACCACATGTCATCATCTTGTGCTGCTAAATGAGCTTGCATTCTAATTTTCCAATCATCGAATTCTTCTCTGGAGAACATAGGAATTTTGTTGAATGAAGTCATGCTAGCAAGTTTATATATCAAAAGTATTCAAGAACAAGATTCACCCGCTCTGATACCACTTGTTAGGATCGGTTAACGTATCAAGAGTGTTTAGAATGGGGGGTTGAATAAACACTCACAATTAAAATTGATCTTTTCAAATTTTGAGTTCAGTTTGGTGACAAACTGATTCTCGGAATCTTGTTGATCAATATCAATCAGTTAAACTGAATCAGTTGCGGAAGGTAACTGACTGAAAGATAAAATACAAAAAATAAAATGCGCAAGGGTTGTTTCTGGATGTTCGAAGATTTCAATTACTCCTACGTCACCCCTTTTATCACAATGATATGATATTCACTAAAAGACTTTGATCAAATACAAGAATTGTACTTACCCACTTCAGCTTGGACTTAACACTGCCAAAAACTGAAACTCTTAGTATAACAGAATGTTCTCAGTGCTTAACTGATCTTAGCACTATCGAATTTCAATGATTATTACAACTTGCTTGTAAGCTCAAATTGTAGCCTTAACTGCTACGAATAAATCAAGTAAGAGGTGAGCTGAGATTTTGACAGAGTGACAGCAAGCTTTTTGAATAATATTCACTTCGTTGTTGTTTTCAGCTGCTCTTCTGTCATATTTATATGCTTCTTTTCCAACGGTAACTTGAGATAAATTTGAATCTATGTATCCGTTGATTTCCACTTCATTATTCTTTGGACTTTGTTTGCGGCGTCTTAATTGCTTTAGCCGGAATGCGTTGTTCTAGGTAGTCTTGGTTGTGGTGCGGTGTTTCATATTCAGTTGTAATCTGTTATGTCTCTTTGTCGGTTGAAAGTTCTTTCCCGAGACATCTTCAGCTGAGAGATACTTAACTTTAAGGCATTCGGCTGGATGTATTAACTGATCGATTTTCAACTGATCAGACAGTCGATTTCAGTTATTAAGTCCAGTTGCTGAGTTCAGTTGGTTCGTATTTTCAGTTGGTTGATCAGTTTGTCAAACTCCAGAATTTAGTTTCCAACATACTGTTATTCATTGGTATTCAGCATCGGTTGTTGTATAACTCGGGATCAGGGCGTGGCTGATAGGCCTATATTGATATACCTAAAAGCGTAGTTAAGATTGATCAATCCCGTCGTTAGTGTAGCCCACGGGGTGAGCACTGGGATTGTGATATCCAGTTCTGGTTGTTTTTGTCATTTCTATTATATATCGTTACAGCTATATACAGGCCAAGTTGGGGGTGTTGATTAATACAACCTGACATACCTCGCATACTTGGTAGGGCCAATTTAGCTACGTGACGATGTAGCTTCCCTGTGTGTTGCTCGAGCATTATTCTTGTTGATTGTATCGTTCGTTTGGCTCCGTTTACCCCATTGACATTGAGACATGTTCATGAATTTCATATTTTATCTTTGCTTATGTTTATGCATGATTTATGTTATTATTTATTATGTTCGTTGAACTGTTTCATACCAGAATCCTAACCTCAGTTGTTTAATGGGAGAGTTGTTGTGGTTGTTTTTTGGCACCATGGTAGGTCTCCTGAGTGATTATGCAGCACCAGGCGGAGGTTCCGCTGGCGGAGCTCATTGTTGAGATTGGATTGTTTGGTTTTGGTTTTTCAGAGTCTCCCAGCTAGCTATAATTATATATTTGAGTTTTGGTTAGTCTTATGTCGTGTTTTATTATTTAGAGGTCGCAGATGTGGTTGTGCTAGACCTTGTACTATTGTTAATGTTGGAATTTTGATGCTTAATGAATGGAAATTAAGCAAATAAATCAATGTGTTTGATTGTAAAAATTCAAAACGAAAAACGAAGCTTAATGAACAAATATTAAGTTCGGTGGTTCTGAATTAAACTCCCAGCTTCGTGTCCCTTCGAATTTTCTGATGTTTTTTCATTCCCTTGGCATTGTTTGATGATTGTGCTCAGTTACAATGGTCAAGGGACACCACTATGAATGAAAGATCATGTCTTTTCACATGAAAATTATTATATGTTTGATTTATTGAGAATCAAAAACACATACACATAATTTTCAAAAGATTTTGCATATTGTCTTCTTCATTCTTCAACAACAGAGAGTTCCATTCATTTCCTTGTGATAGAACTTGAATATTTGAGTGCTCATTATTCAAGTATTGTAGTTGTATCTTGGGAGAAGATTGCCACAAACCTTAAGCACATTGTGAGGGCCAAATTCTTCTTAAAGAGAAAGTGTTCAACACTTGCCTCTACAAAGCCATTCTTTTATTATCTTCTTGCTTCTCCTCTCATATTTGAATACCACAAACAACAATCTTAAGAAGAATTTTGGATTTTTGGTCATTTGCAAGAAGAATCTCAATGGCATCATCATCTACAACACCACATGCAACCGTTGCATCGGGAGAGAAACCGGAGAAGTTTTCTGGTGCAGATTTCAAAAGATGGCAACAAAAGATGCTCTTTTATCTCACAACCTTGAGTTTATCAAGGTTCTTGAAGGAGGATTCTCCCACCGTTGCTGAAATCGAGACAGACACCAACATGAGGGCCGCTTTGGATGCATGGAACCAAAGTAGATTTCTTGTGCAAGAACTACATCCTCAATGGACTTGACAATGCATTATACAATGTGTATTGTCAAGTCAAGACCGCCAAGGAACTTTGGGATATGCTTGATAAGAAATACAGGGCGGAGGATGCGGGCTTGAAGAAGTTCATTGTTGGGAGGTTTTTGGACTTCAAGATGGTGGACTCAAAATCCGCAATGAGTCAAGTGCAAGAACTACAACTTCTCTTGCACGAGATTCATGGGGAAGGAATGACTCTAAGAGAGTCCTTCCAAGTTGCTGCTATGATCGAGAAACTCCCTCCGTTATTAAAGGACTTCAAGAATTATTTAAAGTACAAAAGAAAGGAGATGGGATTAAAGGATCTCATTGTGAGATTGAGGATAGAAGGGGACAACAAGAGCACCGAGGTCAAGGCAAGTAGAATGGCAGCAAGGGTGAATATTGTTGAAACAAGTTTCGAAGGGAAGAAGAGAAAGTTTGAGAAGCAACCACAACAAGGCCAACAACCACCAAACAAGAAGAAGTTCAAAGGCACTTGTTATAACTGCAGAAAACCAAATCACATGGCTAAGGATTGTAGGAAGCCAAAGAAGGAAAATCCTCAAGCCTACGTAGTTCAAAAAAGTTCGGTACCATTTGAATTTTCTCAACTCGATTTGTCTGCAGTTATTTTGGAAGCCAATTTGGTTGAAAACCCCAACGAGTGGTAGGGTTGATACTGGAGCAACTCGACACATATGCTCAAACAAGGGGATGTTCTCCACGTACACTCTATCGGCCGGGAGAAAACTATACATGGAGAACTCCGCTACTTCTGAGGTGGTGGGCACCAGCAATGTAGTACTGAAGATGACATCGGGTTTGGAAGTAACCCTTGTTGATGCACTTCATGTACCGGACATAAGAAAGAACCTCGTGTCGGGGTCTCTGTTGGTCAAACACGGGTTTAGACTAGTATTTGAGTCTAACAAGGTTGTATTGACAAAGAATGGTCATTTTATTGGAAAATGATATCTCAATGAGAACCTTTTCAAGTTGAATGTAATGGCTATACGCCAAAATGTTGTTGAAAGTAATAAAGACAAAAGTTCTATTTACTTGCTTGAGTGTTCTCATTTATGGCATGTTCGTTTAGGACACGTAAATTTTAATATCTTGCAGCATTTAATGAAACTGGAATTATTGCCTAAACACAACATCGATCCAACACACAAATGCGAGATATGTGTTGAAGCAAAAATAACCAAAGCGCCTTACCACTCGATTGAAAGATGTACAACTCCTCTAGAACTAATACACACCGATCTTGGTGATTTAAAGTTTATACAAACTAGAGGAGGGAAAAGATACTACGTAACATTCATTATGATCATACAAGATACTGTTACGTATATCTTTTGAGGTCGAAAGATGAAGCTCTTGAAGCATTCAAATGTTACAAGACCGAAGTTGAGAATCAACTAGGCAAACAAATAAAGAGGGTTCGAAGCGATAGAGGGGGCGAATACGGAGCATCGTTTGATGAATTCTGCACATCTTTGGGTATAATTCATGAAACGACTGCTCCTTATTCACCGCAATCGAATGGCATTGCCGAAAGAAAGAATCGAACTCTGAGAGATATGATGAATGATATGTTAATAAGTTCAGGACTACCCCAAAACTTGTGGGGGGAAGCAATACTATCAGCTAATCACTATCCTGAACAAGATACCCCACAAGAAAAATGACAAGTCACCTTATGAATTGTGGAAAGGTCACAAACCTTCCTACAAGTACCTCAAAGTGTGGGGGTGTATACTAAGGTTGAAATACCAAAGCCTAAACAAGAGCGAATTGGACCAAAGACGGTCGACTGCATATTCATCGGATATGCACATAATAGTAGTGCCTATATGTTTATAGTGCACAAATCTGAAAATACAAAAATGAATACGGGCACGAAAATTGAGTCAAGAAATGCAGTATTCTTTGAAATAGATTTCCTTGTAAAGAAAGGAAAGAAAATGGCTCTAGTAAGCGAAAACTTGAGACGGAGCATGCAGGTCAAGTACCTACAAATGAGCCAACTCTAAACGAAAATGCTATACCATTAGAAGGCTCTTCAAAGGAGCAAGAGCCAAGAAGAAGCAAAAAGACTAGAATCTCAAAGTCCTTTGGTCCAAACTTCCATACTTTTATGTTGGAAAATGAATCAAAGGACATACAAGATGCTCTGGCTAGCCCTGAAGCTCCTTATTGGAAAGAAGCCATCAACTCTGAAATGGATTCCATTTTGCAAAACCATACTTGGGAACTAGTGGATCTTCCACCAGGTACCAAGCCATTGGGATGCAAATGGATATTGAAAAAGAAAATGAGAGTTGATGGAAGTATTGAAAAATACAAAGCCAAGCTTGTGGCCAAAGGCTATAGACAAAGAGAAGGTCATGATTTCTTCGACACGTATTCACCAGTTTCAAGAATAACATACATTCGTGTGCTCATTGCTATTGCAGCTTTGCATAACCTTGAGATACATCAAATGGATGTCAAAACGGCATTCTTAAATGGTGAACTTGAAGAAGAAATATATATGGAGCAACCTGAAGGCTTCATAGTTAAAGGACAAAAAAGAAAGGTATGTCATTTAATTAAGTCACTATATGGACTTAAACAAGCGCCCAAGCAGTGGCACGAAAAATTTGTCATGGTAGTATTGTCAAATGGATTTAAGATTAATGAGTGTGACAAATGTGTTTACATTAAAGGCACTCGAGAATCTTATATGATAGTATGTCTATATGTGGATGACATGCTAATAATGGGAAATAGCCAAGAGTTGATTAAGGGTACAAAGAAAATGTTGACAAAACATTTTGATATGAAAGATATGGGTATTGCTGATGTAATTCTATGGATTAAAATCTGTAGAACTCCAGAAGCAATAGTCATATCTCAGTCTCATTATGTAGAAACAGTGTTGAAGAAGTTTAACGCTTATGACTCTACCCAAGTAAAAACGCCTTTAGATGTGAATGTCCATTTGGCAAAGAATCGTGGAGAACCAGTTTCCCAACTGGAATACTCCAGAATTATTGGAAGTCTTATGTACATCACTAACTGTACTAGACCTGACATCGCTTGTGCGGTTAACAAGTTAGGTCGGTTTACAAGTAATCCTAGTGATGCACACTGGAAGGCGTTGACAAGGGTGCTTAGAAATATAAAGCACACGTGATGCACACACTGGAAGGCGTTGACAAGGGTGCTTAGAAATATAAAGCACACCTCAGAATATGGACTAAATTTCATAAGGTATCCGGCAGTACTTGAAGGATATTGTGATGCAAATTGGATTTCTGACACCAATGACTCCAAATCCACCAGCGGCTATGTATTTAGCATTGGTGGAGGAGCAGTCTCTTGGAGGTTATCGAAACAAACTTGCATTGCTAGATCTACTATGGAATCGGAGTTCATAGCGCTAGATAAAGCTACAGAAGAAGCTGAATGGCTTCGCAACTTTCTAGAGGACATTCCATGTTGGACAAGTCCAGTGCCAGCAATCTTGATGCATTGCGACAGTCAGTCGGCAATTGCAAGGGCACAAAACAGTATGTACAATGGCAAGTCTCGACACATTCATCGAAGACATAATATTGTGCGACAGTTGATCTCTGAGTTATATATGATGATTATATCAAATCAAAGGATATCTTAGCGGATCCGCTTACAAAAGCATTAAATAGAGATCAAATGTACTGTCTGTCAAGAGGAATGTGTTTAAAACCTACATAAAGTTTTCATAGTGGCAACTCAACCTTGTTGATTGGAGATCCCAAGATCTTGGTTCAATGGGACAATTAAACTATGAGAACTTGAGGAATCACTCCTCATTCCTAAGACGGTGAGTGAAGTTGCCTACAAAGGTAGTGAGGTTAAGTATTGTACTATTAATGATTCTGTAGCTTACAAAAGCGGGGTAAGTAGGATACCTTTTTACAAGGAGATCACCTATTTACGTGTGAGGACGGGCCGCCTCGATGAAACACATATGAAGCCAAGATGTGTTCCATGGCCAAAACAGACACAATCGATAAAACAAAATGAAAATGGAAGGAAGGTTATCATGTGGGTACAGTTGTCTGGTTTTACATGAACCGCCAAGAAGTTCAAAACATCAAGTTCACTTCGTGGCCTAGTAAATCCGATTGTATTCCACTAGAGCAGGTTCAAAGCCAAAAGCTACCTCTCCTGATGTGATAATTTTTCGTATATACTCTCTCTTATGCATCACGAGCATTCATGCATTGATTTCATTCATGTGGGGGATTGTTGGAATTTTGATGCTTAATGAATGAAAATTAAGCAAATAAATCAATGTGTTTGATTGGAAAAATTCGAAACGAAGAACGAAGCTTAATGAACGAATATTAAGTTCGGTGGTTCTGAATTAAACTCGAAACAAGCTCATCAAATGTTGAAAGAACTTAAAACGAGTAGTCGGAACATGTAAAAGACGAAAACAAAATAAAATCGGCATGAACAGTAGCAGGCGCGCACCTGCGCGCGGATCTGCGCACAGGTGCGCGCGCCTGCCGAGAGCTCTGATGTTTTTTCATTCCCTTGGTATTGTTTAATGATTGTGGTCAGTTACAATGGTCAAGGGACACCACTATGAATGAAAAATCATGTCTTTTCACATGAAAATCATAATATGTGTTTGATTTATTGAGAATCAAAAACACATACACATAATTTTCAAAAGATTTTGCATATTGTCTTCTTCATTCTTCAACAAGAGAGAGTTCCATTCATTTTCTTGTGATAGAACTTGAATATTTGAGTGCTTATTATTCAAGTGTTGTAGTTGTATCTTGGGAGAAGATTGCCACAAACCTTAAGAACATTGTGAAGACAAATTCTTCTTAAGGAGAAAGTATTCAATACTTGCCTCTATAAAGCCATTCATTTATTTTCTTCTTGCTTCTCCTCTCATATTTGCATACCACAAACAACAGTTAATGATAAGGATGTTACTCAAGCTGCTGGTCAGTTAGAAAAACTTAGGATGGATGAGTTAGTTGCTTGTTTCCATACTATGCATCCACCTCGATTTAGTGGTACCGAAGAAACAGAAAAAGCTAAATTGTGGGTTGTTGAGATTGAGGATTTGTTTGAGTTGATTGAGTATCTACCCGAGCGTCGTTTGAAATTAGCACTTCATCAGTTGAGAGACTGTGCCTAAGATTGTGGTGGTCTGCTCCTTTGATGACTCTTGAGTCTCGAAAGATTGTTTGTCTTGGGACATTTTCAAGTTGAAATTCCGAAAGAGTTACTGTTCACAATCATTCTATAGTCCAAGGATTCTGAATTTCACAATCTCAAACAAGGTGATAAGTCTTTTGAGGAGTATGCTGATACCTTCTACAATATGTTGAGGTATGCTCATCACGTTGCTGCCAGTCAGGGTGCGGTTGTTGAGAGTTTTGTTGAGGGGTTGAATGACTGTCTTCATCCTTTTGTTTCTACTGGAAGGCGGATGATTTATCATGAGGCACTGGAACTTACTAAAAGAACTGAGGCGAGTTTGAGGAGAAGTGTCAATCAAGTTCCTACTCACCATCATCACTCTGGGAGGCAATATTTCATTCCATCTGGTTCTGCATACCTTCGTCCCAGAGGGAAAAAAAATTCAAGAAATCAATATCTAGTTTTTTAAGTTCTGAGAGTTCTAACAGACAGATTAAACAACGTTATTTGGCTCTTATTATAATGCCACTGTAAAATCCAAGAATTTTAAGTTTTATCATTTATCACGATAGTATATTTTGGATACCAAGATTTATCTCATTTTAGGATGTGAGATTTGTAAGATTTTACCAAGATTGAGTGAATAATAATATCGTGTATATGATTTGAAATTGAGCAGATAAAAATCCAAGAATTGAGTTGATATTGAGATACCGGGATAAAAATCAATAATAAAATCCCTAGAAGTCGAAATTAAACAGTGTATATATATAATGCAAATTTCGAAAATTAGGGGATGGAAGGTTTAAGATTTAGAACAATATCACGATTATATCATGATTTTGGATTAAGATTTGATTCAGAGTTCAAACGCACTATAACTCTTGATCACGATAGCAGCCAACCCCTATAAATAGGAGGGCCCTGTAGAGTCGAAAATCACATATCATATCACACAAAATTTTGAAATTTGTTCCTTAGCCTCCCTAGGATTTCCGAGCACAGCGAAGCGCTGCCGCGGTCCAGCCGCCGAAGAGGAATTTTCGAAAATTCATGTGCAAGCAATCCTAGTTATTCACGGTTTTTTCATCAAGAATTCAAGGTAAGTGGGCAAATTTTAAAATTCTTAAATTTTCGGTTATGTGTTTTCTTTTTAAAGAAAAATTCGGTCGAACACCGTCTACGTTTTTTTAAAATCTTGGTACGTTTATACGTTGGCACTGTGAGAATTCCTTGAAAATGGGTGGAATTCCAACATATGGCCCTTAACAGTGGGATAGAATTGTTTTATGGCCTCGCCCCCTTAGAGGATCAAAACTTAGGGACTGATATCAGTAAACCATGAAAGGTGAAAAATCGCAGTGTTACAATGATAGGAATACGATGTTACGATTATGAAAAGTATGTTGTAAATATGTGTTATTTTCGAAAATATTGAAAAAAATTTTATGTTGTGTTCGATATCCCCCACTTGCTGAGTATTTCCCAAAATACTTACGCCTTACACCCTTCCCCAGATAAATCCGAAGAACATGTTGAAGAAGAAAAATCTGAACAATTTTGGGGATGGTGAATTTGGTGATTTAGTTTAGTCATGTTATTGCTTTTTTTTGAATTTTAGTACTTTCAATTTCATGTAAAACGCTTTCGCATTAGTTATTTCAGTTGTAGAGACTTTTGGTTTTTGAGATTATGATTAATAAACTGGTATTTCGGTTTATACTATGTTACGAGGCTGGTTGTTTTCAATTGTGTGATTGTTAAACGACGCCGGTGTCAAATCCCGAGTTTCGGGGCGTGACATTTAAGTGGTATCAGAGCCGCCAGGTTCATAATCCAAGTGGGAAAAATCGATTAAAAAAAGAAAAAAAAAAGAAGGAAAATTTTCGGGAAATTTCGGCGAACGGCGTCTACGCGCGCCACCGCGTTTCCTCTGATTCCGGCCGCTTCCGGTACTTTTTCTTCGATCGGCGACCAGTTCTAGAACCGCCTCAATGAGACGAACAAAAGCCCTCAAACAATTTCAGGTTTCACGTTCGGGTGCAACCGGAATTTTTGATCTATGATGGGGCGTCCGAAACCCTAACGCCGAATCTTATTTCGTCCAATTACCCTACCAATCCTACTCCGATTTTCAATTCCTTTTACCCAAACATTATAATACCCATGGGTAACTTTTCCCAACAATCAATTTTGAGATCGGATCAACCAATCGGAAACGCCCAATTTCAAGTGAGTCCACCGAGTTTGAGCGAGTTCTGGCCAATTTAGGTAGTTTTCCCGACCGGTTCTTTCCGTGCCACCACCGGTTCCGTGATCCTGACCCCTTCGCCGACACACGCCTTTGCTCCGACCATACTCCGACGAGTCAACCCGGCGAGTCAACGAGTCAACCCGCCAGCATACACCCTCTCGACACGTGTCTATCTCAAAACTTTCCATTTCTGGAAATTTTCGAAAATTTTTAATTTTCAGTATCTTACCCTATCCTGGTATTTTATTCTGTCATATTGATGATATTCTGAGTATTTTCCTTTTTATTTTCTTTAAGGAAATGTCTCCCCGATTCCGCACTCGTGCCCAGGCTGCCATCCACATGAAGCAGCTTGCCATTGATAATCAGTCGCGCTTGATAAAGCGCCTTAGAGCCAGACTAGGTGAGAGAAGACGGGAGAATGCGATCTTAGCCACAAAAAGAGGTAATACGAACCCAACTTAACAATGCAATCTATCAGGGAGAGTTGGTAAGAGGAGATAACATGGATTTGAGGGATGGCATAGAGCACGCTTGTATCGAGAGAAAGAGATGCAAGAAGATATCGACCGATACCGTACAGAATTGGAGGAAGAAAAACAGCAAAGTGCCAGGAACAAGAAGCGACTAGAGAATTTAAGTGAGGCTATAAGCAGCATTGCAAGGGTGAACCAGCATCTGGCTCATCAGGTGAAAGCGCTGAAGAACAAGATCAAGCAGAATAAGAGGGATTACGAACTGCGCCACCAGCTTACCATTGATATGTTGGACGAGGCAGAGGCAGACGTTCAGGGGTGGAAGACACAAGTGGCCTAGCTTAATACAGAGAAGGCCCAGCTCACTCATATGGTAGAGCTACTTCAGGAAGGAGAGCCGGAGGAGGAGCCGAAAGAAGAAGAGCCCATAGAGATTGAGGAGCCGATATCAGCCATTGGGGATGGAGAGATAGAGGATTAGACTAGGATATCTTAGTGAATTTGTTTAGGAGTTTTATTTTACTTTTTCCGTTGTTGCTATTTTATTCAGTACGACTTTTGTTTCCTTTAGATTGGTCATGTTCTTCTTTTAGAAATCAATAAAAATTTGTTTTATTGGGTTCATTGATTTCAATTTATTTCAGCACAATCTATTGTATGAACTCTACTCGTACAACAAATTCTTAAAACTTGCAATTGTAGGAAATGGCCGGTAGACCCCCAAGACAAAACCGCAACCCGCGTTACGCTAATGCCAACTGTGAAGGCGGACAGGAGAACGAGCAAGGGAATGGACCCCCGCCTGCAGTCAACTTAAGCCAAGCTGATCTTATGGCCATAGCCACCATTGTGGCGACAACACTGCAAGGATTGGGAAACCAGAACGCCAATTAGCCACCACCACCTCCACCACCTAATGAAATTAGGTTCCACTATGAATCGCTTCGCAAGAACAGGTGTCCAACCTTCAGTGGAGCTGCAGACCCTGAAGTTAGCCAGAGTTGGCTGAAAAGTATAGAGACGCAGCTGCGACTATTGGAAGTTCCCGAGGCATTGAAAGTGGATGTGACTGTGCCGTTCCTGGAAGATAAAGCAGGAAAATGTTGGGAAGCAATCTCGCCAGCCATGACAGCTGCAGGACCAATGAATTGGCAGCGATTTCGAGAAGCCTTTCTGAAACAGTATTATCCAGTCGAGGTCAGACTGCAGAAACTGAGTGAGTTTGAAAACTTCACTCAAACTCCGGATATGTCGGTTGTGGAATGCACCTCCCAGTTTAGTGCCCTTGGATCTTATGCTTCCGGCAATTAGGCGGACGAAGTTTTGAAGTTGCACCGTTTTAAAAAAGGATTGAACAGCAGGATCCAATCAGCCCTATCAGTCTACCAACCCGCGAATTTTTCAGATCTAATGGGTGCAGCTATCCGAGCTGAAACTGACATCAAGCGCAGGGAGAAGGAATTTAAGAACAAAAGGCCCATGAATAGTCAGTCCTCACGTAGCAATCAGACTTTCAAGAAGCCTAACCAGTCCGGTGGACCATCTAAAGGGCCTTCCCCTACCTCAAGCTACCATCATATTAAGCCTTGCCCAACTTGTCACTTACGACACCTGGGAGAATGCCGAAGAAACAGTGGTGTATGCTTCGGATGTGGGAAAGCGGGACACCGAATTGCCGAATGCCCTACTGCCGCCAACCAAGCCGCCGGGCCCAATAAGGGAACTGGGCCAAATTCAGGAGCTAACCCCAACAAGCCAAAGGAAAGCAAGCCTAACGCCAGGGTCTTTGCTATGACTCAAGAAGAGGCCGACGACGCCAATGAAGTCGTGTTAGGTACCATCCTAATTCAAAAAGTGCCTGCGTATGCGTTATTTGATTGTGGTGCTACGCATTCTTTTGTATCTAAGAGATTGGCTAAGAAACTAGGACTTAAGCCTGAATTATTAGCCGAACCTTTTCGAATAGCAACACCTACAAATAAGGCCATCGAAACTCACGAGATTCACAGGAACTGTTTAATCAGTATCGGTAATCAGACTTTCAGTGCAGACTTGATACAATTAGTTATGGCCGACTTCGACATCATTCTAGGAATGGATTGGTTAGCCAGAAACAATGCAATAGTGGACTGTAAAAGGAAAAGAGTTGAGCTCCGAACCCCAAATCAGGAAGAGATCGTGTATCATGGTAAATCCAAGGAACGGAAATCACTTCTTTCCTCTTCCCAAGCATGGAAGGCCATGAAATTCGGAGAAGATATCTACCTGGCCATGATCAGCGAAGTACAAGGAGAAGTCGAACTGAAGATAGAAGACATCCCAGTAGTATGCGAATTCCCGGATGTTTTTCCAGAAGAACTCCCAGGGATAGTCCCGGACCGCGAAGTTGAGTTCGAAATTAATCTGGTCCCTGGTGCAGCACCAATTTCGAAAGCGCCTTACAGGATGACGCCAGTTGAACTCAAGGAGTTAAAGTAACAACTCCAAGAATTGCTGGACAAAAAGCAAGTGCGACCCAGTGTGTCACCATGGGGAGCACCAGTACTCTTCGTAAAGAAGAAAAATGGGAGTATGAGATTGTGCATCGACTATAGAGAACTGAACAAGATCACCATCAAGAACAAGTACCCCCTCCCGAATATTGACGACCTATTTGATCAGCTTAAGGGAGCCGCAGTATTTTCTAAACTAGATCTAAGGACAGGATACCACCAACTGAAGGTCAGGGCGGAAGATATCCCCAAAACAGCCTTTCGGACAAGATATGGGCATTATGAGTTCACAGTGATGCCGTTTGGGTTGACCAACGCGCCTGCAGCCTTCATGGACCTAATGAACAGAGTCTTCAAGCCATTCCTGGATCAGTTCATAGTGGTATTTATTGACGACATCCTCGTCTATTCTTCTAACGAACATGATCACGAAGAGCATCTCCGCATTGCACTTCAGACTTTGAGAGAGAAGGAACTCTATGCTAAGTTTTAGAAATGTGAGTTCTGGTTAAAAAGTGTATCCTTTTTAAGACACGTAATCTCTGAAGCAGGAGTATCAGTGGATCCCAAGAAAGTCGAGGCAATTACAGAGTGGCCAAAACCTAAGAACGCCACAGACATCAGGAGCTTTTTTGGACTGGCAGGGTATTACAGAAAGTTTGTCGAAGGTTTTTCCTCAATCGCCATACCACTGACTAAACTCACTCAGAAGAATTCCAAGTTCGTCTGGGACGAAGGTTGCGAGAAAAGTTTTCAGACATTAAAAGAAAAGCTCGCATCCACGCCAGTACTAATCTTACCCACTGAAGATAAGGAATTCACCATCTACAGCGACGCATCTAAGGAAGGTTTGGGATGCGTACTCATGCAAGAGGGAAGAGTAATAGCCTACGCATCAAGGCAGTTGAAACCGCACGAGCAGAACTACCCTACGCATGATCTGGAGCTAGCAGCAGTTGTCCTTGCCTTAAAAATTTGGAGGCACTATCTCTACGGTGCCAAGTGTGAAATTTTCACAGATCACCAGAGTCTCAAATACCTGTTCACCCAAAAAGAACTGAACATGAGGCAAAGGCGGTTGATCGAACTGCTGAAGGATTACGACCTGACTATCAGTTACCATCCGGGTAAAGCGAACAAGGTGGCCGATGCTCTGAGTCGGAAAAGTGAGAGCAAGATTACTCTGGCCTCTCTCTCCGCGAGACCATGTCTGCAAGGGACCGTCAAGTTAAACCAGGATCGAGACCCTGAGCTAAAGAAACTTAAGGGACAAGTCGAAAGCGGGAAGTCTCAAGATCTACAAATTGATGACAAAGGAGTCTTGTGGATGAAAGGACGACTGTGTGTACCAGACAGCGATAACCTTCGCCAAGAAATACTGTCAGAAGCACACAAGTCCAAATTTTCAGTCCATCCAGGGAGTACAAAAATGTACAGGGACCTTAAGATGAATTTTTGGTGGAATGGAATGAAAAGAGACGTGGCAGAATTTGTCTCTAAATGCCAAGTGTGTCAACAGGTCAAAGCAGAGCACCAGCGACCCGGAGGATTATTGCAACCGTTGGAGATACCTGAGTGGAAGTGGGAACATATCTCCATGGACTTTGTGGTGGGGTTACCAAGGTTGAGGTAAGGTCAAGACGGAATATGGGTAATTGTAGATAGACTTACAAAATCTGCACACTTCCTACCCGTCCGTATGAACTATAATCTGGACAAGTTGGCTACACTGTTTATGGACAATATTGTACGACTTCATGGAGTACCAGTGAGCATCTTATCTGACAGAGACCCAAGGTTCGTCTCACGTTTTTGGAAGAGCTTTCAAGGGGCCATGGAAACTAAAGTGACTCTTAGTACGGCCTTTCACCCCCAAACCGATGGCCAAACCGAGAGAACAATTCAATCCCTGGAAGACATGCTGCGAGCCTGCGCCCTAGAATTCAGTAGCAATTGGAGCAATCATCTACCATTGATCGAGTTTGCTTATAATAACAGCTATCACAGCAGTATTGGGATGGCTCCATACGAAGCCCTGTATGGGAGGAAATGCCGATCACCTTTATATTGGGATGAAGTGGGAGAAAAAGCAATAGTAGGACCCAAGCTCGTACAGATAACAATAGACAAGGTTACCGTAGTTCGAGAAAAACTCAAGGCAGCCCAAGATCGACAAAAGAGTTGGGCAGATCTGAAGAGAAGGCCAGTGGAATTCAACGTTGGCGAGAAGGCCTACGTAAAAGTGTCGCCTATGAAAGGAGTTGTCCGATTCAGTAAAGCTGGGAAGCTAAACCCCCGTTATGTAGGACCCTTTGAGATTTTGGAAAAGGTGGGCACACTAGCATAAAGATTGGCCCTGCCACCAAGCATGTCTAGAATTCACAACGTTTTCCACGTGTCCCAACTACCGGAAATACATCTCGGACCCAAGACACGTGTTGGAAGCAGAACCGCTCATGATCGAAAGTAACTTGGGAGAAGAGCTGAAGTACGAAGAAGTTCCCATTAGAATCGTGGACACCAAGGACCAAGTACTAAGACGACGAATCATTCCCTACGTCAAGGTACACAGGTGTAACCACACCGAAAGAGAAGCCACGTGGGAGCTAGAAGAAAGGATGAGAAACCAATACCCGTACCTCTTAATAGACCAAGCCAACCCAAGTTTCAAGGACGAAACTTCCCATAAGGAGGGAGGGATGTAAAATCCAAGAATTTTAAGTTTTATCATTTATCACGATAGTATATTTTGGATACCAGGATTTATCTCATTTTAGGATGTGAGATTTGTAAGATTTTACCAAGATTGAGTGAATAATAATATCGTGTATATGATTTGAAATTGAGCAGATATAAATCCAAGAATTGAGTTGATATTGAGATACCGGGATAAAAATCAAGCAAGAGATAATAAAATCCCTAGAAGTCGAAATTAAACAATGTATATATATAATGCAAATTTCGAAAATTAGGGGATGGAAGGTTTAAGATTTCTAACAATATCACGATTATATCATGATTCTGGATTAAGATTTGATTCAGAGTTCAAACGCACTATAACTCTTGATCACGATAACAGCCAACTCCTATAAATAGGAGGGCCCTGTAGACTCGAAAATCACACCTCATATCACACAAAATTTCGAAATTTGTGCCCTAGTCTCCCTAGGATTTCCGAGCACAGCGAAGCGCTGCCGCCGTCCAGCCGCCGAAGAGGAATTTTCGAAAATTCCTGTGCAACTAATCCTAGTTATTCATGGTTTTTTTCATCAAGAATTCAAGGTAAGTGGGCAAATTTTAAAATTCTTAAATTTTCGGTTATGTGTTTTCTTTTTAAAGAAAAATTCGGTCGAACACCGTCTACGTTTTTTTTAAATCTTGGTACGTTTATACGTTGGCACTGTGAGAATTCCCTGAAAATGGGTGGAATTCCAACATATGGCCCTTAACAGTGGGATATAATTGTTTTATGGCCTCGCCCCCTTAGAGGATCAAAACTTAGGGACTGATATCAGTAAACCATGAAAGGTGAAAAATCGCAGTGTTACAATGATAGGAATACGATGTTACGATTATGAAAAGTATGTTGTGAATATGTGTTATTTTCGAAATTATTGAAAAAAATTTTATGTTGTGTTCGATATCCCCCACTTGCTGAGTATTTCCCAAAATACTTACGCCTTACACCCTTCCCCAGATAAATCCGAAGAACATGTTGAAGAAGAAGAATCTGAACAATTTTGGGGATGGTGAATTTGGTGATTTAGTTTAGTCATGTTATTGCTTTTTTTTGAATTTTAGTACTTTCAATTTCATGTAAAACAGCTTTCGCATTAGTTATTTCAGTTGTAAAGACTTTGGTTTTTGAGATTATGATAATAAACTTGTATTTCGGTTTATACTATGTTACGAGGCTGGTTGTTTTCAATTGTGTGATTGTTAAACGACGCCGGTGTCAAATCCCGAGTTTCGGGGCGTGACAGCCACAATTGGATAAAATCATAAAATATTCTTTCCGTTCTTGCATTAAGAAGCCCCTAATCCCCAAATTCAGTCTTCTCCTTCGTCAAAATTTCTCTTAAAAGTAGAGATTTTGCTCTGATATCGATCGATGACGGCAAGAAAGACACCTCATAAACCTCTTTTGACCACTGTTAGTACATAATAAAATAACACACATGAAGGATAGTGTCATTTTAATTATGGCTTTCCATGCACATTGAAAGGTTGTGAATCTACACAAAAGGTTCTGATATCTCAACTACTATTTAATATATCTCAGATCAACTCACACCATATATTTATATATTCGTGGTTTATATATAATGTATTTTTAATATTCATTACTTATATTTTTTAAAAATAAATATAATTTTTATTAATTGAAAGTAATTTTTTTAAAAAATTATTATTTGAAAGGAATAGATTTAAAAAGATGAAATACAACATTTATGCATGACTAATTATTAAAAATAATATTTTCAAACGATTAGTTTAAAACGGCTAGATTCAAACGACTAATTTCAAATACCTAGATTGAAATCGGCTAGATTTTATCACTCGTCATGAAATAACATTAATATTTAAAAATGAGATAATATAATGCTTCAGTATATAAATAATACATACATAAATTATAGTCAATATCGAAGAACAACAAAAATACATCTACTCTATGCCATCGTGTTTTCTTTTCAGATTTTCACATATTTTGAGATGCATGTAAAGCTGCTCTGGTGTCAGTCATGTCACTAGTAGATTTCATAATCCTTCCGAAGGGCCTCATCTCCCGTGTCGCCACCTCGATCGGTTCTTTGAAGTTCCATTTTTTGCATGTGTTCTTCCATCTTTTGCTACCTATGATCCATTATCTCTTCCCATAAAGACTTGCTATTATGATTTGTCTTTCATATTTCATGAGCTTTGAACATACTCATCGCTCCATCTGCTTGGACGATTGTTGGATAAATTATTGCATGTACTGGAAAACTCATTTAACAAAGTGTGAAATAAATAAAAATGTGATTTTTCCTTCTTCCACTTTCTCTCCTTAGTTCTAGTAGGGCGATGCTTGTTGTGTTAATTTGTAATTCGTTTGCAGAAAGCTTGATCCTTCTGGTCATTACTGACGATTGGCTCGGTTCTAATAGTGTCCCATGACCTTGGAAGGAGCTTGTCTTCGTCAACTCACCAAGGTGCTCATTTACACTTGAAACATTTCCCATCTCATTATTTTTATCAAGGAAAATACTGTCTAGCCCTGGAAAAAAATGGAAACTGAGAATCTGGGATCGAGAAGGATGATGATGCATAGGGCGAGCTGACATTGAAAATTGGCTACCCACGACCCGCCAATGTCTTTGGAAATTAATTTCGCATTCACCCAAATCAGTTTTGAAAAAATTAATTTAAACTTTTATTGCATGAAGCTCACTCGAATTACTTCTTGAATATTAATTGGGTCAAAGCCCATTTTCCAACTATCACACTTATCGTCTGTATCCAAGTCTTTAGCCTCTATTGGTCGCCTTTGTACTTGTCCATACCATCTCAGGTGTAATGATCCAGTTTTGATTATGGAATACATTGCTGATTAAAAACGCTTATGTGTAATTTATTTGAATAATAGAAATATTTAATCATCGGTTGCCAGAGATAGGTGTCGATTTTATATCAAAATACGTTGATTTGAGTGTGTTGTCACATGCAGGGGCGGAGCCAGGATTCAAAATTATCCGGGGCTGGCTCCGTCCCATACTGTATTTAATAAATAAATTAATTAATTATAAAATTTTAAATAAAAAAATATAAACATTGACTTCATGAAAACATAGAACAAGAATATTTAATATTTAATACTTTCAAAAACATGGAGCTAAAACACTACTGAAGTTGTGCTCTTCGATTTTTCTTAATTTAACTTATTATGGTTAACTAAATCAAATCAACATTACCGATCCTAAATAATTGTTACTTTAATTCAATAAACCTCGAACAATTATAATTATTCCAAAACAATTCTCGAAGTTAACATTTGACAATCCTAAGGCATAATACATTTAGATATAAAAAATTTTACAGCCTTATAAGTTCGAAAATCTCATTTACATAATTCTGAATTTTTCAAAAATTCCTACAAAATTTCATAAATTTGCATTTATATTATTTATAACATCTAAACATCCAAATAATAAATAATCAATACTAAAAATTGAAAACCCCCCAATATAAAATCTAAAAATTCGAAATAATGCCCAAATAAATTTTGAAAAATTATCAATACCTCCAATCGGCTCAAATATAGTACCTACAATCATCAATTTAACATATATCAATTATTGGAATTCTAAAGAACCAAAATACCCAAATTTCGAAAAACTAAAATCTGAAATTATCTTTAAAATTCGAAATCTAACTTAGAACAACAAGAATGAACTCTAGTAAGTCTAACATTAAGATTTTCTCACGATTTCCGGTGAAAACGACGACCGAAGAGCGATGGCTGATTTCAAGACGAAAAAGAAACTTCAAAATTTGGTATTAAAAGAGAGAATCTACAATCGATTTTGAAAATCTTCGACCCACGGTGAAGTTACGACCATTTCAAGTAACGAAAATTGTGATGGCTTGAGGGAGAAGAATGGAGATACCACATGGAGTGCAAAGAGTGAATAAGAGAGAGAAAATTGATCGAGGCTTGTCAACAAATTTTTAAGATAAAGCATACCTATTATTTTTATGCCACATGGAGTGCAGAGAGTGAAAAAGAGAGAGAGAAAATTGATTGAGGCTTGTCAACAAATTTTTAAAATAAAGCATACCTATTATTTTTTAAAAAAATAATAGGTGGGGCTAGAGCCCAACCAAGCCCCCGACCTAGCTCCGCCCATAGTCACATGGTTTTGTTGTGTCGAGTCCGTATTTTATTAATTTATTTCATAATTTGTGTAATCGAGTCACTCCACACTTCAGATGGTTGCTTTATAGACAAAAATGGTAAAAAGAACTCAAGATGGTGGAGCAAAAACCGGACAACAGAGGTCGTGCTATTACCTTAAAAAATGACGGCCCCGGCATGAATTAAAGAAAATTTTACCCTTGGAGAAATATGATGCTCTAGGGCGGTCAAAAATGATCGCCATGGTGCAACACTAAAGAACATGGGGTGGACGTCATATGTTGTGATAGGATGGTAAAAAAATGACCATCCAATGGGACTCATGGATAAAAACCAACATATTTTTTCGTCCAAGAGGGACAAAAGTTGTCGACTCTAATGTGTGTCAAAATAAAAATCTAGAAAAGAAAGGAGAGCCAGAGAACTCAAGCGAAGAACAAGAACTTCACAAGAGTTTTCTCTTTTTCTCTTTTATTTTAGTTAAAATACAGAGGACCACAACTCCAAAAATTTATGTTTATATTTATTTTTTAAGATTGAATTTGTTTGTAAGTATACTTGATTATGTTATTGTGTTTATTGCATCTTAGAACATGATCAACTTCAAAGTGATTTTATATTTTATAATTGAGACTGAGAGGAGATTTTATACATGATAGGGTAGCCTAATCCATGGATATACAAATTTCATAGACATATGAGTTTGAGCACATGTTGATAGTCATATACCAGAAATCGAAAGCTAGAGGATTCAAAGATTCATTAATGCGATTTCAATTGTTAAATAACACTAGGACACTTGATTATTTCATTTTAGTAATTAGATAAATATATCTAGAGGGCTATACTGGGCTGTAGCCCAGCCCACTTTTTTATTTTTTTTTATACTTAAGTTCAAATTTCAGCCCATCCACCAATGTCCTAATCCAGCCCAGCCCATTTCCATGGGTGAGACCAAATTTAACGTTTTCCAGACAAGCTCACCGTTGCGAGATTTCTTCATCTCTCATCGTTTTTCATTTCTAATTCCATGGGTTTTTCATGCAATAGGTTGAAATAATTTCTTAGCTGATTTTTCAGGTAGAAGAGCGATGAATAATTCAAGGCATGTGTCGTCTCGAGACTCGAATCGTAACTATTATTCTTTTTGCTTCAACTTTTTTCACCACTGTGTGTTCTTACGTGTTAGTGTGTGTAATTAATTGATGGCACGACGTATAAATATATAATTGCTTGTTCTTCCTAAGATTCGGTCCATCAGGAATTGACGAACAAAAGATTCGAAAAATACAAGAAATTAAGAATTGTTCAGTCTTCATTGAGAATTGTTCTTCCTAAGATTCGGCACTTAAATATATAATAATTTCTTGTTCTTCCTAATAATTCTTGTTATTTATCATTCATTTATTTATAACACTCGTTATTCATTAATAAACTACTAAATTTGCCCATTAAATTCTTCTCGCGCAAAGTTTGAAAGATCAAGCGACAATTCTCAGTATTAGAGAAAAAAGATAATTTTGAATTATGATGTGGAACTTGAAATTATTATGGTTATTTTATTATTTATGATGATAAATAAAAGTTTAGTTTTCTCCTAAAATTTTCAATTAAAAGTTAGATTATTGCGTGAATATTTCATGAATTTTCAATTCTATTTTATCATTTGATAACATATTTCTTGTTATTTGAATTTTTTTACTCCTTAATTAATATGTCAATTACGTAAATGTTGTTATTTTGAATTGTGTATCTGTATTCTGTGTCTAAGTGTAGTATTTAATATTTGTTGTTTTGTGGAATAAATTTTTTGAGGTATATAAAGAAGCAGGAATCTTTTTTACAAAAACGAAAACTTATGTGAGAATGACTCACAGATTAATTTGATGGGTCATTAATTGGTTATTGTTTGAATATTTGTTTATGAGCAATTGATTCTTGAGTCTTGATTGTTTGCTGTTGAGTCATTAATTGACTATTACTTGTTTATTTGTTTGATAATTATTTTTATTACTTGTTTAGGATTATAACTTGAACTTTTTTAAAATGGAACATCAATTTGCTGCAAAGTAAGGAAAAACATTGATATCATCTTTCTTTAAGAAGAGAGATCGTCAAGCTAGTGAATGTTCTTCAATTCCTACGGTCCTTACAATGCAACATCAATTTAGTGAAAGCCTTCCACTTCCCAATATCCAAATTCCTTCATGTTCCTCTCCTAGAGACGATCATCAGTCATCATCTACTTGTATTGAACGAGATCCAGGAAAAAGAAAAAAGATATGTGAATATCATATTAACATACGAGATGAGATAAGACGTTCATATCTAAATATGATGCCTTATCAACAAGATATGTTGGAGTATTCAGGTACAAAATTTGGAAGCCAGAATCATCGTTTTTAGAAAAATGGTTTCACAAATTTTATTGGTTGGGGTATTCGCCTTCAACAAATAAGGCATATTTTCTTTTCCTGAACGATGTTAATTCATCTAATATCTCGACGTTGGTCAATGAAGGATTTGACAATTGGAAAAGGGTAAACCAAGGAAAAACATGTGCTTTTCTTGCCCATATTGGTTCTGCAGCTTCTTCGCCTCATACTGTATGTGAGAGAAGAGCTGAAAATTTGATGAGACCCTCGCAACATATTGATAAAGCGATGCATGCACACAATCTAAAGAGGAAAAATAGAAAAATTGTCTGCGTTTGAGCACCTCGATTGTAGCTGTTTGTTGGCTAGCCACTTCAAGGTTGTGCGTTTAGAGGTAACGATGAATCTCTACCTTCATCTAATCGTGGAAAGTTTCTAAAATTGGTGAAGGCTTTTGCAAAAATGAATACAGAAATTGATGAAGTTGTGCTTGAGAATGCTCCAAAAAATGCCCAATATATCGCTCCAGAAATTCAGAAAGAGCTTTTACATATTATGACCAATAGAGTACGACAGATGGTTCGTGAAGAAGTTGGAGATAAATACTTCTATATTCTTGTTGATGAAGCCCGAGATATATCTAAACAAGAGCAGATGGCCATTATCTTGAGGTTTGTGAACAATCATGGGATTTTGACAGAAAGATTTTTTGCCATTAAAAGTGTTAGTGACACTACCTCAATGAATTTGAAAAATGAGATATCAAATGTTCTTGTTCATCATGATCTTCATGTTAAGAAAATTAAAGGCCAAGGATATGATGGTGCTAGCAATATGCGTGGAGCGTGGAATGGACTTCAAGCATAAGATTGTCCCTATGTATAATATGTCCACTGTTTTGCACATCGTTTACAACTGACATTGGTTTCTGCAACTAAGGATGTTAGTGTTATTTGGGAATTCTTTTCTCATTTGGACAATATTGTAATATTATCACTTCT
Organism: Primulina tabacum; assembly: GCF_025594145.1. Lineage (NCBI taxonomy): Eukaryota > Viridiplantae > Streptophyta > Magnoliopsida > Lamiales > Gesneriaceae > Primulina > Primulina tabacum. The sequence continues at coordinate 12,176,918 of NC_134557.1, read as the reverse complement.
TCTACTAAACACATTGCTGAATTACATACTTCACAAAGAAATGAAACTGAGTATATGTTGTCAATTGGAGAACGTGATTCTGGAAGTGGTGCAAACTAGATTGGTAATTTGCAACGAGCAGGAGCTACTCGTTGGATTTCTCACTATGATTCGGTAAAAAGCTTGATAGGTATGTACACTGCAACTTGCAAAGTTTTTGAAGTTCTTAGTGATCATTCTCCAAATGGAAGAGCTAAGGCTGAAGTTCGGGGTATTTACAGAAACATGGCAAGCTTTGAATTTGTGTTCATTTTGCACTTAATGCATAAAATTATGAGAACAACAGATACTCTTTGTCAAATTATTCAAAGAAAATCTCAAGATATTTTGACTGCTATTACATTTGTCACTACTACCAAAACTAGCCTTCAAGAATTTAGATAATGCGGGTGGGACGAATTTCTTCAGGAAGTTAAAGTTTTTTGCTCAAGAAATGAAATTAATTTGCCTGACCTTGATTGTCTATATAAGATTGGACGTTACCGTCGGTAAACTACAATAGAGCATCGTTACCACTTTGATGTTTTTAATGCAGCAATAGATTTCATTCTGATAGAGTTAAATACTCGGTTCAATGAGTCATCGGTGGAACTTCTTTTTCTTAGTACAACTTTGGATCCTAAAAATTCATTTGACTCATTTAACAGTGATGATATTTGCAAATTTGCAATGAAGTTTTATCCTGGAGATTTCACAGATCAAGACATTGTTGCTTTGGAATATGAATTGATACATTATAAACTTGATGTGATGCATAATTTAAAGGTTTCTACACTTGTTGAGTTGTGTCAGCAATTGATTGAGAGTGGATGGTCAAAATGTTTACGTTATGTTGACTAGATTGATTTATCTTGTTTTGACATTACCTGTGTCTACTGCCACTACTGAGCGAGCTTTTTCAGCAATGAAGCATGTGAAGACGACACTTCACAATAAAATGGAGGATGAATTTTTTGCTGATTGTTTGACACTCTATATTGAACGAGATTTATCTAAACATATAGATGTAAATTCTATTATTGATGAATTTTATGTATTAAAATCTCGTAGGGCACAACTTCGTTGAACAATATAATGTAATTTTTTTTAATAATATATAACTTATCATATTGAGTTCAAGCTCCTCCCAACTCATATTCCTAGATTCATCCCTGTCTAGATAGAGTGTGCTGATAAATTAGAGAAACCCACAAAAAGATAACTTATGAATTGAAATTCAATCATTAGAGAAGATTAAGAGTGTTATATTCAATACCTTTGGCTTCTTTTTTTTTTTTTTTGTCAACACCAAAGGTAGCCACATATCTTTTAGAAGGTGTATAACTGAACTCATCTAGTATGATATAGTGTCGAATTTGGAGGAGAGTTGGGTGTGAACATAATCAATCTTTGAGTTTAAGCTGTCATGTACTAGATCCATCTTCTGTGTAAGAACATCATGAGAACTTGAAAGTTGTGAATTTGAACCATAGTCTTTTCTCATGGAATCTAGTTTAATAAACATGCTGACATATTTAGATAGACCTGAGAGGTACTTCAACACTTTATATTTTAGATTCTCAAAATCACTTGTAGTCAGTTTTTGACATGTGAAAGAAGAGCATTGATTCCTATCGATTTGACAGTTGTCATGAGTTCTCCAATAATATGAACCGAAGTCAATGGATTGTTATATTAGTTGTCCAGTAAGTCAACTTGTGTCTTAAGCGTTATTGACTCCTATGTTACATACATTTTTTATTTTAATAATATTTTATGTTTTATAAATTCTGGAATTTACTTCATTTGTTTACCCATATAAGCTACATTGATATAGATCTTGTATATAGTATGGTATAATGAGGTCATACATGTGATGGCGATCTTAATGCATTGTAGTCGGGATTCATCGCTTACCTATAAGTGTGAATATCCTAATGAGTTATAGTGCAATAAATATCTTGCCAAAATATGAGATGCACATGTGATGATACGATGATCACTCAGAGATACATCACATTGTTTTAGAATTCATATACAACCATCGATATATATATCAATAGTTGTAGATTTGATCGAGATATATGAGATGAAGAGAAATGTACTGTATGCTAACCATAATTTAATGGTTCTTGCAGAAACTATAATTGATACCACGGGAATCATGGGTTTATGGTACTAGACGCTCTTACCATAATTATATGCGTACAATCAGAAATGATTTATGAATGATCAATGGATTGATGAATAAAATGATACTAATTAGGTTAAATCCGTACATAAAACACATTATTTTTTTGTTTACTCGAAATTGGTTTTGAACGAATGAATATTCTAAAATTATCTAATCGGATATTGACCTAAACCCATTTCCAACAGTTAGGTAACCCATTTCCAATATTTGATCATGGTAAATGAACAACATAACATGTTAAAACTAATTCATGTTAAAAATATGTGCTGTATTTAAGAAGATAAAATAAAATAAAATAAATGGAGATGACAAAAAAAGCTATGGCCTTATTCGTAATCATTAATTTTTTAATGTGGACGGAGTTACGACGCAAGTTTTAGGTGGCGAAAATTATAAAATAATTATTTTAATATTATTAAATTTACACAAATAATTGATGGGCATTTATTTGTACCTATAATATGATTTGATTTGATTTTATTTTATTTTACAGTTAAAATAATTTTATACGTCAAATAGAACAATCATCTTGATTAATTAATTCACATACGAACTTTGGTGGTTGCATTATTGCATCTTTATTTAATTTCAAAATATTATATGGTGTATTTTATAAGGGGACCACATTTGAATAATTACTTAGAATATAATTTCAATTCATCTTTATGCTAATATACCCAATGGTTGGTTCCATTTTTTTTTTTGACTTATTTTTATTTGATATTAATATTGAACATGTGCTCTTGTAGTTTCGATAAAAATATTAAAAGAAATTGATATCCTTTAATAAACTATTAAAACTTTTTTTTTTTATTTTGAACCTATTTAAAATTCTTTCCCTGAGAAAACTAAATTTGTCAAATTGGGTCAGACCTGTCGGACCGGTCCACCCCGCTATAAAAATTGAGCGGGTTAAGTTGATAAAATAGCAGACCGTTTAGAGGCGGGTCAAACGGGTTGAACTCGTTTGGGTTGCGGGCCAAGACGGGGCAGGGCTAAACGGGGCGGGCTGGCCCCTCAAATTAGTGTAGAATTTTATATTTTTAAGTTTTATATAAAAATTGGAATAAGTCTCATGCGCCTCCATCACTCTCTTGTCTTATTTTTTCCTTATTTTTCTCCTGCGCCTCACCTCCATCACTCACTCTAGTAAAATCTGAATTTTTGTGCTAATGTAGAAGATCAAGATTGAATGGAATTTAATGAGAATTGACTTTATAGTATTATTTAATTTCTTCATGTTTGGTTTAAGCACTTTACTTTTTATGGATTATTTTGTATGCTTTCTTAATTTTTTATTTCAATGTTTTTAAGTATTTTATGAAACTATTTGATTGAAATATATTTTTCTTCTGTGTTACTGTGTAACATTTTTTCTTAAAAAAATAAGCGGATAGGCCCGCCTAACCTGAGGCCCAAAGTGGGTTGGGCTGGGTTGGCCATTTAGAAGCCCGTCCCCGGCCCACCTCGCCTAATGGCGGGTTGCGGCGGATGGGGGTGGCCCTCCTCGTCAGCCCGTTTTGACATGTCTATCTGGATGCTCCATCATTCAACTATCTATTATACGCATAATGAAAAGTTTTGCTGAAAAATATTCAAGTACACACATAAAGATATATCATATTTTTTCAGAAATCATATATGCTAAACTTACACTCACTTTTTTTTCAAAAATTATATCATATATTTGTGTAAGATTTTTATCTGACATAAAGAGTCTTTTTTATTAGAAAACATTTGCAGTTTACTTTTAGAAGTTGTTGCTAAGAGTTTCAAGAGGCAGTATACAAGTCCTATTGAAGTCGGTGTTTAAAAGAGTTGTAATCAACAAATTCTTGACATCGATCTTCTTTCTGAAATTCGAATACTTCAATAGTGTAATTTATCATCTTATTTTTGTTCATCGCTCTCATCTTCAAAAAATGTAGGTATAACCCAACTCTTACAAATTGGTATACGAGATTCATCATTTGGCATGGCAGTGTGGAAACAAGTCATTCCAATGCGTTGACTTGTTTATTATTTCCTCTCGGCGTATGCTCAATTTCTACATCACCAAGCTATATCATAATCATTTTAGCAAAATTATAATATGGGAGGAAGTCGGGCTTCTTGACTTCATATAATCAAGGAAATTGATTAATTACCAACTTAGGGTCTCCATACACTTGAATACATAATTTCTTTATGTCAACTGTGATATCCAGCCCAAGGATTAGAGCTTGGCACTCAGACACATTATTGGAGAAATTCTGAGTCAAAGTGAATGAGTAGGGTATTAATTCTCCTTCAGAGGTGAAAAATATAACTCCGGCACCAGCCCCTTATTTGTGGGAAATTCCATCAAGGTACATATTCTAAGGGGGAGGTGGGGTAACTTCTATCGCACGAACATCTTCATCCTGTATGTAATGAGATAACTCCCAGTCGACAGGGTGGTCAGCTAAGAAGTCAGTTAAAACTTTCTCTTTCAAAGCCTTCCGAGCAACATATATAATTTCAAATTGCTGCATTTGGAGATACCACCTTGCGAGCCTGTCAGAAAGAACCGGTCTTGACATAACGTATTTTATTGGGATTGCTTTTGAAACAAGACAAATATTGTGGGCTTCGAAGTAGTGTTTTATCTTATGAATGAAGAATATGAGGGCTAAGCATAACTTCTCTATTAACAAGTAGTTCAATTCATTTGCCACCATCATTCTACTGAAGTAGCATATTGCAGTTTCTTTCCCATCATCATTATCTTGAGCTAGTAAAGCTCCGACAGAATGCTCTTCTGCAGTGACATAGAGTGTAAAAGGACACTTGCGCACTGGTGAAGGCAGTACGAGAGTTTTTATCAAGTAAGATTTAATCATTTCCAAAGCATTATTTCAAGATTCGTCCCATTCGAATGGAACTCCATTTTTCATGAGGGGGCTAAATGGTTGACATGGACTTGTCAAATTCTAGATGAACCTCTTGATATATGATAATTTCCCTTGCAATATTTTTAGCTTGTGGATATTTCAAAGCCCGTACATTTTTAAGATCACATCAAAATTTTCTTGCTCGATTTCAATCTCTCAATATCGAACAATAATCCAAGGAATTTTCCTGATGTGACTCCGTATGCACATCTCAGTGGGTTCATCTTAAGTTGGCATCTTCTCAAGAGCTCAAAAATATTTCTAATGTCTTCGAGATGATTTTTTCTTTTTTTTGGATTTTACAACCACATCATCAATATATTATTCAAAGTTTTTGTGAAGCATATCGCCAGAAATCTTTTGCATTGTTCTTTGATAAGTAGCATCATCATTTTTTAATCCAAATGACATCACTTTGTAATAATATATACCTTTCAGAATGCGAAATGTGGTTAGCTCTTCATGTTTTGGTGCCATGCAAATTTGATTATACCCAGACGATCTATCTATGAAAGACAATGCCTGGTGACCCATGGTATCGTCGATCAATTAGTTTGGTTATAGGTAATAGAAAGTCATATTTAGGCCATGCATTGTTGAGATTTCTAATGTCAACACAAATTTGTCCATTCTTTTTGCTCAAAGGTACCATGTTGGATATCCTTGTAGGATAGTTGACTTCGCGGATAAACCCAGCCTCAATGAGTTTGTTAACTTCAGTTTCAATTTGTGGGATTAAATCGGGGCAAAATCTTCGTTCAGCTTTCTTGATAGGTTGAGCTCCATGTAGGACAAATATCAGACTTCACAATCTTTCTAGGGCTTGCTTCTTATATGCTTCACTCGGACGATTGGAAGAGTTCAATATTTGCCTGATATTATTCCTATTTTTTCACTTTTTACGTTGGCCTAGCCTGTGAAAGACAAATGCTCATAATACTTCTTGGTTTCTTTTATCCAAGATATAGTTTTTTGATGAGAGTTCATCTTCAACAATTTATTAGTGATGTCTCTTTTGATGGAAATATGGATAGGGCTCTATGCAATGAAACCAAGGCATTTTCGGGTATTTTTAACAGCGTGCCCACTTTCTTTAAAATTTGTTGTGTGGTAGATAGTATGTTCACCTCTTTGTCAGAAACTTCTAAATGAAATTTACCAAATATAAGATTTTTCTTTGGATTATATTCAACTTTAACGAGAAGATTATAATTTTTTGGATCAAAACCCTTCGCGTTCTATAGTTCCAAGTATTCCCCATGTTCTACCTTGGCTCCTTGATTTGGATGGACAAATCCTTCAATTGATGGGACTCTTTTAATCAACTTTGTTAGGTGAAATACCATTTCTTTCAAAGAATTCGCTTCTTAAAGAGGCAATTCATCTTTTGATTGCACTTTATGAATTGATAAAGTTTCTTCGACTTTACTTTCTTTAACTTCATCATTTTGTCCTTCGGATTTTTGATGAGGTAAACCTTCTTTGATTCTTGTTATCTTTTCATTTTCAAAGTAATACTTGGAATCGGAAAAATGTGAATCAGCTTCAGTAATTGGCCTCTCATCTCCAAGAACTTTCTTTACCAATCTATCTCAATATTGTTTGAAACATTGATGTCATGTAGAAAGAAAAACCCTATTTTCATGGAGACACACGGTCGACCAAGAAACAAATTTTATGATGTTTTGGCATCTATGACATAAATTAGAGTACTTGAGGTCATGTAGTCCATTAATAATACTAATCTTATGGTTCCGAAAGCCCCACTACAACAAAAATGGCTTTTCGCAGTGCGCAAATTCTCTTTCCGCGGTGCACATTGCACGCTGAGAACTTGCAAGCTGTTGAAAGTTCAAGATTATCTGCAGCGTACATGTGCACGCTGTTAATACTATTATCAACGGCGTGCATATGTACGCCGTTAATACAACTATCTGCAGCGTGCAATGTACGCCGTTAATAATCAAAAAACATCTAAATATTAGCGACGGTTTTTGACAAAACTGTCGCTAATTGGCGACAGTTTAAAACCGAAGACACCGTCGTGTTTAAATTTAGCGACGGTTAGAAAACCGTCGCTATATTTCGCAACAGTTCAAAAACCGTCGCTAACATTTGCGTAAAAATAAAATAAAAATTTACTTTTATAATTTAATAAATTTTAAAAAAAACAATACAACTATGATAAATTGACTGATGATTCTTAACTAACACTTAAAAAATTAACCAAAAATTGAAACAAAAAATGTACTTAAATCGAAATTTAAATCGTATAAGAGAGAAAATTTTAAGTGTTGTGAAGTGGTGTGGAGAAAAGTGGAACGGAAATCGGATATTTATAGACAATTTGCGATTATTAGCGACGGTTTTCCATTAAACCGTCGCCATTAGCGACGGTTTAAATATAATAGTCGCTGATTTACGGCTATTAGCGACAGTTCGTCGCTAAAAGCGACAGTGTTATATTAAACCGTCGTCGAGTTTAAATCGACGACGGTTTATCGTATACCGTCTTTAAATATAGAACTGTCGCAAATTTTAAATTAGCGACGGTTTAATTTAAAAATTTGCACCCATTTCCGCAGCGTGCTTTTGATGCACGCCGTGAATGCATAGGGCATTAACAGCGCACATTATTGCACGCTGCGGATAGTATATAATATTACTTTCCGCAGCGTGCTTTTAATGCGCGCCGTTAATGTATATGTTATTAATGGTGCGCATTAAAAGCACGCTGCGAAAAGTATATAATATTTACAGCACACATAAATACACGCTGCGGATATTATTTTCCACAGCGTGCTTTTAATGCACACCGTTATTTCTGTCAAGTGCAACAATATATTAACAGCGCACATATTGATGCACATCATTAAAAATACTATTCACAGCGTGCGCAAAGGCATAATATCGATCGTTGAGCCTCTATCAACCAATAGCATGTTCACTTTTTGTTCACGACTATATCCCATGATGAAGGGCCGCCGATTATGAAATTTAGAAACAAGCGGTAGAAGTTCATCTGTAAATTCCAAGGTCACCACATGATCTTTCTTGACAGTATAAGCCTGAGTTTCATAAGATAAACTTCGTCGAAAGCTCTCTTTTAAATTTGTTACGTAACATGAAAAAATCATCTTGGACATGTCTTTCACTTTCATTCCATCATATAGAGCCTTAGCTTGTAGTTGCATTTTCTTCTTCAAATAAATATTTTTCCATGGCAATCCAACTTCATGAGTTTATATTTTAATATAAAGAAACGATGAATAAGATTCCCAATCAATTGTTGATATTTTCAGTATTTCAGTTCATAAACTCATTCAACCTCTTCAGGTTGCTTCATTTCTAACAATTCAATCAACTTTGCTTTACATAAATCATCAAATATTCAGAGCAAAAAACATCGGAATCGATAAAAGGATATTGCTTCTCTTGCATCTTTTTTAAGGTCAAACTTCTTCACTTTTTCCTAGAGATATTTTTTTCTTTGTGCTGGTCTTATCAATTTTGTTTCCCTTGACCTTGACAGAGTTGCATTAATTATCATAGATTCTGAAGGATCGAGTGTGCTAGTGCCTTCGAAGGCATTTCGAACACTATATTCTCCAATGAGCTGCAATAGCTCGTATTCTAAGAATATTAACATCGATGAATTAAATCGAGTTTGGTTAAAATCAAGCGGAAGAAACTCGAAATAATCCTTCGTGAAGAAAACTGTTATATTAGAAAACGTTTTAACTTATGTAAACTGAATAACAGAAAAAGGGTAGATTAGTTTTTGCATTCATCAGTTCAGTTATGGTGACAACTGAACTGACAGATACTCTAACTGATCCAAACAGTTTGAAAACAATAGTTAATCAGTTAAATACACAAAATATGTTTATGGATGTTCGAAGACTTCAACTGCTTCTACGTCACCCCTTCTACCGTCTCGGGTAGGATCCACTAGAAAACTTTGATTTATACAAACACTTGTACAAACCCACTCAGCTAGGACTTACACTGCCTAAACTGAACTCCTAGCTACGAATGAAGGCAGCACCTTCCAGTCAACACTTCTTTAACGTCTATGTGTCAAAGAATACATACACAAGTTTAACATTTTTGTGCAAGATTGTATTTGAGTGGTTGAGAGAAATTTATGTGTGAGAACTGAACAAGAATGCTCTCACACACAGAGGAAAAAAGGCTTCTAACTAAGCAGATAACACGTTAAAGTGTCGCTCTGGGCTGATTGCTTCTGAAAGCAGATGTGCAATGTGCGTGCCCTTTCTTTTCTTTCTTGAAGAAGCTTTTGTTTTTTTATATCGTTCTTTTTCTTCAGCTTCTTCTTGTTGTGTCTTGTTGAGTCTTCACTGATATTCTCTTTATCTAGGCGGGAAAACTAAATGTACAGTGAGACTCATTTATTGTATCTGTTGCATCTTGAATTCGTTTCTTGGACTTTGTGTCTCGATTTTTAGACTGTCCTTCTGAAAGTTTTGTCTTTAATGCTCTGATGCAACGTCCATTATTGTCCTTTGACTGGACAATGGCTTTGTACCTTCATGCATAGCTGGAATCCACTGAAAGAGTTTGTCTTCATCTCCAACTGAAACATTCTGACTGATGCTTCGATATGGTCAGCTGAACTGATCTTCAGTTGGGCTAGTGAAATCAGTTGGCTCGTCAGTTGAACTGATTTCACTCTCGTTCAGTTGGACTGATCAGCTGTGTTTCTTCATCATTTGAACACTCCTTCGGCTGGCCAGGCTTCTGAGGTTCTCCTGCTGAACCACCTATCAACTGGACAATCAGCTGGACTGCTCAATTGACGTAATCAGTTAGAATGATTCAGTTTGTGATCAGTTAGGTATTCAGCTTGCGATGTAAACAGCTCGTGAGTGAACCTAGCTTCTGCATACTAAGGTAGATTATCAGTAACACAAATTAACAAGTTTTGTTATCATCAAAATCAAGATTGCGAACTTGAAAAGTTCCAACAATCTCTCCCTTTTTGATGATTATGAAAACTTGATCAGTTAAGCGCAATATATTCAGTTCATGGGTTAGTATATTCAAACATCGTTAAAAGCTCCCCCTTTATAACTGAATTTAAAGAAGTTTTGAAAACAAACAAAAACACTCTTTCCAAAACTGAATTGAAAACCTTTTAGGGAGAGAATCAGAATTAAGAAAATATTTTTCAGTTGATGAAAAGGAAAGAATTTTTCTCAACAACTGAATTTTAAAAATGATTGACAATAATTTCAATTTGAGAGAAAAACGAAAAGCTCCCCCTCAGAAACTGAATAAAAACCCGTATCTGAAAGATATTTATATAATCATTCATTCAGAGATTATAATCATTCAAGCAATGTAGACAAGAGATCGAGAAATATCCATTCAGTCACAACGAAACGCAGCTGAACAAACATGATGTTTATTTAAATAAATTTCCTTGTATTTACATCTGAGTACATACATCAGTGGAACAAGAAAAATTACTACAACAGTAGCATATTTTAAACAACATCAGATATCAGTTGGTTTATGCGACAGAACTGGATATACCATCAACTGGTTGCTTGACTGCTTGAAATGCTGCATCAGTTGTGAGTTCAATTTGCTAGAGAAACGAGTTAAACTGCTTGAACTTGACTTCTTCGCACACTAACTGGTCGAGCAGACTCTGACTAGGCTCAACTGGAATAAAGCTGGTGATTTAATCAACCCACGTCCCAGCATGGATGAGTTTCGTCTGAAGAACAGCTGACCTGGTAGGTTTGCAGCTGAAAACTTGTTCATGATCAAGTCCCAGCATGGATACTTATTTATAATTAATTAACGTATTAATGAGCTTTGGTTTTGTGCTTGCAAGTTTAAGGGTAATTGGGCCTATTTAAATAATTAAATTGGGCCCAATAACATTAATTAATTAAAACATAAAAGTTTATAAAATAAGTTTCCAAAAATAATATTTTCGAACTTTTAAAACTCTTTGTTTACCCAAAACCGGCTTCCCGGGAAAAATCGAGCTCGACTCGTAAAATAATTCAAACTCCCACGTTTTTAGGAAATATTAATTCATTTTTAATCATATTAGAAATTCTTGTCATCAATTAATTAAAATTACATAATATTGTCTTGGTCGTCCCATGTCTCCTTTCCCCTGCCTATTATCGAATATTCGGGTAAAATCCTTAATATCATGTAATCATGTCATATTATCATTTAATCATGCAAGCATACATTTAATCATATAATAAATATCATGCTAGAATTTAAAAGAAATTAAATAAAACAATTAAGTAAGTAAAACAATTTTGCATGCATACGGTTTACGTAAGTTGGTTTTTCAAACGTTACCTATACAAATTCTTGGACCATGTTGTTTCATAAAAGACATCAACTGCACTTTTTCATTCATGTACAAATTTTAAACATCCTTGGTGGTTGTCCTTCTAGATGGAATGCTAAACATTGGACATGCAATTGACATGAAGTGTCTAAAACCTTTGTTCTCAACTATTTTGAAAGGAAGTTCATCGACAATCAACCAATAAGTTAGTGTCTCTCTTATTTTTTCTGATCAAATTTCCAAGTACCAATTTGCGCTTCTTTCTAATCATCTCTTGATGGTTGAAAAGAAATCCGGGCTTGATTAGTTGCAACTTCATGAGATTTTTTTTTACAAGAAGCGAAGTGATTCTGTGGTCGAGTCCCATGTATTTTTGGATCAGCCTTAATCTCTCTACAACGATATTTGCACCTACTTTTTTGCACCTTGTCACTTTCACAATGGAATTTTTCACAATGTTACCAATATTGTGATCTAGAGGTAATATCTTTCCTAGCTCTCTTTTTATACTCGGGTTTCACTTCATCTTTATCATCATCATGATCTAAATCTTCAACAAAATCAACATCATTGTTCTTGTTCTCATCAGCATTACCATCTTCTTCCATTAGATGATCTTTTACATTCTCCATTTACACAATAAATTTCTGAAATCCAAAATATTCAATAAGGTCGACATAAATTTCAGAAATCTAATTGCTCAAACAGAAATCCAAATTATTCAAACAGAAATCCAAATATCTTTATGAAATCCAAATAAAAACAAAAATCCAAATTATTCAATAACCACAAAGGGAGGCATGAATTATGGCAGTAAAAGAATCGACCTTTAACCGAGAATTACCTTGTGCTTGTAGAGTGAGAGAAGACAACTGAAGTCTGTAGAATTAGGGATTTAGTGCTTGAAACTCAAGCCTGTAAAATTAGCGAGAGCCGATTGCCGAGGTCGAGAGTGCTTGTTCCTTGCAGCATGTAGACGAGAAGAGACGCAGAAACGCAGAGTGAGGGAAGGCAATAGAATTAGGGATTTAGTTTTTATTTCCTAATTAAAAATATAAAACATAATATAATATACATACATATATATATATATATATATACACACTAGAAATATATAAAAATCAGGTACCCGATATTTTTTCGGGTAGTAAAATACTAACCGAGACTAACCCAAAAATTATATTTCGGGTTCGGGTTTCTACCCGATCATAATTTTATGATAAATAACCAACTCAATCGTGTATAACCGATCAGGTTGGGTCGAGTACCCGATACCTGATCACAAATGCCCAACCCTAGGCCCGATTAGCTAATTCCCTCAACGTCTTTGGTTAGATTCCTTGAAAGAGATATCGAAATCCTCAGTGCGTACCTTGGATGCACATCTCAATGGCAAAAGTCTTAGACAATCGGTCTTTGCAGTTTAGACTCAAAAATTTCTCCAACGATTAATATCATCAACGACGTGCTATTCTTTCCATTATAGCAAGTTTGTTAGCTCAACCATGCTAATTACTCATCGAGTGTTGTAGAAATGATTGAAGAATTCTTGTTCTAGATGGTTCCAACTATCAATCAATTATACCTTCAAGTCAATGTGTTAGTTTGAAAATATCTTCATTTTGGTGATAATAAACATCATCGAGTTGTTTCAAGGTCCAACTACTTGTTTCATGTAATTACAGGTTTCAAGCTGAACATAATGAAGTTAAGTCGGACATCATAATATTCAAGATCGTGTTGTACTGTAAAAACAATAGCCATAATAAAGTCGGGTTGTATTTATATCTATTAGATCAAGCTACTTCCAAGACTCAAACCAGATTACACAAGAAAGCTTAAACTTGTAGATTGATCTCTACCTGGGTATGCTTAAGTACCAAGTCAGTCTGTATACGTACCGACCCGAATTTTTATAAGATCACTTAACTAATCAATGGATATTATCTGATATCTCCAGTTATTCAAGAATGTCTCATAATAAGATAAAGATACGGGCATTCTTTTCTCTCTCATAAATCAACTTTTCAGAAACTTTATTTGTGATTTTTTGATACATGCCAATGTGAATTTATTGTGGCGTACTATGAAGGGAAATGAAATAAAAGTAGCTTGTTTTTATGTCGGCTATTAGTACAAGTATTCGTTTTGTTGAAGATCAGACCGTTGTAGGAGTTTGCATATTTAAAGGTATGATTAAATACTGAAGAGACTACTAATGTATTCTTGATCTGTCTTATTAATGATTTCGAGCATTCTTTACTCTTTTATCTTCAAGTTGCTCCATAGCGCAAGCATATTGTCCATATTTGTTCATTAAGGATCAACTTGTGCCACTTTATCAACTCCGGTTATTCAAGATACTTGTTAAATAGTTGTGTTTATATTTGTTTTAGCCTAAGGTTCAATAGAAAATTTGGGATTGTATTTGTTTAGAAGATATACTAATATTTTCAGTATAGGCATTTGATAATTTTTATATGAAGTGAATTATTATAAGTTGTTGTAAAATCAAAGTCTTTTAATGAATTTTTTACTTGATTGGAAGAAAGAGAGACGTAGATGGATATGACATTTGAACTTACATAAATATTGTGTTATTTACTTTCAAAAATTATTATATTTGTGTGCCTATCTATATGTCTGGTTTCTTGGTTAAAAAATTGTTCAAAAGAATATATATATTGAATCATTAGTCCAGACAAACCTTTCCGCATTCGAAAAACTATTTTCAATGGTTTAGCTGCATCTATCCAGTCAAGAAACAGACATTAACAACAAACAGTTATTCTAAACTCTATCTTTGATCCTAATACATTGTAACAATAAATACATTTCTTTATTGTACTAACAAATTTCTCGACCAGTTGATCTCCATATGTCCCAGCATTGTTACATGTCTTAATGAAATGAGCCTCATACTGCTTTGGCTTATTTTACAATCAAATTGCTAACATTTTTTTAGGTTGGTAGCCGATTTGCATTCTTAAGCTATCAATCCTTTGTGATTGTGGATTGGCATAGGCAAAAGATGACTTGGAGAATCCATCGATCTCATCTCTAATAGTCCCCGTAATGAACTTTTCTTACTAGATGATGGGAATTTACCCATCAGATGAGACATGCAACTCTTTAGTCAGAGATTTTTCTTTTCTCCTGTCGATGACTCGGCTTCATAGTTTGATTATATTTGTTGTTTACATGACTCAGGTTAGAATTGTCTATTTTGTTCATCAGTTTCATTATTTATGAATCATGGTCTTGGAAAAGTTCGCGATCGAGTCCTTCAATGTCTTTGGTCAAGTTCTTTGTTTTATCTTCAAAAGTTGTGGCGTTTTTCAGCATCTCGAGTGTTATATGTGAGTTGAATGAGTAACTTGATGGTGATCGAGAAATGAGTGATGGATATTCGTTTTCTTCGCGCTTAGTTGTGTTGGTTAAGCATGGTAAGAATTTCTTATGGGTCTCAAAGAAATGAGCTATTGCATAGTGATACCCCCATAATGGCCCAGGTCATGGTTGACCCGGGACATTATATGAATAGCCCAAATCAGAGTCAGTATGCAGGATATTTTCTTCAGCAGCCGGGTAGGTGAACACCCTGGATATTTTATTCCCAAGAAATCAAGAGCCCGGGCCCTCATACAAAGTCCCCGGGAAACTATTCTACCCGGGCCACTTTGGAAACAGTGCCACACTCGAGTGTGTAAGCATGGGATATCTTATCTGTCAGAACTACAGGGATTTGGCGTATTAGATAAGTCATCAGAAAGTACGGGCAGCCACCTTACTATATTTAGCAGGTGGGCACTGAAAACAAGGTGATGATGAGATTTACTACTATAAATAGAAGGTATATTTCTCATTTACAGATCCTGGAATTTTGAATTATCAAGCACTCACATATATCCTCACATATATCGTTTGTGTTCTTCATCTTCAACCTGCTGATTTAAGCATCGGAGTGGCCACACCGGACATCCCTCCGGCGCCCATTCACGAGTTCTTTTCCTTGTTTGCAGGTTTTATCTGAAGCCATTATCTTTACTCATATTTCCTAAACACAAAATTATCTGCACTGTCCGGTGGATTGTCCACCTATCTCATACCCAGTTCACTCGGATATCATCATAGAGGATGCTTGCAACTTCTTGGACATACCTTCTTTTGATAACTCCAAGAATTCCCATTGATTTTTTAGAAAACCTTCATACTCGAGATCCTTTCATCGGTATACATGGTGTTTAAAACTTTTAGTGAAGAGAAGAGACAAAGAGTCAGCGAAGTCCCATTAAGCGTGCCAGAAATTTGCAATGCAATTCTTTCTTTCTTTTAACATTAAAAAGAAATGTAGATAAAAATTGAATTTTATAAAGATTTGAAGTTGCAGTCTCCAAGTGATCCCTTGATTCTTCTCATCGAGTATTTAATCTTCTTCAGAATTGATTTGACATTCAAATGACGTTAATCCGATGATTTAGCACCTTGATAACAAATTAAGCTTCAAAATTTGAAGAAGTAAGGGATGATGTCCTTGAATCGCGTCTTGAACTTCGCCGATATTTTTTTACTTGAACTGAGAGAATTTATGTCTTGGAATTCTTTCCGCTTCTCTATACATTATTCTATTGGTCTTATGCCCCTTATTTATACTTGAAAGATGCAAATTCTTCACATATTCATTCGATCAGTTTCACAATTTGATTGGCATTTGATAATTATTTTCCTTGATCACAAGATTTGATTTCAAATACTAAAAAATATTAGTATTTTCTTATGTATAATGGAAGATGCAATCTTGATTCACCCACAAAATATATTATAATAACAAGTAATTAATATTTATTAAATTCTTAATAATTAGAAAATTTTGTATTGATATGTGATATTATTTCGTATTTATGATAATTTCAGAACCAATAAATTTAATTATCTACAAAAGATATCATCCAAATTGTAAATCTATTTGTCACCATTGGCCTAAGTACGCATAGAGTCCTTGGTTTACCCCTCTATGTAAAAAGTTTTGAATCAATGATAGTCGTTGAATCTATTTTGATAATAATATATCTTAGCTCGTAGTACTAAAATATCAATCTTTGTTATCCATTGTTGAGTGCCCATCGATGATGCCGTATCATCTAATCTTGGCTAGACAACCTGCAACTTTTTAGTCACAACAATAACCAATATAATATGATATGTTAGAACAAAACGGGGCTCAGACGAACTAATTTCGGCCTCTCCAAATATGCAGTAAACCAAGGCGAAGACCACAAAGGTTTCCCTATAGAAAAAATGATTAATGCCCTTTCTTTCACGCTCTCACTGTCTCACTTTCAAGACGGCCAGCGGGTTGCGCACAAACACAGATTTAGCCCCTTTCTGTCACGTGAACAAACGAGAGAGAGAAACACACAGAATAGCACAAAGCAAAGAGAACACCGAAGACACTCAGTCACCGAAGGAAGACGCACACGAAGCAAAGTATCACGTTCTCTCTTCTCTCAAGTCGGCTGCTCACTCTCTGGACAAAAGAAACTTTAGGCGGCTGCTATAAATAAAAGGAAGAGAGGCTTTTTAAAGCCCTACAGCCCAGACGTGAAGATAAAAGGGGTTGAAGTTGAAAGGGCTATGGTAATGGGCCAGAGGAAAGTTGGGCCAAACCCAACATTTCTCCACCTTTTGGCCCAACACCGGTTCAACTTCAGGAGAGTCACCTACAGCCATTATCATCGCCCCACTTGCAGAAAACACAAAGATAGTACAAGTACCAATATGTAGCAAACACTAAGTAAGCTACACTACAAAGCAGAAACAGAACACATCAATCAGAAGTATCAAAGTTTAAGTTTTTTAGACAAGATATAAATTTTTCAGCTGATAAACACTTAGTTCCCATGTCACCAGGATTAAATTGAGAAGGGATTTTTTCAAGATAGACTAGGCCTTTTGCAACCACATCTCGAATGTAGTGGAATCTAACATCAATATGTTTAGTTCTATCATGAAAAACATGATTCTTACACAGTTGTATACCAGACTGGCTGTCAGAAAATACTACAACTTCACCTTCAAGAAAACCAATTTCGGAAATAAGACCTTTCAACCAAATAGCTTCTTTTAAAGCTTTAGTAACAGCAACATACTCAGATTCAGTGGTTGAAAGAGCAACAATGTGTTGTAATTGAGATTTTCAGCTAATACAAGCACCACACAATGTAAAGACATAAGAAGTTGATTATTTTCTATTGTCCCTATCATTTGCATAGTTAGAATCCACATATCCAACCAATTTAACACCAACATCAGATTTTGAAAATTTTAAACCATGCTTCACAAAGCCATTCAGATATCTCAAAAGCCATTTGACAGCTTTCCAATGGTAAACACCCGGATTAGACATATATCTACTCAAACAACTCACAGAATATGCAATATCAGGCCTCGTGCTAACCATTAAATACATGACAGAACCTATAGCATTTGAATATGGCACATTCTTCATGTTTTTAACATCAAAATCAGTTTTAGGAGATTGTTCTTTACTTAGACCAAAATGACCACCTAAAGGCACATTGACTAGTTTTGCATCCGACATGGAAAATTTACTCAAAACTTTCTTAACATAAGTATCTTGATTCAAAAAAATGACAGAACGTTTTCTATCCCTATAAATGTTCATGCCAAGAATTAGTTTAGCATCTCCTAGGAATTTTATATCAAATTTAGCACTCAAGCAATTTTTGACATGATCAATAGTTTTCACACAAGAAATATCAATAATCCACATAGATAAGCAAGAAAACAGGAACTTTAGCATTGTGTTTGAAATACAATCAATGATCATAATTACTTCTAGTAAAATCCATAAAGAGCATGCATTCATCAAACTTTTTTGTTCCATTGCCTAGGAGATTGTTTCAATCCATACAAAGATTTCTTTAACAAACAAACATGATCAGGATACTTAGAATCAACAAAACAATCATGTTGCCTCATAAAACTTTTTTCATCAAGTTCACCATGTAAAAAACAGTTTTAACATCTAATTGTTTCAACTCCCTGTCAAACTGAGCAACAAGAGTAAGCATAATTCTCACAGTAGTAAACTTTACAACATAAGCAAATATTTCAGTATAGTCTATCCCTTCTTTTGAGTAAAGCCCTTAGCCACTAACCTAGCTTTAAATGTGACAGATTCACATTCATTCTTGACCTTAAATAACCACTTACAGTCCACAACAGAACAATTTTCAAGTTTAGGTACAAGAATCCAAGTGTTGTTAACATGCAGTGAATTAATTTCTTCATTCATCGCATTTAATCATTGTACAGAGTTTTCAGATTTTAAAGCTTCTTCATATGACTTAGGTTCAACATTATCAATTGACTCAAACATAATAAATGCATGAGAAGTCATATGAAAATCATTAAAACGTTGTGGCTGCCTAATATTTCTTTTAGATCTATCTCTAGACAATTGATAATCATTCAAATCACTAAGATCAGTTTCAGGCATATTTTCAGCAATTTCTTCATGCACATCAGCATCAACTTGATTATAAAAAACAGTTGCTCAGATTTTCAGGTAAATCGTTCACATCAAGAACATTCTGCACATTTTCAGAATCATGACTTGGACCAAGTAAATGCTTCACCTTGTTTGGATTAGTGGTATGTTCAGGAATAGGTAAAGGAACAGATAAACAGGGAAATCAAACTCATTGAAAACAACATCCCTACTGATTATCGGTGATGCCGTATCTTCTAATCTTGGCTGGACAACCTGCAACTTTTTAGCCACAACAATAATCAATATAATATGATATGTTAGAATAAAACGGGGCTCAGACGAACTGATTTTGGCCTCTCCAAATACGCAGTAAACCAAGACGAAGATCACAAAGATTTCCCTACAGAAAAACTGATTAATGCCCTTTCTTTCACGCTCTCACTGTCTCACTTTCAAGACGGCCAGCGGGTTGCGCACACACACAGATTTAGCCCCTCTCTGTCACGTGAACAAACGAGAGAGAGAAACACACAGAATAGCACAAAGCAAAGAGAACACCGAAGACACTCAATCACCGAAGGAAGATGCACACGAAGCAAAGTATCACGTTCTCTCTTCTCTCAAGTCGGCTGCTCACTCTCCGGAGAAAAGAAACTTTAGGCGGCTGCTATAAATAAAAGGAAGAGAGGCTTCTTAAAGCCCTACAGCCCAGACGTGAAGACAAAAGGGGTGAAGTTGAAATGGCTATGGTAATGGGCCGGAGGAAATTTGCGCCAAACCCAACATCCATATTAAATAAACCATATGGGAAGCGATTTGATTCAATAAACAAATTAAGCTTGCTGGCCATATATACAAAAATGCCGAAAACCCATTTATTTATGAGGCCACCTATTATAATAATATATGAAATCTCAAAAATTAATCCGAAACCAAATTTCGAAATAAACAAAAAAATAAATAATAATTTAGTATTTCCAAGATCGTGGTTTGGTTTCAAAACAAAAACCTTGAAATATAGTTTGGCTTGAGACTTGAGATTTCAAATATATCATCAAGTACATTATATGATATATATAGGTAAAAACGATCCAAACTTTGATGCAATAAAATAAAGATATTATTGCTATATGTTAGTTATTTCAATTTACAAATGGAAATCAAATTTAAATAAATGCATTTATGTCGTGGGCGAGCCATGAATTAGAGCATATATGTTAAATACATTTAAGTTTTTCTTTCCCATTATATTTTTAAACATGTACTTGATTGTATTTGCATCTTGATTAAAAATAAAAATTATAGACAAAAATAAAAAAAAATGTGTAAAACACATATCATTTATTTTAGTTTTGATTTAGTCGTCCAGTCTCGTGTTTATGTTAAAACCTTATTCACAAAAACTTTTTTGAGATAATCCCATTAATCAATTTAATGAGACGAATTATTTATTTAAATCAACTATGAAATAGTATTACTTATTATTATAAATATGGATAAAATTGAGTCATCACAATAAACCTATTGTTTTTTATATATACATGGAAGCGAGGAGAATATCTATCTAATCTAATCACTACTCATGTAAGTGAGATTTGAACCAAATACTTTTCTTGGATTCGGGTCTCGGAGTGTGTGCAAATATGAAGCTTTTTTTAATATATTTTTCAATTTTTTTTAAAAAAGAAAGTTATGGGGCCTATTTAATAATACTAAAGTTTGTAACAGACTCAATCATTTCCTTCACTCCTCACAACTACTTTTTTTTTAACAATAATATATATTTTATACTGCTTTTAACAAAACTAGATGAGTCAAATTCAACAAAGGACCCAAACTAAATAGAGCAAAGCAGAGTTTTGAAGAGCAAAATCAAACACAATGAACCCAACATTCAATTTTTAATGCTTGGTTCAAATAATTTTTCAA
Organism: Primulina tabacum; assembly: GCF_025594145.1. NCBI lineage: Eukaryota > Viridiplantae > Streptophyta > Magnoliopsida > Lamiales > Gesneriaceae > Primulina > Primulina tabacum. Next base: position 12,156,003 of record NC_134557.1, on the reverse strand, counting down.
AAGCGGGATTATTTTTTATTTTTTCTATTTTTGTTTTCAACATCATTTTTAAAAAATTATTTAATTTTTTTTAAAAATATCACCTGTGTTTAGTAAAAAAAATTTAAATTAATTAATTTTCAATTATATTTTCATCAAATTATATATTTTTTTCCTAAAGTACATATTAAGATAAAATTATTAAATAAAACTAAAATATATTATATATTATTAATAGATTAATTAAATTGAGTATAAAAAATATATATTTATAATAATATAAAATTTAAGTTATACATGAAAAGAGTTTAAAAAAAAAAACATTGAATGATGAATTAATTGGTCAGGTCCGACAAAATGTTGGTTTTGTAGGTTTATGATTGCGGGAAGAGTTTTATTGAAGTTGAGATTTTTAACTTTTGATATTGCTGAATGGATAAAAGTCAAAATACTGTTGGATTTTTGAGTTTATGACTACGGACACCATAGGATATGGAACTTTTATATAATATCTTATATAATTATATCATCAGTGTGACAATTTATTAATGAAATATTAATATGGCTCGTTTCGAATATATTGCTTGTTATATTACTTCTTTTGACATCAAATGGGACATGCCAATAATTTTAATCTCTAAAAATTACTATTGACTATTATTGTACAAATATTTTGTAATCTTAGTTTCATTGTGGTTATTTTTGTGAATTTCTCGTTCAAGTGCCGAATATAGAAAGTAGCGGACCGGCTATTGTTTATGCATTTAAAAAAAATTTACATGATACCCCGGAAAGTACCCAGGTCATCTTATAACTCGGGCTGGGGAGGGATTTGAACCTGGGTTATCCTATGACTCAATTCAGGATAAGAGCCAACTCAAGTACCATCCCCGGATCTTAAAAACCATGGCAGATAATCAGACCTGCATACGCTCGAGTGAGCCCAAGCTTTCAGCCTATCCCGAGCAGTGTCAAAAGATTTAAAAGGATCAAGAATCTTGTTCACAGCCTTGCATAGTGATTATTTCCTGAGCATTCTGGAATAAGTTCCAATCCTGGGCCCGCAGGTTTGGGAAGTCATGCTTTGAAATAATTGACATATCATTCAGCACACACAAAGCTGATGTAACATTACCAGAAGCAGTATGAGATGCCAGTTATGGGCCTGTGGCAGTGTCAGAAAAAAGGGCATGGGCAGCCATCATGCCCTCATGAGAGACCGGACACTGAAAACAAGGTCATAATTATTTAGACATTTATAAATACCCATGTTCCATAAATTATGAAAATATAGATTCAATTCACTTACTATTTCCATATATACATTCTTTGTCTTATATTATCTTTTTCAAACAAACACTTAATTGACTTGAGCGTTTGAGTGGTCACGTCTGAAAATTCCTCGACGCCCCACTAACTTTTTTCTTTTTGAATTATTCAGACTCTTCAGCTCCGGTACATCTACCTGATCTCAAGTGTGCCCAAGAAGAAATCCATCAGACCCGGTATAATCGTCAACTAAACTCAACCCAATTTACCCGATTTTTATCATTGGCAACGTCTGGGTGAATTCAGATCTAAGACATAGATGTGAATTCCACCTGAAAATCAGTTCGAATGGTGGATTTCAAAAGAGAGTCCTCAGGCTCAGAGGTTCCCCAATATAATATACCCGATCAGCAAACCTTTACGGTCAATCAAGAACAACTGACCAAGTTGATAGCAGTGACTGTCCAAAAAGACATTGCAGAAAAGTTACCCCCCGTAGCATCAGCATAAACCGAGAGGAGGGATTAGAGGATGAGTCCCCTCCTCGGAACAAAGCAAAGTAGAAGAAAAGCTCTCATGAATGTTCTAAGGCCCTTACTATGGCCGAAGAACTGGAATACTTGAGGAAAAATGTGAACAAGTTGGAAAGACGGACCATGTCATCTCGGGCACCCCATATAGTGAATGAGCCTCTGCCTGTCCATTATAAGTCAGCAAAAGTCAAGAAGTATGATAGAAACATAGATCCCGATGAACATTTGGTCCGGTTAGAGAATATAGTCATGTTACATTGTTATGATGACAAGATAAAGGGTAAAGCTTTCCTGACCACATTGGTAGAATCAGTCCAACAGTGGTTTGATAAACTCAAGCCTCATAGCATACGATCTTTTGACGATTTCAAGAGCATTTTCTTCAATAAATTTAGTAGCAGCAAGAGATATAAGAAGACTACTTTCAGCCTGTTTGAAGTAAAGCAGAGTAAGGATGAATCATTACAGGCTTACATTCGCAAATTCAACAAAGCGGCTATGGAAGTACCTTCATGCGCCCTCGAAACCAATATTACCACATTGACATAAGGATTCCAAGAAGGGGACTTCTTCCGGTCCTTGGTGAAAAAACCGGCGCAAGACTTTGAAGATTCTCAAGCAGATAAATATATCAACATAGAAGAGGCCCAAAGACAGAAGAGAGAGATTGTGATGAAAGAAATGGTTGATCGATCGGATATGATCGAAGAACAAGAACAAAAGGGAAACCCCTTGGGGTAGTTTTCTCACTATACCCTCTATAATATTGGTCCCACGTGCTGCAATTTGAGATATTATATGAAAATAAAGTATAAAAATAGACATCGAGATTTACTTGAAAAACCCCTAAAAATTATTAAGATCAAAACCACGAGTAAGATGAAAAGAATTCTACTATAATATTTTATGGTATACAACCCACTCATCGTGTTTCAGAAGAGAACACACACTTCTTAATACAGGAGAACAAACATCTCACAAATATTATAGAACTAAGTACTTAATGTTATAAGATTAGAGAAAACTCGATGAAGGGATGATTTCAAATTGAAGGAGGTCCTCGTACGTGTGAAACCGCGTGTAGGAAATTTCCTTCCATTTGCAAAGCCTGACTTTTTCTCACAATTAATTCATACTTGTCTCCCCAATTTTTCCAATTTGCTGACCCCATCATTAAAAATGACATTTGCCGACATTTCTCCCACTTGGAGATTTGATTGAGAATCAAACATATCTCCACACATCTTTTCAGTCTTGTCATTTCCTGTTACTTACATTTCTGCTAGTCCACTTGAAGATCTACACCACTCAAAGTTTTCAATGTTCACTGGCTTGGTCAAAAAATCAGCTATGTTATCATTTGTTGAATCTTCGACATATCAACACTTCATTCTTCTACTACTTCCAATACAAAGTGAAATTGGCCTCCAATGTTTTCGTTATGGAATGAAAGGCTGGATTCCTTGCGATGTGCAAGGCACTCTGACTGTCACAAAACAAATGAACATTCTCTTGTTTGTGCCTGATCTCCTCCAATTACTTTTTAATTCATATTGTCTCCTTACATGCTTGAGTAGCTGTCATGTATTCTGCCGCCGTTGTAGATAATGCCACAACTGTTTGCAGTTTTGAAACACAACTTACTGCTCCCCTGCAAGTGTAAACACATAACAAGTGGTAGATTTTCTCTTATCAGGATCACCTGCATAATCTGAATCGACATAGCCCCTGAGTGTAAAATCTGATCCTCCATAAATAATGCAACATTTGAGGTACCTTTAATGTATCTAAGGATCCTCTTAGTTGTTCTCCAATGCTCTCTTCCAGGATTCACCCTTAATGTATCTAATGTAACGTCTAGGAAATTTAAGCTACGTAACCTGACTGTATGAAATATAGGGTTTTTACTAGAATATGTGTTTAATTATTTTTATGCATTTAATGCATGATAATTGCATGGTTCATTAAAGTTTCATGCATAAAGGCTTTTAGTAGTTTTTCGCTGCTCGAACGAGGAACGGAGACCGAGGATAATTAAGAAAAATATTTTGATTAAATAATTATTTTTAATTATTTAATATATTGTGCAAATAAATGAGATTTTCGAAAATGGTCCTAGGTGGCTAAACGAAATATTTTTCGGGAATGGTTTTGGGCTTTTTGGGCCTACTTTAATTCGTATTGGGCCTAAACTCCATCACATCCTTATTATTTTAATTAATGAGCCCAATATACATCTATATTATAATTAACCCTAACCTCCCAAACCCTAACCTAATTCCACTCACTTTCGGCCACCCCTACCTCATTCCTCCAGCAGCTTTTTCGTTTAAATTCAGTAGCAAGCCTTCGAATTTTCTCAAGCTTCTTCAAAATATTTCTTCCCCATCTCTCCGGTGGATGTTCTAGGCCATTGTATGTAGGTTTTCGAGTGTAAATATACAAAGGCACGCCTGATATCTCCAGTGTCTCATCTTTCACACCATATTACGAGTTTTGGATTTTTTGTGCATGGATTATTATTGTTCTATTGTATTTGTGGGTTTCGAATGGATGACGATGGAGGAATCGATTTTTTTATGTAATGATTCACACGTTTTTGACTCTTGTTGCAAGGGGCTATCAGGATCTATGGGTAAGAGGCTCATTCATGTATATTTGAAGGTGCATAGGCATGAGAACAGGTCTGGATTGGGTTGTGTGAGAGATGCGATCGGGTCTTTATGTTTTGGGCTAGGAAGGGGTTCGGTCGAGTGCTGAGTCACGGCGGCTGTGTGCAGGCCTGATCCAAGACGTGGTTCAGACAGAAAAGAGTCTGAGTTAGGATCTTGGGGGGTCGGTGCTAGGCTCATTCAAAAGGTTAGGGGCGAGCCGTGGCAATTAGGCGTGTAGACACGTGGGAAGCTTGGATCATGTGATGCGGCGTTATTGCATTCATGGATCATTGCAGATAGTCTATTCAGGTGCATGTGGGTTTGGTCTTTGTCCTAGGGTGGTCTGGTTCAGGGCTGGTCCAGTCGAGTTGGGCTAGGGTCGATTTTTTGAAGGATAGGTGCACTAGTTTTTGGTGGGAGCAAGTGCAAAATTTTTACAGCAGCTGTAGGGTACTTTTCGAGGGTCTTAGGTGGTCTGAAACAAGGGGTTTAAGGGCTAGTCATGTAGGTTCAAGTCATAGTTTAAGTTTAGAAAAGTTTGGTTGAGTTAGAGGTTGATTCGGGTTAAAACCGGGACCCCGGTCCAAGTTTTAAACGAATCGTATAAGTTATGGAACGGGCTTGAGGTTACCTATAGGAAATGATTATAAATATGTTTTGAGGTGTTTTAAGGAGTTTTGTTGGCTGCCGAAATTTTGTGGTCCATGGGTAAAATGGTCAATTAGGTTTCTAAGGGCAAAATGGTCATTTCACACCCGGGTCGAGCTAGTAGTCCTGGCAGCATCGTGAATACAAAAATTGCATGTTTAAAATGTATATGATATTATGAACAAGAATTTCTATGAAAATACGAAAAATAAGTTGCATGCTTGATTTTAATGAAATTTACGTATATGCATGATTTTTATAAGTGATGAATATGATGACATGTTTTGAGAGATGAGAGTTGGTTGTGACTAATATAAACACTGAACATGTAAGTCCAAGACTCAGTGGATGGGTAATACTGTCGCTGATGTCCTCGTCGTCATGTACCACGGTTATACGTAGATGGATCCATCGACTAGAGCTGATACGAAAGTCACAACTAATGAGCGGAATTCAAATAAAGAAAATTGAACATGTATATGTTGATATGATGCGATATGGACAAGTTTATGCTTTGACATGTCATGGTTATGCTTACGCTTTTGAGATCATAAAATGTATTTTAATTACAATATTTTTCACAGTTTCATGTTAAGTATATGTACTTGCTATTACGGTTCAGGTATGTTGAGTCTTTAGACTCACTAGGTGTGATTGATGCTGGTGAGAATATTGACGTGGAGACTGGAGGTGTCGAAGACTAAGTAGGCGGGGCTAGATGTGCATACGCTAACCCGAGGACCATATTTTCCGCACATTATGCTTATGAGTTAGGAGTAAACATAGATATTTTTATACACTTTCACTTTTATATGTTGATGGATGACAAGACTTTGTATGTCACATAGTTGAATTATTTAAAAAACAGTCTAGGGTTTGATGATGAGATATTCTTTTTAATTGCAGTTTTTTACCAGTAGTTAAATACTTTTATTTTAAAATGTGTGGTTGATAGCTGTTATTGCATGCTTGCATTTAAATGTAACTTTTTTTTTTGAGAATTAGTTTACAAACAAAAAACAAAAAAAAATTTCTAGTAGTATTTTAGTAGCACGAGTCGTTTCAATACCACTCCACTTGGTTATATCCGTTACGCTTGACCTTATAGACCCATACATTTCTAGTGGATTTCCTTTCTCGTGGTAGTGTAACAAGATCCCAAGTGTAATTTTTGTCTAATGCCTCCAACTCTTCTTGCGTTGCTATCATCCATAAGGATAAATCCAAGCTTTGAGTAGCCTTGTGAAAACTCGATGGCTAACCATCCTCTGATAATAGACAATATGCAATATTACTTTCAGTGACATAATCTGAAAGTCAACATGGTAGTCTTCTGTCTCGAGTTGACTGCCTGACATTGGAAACTTTAGACTCAACATGTTCTTGTTCTTCGTGCTCTGGTACTGCTTCACAAGAAATTTGACATTCGTCCATCTTATTTTCCACCTGAAATATAGTTGTTTCTGAATTCAGTGTGTCTTTATCTCTCTTTACTTTATCTTTCTTGAAAATAACATCCATGCTGATGACAAACTTGTGGACAGTAGGATCCAACAAGCGAAACCCCTTTACTCCATCATCATAACCCAAGAAGATACATTTTCTGAATTTTGAATCCAATTTCGATCTTTTTAGCTCATTGTACAGAACGTACACATGACTTCTAAATATATGCAAATGAGAATAATCTATCGGCTTCCCGGTCCACATCTCTATCGAAGTCTTTAGATCAATCGCCACTGAAGGAAAACGGTACATAATATAACAACCGGTTTTGACTGTTTCCACCCAAAATGACTTATCTAGACCCGTATTTTTCAACATAGCTCTTATCCAACAAGGTTTTGTTCATCTGCTCTGCCACTCAATTCTGTTGCAGTGTGTAAGTCATCGTAAATTGTCTTTTGATGCACTCATGTTGAATTAATGCTTCAAACTCGTCACTAGTATATTATCCTCCATTGTTAGTCCTCAAACACTTGATTTTCTTTTCAGAATCAAGTTCAACCCGCGCTTTGAATTCTTTGAAGATCTGGTAAACATGTGATTTTTTCTTGATTGGATACACCCAACATCTCCTAGAGAAATCATCAATGAACGAGACAAAGTATCTCGCTCTTCCTAGCGATACAGCTTGTGCTTTTCAAACATCCGAATGAATAAGCTCCAGCATGATTTTGCTTCTGACAATAGAAGTGCGAAACTTTAATCTATGTTGTTTACTGATAACACAATGCTCACAAAAGGATAGTGACACTTTTGTAAGTCCCGGCAGTAGCTTCCGTTCTGAGAGAATTTTCAACCCTCATTCTAACATATGCCAGAGCTTAATTATCTTCCTGAATCAATTGATGTGACAGCTAATTCCGCCTCTTTGTGTGTTTCTCTCAAAAGTACATACAAATTTGTAGCAACTTTTTCCACCTTCATAACCACAAGCGCACCTTTCACAATTTTCATTATCTTGTTCTCGATGCGGGTTTTGCACCCGATATCATCCAATTGCCTCAAGGACAAAAGATTTTTCTTCAGTCCCTTCACATGTCGTACCTCCAGTATGGTCGAATGGTACCGACCCCAACGATTTCCAATGCATGATCATTTTCCATGAATACAGATCCTCCTTAGACTGGTTCATAGTGATCAAATCATTCTCTCCTAGACGTAATGTGTCACGTCGCTCCTGAATCCATAATCCACGTGTCACAAAATTTGTGTCTGTCTTCTACAACTTTTGCCGCTTCGCTGAATAATATTTCACCACCGCTTGAAATACTGGCCACATTTCCTTGAGAACCCTTCTCGATACTCGTACACTCTTTCTTGAAGTGCCTTTTGTCGTCACATTTAAAGCAATAAATATTTTTTTTTCTTACTTCTCGACTTTGATCTACCCCGTCCTTGGCTCCCACTGGAGTCACGATCCATAAATCTTCTTCTTATCATCAGTAAAGCCTCTGCCTACTTCAAAGTTACCAACCTATCTTCTTTAGTCTTACGTCGGTTTTCTTATTTGAGAACCACAGGTAAGACATCGTCAAATTTTAGAGAGTTCATAAGAATATTGTTGGTTATGTTGATGATAAGTTGATTATATGAATCTGGTAGACTTTGAAGTAGAAGCTCTGCACGTTCATTTTCCTCTATTTTATGTCTCATAGAAGTGAGTTGGGCAAACAGAGTATTTAGTGTGTTGATATGGTTGATCATCGATGAGGATTCTGCCATCCAAAGACTATAAAGCCTTCTAATTAGGAAAATCATGTTTTGTAATGACTTGACCTCGTACATTTTTGTCAGAGTATCCCAGATAATTTTTGTTGTTTTTATCTCAGAGATACTTGACAATACTTCGGCTGCTATACCCAAGTGTAAATTGGCAACATCATTATCATGAATCTCATTCCACTTTCAATCATCCGTAATTTCCACAGGTCTATCTCCAATAGTCGCCAAACAATTTTTCTTTCTTAAAACTGCTTGTATCTTTATTTTCCACATCATAAAATTTCTTCCATTGAATTTTGTTATCTTGTACCTGTCCGCCATTATATCTACAACAATTTAGTAGACTGGAAAAAAAATAATCACGCCTTAATAAAAAATCTCAAAAAAAAATTTTATGATGTGGAAGATCAGACTAAGCTGCAACCACAGAACATACCCATAGTTTTAAGAAATTTTAAACCAAGTCTCTGATACAATTTGTTGGTCTCACGTGTGGTAATTTGAGATAATATATGAAAATAAAGTATAAAAACTGGACACCGAGATTTACGTGGAAAACTCCTCAAAATTATTAGGGTAAAAACCACGGGTAAGATGAAAAAACTCCACTATAATATTTTATGGTGTACAACTCACTCACTGTAGTTTCCAAAGAGAACACACACTCTCCTAATACAGAAAAACAAACATCTCGCACATATTATTGAACTAAGCACCTAATGATATAATATGAGACAAAACTAGACGAATGGATGATTTCAGAATGAAGGGAGTGAGCTCTATTTATAGATCTCCTCGTAAGTGTGAAACCACGTGTAAGAAATTTCCTTCCATCTGCAAAGCCTGACGTTTTCCTTACAATTATTTCATCCTTGTCTACCCAAATTTTTCAATTTGCCGCTTCCATCGTTAAATGACATTTGCCGACATGTAAATGCCAAAAGATCTCGCAGTGCATCTTTGTGAGGAGAAGAAAATTATATCTCAACCCCGACTAACCAAGATCAATGCTTAAATTTTGTCACTACAACCGAAAATATTATCACAACATCAGTGAATGCGAACACTTGTCACTCATAGATACCCCAAATACTTTTTTTTTTTTTTTTTTTACGAGCAAATCTAATTCTACTTTTCCTGGATTCGGGCTTCGGGAAGTATGCAAATATGAAGCTTTTTTTAATATATTTTTCAATTTTTTAAAAGAAAGTTATGGGGCCTATTTAATAATACTAAAGTTTGTAACAGACTCAATCTTTTCCTTCACTCTTCACAATTACTTTTTTTTTTAACAGCTAGATTTTATGCTGCTTTTAACAAAACTACATGAGTCGATTTTAAGATAGGAACTCAACTAAAGTTTTGAAAACCCAAATCATTGTGTATGCTTTTTGGCTTTACAAAAGCCAACACAATGAACCCAACATCCCATTTTGGATGCTTGGTTCGAATAATTTTCTCTCCTTGCAAGTTTATTTTTATCTTTCAAACTAAAAAAAATTGTGTTTTTACATTTTTTTTCTACTTTTGTTTTCAACATCATTTTTTAAAATATCTTTGGATTATTATTTTTTTAAAAAAAAAATCACCTGTGTTTTTAATTATTTAAATTAATTAATTTTTAATTATATTTTCATCAAATTATTATTTTTCCCTAAACTACATATTAAGATAAAATAATAATTATATATTAATTATTAAATTGAAATATATTATGAATTTATTAAATAAAACTAACATATGTTATTAATAGATTAATTAAAATGAGTATCAAAAATATATATTTATAATATTATATAATTGAAAATATACATAAAAAGGGTTAAAAAAAAAACATAGAATGATGAATTAATTCGTGAGATGCGACTAAAAAAGTTAGTTTTGTAGGTTTATGATTGTGGGAGAATTTTATAGAAGTTGAGATTTTTTAACTTCTAATATGTGAGTGACGTGCAATCAATAAGTAATAAGAGTCACGTTATCATTGGATTTATGAGTTTACGACTGCGGACACAATTAAGGATATGGAAATTTTATATAATATATATTATATAATTATATCATATGTTTGATAATTTATGAATTAAATACTAATATTCTCGTTTCGAATCTTTTCTTTGTTATCTTTCTTCATGGGTTGGTAACAAAAGCAAATCTCTCTTTCTTGGACGGAACGAAGCCCGGCTTCTTTTGGAGTAGGTCTATTGTGAGATGGTTTCACGAATCTTTATCTGTGAGACGGATCAACCCTACTGATATTCATAATAAAAAGTAATATTCTTAACATAAAAAGTAATATTTTTTCATGGATGACCCAAATAAGAGATCTGTTTCACAAAATATTACATGTGAGATCGTCTCACACAAGTTTTTGCCCATCCTTTGAAATGAAATGGGACATGTCAATAATTTTAATGTCTAAAAATTATTATTGACTATTCTTGTACAAATATTTTGTATTCTAATTAGTTGAAAGTTGTTATTTTTGTGTATTTTTAATCCAGCGGTCGAAATACAGAAAGTGACGGTTCGGCTGTTGTTTATGCATTTGAATTTTTTTTACCAATTTATTACGGTAAATTGTTGCGTTATTTTCGTTCGCAAACATACAGTGTCAAGTTTTAATATATTATCAATAAAATATCGTTCTTACTAGTGGTATAATATTTAAACTATATCGAATATTGTAACTAAAGTATTTTTAACTTTATTTAGAAATTCAAGAATGATTTGGTCAATTAATTAAAAAAACAACTATAATCAAGCTCATGTAAATAATTGGAATTTAATGTGAGAAATAATTTATAGATTCGATTTAACTTGGTTATCCATTATATTTAGTTCCTATCTGACGCTTATATTCATAAATTGATCTCGTTTATTAGGAAAAAAATTAATTATTTTTATTTTCTTTCCCAAGTAATAAATATAATTTAACATCTAATATTGATTTTGATATTCATATACAAAATCTAACATCAAACAATATATGCAAACGCCGAGTGATATATCTCAATTATTTTATCAATCAATCTATGACCAGTAAATTGAACGCATTAAACACAGGAGAACATAAATAAACGAAAAGAATTTGAACTTATAAATCAAAAGGTTATAGACATAGTTTCAACCAAATCCCTGTGTTCCTCAAGAATATAAAATTAGTTCACAACGAAATAAAAAATAAAACAAATCATTTTTTTCAATCTCAACATTGAACTGATAAATTTAGAAGAAGAGAAGAATAAAAATGAAGTCGAATTTAGGCACGGGTTGCATTTTGCTCTCCGTTTTGAACTTCCTTTCACTTCAAATCACCGTTTACCTTTCATTCCACGTCTTCTTTGCCATAAAATGTCTGTGTAACCTTGGCCCCTGCAAACACAAAATAGCTACCACAACACATAAATTTGCTCTAAAACAATAGTATAATCATCAATTATGACTCGAATATATTTTTGCACTCATCATAAATTAGATTTTGGAGTTTTAATTAGTCAAAGAGTCCGAACATGACTTTGGATATATCGATAATATCTGGTGTCATGATACGTCAACATTCTAAAGAAAAGTACAAAAGATGCTCATTTTTTGCTTATGATTAGAGCTATCAAATTGGGTTTGGCCGTGTGGTTGATTTAACTCGTTATACAAAAAACTTGATTTGAATAAGATTTTCGCATCCCACTCAAAAGTGAGTGAAAATGGGATAGACTGTTGGGATTATAAGTTGAAATGAGTTGGATACGTTGAGTTTGAGTTAACTCGTTACTTATTTAAAAAAATTTAAAAGGTCTAATATTCAAATACTCTAGAAATTATTGTTGAAAATAAAGATAAGAAAAGATGAAAAAGGATAAAAAGATGAAACAATATAATGATTTATGAATTTTGAAAAACTTTGAGCTATTTATTTAGATAATTTTAACTTTGTTAGAATTTATACACTTTTAAATTTTTTTAAGTAAATGATATTGATTGTTGAATTAGTTGACTAAATGTAACAAGTATATATGAACAATGGAATATGAATATTTTTAAAAATAAAAATTTACGGTAAAGAATAAAATCTCAAACTCATAATATATATTAAACTATACACTGTATAAAATTTTTCTGTACTCAATTGTGTATTTTCTTCGCAAATTGAGAGACGTATTTATAAAATTTCTTTAAAATAATCCAAAAATAATTACATTATCACACACTAATTTTCAATATTTTTAACTCTTATTTTCAACACTTCCCCTTGTGATGATGATCAAGATACATTGATTGTCTTCATTACGTATTTTTATACTACCTCGTTAAAAACCTTACTAGGAAAAATCCATTATGATAAAAAATCATAGTAAGGAGAAAAGAGTACAGTCACGTAAACTCTCCCTCGTATTAACACAAATGATTCTTCACGAATTTCTTAGATTGCGCATCCCAGTGTTATATAGTGTCACATGCTTCTTGTCGAATGATAACCCGCATGAGATTTGGATATGTTGTATCATTGATTTTAGCCACACACATTCACGGCTTGCTTCATGTAGTGCAATAATCTCGACGTGAATTGATGAAGTTGTTACGAGTGTTTGTTTCTGTGGACGTCAAGAAATTGCAGTGCCTCCACGAGTAAATACATATCCGATTTGGGAACGTGTCTTGTGTGGATCGGATAAGTACCCAGCATCATTATAACCAATTATACTTTGATTGGTATCTTTTGAATAAAAAAGTCCCAAGTCTGTAGTTCCTCATAGATAACGGAATATATGTTTAATTATGTTACAGTGTCTCTTTGTTGGATATGAGCTAAATCTTGCTAATAAATTTACAGCAAAAAATATATCAGGTCTTGTACAATTTGCAAGGTATATAAGGGCACCAATAAAACTTAGATATGATATTTATGGACCAAGAATAACTTCATCATCTTCACATGGACGGAATGGATCTTTTTCTATGTTTAATGATCTAACAACAATTGAAGTACTTAAAGGATTTGATTTATCAATATTAAAACGTTTAAGGACCATTTTTGCATAATTTTACTGGTGAACAAATATTCCACATTCTTTTGGTTCAATTTGCAAACCCAGGACAATACTTTGTTTTTACAATATCTTTCATTTCAAATTCGTCCTTCAAATATGATACAACTTCTTGAATTTTCTTATTTATTCCAATGATGTTTAAATCATCAACATATACAGCAATAATTACGCATCGCATCCGGATGTTTTTTCTTTAATGAAAACACAAGGGCATATTGAATTATTTACATATTCTTTTTTCATTAAGTGTTCACTTAACTGCTTATACCACATTCAACTAAATTGATTTAACCCATAAGATGATTTTTGCAATTTCACAGAATAACATTATTTGGATTTTGAACTTTGTGTTTTATGCATCTTAAATCATTCAGGGATTTTCATATACATATTACTATTGAGTGATCCGTATAAATAAGATCTGACAACATCCATAAGACGCATCTCTAAATTTTCAGATAGCGCAAAACTAATCAAATAGCGAAACGTAATTGTATCCATAATAGGAGAATACGTTTCTTCATAATCAATTCAGGCCTTTGAGAGAAATCTTGTGCAATAAGTCGAGCTTTATATCTTACTATTTCATTTTTCTCATTTCGCTTTCGAATAAAAACTCATTTGTATCCAACATATTTTACACCTTCAGATGTATCCGGTCCTGTGTCGACTTTTACATTCACCAAAAAATTTTGGTTCATGATCTTCATTGTCATTTCTGATGTCAAATGCCACATCGTAAGAAAATATCTCATCAATTTTTTTTATATCTTTTCAATTTCATATTTTTCCAGTATTAATAATTGATATGGATTTCATGATTCTCGTCAGTTTGTGATTTTAACAGAACATTTTTATCATCATGTGTTTCTGTCAGAATATCATTCTCTATTTTGTGATACTCGTGTTTCTCTATGCATTTTCTTTTTCGGAGATTTTTATCCTTGGAACCAATTGACCTTCCACGCTTCAATCGTTTTATGACATCATGAGTGTGTTCAATTTGTTTCTTTGGAATTTCAATTCTAGCAGGATCATTTACATCATGTATATATGATTTAGCTTATCCTTTTTGTGTCTGAAAATATATCTGGTATTTGATTTGCTATTCTTTGTAAGTGCACAGTTTGTTGTACATCTTTTCACATTGTTTAGCTCTTGGATCCAGATGTAACAATGATGATGCATACCATGCAATTTTATTTTCGTTATGTTTCTTTTCTCCTCCTAACATTGAGAATATTTTCTCATTAAAATGACAATCAACAAAATATATTGTAAACACTTCGCCTGTCTGAGGCTCAAGATATTGAATGATTGATGAGCTATCATAACCGATATAAATTCTGATCTTTCTTTGAGGTCTCATTTTTGTTCTTTGAGGGTGCAATAGGCACATATACCATACATCCAAAAATTATCAGATGAGAAATGTCTGGTTATTTACCAAATGCAAGCTGCAATGAGGAGTATTTATGATATGTACTTGGTATGATGCAAATTAATGCACCAGCATGTAAAATTGTTTGTCCCCATATAGAAATAGGGAGTTTTGTTTTCATAATCATTAGTCTAGCAATCAGTTGTAGACATTTAATGAATGATTCAACTAATTCATTTTGTGTATGTATATGAGCAACATGATGCTCAACAGTGATTCTCATAGACATACGATAATTATTGAAAGTTTGGGAAGTAAATTCACCAGCATTATCAAGTCTAATTTTACTGATTGTATAATCGGGAAATTGATTCCACAATTTTATTATTTGAGCAAGTAATCTTGCATATGCCACATTCTGAGTTGATAATAAACATACATTTGTCCATCTGCTGGAGAAATCGATTAATACCATAAAATATGGTCCACATGGTGGATGAATTGACCCAAAATATCACCCTGAATACGTTCAAGAAACATGGGTGATTCCGTTCGGATTTTAGCTGGTGATGTTTTATAATAAGTTTTCCAAGAGAACAACTTTACATTGAAAATTATTATTTTGAAAGATCTTCTAGTCTTTCAGCGGATGACCATGTGTATTTTCTATAATTTTTCGTATTATTATTGAACCAAGATATCCTAATTGATCATGTCAATTAATATTAAAGAATTATCAACTAGCATGTTTGATTTAATTGGAATTATATGTGTATAATGTAATCCAGTAGGGTGCATTGTAGTTTTTCTACTACATATTTCTTTCCTGATTTATATGCGGTAAGACATATATATTTCAAATTTCCTTCATTTATTGTCTGAAGTATCATACCCATGAGAATATATGTCATTAAGACTTAAAAAATTTCTTTTCAATTGTGGTTATTACAAAGCTTCATTTATCAGAAATTTTGTAACGTTATTGTTGGTTTTAGTTCCAATAAATATCTTTTATCTTGGAGAATAGTGTGTGTTTTACCACTATCAGATATGCAAACTTCCATGGGATTAGTTCCTTGTTTAGCTTTGTTCATAGCATTTTTCATATTTGTACTTCTAAAAAATATGCAATGAAAAAAATTAATGACAATAAAAATATAACACACATCATAATTAGACAATAAAACATTATCATAAGAGTATATAAAAAATAAAATATTTTACATTTCTATTCCATCAATATATTGATTATAACACATATCATAATAATACAATAAAACATTATCATATGAGTACATGAAATATTTTATATTTCTATTCCATCAGCATATTGATCATTTTCTGAGAAATCATTCAGAAAATCTACAGCATCAAAATGAGTTGAATCGCTCAAACGGTCACTGTGTTCAGTGAAGTTGGTCTCTTTTTCTTTCTTTTATTGATTCTTTATAGTGCTTACAAAAGGGCTCGGGAGCTCGACAAATACGAGACCAATGTCTTGGAGTGCCGCATCTAAAACAAGAACTTTCAAATCGTTTTGAGTGATTTTCATTAACACTCATGTTTCTCATGATGTCTTTTTAGTGGGTGGTTCGTGGCGCTCTTTTGAGATGAGTTATAGAAGCAACTAACTCGATTGTTTTCAAAACCACGACCGCGACCACGACCATGACCACTTCCACGTCCATGACAACGACCTCGATTTCAACTTCGACCAAAACATTGTCTTCGACTTTGATTTTGGCTTGAATTCATTTTTACTTACAACATTTACTTCTGGAAATGTTGTTGATCCAATGGGTCGAGACTGATGATTTCTCATTAGCAGCTCATTGTTCTTTTCCGCCACAAGAAGACATGCGATAAGTTCAGAATTAGAGCTATATTTGATGTGTGAAAAGTGAAAAATGTTTTTTCAAGCATTTCCGATTCCGTAACCTCATGTCCACAAAATTTTAATTGCGAGATTATTCGATACATTGTCGAGTTGTAATAATTGACTTTTTTAAAATCTTGGAATCTTAACGTATTTAATTCATCACGTGCAGTCGGAAGTATATATAACTTATCTTATATGTTCAAATCTTTCCTTTAATCTCCATAAAGCCATGTGATCTTTTTCAATGAGATATTCACATTTTAAATCTTTCATCAAGATGTCGACGCAAAAAATATCACAGATTTTGCATTTTCTTTAATGTTTTCATTTAGACCCAATGATTCAAGATGCATTTCTACGTCGAGAGTCCATGTCATATAATTTTTTCCCGTAACGTCGAGCACAAAGAATTCGAGCTTTGCCAAATTTGACATGATGGTACTAGAAAAATAACAATGCATTTTATTATTTAACTTGTAAATCTATTAATATGACAATACAAAGTAACTGATAAGTTATAAGTATAAGATTCTTAAAAATAAAGAAAAAACGCGAGGCAGATATTCTCCAATAAATACAAGACTAGAGAGTATAATAACCAAAATAATTATACAAAATAACCTTTTGAAAGAACCGTCTTCTCCTTCTTCGAAAAATTGATGAAGAAAATTTTTTAGGGAGGAAGAGTAAGTTTGGAGTGATTGAATATGTTTGTGAAATCATATTTGTAGTGTAAAAACTAGTCGTTTATGATCGTTTATATAAATACAAAATCTTGTAAAAAAAATAAATGTATGTATATGCATAATTTTATGGTAATAATATGATGTATATAATGTTAATCATGTTTAAATAATTATGTATATTACATCACATTATTATAATGAGGTGTGAGTGACTCTTTTATATAATACTGTGACGTTATTCAAATATATATATATATATATATATATATATTTATAATTATTATATAACACAATAAAAATATATAAATAGTGAAATAATCACATCACGTTATTATATGAGGTGTCATATGCTCATTTTATATAATAACATGATATTATTTAAATATATATATACAATAAATAAACAGTAATACAATAAAAATATATAAATAGTATAATAATATAATCACAACACATTATTTTAATGAGGTGTCATAAACTATTTTTATGTAATAACATGATATTATATATTAAATATATACACAATAAAGATAAATAAACAGTAAAATAAATATTCTTATTTTGGAATATTGTTACTTTTTTCTTATGTTTTGGAACTTAGAAAAATATGGAAAATTTTCGAGTTTCGTTCTGATAACGTGTTAAAAATAAAAATTTACTATAAAAAATAAAATCTCAAACTCACAAAATATATTAAACTACACAATTTATAAAAAAAATTCTCCATTCAACTGTATATTTTCTTCACAAATTGAAAAACATATTTATAAAATTTCTTTGAGAATAATCCAAAAATAATTATATCATTACAACTAGTACTATTGTTGCTAATTTAAGTAAGCCCAAGGCCAAGCTGTTGCAAAATAGCCAATAATGCAGTTTGCCAACAATTCTTGAATATTTTTGCATACAGCCAAACGAATGAGTGTGATTTCTTTACGTGCAATACAATGACGCATGTCACCCCATGCGGCCGCCACCCCAACCGACACGCAAATCACTGTTAAAATCGGCTCTTTCCAATTTCCGATGCGCTATAAATAATCCACCGATTTCGTACCCAATTGCCTGAATCCCATCTTAATCGTATTACGCATCAAAGTCGTGGCTTTTTTTTTCTTAAACAAAAAGGGTAGTCGGAGGCTGTGAATAGAGTGCAAATGGCCACTACAGAGGAAAATGAAGATAGCAGTTCTGGGGATTTCGGGTTCTTGATTTTATGGCCTGAAAATGGTGGGGTTTTGGACTTGCTGAGGTTCTTTGTATTTGATAACCACGAATGTGGCGCGAAGTTTATTGAAAGACGTGAGTTTGGTGAAGAGATTTTGGGTGTTGATGGTAGTACTGATACTGTTAGAGATGTTGGGGTTGTAAAACCCGATCACAGATGGGTTATTGTAGTGTCTATTATAGTGAGAAAGATCATTAAAGTTGTTGGGAAACCCATGGAATGGGCTGGTTATGTTGTGGAGTTTCTTCTGAACCTTTTGTCTCTCAATGGCAACTTTATGGGGTTAATAAGCAAAATTCTTCAAGGTAATTTGATGCTGAACCCTTCATCTATTTACTTCGTTGTTCTCATTTAGGGGGTGTGCTTGTTTTATGATATCTTTGTTATAATGTGCAATGAGAATATTTTTTGTACTAGATTCTTTTATTGAATTGCCATTTGCTTCATTTACTGTTGACCATGTATCTGAAAGATTCTGTTTTTTAAATATTAGTATGTTGGGATTCTTGAATTTTATGCAAGTCCACAACAATGTGAGCACTGATGTACTTGGATTTACTTCGAAATTCTTTTCGCTAGCTTTGGATAAACATGTGTCGTTGGCATAAAATGAGATTGAGCTTTCCGGGACATGGGGATAAAAAAATAAGGCAACCAGGAAGTGTTGTGTTGACACATTGGACATTGGAGTTGGAGATCGGATTCTACTCAATCTTGACCAATAAATTAACGGAGCTCTGGTTAATGAAATGGAAATGGATTGATTAGATCAATTTACTTCCCGAATAGATGAGCTTAGTATGTTTAGTTCTTAAAATCAATTTCGGGAGAGGTGTAAAGTCATCGTCTTCATCGGAAAAATGAGATAAATTTAATCTTATTCGTGTAGTTTTAAAAGATATTATAGCTTACCTATTGCGCACTCAAGTGGTGTTTTGACCAGCCAATTCAACGAGATACAAAAATTGTGCATAGAAGATTGTCATGTTCTAAAAGCACTGTTATGTGTGGTAATATATCGTTTTCTTTTAAAGTTTAACTCTTGCTTTAACTTTCAGTCCATATTCTGCTCAAACTATTTTTTTTATTCCCAAACCGTAATATTTTCAATGCATTGACTAGAAATCTACGTGTATTAAGCAATTCTTGGCTTCGGGAGACCGTGTTTCTTGATGTCTATCCTGCTTTGTATAGGAAGTGTGGTAATGCCAAAAAGAGACTCAGAAACATTCATAAGTGCAATTGGACATATAGATGGACGTATAGACCTTTATAATATTGAGATGCTGCCCGATGCTGAGAGGAAAACTTGGATAACAGAGATTGGAAATAGAGCTTTAATGGATCTATGTATGATGGCTTCAAAACTAGCTTACGAGAATGTTAAGGTTGTTCGAAATGTCGTAAATCTTCATTGGAAGGTTGGATCCCTCGCCCGAAGATCTCTGGTAAATAATTGAGTGATACACATTTATTGGTAATAACCTCTATGATCTTGTGTATTTGTTTCCAGATGCATTTTGTTGACTTCTACAACTGCTGGAACGGTAATAACTAAGAGACATGAACTCTATGGTTTCAAGTGAAACTATTTTCTGGTATCTCATTAATATTGGTATACCTGGTTTTTTTGCATCAGATTATCAGAAAGAGAGGTCCACCCAAGTTTTCATCATGTGTGATAAGCCAATAGATGCAAATCTTATACTCATCAGTTTCCGGGGTACAGAGCCATTTGATGCCGATGACTGGATCACCGATTTCGACTACTCTTGGTACGAGATACCCAAACTGGGAAAAGTTCATATGGGTTTTCTAGAGGCCTTAGGTTTGGGCGACAGAGTTAACCCCTCCACGTTTCACCACCAATTAAAAGCGAAAGGCATATCACCTACCCCTTTAGAAGAGCCTGATGGTGCTAAGAAGCAGCTAATACCAGAAATGGTAGAGATGACGGCATATTATGCTGTCAGAACTAAACTCAAGGACTTATTAAAAGAGCACAAGAATGCACAATTTGTGGTTACAGGGCATAGTTTGGGAGGGGCCTTAGCTATATTGTTCCCGGCCGTTCTTGTCCTACACGAGGAGATGGAGCTGATGCAGCGTCTGTTGGCTGTTTACACATACGGACAGCCAAGGGTGGGTAACAGACAGTTTGGACGGTATATGGAATCTCATCTGGAACATCCTGGCGCCAAATACTTCAGGGTCGTATATTGCAACGATCTCGTTCCAAGATTGCCTTACGACAATAAAACCTTCTTGTACAAGCATTTTGGTATCTGCCTGTACTACAATGGCCTCTACGAAGAGCAAGTAAGAACTAAGAAATCTCCTGCTTAGTTTTCATGGAATCTTCAAGTATACACTTGACACATCTCCCTTGTCTTGATGTTGTGCAGATTCTTACCGAAGAACCGAACAGAAACTACTTCGGTATACTATTCCTAATTCCGGAGTATCTGAATGCTGCATGGGAGTTGTTTAGAAGTTTCATACTTGGTTACATGCATGGACCTGAGTATAGAGAGAGCTGGGAATCGTTTCTGCTGAGGGTAGTTGGACTAGGACTCCCTGGTCTCTCTGACCACAGCCCACTGGATTACGTGAACTCGGTACGCCTCGGAAGAATGCGAGCTGCCTGAGGTGCCAGAATCAAATTCTGCTTGTGTAACACATGGAAGCGAGTCCAATACCGGTAAGAAAATCTTTAGCGGTATGAAGTAGCTGTTTGTTGTTTTCAACATTAGCGTGGTAATAATTGTGGTTTGTCCTGAGAATAGATTTTTACATTTCTTGATTTTCTTGAAGTCGATCGTTATGTTCATCTCCGGCTTGTTCTTACATCAATCATCATCCGATTCATTTCGTGGATTTTGATGACTCAAAATTATAAACTAGCTTTAGGGTCCGAGCAAATAATTTGTTGTATCCATACAATTTTTATTAAAGACATGGTTTGTATGGTCTATTTTTCATAAATACTAGTGACTTACTTTTTTTTATAATTAATTTAATTTTTTATTCAATATAAAGTAATATCATAATTTTAAAAATTAATAAGGTTGATATTGTTATTTAAATGTATTATATTTAAATCATTATATTGTTTATATTTAATTTATTACATTTAAATAAGGATCATATTATAAATGTAAATGAGCGTGAGATTAAATCAGGAAAAAACACACTATAATTAAATAACAGTTCCTAGAATTTTAGCTAAAGATTTTAAATTTCAATTTCGATAAATCCCAAGTCTTATCCCAAATTTTATATAGCTAAAACTCTCCAAAATTCTGATGTAGAAAATTGCAAATATGTTTCAGTATATTTTTTGTTTTGATTTGGTATTTAATATTATCAAATTTTATTATAATATGTATCTATGCATTTTTTGCAATTTTAATAAAAAAATTAAAATTTCAAATTTTAAATAAAATTTGACATATTTAAAATTAAGACTAAAATTTGATAATAACTAAAATTGTATAAATTTGAAAGATATAGAACTACGATCGTACAAATATATAAAATAAAAATAGTAATTTTCGCTGAATTTTGTTGTTGACTTTGAAACTCTTATTTCCCAAATTTATTCAAAGTATTCCATTGATTTGGCCTTAGTTTATTGGTTAAACTTATCTTTTCAGTTTATTTTTTTCTGAAATTACTAAGGTCATGATTGATATGCTATATTCGAATAAAGTAGAAATAGAATTAACTTGAGAATGGAATGAGAATATGAATTGTTAAGACAAAATTTATATATAAGTTTTGTTGATCACAAAATAAACTGATATAACTCAAACAAATATTAATGTAGACTATTAAAAACAAGACTACAAATATGATGATTAACTTACGTTGTTACCAGCTAAACTAAACCAACAGATTGTTCAATTATTTCGATATGATAGTTTATTCAACAACACGACTTGAACCAAATTGTTCGAACGAATATATCAACTTGAAGACCAGTATGTCAACATGCTTTGTTATCTATGAGTTTATGATAAAGTTGTCGGTTACAATAAACAAAAGAAGATATGTTGGCTACTCTTTTCAGCTAATGTCCAAAGAATTTGAAATAGTCGATATTATATTTGAGAAAACAATAGGACACGTGGCTATATCAACATAAATGTCGGCTACCCAGTGAGTACCAAATATATTTACTGTCGTTGGGGATAAACATCCATAAATAAGAAATGCATTAAGGCTGAAGAGATCTCGGAAAAACTATCATTGTTTTATCAATCTTTATCAAGCATTCAAATCACACAACATTCCTCAAAAGATACATCTTTATGCTGTTCTTGTACACACTCAGTTTCCCATCAGATCGATTAAGGATCAATATTATGCACTTTGTATTCTCACTTATCTTCTGAGTGTTGTATTGTGAGAATCAATTATAATTGTCAGAAGCTTTTTTCTGAATAGATTAAATTGAAAAAAATAGTGCTAGGAGTTTCAGCTTATTAGGGTTGTAGAACCGAGTTGAAGGGGGTTTGCACAAGTTGGTGTACTGATCAAATCTTCTAGTGGAATCCTTCTGAAAACAGTCATCAGTTATGATAAGTGAGCTGAAGAAAATCGAGCAATTAATTTTTTTTTTATCATACTCACTAAGTAATCAGAGCAGTTTCTGCATTTTGAACACGTTTCTAGTTGATCAAATTATTCAGTTCGATTGGAATATGTTGCGTGTTTTCTTAATTGCTCGCAAGCGCACGACGTCAAGTTATAGTAAAATGAATTTTTAAGTACGAGTGTCGATCCCACGAGGAGTGTAAACTAAAATTATATCAATGCTTGTAATTAAAATAGTCTCAACTTTATTTAGAAAAATCAAAAGAATGTTTGGTTTATGTAAATGACTTGATTGCAAGAAAGTAATTAAACTAATCACCGAATGGAGAAATATCAAGGAGAGAAAATATCTAGAGGAATGATTTCACTAAGTTTCTACAATAATTCTTCCTGGTTGTATTTAAATTCCTTAATTCCTATTATTTAATGATCAAGAACAATTACGTATTTTATTCCCCCTTTCCCAAGTGACGAATAAATTGTACCAATCAAACTTCGATTCAATTATTCCTAATAAAATCTACGTTTAATTGGTAAAGGCAAACAATGTTCTTACCTAAGCCTCGCTAAAGTTATACGCCTTCCGAACGATATAAACATTCAACGATGCGTCTCTAATGATCTATAATCCTAGTCCCTCTCCCGAGTTGTAGAATTAATCAGACTACATACAATTTATGGCCAGTAAATTGCAGTGAAATAATAAATAGAGAACGCAATTAAACAAAACGGAATTCAATCATAAAAATATCCACGTCAAATCATCGTATAGACAAAACTACGTCAACCTCTAGAATGGAAATTTAGTTCATCACGAAATCCACGAGAACACAAGACATATTCATAGTTCTAGACATTGCTACACTATAAAATAAAGAAGCGAAGGAAAAGATAACAAATTCGAAGTGTCGTCTCCGTCCCCAGATCCGTCGTTCTTCGTATTTGTGATTGTTCTTCGCGCTCCGAATCTTCGTCTCGTGTTTGCTTGTGCATTTCCTCTCCTTAGGCAGCTGTTTTCTCGTGTGTTTCTCCAAATGACGGCTCTCTGGTTTTTCTGACCTAACTCGCGCATTATATACGATTCTGGACACTCGGCGCGCGCGGTGGCACATGATCTCGCGCGGCTGCGCGTGATGTTTTGTAGTGTGGCTTGCTGCTGCGCGCGCGTGGTCGCGCGAGTTGTGGTGCTGCCGCGCGTGCCTCTCGGGACTTTATGTTCTTCGGTGCGCGCGCGGTCGCGCATGATGTCGCGTGGTGGCGCGCGAGCTACTGGTTCTCGCATGTATTGGTGTGCGCGCGCCTGCGCGTGATGTGGCGTGGCCGCGTGCAAGTCTCTGGCCGATTCTGTCATGTAAGTGCGCGCGGCTGCGCGTGATCTCGCGCAGCTGCGCGCAAGGTTCTGTCCGACTGTGTGTTGGTTGTGCACTTGTTTTCTTGGCTCACTTGGCTTCGTTTCCGCTTTTTCTCCATTTCCTGAAAAGACAATCAAAACAAACCAAAAACGCATAATTCTGTTCGAAACAAGCATAATTCAAGATGGAATTTAATATAAATTAAGTGCAAATCTTGCACTTATCAAACCCCCCAAACTTGAACTTTTGCTAGTCCCGAGCAAAATAGAATAAAAGCTAATAAATAAGAAAAAAATTACGCACACTACTAAAGTCATGGATATGCAAAAAGTGATATTGACCTCCGACTTATCTACTTTCATGTAATTCACGATTTCCCAAGAGTCACGTGTGTGTGTGATATGTCAATGTTCGTTTACCCCATCGAATGCTCAAATAGAGTCGTAATGTCCTATTCGCCTTACAGAATCAAGAAATCATCAGTTCAGTTCAACTTACACTCCATTAAAATATAAATTCACATTCACAGATCACATAGGACTTATCGGTGATTATTTGGCTCGAAAGATGGTCAACACAATAATGCCAAAGATGAAATCACACAATGAGATGCTTGCACGCAAGTGATTAAAGTCTATACTCGTTGACAATGTTTTTCAGGTATCCATAGGCTTGACTTAAACAACTTTTCTCCACTAGTATATTGGATAAATGTGACAAGGTTAATAGGTCTTGTAGGCTTGTAACGTTAGGCCACGGCTCACGGCTACAATAAAGGGTATGGAAATCAAAATTTGAGAGAAATAATCAAATCTTCATCATTTTCACTATCATTTCATTAACCATCACTTTATTGCTTTCTTCTCATTCATATCCTTCATCTCCCATATATTTTCTTTTTCACCACTTTTGATTCACACATTTTTTTGTGGAATGTTTTTCTCCGTATTTCGCCTCGAAAAATGTTCAAGAAAGTTCTAAATTTCCGTCAATCCATTAGTCAACTCATACAAACCAGTCACATGCAATTTTCAATAAAAATGATATATGAAATAGGTGCACGAAGAAAATTTAAGCATCTCAATTAACTTGAAGCTCAAAGGGCTACAATTGACAGTAAGCAAAGAACACATGCCCAAGGATATTGTGAAAAATTGCCTAGCTCATTCCTATGATTGCAAAAGTGTCAATCAATGTCATACAAGAATTACCAAGAATCAGATATCCCTCATCTGTTTAGCATCACATGCATGCAACTTGTCTCTAAGAAACGATAGTATCAACAAACACGACAGTGCAAAATAATTGTGACTCCTAAGTTATCATGAACACATATATCTTTCAGGATCGCAATTCAGTTTTTCATCATCGGTCACACATTTTACTTATCCATGACTCTACCTAACAAATCTAGCTTGCGATAAATAAAAAAATCAAACTAACTACTGAGCAATAAAACAAAAAATTTGCAGAAAAATTCTAACAAGCAATTTTACCTCCCCCCAAACTTAAAGTATGCATTGTCCTCAATGTATAAAAATAAAGAACATGACAACACATACCTCGCTCCCGAGTGTCAGAACTCGGGGCTCGAGTCATCGTTCCCGGTATCTTCAGCATCATCGTCCATGGGTTGTGGCGGTGATAGATTTGGTGGTGTGTACTGTGGTGGCCACGCTGGATATGGTGGAAAGGGAGCATCCTCGGGTCCAATAGGTGGAAAACGCTGGGCGAGCACCGATGTGAAGTCCATCATATAAGACATGAAAGTATTAGTAGTGTGTCGGTGCTCGGCCAGCTCTTGGCGCTGAGCCCGCATCTCATGTTCCATTCGGAACATCCTGTCTCACACACTGGATCGAGGGATTGATGGTGGCAGGCGGCGGCTGGCGTTCTCTGGCTATCTGATTATAAGCTGCCCTAGCCTCTTGTCTTTCCAATTCGCTTTCAAAGCGCAGGCGGTGTGGAGTATATACCGTGATTGGGCCTTTTGCTTTCAAAACATGTTCATCTGCGCCCCATTGCACACCGGCATGAAGACATAGGGCAGTGATAGTATGTGCACAAGGGAGGCTGACGGTAATGAGTCCCGTACCAGCACGCATGATAAAACTGTGAATGAGCTTCCCAAGATCGACGGTCTTCCCCGTCATTATGGCGTAAATCAACGCCACTTTATCCTTTGTAATTTCTGTCTGATGTGAGGAGGGCATGATTCGTGATAGAATAAAATATGCCCAACTGCGTGGGTCACGGCGTAAGTCAGATTTCTTCAAAGTGACTGGGGAGCCTTGATTCAAGCGCCACTCTGCACCCTCGATGCATAAGCTCCTGATAATCGCATCGTAATCCACATTGCCAGTAATCAAAGCAGTATATTTGTCATTTTTAAAACTCGGCAGATTGTAAATAGCATTAATGGTTGCCGAATCGAAATAGACCAGTTGTCCTCTTACCAAAACTCCGTATTCCTCGTGCTTGATTCTCAGATTAACATAGAATTCTCGAATTACGGTTATAACTTCATCTGGCGGTGACTGTGCTATATCTATCCACCCCCTTCGCTCAACCTCTTCAATTATTGCACATTCAGGGTACGTCAGATCTAGCCCTCTTTCTTGAATAATCGACCTAGACATGGTGCTCTCGTAAACTCGGAATGCTTCCTCGTTCCAAAATTTATGAGCATCGTAGGAACGAGAAGAGGAAGCCCCATCCTTCGATCTTTTTCTAGGCGGCATGATTATCAACAGTATCCAAACTTATAATCAACAAATATAGACACAATTCCACCAACAATTGCTTGATCTCTTAAAATTATCCCCAAACGATAAACGTAAAAGAAACGGTAACCTTGAGTGTAGAAGATTAACCGTAGATGACTCTCGTCGGTAGGAGGAGGCGGCGGCGGCTGTTGGTGGTGGGAGAAGATGAGTTGTGTGAAGGTTTTTTGTGAGAGAAGGAGTTGGATTGAAGGAGTTATGGAGTAGTTTTGAGGATGGAGGTTTGTGGGTTGAGTGAATTTGGAGAGGATTTGTGAAGGGGAAGAATTTTGGAGAGGATTTGTTGGCGATGGCGGCTGTTTCTCAGAGTGAGGAGTTGTGTGTGAAATTGTGAGATAGGGTTTTAAAGGGGGAGCTGCACGCTGGTGTGCGCGGTGCGCGCGAGAAGTGGCGCGGACCGCGCGCAAGTCTCTGGTTTCCTGCCAATAATGAGGTGCGCGCTGTCGCGCGAGAATTGGCGCGGCGGCGCGCATGCTTCTGTGCTTGCCCACTGGTCCTGAGCACGCTGCTGCGCGAGAAGTCGCGCTGTGGCGCGCATGCGTCTGTCCACCTTTTTTTTTCACACCTGCAAAAATTAAAGCAATTCAAATCAATACGCGAATGAAAATAATTAAAAACAACAAATAAAACATTAAAATGAAATAAAGTAAACAAAATGAATGCGAAAAATCATTGTGGGTTGCCTCCCACACAGCGCTTGGTTTAACGTCGTCGACCCGACTGTCACCAGTCTGATCAGTTTGGTTCGCTCAACTTGACGCTGTCGATATTCCTTACTTCAGTCCCATAGTACGGCTTAACTCGCTGTCCATTCACCTTGAAGGTTCTCCCATCACTGCACTTTAGCTCGATAGCCCCATAAGGAGACACCGTTTCCACAACAAATGGCCCTGACCAACGCGACTTTAGCTTACCAGGGAACAACTTCAGACGAGAGTTGAACAATAGTACTTGTTGTCCTGGTTTGAGCACCCTTCGGACAATGATTTTGTCATGCCACTTCTTAGTTTGCTCCTTGTAGATCTTGGCATTCTCATATGCGTCATTTAGGAATTCATCCATCTCGCTCAACTGCAGTTTTCTAACGTCGCCAGAAGCTTTCAAATCAAAATTTAATTTCTTCACAGCTCAAAATGCTCTATGCTCCAACTCCAACGGCAGATGACATGCTTTCCCAAATACTAGCCTATAGGGAGACATCCCAATAGGCGTCTTGAATGCAGTCCGATAAGCCCATAATGCATCATCCAACTTCATAGCCCAATCCCTCCGGTTGGTGTTGACAGTCTTTTCCAGTATTTGCTTAATTTCCCGGTTGGATACTTCAGCTTGTCCATTCGACTGAGGATGATATGCTAGTGCCACTTTGTGCTTCACATTGTATTTAGCCAAAAGTGAGTTGAAAATTCTATTGCAAAAATGCGTACCTTCGTCATTTATGATGGCTCTCGGTGTTTCAAACCTGGTGAAGATGTTCTTATGCACAAATTTCGCTACAATATGAGAGTCATTAGTATTGGTGGCGATTGCTTCCACCCATTTCGACACATAATCAACAGCTAATAAAATATAAGAATTACCAAAAGAAGGGGGAAATGGTCCCATGAAATCTATGCCCCAAACATCAAAAAGTTCCACTTCCAAGACATTTGTCAGTGGTAATTCATGACGCCTAGATATGTTTCCTAACCTCTGGCATCTATCACATGAATTTACTAAGGTATAACTATCCTTAAACAAACTAGGCCAATAAAAACCAGATTGCAATACCTTAGCTGCTGTTCGTGATGCTCCAAAATGTCCACCATATGGTGAAGAATGACACTTCTCCAAAATTTGTTGAGCTTCGATACCCTCCACGCATCTCCTAATCACTTGGTCAGCACACCTCTTATATACAAATGGATCATCCCAATAATATAACTTGATGTCATGGACGAACTTCTTCTGATGATAGCTCAAATCTGGAGGAAGGGTGCCGCAAGACAAAAAATTAGCAATATCAGCAAACCAAGGAAGTATAGAATTTACCTCGAAGAGTTGCTCATCAGGGAATGTTTCTTGTATAGCTCCCTCTACTCTCTTCTCTTCCAGCTCAAGCCTCGACAAGTGGTCAGCCACTTGGTTCTCACTACCCTTTTTATCCTTGACCTCAAAGTCAAATTCTTGTAATAGCAAAATCCACTTTATCAGGCGTGATTTTGCATCCTTCTTGGCGAACAGGTAGCGAATAGCTGCATGGTCAGTAAAAACGATTACCTTTGTGCCGATCAAATAAGGCCTGAATTTGTCGAAAGCAAACACTACTGCAAGCATTTCTTTCTCAGTTGTAGTGTAATTTTGTTGTGCAGCATCCATTGTGCGGCTTGCGTAGTAAATTGCCCTAAACATCTTTTCCCTTCTTTGGCCTAAAACAGCGCCCACTGCATAATCACTTGCATCACACATTAGTTCAAAGGGCTGCTTCCAGTCCGGCACTATCATAATAGGTGCAGTCACCAATGCCATTTTGATCTTCTCTAATGCCTGCAAACAATCACCATCAAATATAAAAGTCGACTCTTTTTCAAGTAAATTACATAGGGGTTTATTGATCTTAGAAAAATCTTTAATAAATCTACGATAAAACCCCGCATGTCCTAAGAAGCTCCTTATTCCCTTGATGCTCTTTGGCGGAGGAAGTTTTTCAATGGCAACCACCTTGGCTCTGTCTACCTCTAGTCCCCGAGAAGACACTTTATGTCCAAGAACAATGCCCTCTTGGACCATAAAATGGCATTTCTCCCAGTTAAGAACTAAATTCTTTTCTTGGCATCTCTGGAAAACAAGGGATAGGTTGTGTAAACAATGATCAAATGAAGAGCCAAATACCGAGAAGTCGTCCATGAATACTTCCATGATCTCCTCCACCATGTCTGCAAATATGGCCATCATGCACCTCTGGAAAGTGGCAGGTGCATTGCATAGCCCAAACGGCATTCTCCTAAAAGCAAACGTGCCATAGGGACACGTGAAAGTTGTCTTCTCCTGATCTTCTGGCGCTATAGCAATTTGGTTATAACCTGAATAACCATCTAAAAGCAATAATGACAATAGCCAGCAAATCTATCAAGCATTTGATCAATAAAATGCAGTGGAAAATGATCCTTTCGTGTAGCATTGTTTAACTTTCTATAATCAATACATACTCGCCAACCATTTACAGTACGAGTAGATATCAGTTCATCATTTTCGTTTCTAACTACAGTTATTCCACCCTTTTTAGGTACAACTTGTACAGGAGATACCCAACTACTATCAGAATTGGCATAAATGACACCAGCATTTAACAATTTTAGCACCTCACTTTTACAACTTCTTTCATTGCTGGGTTCAACCTCCTCTGGTGATCCACAGAAGGAGTATATGACTCCTCCATCAAGATTTTATGCATGCATATAGTGGGGCTAATTCCCCTAATATCAGAAATCGACCATCCTAAAGCAGTTTTAAATTTCCTCAATACTCTCAATAATTTATCTTTTTCAGTACAAGTAAGAGAGGAAGAGATGATTACCGGATACGTCGACTTTTCACCTAAAAATGTATAGCAAAGGTGACTCGGCAGCTCCTTCAAATCAGGGGAAGGAGGTATTACCTTTATTTGCTCATGTACCTCCAATTCCTCAAGCGGTGCATCCGTTTTTCTTTCTTTCTGTGATGCTTCAAGAGCCAACAACTGCTCTTTCACTTCCCAATTTTCTTCATCAACAGTTCCTGCAGCGCTTATCAAACAGCTCTCCAAAGGATCCCTAGTTCCTGCACTTTCAAGAGACATACATGAGTCTATAATATCAATACTTTTACAAGTGCTTACCTCATTTGATCCCTTCATGGCGTGATAGATATTAAAAATGACCGCTTCTCCGCCTACTCTCAGGGTGAGTTCACCCTTGTGCACATCTATCAATGCCCTTCCAGTTGCCAGAAACGGTCTCCCAAAGATTAATGGAGCGTCATGATCCTCTTCCATATCTAAAATCACAAAGTCAGCAGGAAAAATAAATTTATCCACTTTTACCAGTACATCTTCGACGATCCCACGTGGATACGTGAGACTTCTGTCCGCAAGCTGTAAGGTGATAGTGGTAGGTTTGACTTCTCCAAGCTCCAGATCCCTGTAAATAGAAAATGACATCAAATTAATACTCGCTCCTAAATCACATAAAGCTTTACGACATTTAGAACCACCAATAAAGCAAAGAATAGTAAAACCCCTGGATCTTTTAATTTCTGTGGTAGTTTCTTTTGCAGGATGACGCTACATTCTTCAGTCAGTTTCACAGTCTCAAAATCCTGCAACCTCCTCTTCTTAGACATCACATCTTTAATAAATTTTTCATAATTCGGCATTTGCTCCAAAGCATTCAGCAAATGGTATGTTGTTGTGTATCTTCTTAAATATCTCCAAAAATTTTGCAAACTGATCATCCAATTTCTTCTTTTTGAATCTCTGCGGATATGGAAGAGTCGACTGAAATACATGAGGTTGTTCGACTTCAACTTCAGCATTGGGCTTTTGATTTTTCTCTTCTTTTTCATCCTCAAATTCACCCTCTTCAACTTTCTTCTCCTTGTCCATTCCCTCCTTGGAACTTTGCACCTCTAACTCTTTTCCACTCCTCAAAGTGACTGCCTTGCACTGTTCTTTTGGGTTAACCTCCGTGTTACTAGGAAATTGACCCATGTTCTGATCTCTCAAAGCGTTGGCCAACTGTCCGATTTGTGTCTCCAGAGATTTCATTTTGGCCCCCATATTTCCCATGTGAGTCTCCATGTTGTCCAGACGAGACTCAGTTCTTGCCATCCTTTTGCCAGACTCAGCAACAAATGTTCCTACCAAATCCTCAAACGAAGGCTTTCCTTCCCCCTTTGATGTATTGAACCCCAGTGGAGGATTCAACACATTTTTATTATTTGCATAAGAAAAATTTTCATGATTTCTTAATCCTGGATGATAAGTATTAGGGGGAGGGTTACCTCGATATCCTCCGAATCCTCCAAAATTTCTGTTGTTGACATACTGAGCTTCTTCAGGAATAGATTGTTCTTCAGCAACAGTCGATGGACTCTCAGTTTCTGATGTGCTCACTTTGTTCATAGCTGCGAGTTGTGTGGTCAGTGCGGATACCTGTGCAGTGAGTGATCTAATAGGGTCCACAGCGTACACTCCGGCTGTCCTTTTTACTCCTGCCCTTTCAGACGGCCACTGGTAGCTATTTATCGTCATCTGTTCAAGCAAGTCATAAGCTTGCTCGGGAGATTTAACAAAGATCATGCCACCAGCTGCAGCATCCACTGTTCCTCTTGTTTGCCCATTTAGACCGTTGTAGAATAATTCGATCTGCACCCAGTCTTCGAAGCCATGGTTTGGGCACTTTCTCAACAGCTCCTTGTATCTTTCCCATGCCTCATACAATTGCTCAAAATCAGTCTGCCTGAACGTGCTAATCTCAATCTTCAACTATGCAGACTTTGCAGGGGGAAAGTATTTTGCCAGAAATTTCGTCGCCAGCTCCTGCCATGTCGTGATACTTTCCAAGGGAAGCGATTGGAGCCATACTCTAGCTTGATCCCTGAGAGAAAACGGAAACAAACGCAGTCTAATAATACCATCAGGAACATTATTAATCTTTACCGTATCGGTTATCTCCAAGAAGGTCCTCAAATGAACGTGAGGATCAGAAGTGGCAGTCCCAGCAAACTGGTTTTGCTGAACCATATTGATTAGAGCAGGCTTCAGCTCGAAATTATTTGCGTTGATGGTTCCTCTTGCAATACCAGAGTAATGATTGTTGATCACTGGTCGGAAGTGATCTCTGATAAAATAGCCTCTAGCGGGATGTGTCTGTCATTTTCTTTGTGATCAGCCATTGCTTGGATCTCTTCCCTTCTTGCTTTTCTTAACTTCTTCGCAGTTCTTTCGATCTCTGGGTCAAAAATCAGCAAGTGTGAGTTTTGTGATCGTAGCATACACTGTCAAGCAGGAAAAAATGAAAAACTTAATCAATATGAAATAAAATAAAAGCTCTTAATTAAAATCTAGACTAATTGGTAACAATACTGATATAAATTCAAATTTGACACTCCCCGGCAACGGCGCCAAAAACTTGTTGCGTGTTTTCTTAATTGCTCGCAAGCGCACGACGTCAAGTTATAGTAAAATGAATTTTTAAGTACGAGTGTCGATCCCACGAGGAGTGTAAACTAAAATTATATCAATGCTTGTAATTAAAATAGTCTCAACTTTATTTAGAAAAATCAAAAGAATGTTTGGTTTATGTAAATGACTTGATTGCAAGAAAGTAATTAAACTAATCACCGAATGGAGAAATATCAATGAGAGAAAATATCTAGAGGAATGATTTCACTAAGTTTCTACAATAATTCTTCCTGGTTGTATTTAAATTCCTTAATTCCTATGATTTAATGACCAAGAACACTTACGTATTTTATTCCCCCTTTCCCAAGTGACGAATAAATTGTACCAATCAAACTTCGATTCAATTATTCCTAATAAAATCTACGTTTAATTGGTAAAGGCAAACAATGTTCTTACCTAAGCCTCGCTAAAGTTATACGCCTTCCGAACGATATAAACATTCAACGATGCGTCTCTAATGATCTATAATCCTAGTCCCTCTCCCGAGTTGTAGAATTAATCAGACTACATACAATTTATGGCCAGTAAATTGCAGTGAAATAATAAATAGAGAACACAATGAAACAAAACATAATTCAATCATAAAAATATCCACGTCAAATCATCGTATAGACAAAGCTACGTCAACCTCTAGAATGGAAATTTAGTTCATCACGAAATCCACGAGAACACAAGACATATTCATAGTTCTAGACATCGCTACACTATAAAATAAAGAAGCGAAGGAAAAGATAACAAATCCGAAGTGTCGTATCCGTCCCCAGATCCGTCGTTCTTCGTATTTGTGATTGTTCTTCGCGCTCCGAATCTTCGTCTCGTGTTTGCTTGTGCGTTTCCTCTCCCTAGGCGGCTGTTTTCTCGTGTGTTTCTCCAAATGACGGCTCTCTGGTTTTTCTGACCTAACTCGCGCATTATATACGATTCTGGACATTCGGCGCGCGCGGTGGGGCATGATCTCGCGCGGCTGCGCGTGATGTTTTGTCGTGTGGCTTGCTGCTGCGCACGCGCGGTCGCGCGAGTTGTGGTGCTGCCGCGCGTGCCTCTCGAGACTTTATGTTATTCGGTGCGCACGCGGTCGCGCATGATGTCGCCCGGTGGCGCGCGAGCTACTGGTTCTCGCATGTATTGGTGTGCGCGTGCCTGCGCGTGATGTGGCGCGGCCGCGCGCAAGTCTCTGGCCGATTCTGTCATGTAAGTGCACGCGGCTGTGCGTGATCTCGCGCAGCTGCGCGCAAGGTTCTGTCCGACTGTGTGTTGGTTGTGCACTTGTTTTCTTGGCTCACTTGGCTTCGTGTCCGCTTTTTCTCCATTTCCTGAAAAGACAATCAAAACAAACCAAAAACGCATAATTCTATTCGAAACAAGCATAATTCAAGATGAATTTAATATAAATTAAGTGTAAATCTTGCACTTATCAGAATATTGACTTGAGTTTTTAACAGCTTAAGCTTATCATTATTTGACATAATTTGCATAACAGTTCATTCACACCCTCTAAATTGTTATATTTGATCCTAATAAGTGTATCAGAGCGATTTATTCCAATATCTGAATATCTTATATCTCAAATGATCTCCTTTAACAAAATCCTTGTATTTTCTTAAAAAAAAATATGACGATTGAAAAATCTGAATGCAGGCATATCTATCAGCTCAAGACGATAATATGTGATATGTCATCACAGATGAACCGATTAAGATTATGAAAACAAATACATCCTTTGTTGTAATAGATGAAACTCCTCAAATGGTAGAGAAACCCATGATGGAATGGAGTGCCAAGGACAAAAAAAAAAAGCAAATCTAGACAATGTTGCAAAAGATATCCTTTTACAAGTCATTAGATAAAAATATGTTTAGAAAAATTAAAACATGTTCAACTGCTAAAGAAATCTGGGAAAAACTAACTCAACTCTGTGAAGAAAATGATCAGACAAGGAGAACAAGTTCATGGTAGCCACTCAGAAATTTGATAATGTCAAGATGAAGTCCGGAGAAACAATGAATGAATTTGATGAAATGTTCAGCAGCATAGTAATCAAGCTGGCAGGCTCTTGGAAAAGACTACAACAACATAGGGGTTGCACTTGAAGTGATGAGAGCTTTACCAAGAGAGTGAGACGTCAAGATCATAATCATGAGAGAGTCAAAAGATATGAACAAACTCAAGTTACATGATTTGTTTGCTGATCTGAAGGCCTGTGAATTCGAGCTGGAAACCAGAAATGAAAAATAACCATAGGTTCCACCAGTTACAAAAGCCCTTACCACAACATAAGAATCCCCGTCCAAGTCAGCAGAACATCTGAGCAATTAAGTCATGTTACTATTTTTCAAAACATTTGTGAAATTCATGAGGAAGAATCATTCTGATCTTCAAAACTCATATAAAAAGAATAATTATAAGAAAAAATCAAAATCTTCCGAAAACTTGTTTTAATTGTGGCAGAACATGTCACTTCATTGCTGATTGAATTAGATCAAAGAAGGATGACAAGAAATCATTTGACAAAACAAGAATCAACGATGAGAAGAATTCATTTAGAAGAAAGAGAGAACGTAAGGTGTTGATAGCTGAAGAAAGTAAGAGCAAGTGGGCTGAGACAAACTTTGAAACCACCAACTCAGATAATGACTCCAGTGATAGTGATGAGAAATCATTTGAGTGTCTAATGGTTGACGAAGATCTGGAATCCTGCCTTGATGAGGTATTCGATTTGACTTTTGATGTATTCAAACGAAACGATCTGATCAATATACAAAATGAGATGATAATGGATCACAAAAGACTTTCACAAACATTTAAGGAAGTCAAAGCAGAAAACAAATGTCTGATAGATAATTCTAGCAGCTCGAGCTGTGAACATCTCAATGAACTGACTATTCTAGAGACAAAATTTAATATGCTCACGACTAAAAATGCTAATATGTCGTCTGAAATCCAAGTAATAATGATTGTAAATCAAAGGTTGACTAACTTAGTCAACACTTGGACAAAAGTCTTTTATTTCACTTGAAAAGATGAATGAAGATCAAAGGTAAGTTGGTGACACATCAAGCTTAGGCTTTTAAAAAAAATGAATGCAACTTTTCTGAAATAAGCTGTAATATGTTGTGTCTAGAGAAATGAAAATCTAAAAACTGTAGATTTTGTCAGATCAAATATAATATATGAACATTTAGAACTTGAAATTCAAGTCAGTACACATGTCTATAAAAAAATATTGGAATGCATCATGGACCTGGATATGTAGAACCTGAGAGTTATAAGTCAGGGTGGCTCAGAAACAGACTAAGCAATAATGTATATGATTATCATTCCAAGTCAAGCTGGTGTTACACTAGACAAAATTCTATGAAGGTTAGAAGTAACCATTACTATAATTGGAAACAAGTTCACAAGAAATATAGGCTAACTGGTCAGAAAGAAAGACCTAAACAAAGTTTTGTGAAGCACACACCACACAACACTAACAAAATTCCAGCACAATCATACAATCTATTGAAGGCATGCAATTGAAAATCTATTAAGATAATTCAAGCTTGGCTTCCAGAAAGACTAATCTACTCTGGATCCAAATAGATGTGGGTATCAAAATAATTTTTAATCCGTGATTATAGGTACAACAGATTGAGTTGTTGAAGAAGTCAACATGATGCCTGGACAGTAGATGCTCAAGACATATGGCGGGAAATGTCAAGTTCTTATCAGAAATCATTGACTATCAAAATCCAAAAATCATATTTTGAGATAACTCCAAAGGTAAAACTGTGGGCAAATGTAAGATTTTCAATGGTAATATTATCATAAATGATGTATTGTTAGTTGAAAATTTATGTTATAGCTTAATCAACATTAGTCAATTATGTGATAATGGATACAATGTAAAATTCCACAAACACACCAGCACTATCAAGACTTCAAAAGGTAAAATTGTAATGATAGATAACAGAAATAGTAATAATTATAAAATAGATTGGTCTGTTGAACAATCATCTAATCAAACATGCTTTATAGCCGTTAATACTAATAAATTGGTTGCGGCATAAATGATTAAATCATCTGAACTTTAAAACTATCTATAATCTGAATAAGAACAACTTGGTAATTGGTCTCCTCAAGATTTATTTTTCAAATGATAAGTTATGCTCAACATGTAAAATGAGAAAACAAGTTAGATCCACTTTCAAAAACAAAGGTTGTACAATCTCAGCTCGATGTTTAGAACTTTTTCATATGGACCTATTTGGTCCTATACTAGTAACGAGCTCAGGGGAAATGAGATACACTCCAGTAATAATTGATGATTTTTTAATATTCACATGGGTTGTTGATGTGAATCTGATCGGGCATTACGAGCTAACTATTGGAAAGAAGTTTAAGGAAGCTCATCAAAGATTCATGGCAAGCTACCAAAAGCATATAAGTTTGGGGCCATTATAATGTCATTCAAGTGTTTAATGACAAAAAAGAAGGCATCCAGGCCGAGACGGGCGCGCCCCAGCGCATATTTTCGCTCACCCCAACACCCAGGGCAGAGCCAGACGTGCCACATCATAGCTTTTAACCCGTCCCAGCGTGCCCGTGCGTCCCAGCAGACATTTTTACTTGCCCCTACGCTCCATGAACCCCAACGGGGATTTCTGCTCACCTTAGTGCACCCCCCTCGGACAGAAATTCAGAAACTCTAGATTTTGACGCAAATTAATAATTGAAACAATATTTTGGGGTTTTAGGATGATTTTTACTATGTTTTTGGTTAATTATACCTTGTAAATATATTGAGGAAGATTATTGATCAATTATTGAATGGTTTTGTGATTTTTTCTCTCAGTGAAAAAGCTTCGGCTTTGTGCATACTTTTATGTGTTTTATCAAATCAAACTTATCAAAGTTGAATACTTTATGGCGTTTGTCGGTTGTTCTTCACTCAGATTGTCAAAGACGAGTTCTTTGAAGGTTCGTTTGATATCCGTTGTTCGTTTGGTATCCATTGTTTATATGTGATAGTTTTTATTAAACAGCGTGATTTAGGGGCGAATACACGTTACTTGTTTTCAAATATTAAATATTGGGGGTTAAAGAAATATTGTTGTTCATTGAATCAAGGGCACGACTGGGTCTAGTTCGTGTTTGTCTTTTTTGGGTAACCGAATTCGCATCATTTGGTATAAAAGATTTGGCTCGCTTTGGCTAATCATCAGGGCTTGGTTTTGAAACAAGTAAGTTATCTATTTTATCTATAATTTTTTCTCATTATGTTTTATGTTCTTCGTTTCCATGTGTCACAAGATTTTTGTTGACATCTTGTTTTCTTGTGTTTGTGAATTTTGCAATTTTCGAACATCCTTGAGTCGTTTTTCGTGTTTCGTTGTTGCACAAATTCTTTGTTCTTGTCGTGCAAGTAGTAAAAAAATTAAGGTTTTCGGTCCACAAAAACAAAAGGAGATCGAATTCCCAAAAAATATAAAAATTTGAAAAATTTTGTTTTTGTTTTTTTTTCTTTTTTGCATTGAAATTTTGTTCTTGTCTTTTTGTGAGTCTTATTCAAATGTCTGTCGGCACACAAAAAAATCAAATTTCTTGGCTTTGTGTAGTCTAAGTGAGACATTTGCAAGTGTACACGAGTTGAATTTGAAAGATTGATACAAATATAAAACTCGAGCGCACCTTCGAGAGAAATCTCAAAATTTGAGTGAAAAAACTTCAGTGTGGGTGTTTATTCATTAGAGTGTCTAGCGAGTATTTGTAGTGAGCAAAAAAAAGAGAGTTTGCATGACTTTCGTTGGAGTGACTGGTGAGAATTTTTGGTAAGGAAACATTATTCTTTATTGTTTTCTACTAATATTTCTTGCAGGTACACATGTCTAACGATAGAAAATTCAAATAATATTTGGAGCGTTGGATATGATGTGGGAGAAGGAGTTTAAGCCTTTACGTGAGAAGTATTTGCGGTGCGAAGGAGTTGAGACGTATGATAGGCAGATGAATGAGGATAGCAGAGACCGGAGAGCCGAAGGGAATTGGAATTCATGTCTGGATTGGGATGATGATAGGCGGTGTGACAGGAGTAGTAGATATAGAAGCCGAGAAGAGTATAGTTTTGGTGATGCTAAGATGAAGGTTTCATCATTCGACAGGAGAGTCGGTGCAAAGGTGTACCTTGAGTGTGAGCAAAAGATAGAGCGTCTATTTGAGAGTCAAAATTATGGTGAAGGTATGAAAGTCAATCGTGCTTGTAACAATTTTAACGATTAAACTGCTATTTGGTGGGATAAATTAGTGTTAGGAATGATATGGTGTGGAGATGACCTTATTGTCACGTGGGATAAAATGAAAAGGGTGATGAGGAAACGATTTTTTCCAAATCACAATAATAGGAGAGATGACCATGACTTGCAGGATAAATTGCAAGAAATAGTGGACGTCGCATTTCTTCAATTCTCAATAATTGGGCCCACTCTAAAGAATGATTCCTCATGTGATTGCCATATAAATTGCATTTTTGGATGATACGGCTCAGGTAATAAACAAAATTGACTCAAAAAAATGACATTGAAAGTGATTTGAGGATGATAAAAATACATCTGGAATATTTAAAGTAGGAGTGTAAGGAAGACTAAGCACACAAAGAGTGGTAAGATTGAGAACAAAAGAGAACGTTTTCCTACTTGTGGCATGAGATTTATTAATATAATGAGTTAATAGTACACATGAATCTCTAGCCATAATATGAGATGTGCTTTAGGAAAAAAGTGTTTTTCTAGTTGCACACATGATGCAACTATGACTACTCAAAGATGCATCACATCATTATCGAATTCATGTGAAACTTTCGATACACCAATAGTTGCAGATTATATCGGGATATATGTGTTTAACCATAACCTACTTGTTCTTTCAGAGGAGATGCTACTAGACGCTCTTATCACGATTCGATAAGTACAATCAGAACTGAGTTCTGACGTTCTTGTGATCAAGGGATTGATGCACAAAATAGGGCAAACAAAAGTAATCATGTATAAGAGATAAAAATATAATCTCGAATCACATGAGTTGTGAACTTGTGGCTAGCTATATCTCTAAACCTTTAAGGTCACGCAATATTAGATTATGTATTTTCGTTGATATAGTCAAATTCAAGGAGTTGAATTTGATGATTTAGTTTGACGGAGATCAAACATATGGCTTAT
Source organism: Primulina tabacum (assembly GCF_025594145.1). Taxonomy (NCBI): domain Eukaryota; kingdom Viridiplantae; phylum Streptophyta; class Magnoliopsida; order Lamiales; family Gesneriaceae; genus Primulina; species Primulina tabacum. The sequence continues at coordinate 12,115,338 of NC_134557.1, read as the reverse complement.
AAAGGTGTCTATAAGAGGATTCCATATTTGGAAGTTGTAGAAGTTAGCTTAAAAACTAATTTTTAGAAGTGTGCAACTATCTAATTTAGTAAAACAATTTCAAAATAAGCTGCTACCAAAATGAATCAGTGAAAATTTTTATCTTAGAAAATTTCGCTTTGCATCATAATAATGAGTTATGATGAAACTAAAATCATTGATTATTTTATTAATAAACTTGGAGTTTCCACTGTCAAACATTGATGAGTATATTTTCTACTTAGTCAAAATACACAAGAGAGCTCTAGAAAAATCTAGAAACTATTGATTAGATAATGACTGTCAAATCTTATCAAAAGTTGATAAGATATCATAGGAATTTCGACAAGAGGAAATCTCATAGTTATAATTCAAGAAAGATTCTAGCATACACGAGAGACGATGTTTATATATACATATGTTATCAAGAGTTGATAAAATATTTAGTACACAATTGAATAAAATCAAGATTTTCAAGATAATCATGATCCTCTCTCCCTCCCTCACAAGGGAAAATTGACAACCCCTTTTGAAGGTCCTTCTATGTAACGTCTAGAAAATCAGTTCATGTAAATCGTATACATTAGAACTAGTTAAATTTTATGTATTGTAACTAAATGCATAAATGGTACATTTTAATGTGATTAAATGAGTAATTGCATAATTTTACATGAATTCACGAAATTAAGGATTTTCTGTCCGGATATTCGAAGTCAGACCAGGGGAGGAGATCGTAGACGACTAAAGTGCTAAGATTAAATGTTATATTTATTTTTAAGCCAAGAAAATTAATAAGTTAAATGATTTACGAATTTTATTATTTTAATGTCTAATTTAATTATTAGACGATTTATAAGATTTTAAGTGTTTTAAAATATTAATTTTTGAAAAGTAAGGATTTTGATAGACTTAATATAATTGTAGTAATGATAGTCAAAACCAGTAGATCGCGTTAGTAAAACCAGAAGATGGTACAAAAACAGAAGTTCTCGTGTCGCCTTATCAAAGCAGTACTCTTCGAGTACTTATCGACTTAGAAAAACAGAAGCAGAACTTGATTTTCGCTAAAACAGAACCTATCGATCTTATATTAAATGTTACCGTTACTTTATCAAGTACGAGTATTAAATGCGTCATTAATGCTTAACAAAGTCATTTAATACGCTTTACCAAATATGGTATGAAACAAGACTGATTGTTCTGAACCTTTTTGCAGGAACCTTTTTAGGTAATAAAGCTGATCCTATCAGAAGTCAAAGAATCCGTTTTATTTATAGACGTTGGATTCAAGACTTCTATAAATACACAAAATCAACGACGTTCATAGGTTACCGAAACAACGTTTACATTCTCTGATATACGAACGTCGATTTGAGCACTCAGAACTACTTATCATCTTCAAGATCAATATACAGAAAATCAGCACACGCTTTATATTAGTTATCTGATCATTTGAGATCATATTATGCTGACTGTTTCTGACTCTCTCTACAATCATATTCACATTACTATATTTTTGAGAAGAGTGTGTAATTTGGAAAAGAGTATTTTCCAGAACTTTGCTGTATTCATTTTATTGTGTTGTGAAACTAAGAGTTTCAGTAGGCAAAGGATAAGTCCTGCTGAAGTGGGTGTGTACAAGTGTTGTACTGTAAAAACCAAAATCTTTTAGTGATACCTTCTGGAAACAGAAGAAGGGGAGACGTAGAAGATTTTATCTTTGAACTTCCATACAACCATTGCCTACTGCCTACTATTTTATTGTGTTTCACCGTACTCCATCGGATCGTTTCCGCACTATTTATTGTGATCTGTTGGACTTACTCTTGAACAAGATTAGCTATAATCTCTAACAGGATTCTAGCACCCTTTGCAAAAATGACCGTCAAAGGAACAAGTTTATTCACCCCCCTCTAAACTCTATATCGATCCCCAACAAGTGGTATCAGAGCAGATTTTTATTGTTCTATATTTACGACAGATATGACACACTTCAGCAAGGTTCCTATGTTCTCAAAAGAAGACTTTGATGACTGGAAGATCCGGATGCAAGCTCATCTTGCAGCTCAAGACGATATCATGTGGTTTGTAATCACAGATGTTCCTTTAAAGATCTTAAAATCTAACACTGCTGTTGCTGTTACTGAGGGAGCACCTCAGATGGTGGAGAAGCACATAAGTGAATGGACTGGCGAAGATAAAAAGAAAGCCAATCTTGATAATGTTGCGAAGGACATTATTTACAAAACCCTCGAAAAAAATACCTTCAGTAAAATCAAAATGTGTTCTACTGCTAAAGAGATTTGGGAAAAACTCATCCAATTCTGTGAAGAAAATGAGCAGACGAAGGAGAATAAAATGTCTGTAGCAATGCAGAAATTTGAGAATCTCAAAATGAAAGCTGGAGAAACTCTGAATGAGTTTGATGAACGTTTCAGCAGCCTGGTTAATGAACTAGCAGCTCTTAGGAAAGAGTATGGCAACAGAGAAATAGCACTCAAGGTTATGAGAGTTTTACCCAGGGAATGTGATGTTAAAAAAATGGCTATGAGAGTCTCTAAAGATCTAAACAAGTTGGAACTACATGACTTGTTTGCTGATTTAAAAGCCTATGAGTTCGAACTAGAAGTGAGAAGCGGAGAAGAGCCCTCAACAAATCTATCGACCAAGGCTCTTGCTGCTACTACTGCTGCTGTTGCTGCTGTAGTTGTTCCGCAAGCATTACCTGCTACCATCATTGAGAGCACTTCCGAAAGGACTGTTGAAAACATCAGCAATGATGCTATGTCTCTCTTTGTGAAGAAATTTTCCAGATTTATGAAGAAGAATCACCGAGCCTACCAAAGCCCCAATCTGGAACTTCAAGAAGGATTCACCATCTGGTGATATGGCGTGCTTTAACTGTGAAAAGATCGGTCACTTTATTGTTGATTGTCCGAAGCCCAAGAAGGATGATCAGAAGAAAAAAGAATACAAGAGGAATGACAAGAAATTCAGAAGAGACTGCAAAGCAATGATTGCTTAGGAAAGCAAATCTAAATGGGCGGATTCTAGCTCTGAGTCATCTGACACCGAAAGTCATTCTAGCGAAAATGATGCAGAAGAGATCAAATGTCTCATGGCAGATATTGAACCAACCTCGACATCTGGAGAGGTACTTGACTTTGACTCTAACGAATTTACACGAACTGATTTAATTAAAGCACTGCATGATATGGTGGAAGAGTACTCAAGACTTTCTCAATCATTCGAGGATGTTAAGATTGAAAATCAAGACTTAAAAGATCAAGTCAGTAAGTTCACTTGTTTACAAGAGAACAGCTGCAATGATCTAAAAGTTGATATGAGTAAGTTAAGAACTGAGAATGAAAGAGTGAATGCAGATTACCAAACAATGAGATCTGAAAACCAGAAGCTATTTATTTTGGTAAATTCATGAAACAAGTCTTCTGTTTCCTTAGAGAAGATGCAAGAATTGCAGGAAGCAATCCGGTGACAGGGGTGGTCTCGGATTCAGCAATAATAAAAGCACTTCTGAAACAAGTACTAAGCAAGAGCTGGATAAAGGAAAAGAGAAATTCATTCATTTTGTCAAATCCAGTGTTGTATATGAACCTGAAGTACCAACTGTTCGAGTTAAAAAAACTGTAGATCAGACGAACAGAAGGAAGCATTATGATCTTGGTTATGTTGAACCTAAGGGAAGAGTTCACCAGAGTTCTGGATCCTGCAGAGGATTCAACTCAGGAGGACAACCCTCTATGAAGGTTAAAAACTACCAGTGCTATAATTCTAGACCTGTTCAGAAGAGATATAGACCATACAACAAAAATAGAAGGGAAGAACAACATTCTGAGATGCATTCTGTTAGAAATAACAGACTTTCTGTTGCACACACCTCTTTGGATACCCGAAGTACAAGGTCACCTAGAATTGTACAAATGTGGGTTCCTAAAGGATAGATTGGGTACCAGATACTAAAATTTGTGTTTGCAGGAACAGGAGAGGAAAGCCAAAATCAGCAGCTCCACATGGTATCTGGACAGTGGATGTTCTAGACACATGACTGGACAGAAAAATCTACTATCAGAAGTAATGAGTTGTACTGGACCAAAGATAACATTTGGGGATAACTCAAAAGATAAAACCTGTGAGTGAGAGTAAGATTATCCATGGTAACATTACTATCAATGGTTTACTATTGGTTGAAAATCTTTGTTACAACTTGATTAGCATCAGTCAACTGTGTGATAATGGTTATTCTGTGGCTTTTCAGAAGCACACATGCATAGTTAAAAATGATGATGAGTCTACTGTATTAACTGAAAAAAGAGAAGGTAACACATACAAAGTTTCATGGAATATAGATCATATTAATGTTCCTACATGTTTAGTTACCTCTTTTAGTGATAAACATTGGCTATGGCATAAGAGATTGAATCATCTGAATTTCAAGTCAATCAATAATCTCAAGAAGCAGAACATAGTTGATGGTTTGCCTGATATAAACTTCGTTAAGAATCATGTCTGCTCTGCATGTCAAATTGGTAAGCAAGTCAGATCTAGCTTCAAGAATAAAGGTAGTAAATCAACTTCAATGTGTTTGGAATTATTGCATATGGACTTGTTTGGTCCAATCCCTATCATGAGTTTAGGGGGAATGAAATATACACTTGTTGTTGTTGATGACTTTCTAGATTTACTTGGGTAATATTTCTTGCTGGAAAAGATCAAACCAGTAGTCTCCTGATCAAGCTTCTGAAAAAGATTCAAAATGAAAATTTTATTTCTGTCATTAAAATCAGAAGTGACCGGGGAAACTGAGTTTACTAACAAGAATCTTGAGTTATACTTAAATGAACAGGGCATTCATCATGAATATTCATCTGCTAGAACGGCTCAAGAAAATGGAGTAGCTGAGAGGAGAAACAGAACTCTTAAAGAAGCCGCTAGAACAATGCTAGCAGATGCAGACATCTCTCAGCGCTTCTGGGCAGAAGCAATCAACACAGCATGCTACACAGAACAGGACAATTATCAACAAAGGCACAATCAGACTCCGTATGAGATATGGAAAGGGAGTAAACCTAATGTATCTTATTTTTCATGTATTTGGTTGCAGATGTTTTGTTCACAATAATGGTAAAAATTATTTTTCTGCATTTGATTCTAAATCAGATGCTGGACTATTTTTTGGATATTCAGCAGTAAGCAAAGCTTTTAGAATTTTCAACAATACAACTCTTAATGTTGAAGAATCTATTCATGTTTTCTTTGATGAAGATAGCAGTACTCCTGGAATTTCTAACATGTCAAATCTAAGTAACATGTTAGACAGGATTCATCTGGAACTGGATAGTGAAAATGATGCAGAACCTAGTGTTAAATATGCTTAAAATCCAGAACCAGAAATTTCCGCTGGTAGAACCAATTGTTCAGACACAGGATTTACCAGAACCAAAAGTGAACATGCCAGAACCTGTTACTGCTTTAGCTGAGCCTGATTCGAATCCATCAAACCAAGAAGAAATTTCTTTAAACCCTTTTGTTTGGAGGAAATGCCATCCTCCATCTTTGGTTATTGGTAATCCTGCAGCTCCATTAAGAACCAGAAGGCAAATTATTAATTAATATATGCATGCTACTTTTATTTCTGAGGATGAACCAAAGAAAATTGAAGAAGCTCTTCTGGATCCCAGTTGGATAGAAGCTATGCAAGAAGAGCTGAATCAATTTAAAAGTAATGAAATTTGGTTTCTTGTACCTAGACCAACTCATCAAGCTGTTATTGGAACACGGTGGGTGTTTAGAAACAAATTAAATGAAGAAGGCACTGTGGTCAGAAAAAAGCAAGATTGGTGGCTCAAGGTTTCAGACAAGAAGAACGAATAGACTATGATGAAACCTATGCACCAGTAGCAAGGCTTGATGCGATCAGAATATTTTTTGTGGGTACCCGGACGCTAATTCATGTCTAAATCAAGATGCACATTTCAAAAGTTTCTGTATACCACTTTCCAGTTCCCAGGATATTCAATACAATACTCAGATATTCAACCAAATCAGTCATAATCTTCGAATATATCAGAATATCATAGATCAACAAATCAGAGAATCATCAAAATATTCTGAACACAAAGTTTATCAACTCACCAATATAGCTGATACATCCCGAACGAGAAACATTCAATCAGATGTAACTCTCAGACCGTAAATCTTTTAACTGATCTTTCAATTCAATTAGTATCATTCGGCACAAAGTTCTAGAGATAATAACAGTACCTGATATTGAGTCAAGGCTAAAATCAATCTTCTTGATTAAAGGCAAACCTGAAAGCTCATCTGGGACGACTTTAGCAACGCTTCTGTCACTAGCAAATCAGTCGATGATACGCTCCATCTCAGTAAATCAACTGAATACATAAGGAATCACTCCGTTCCTTTCGATAATCATCGAGTCATGAACATCACATATATCAAAGGTATTCTAAATCCAGAATCCTTACCGTACCATGTTCATTCTTCGGCCATTTCAGGTCCGAATCTTACCATTTCCTGGAAATAATGATAGCTCTGTACTTGACCAACACATCAATATCAATAATGCGGTCAGAATTAGATAACACCAGTACAACACAAGCTAACTCAATCTCATTCTTATCCTATTGCAGTATCCGATGTCTCACGGAATTCACTAATATCAAACCTCTTTCCCAACAGTTAAGTAGATAACTACTGCAGTAAATACGAACTCAACAGATAAAGCATATATCAATGCAATTCATTCAGAAATCATATACAGGATGTACTAATATTTCTCAATATATATATACGCAGAATAATCATAAAAGATCGATTACTTGCCACTACATCCTCAAGTGCATCCTGGATCCATTCCTCGGTTACTACCACCAATCTGGCTTCCTTCTGGCCCTGGTTTTGTCTGAGTGGAGGGTGGTTGGAAAGAGCGAACAACAGAAGATGATCTATCGATCTGAGTCACTGATCCAGATGATTCTGCTCCCTGGAATCTTCGGGAACCTCTCTGTGGACAAACTCTAGCAAAGTGTCCTTGCTGTTTGCAAATTTTGCAACTACCATACACTCCTTGGCATTGCCCTGTGAGATGTCTTCCTCCACAGGTTCTACAATAGACCCCGGTATAACTCGGGCTAGAACTACTGGAGCTAGATGAACCGCTCCCTAACTTCTTGAACTGCTTCTTTCGAGCTTTCAACTGTTCTTTCTTCCCAATACTACTACTACCAACCTCTAATTTCAAAGGGGATTGTAGGAATTGGACTGGAGATTGTTGTTGTTTCTGAGATTGGATCACATATAGCCTTTCTTGTTGTCGAATCAAACTTGCCTAGGCTCTCTTTGCTCTATTCAAGGCGTCAGAAAAAGTATAGGGCCGCTCCACATTTACCAATGCAAGTATTCCAGGATTCAATCCATTGATAAACCGGTCAGTTACAACTTCATCATTCCCAGCAACGTGAGGTGCAAAACGTAGCAAAATAGAGAATTTAGCAACATATTCTTCAATGTTTAGCTGTCCCTATTTCAAATTTTCAAACTCTGCCCTCTTGTCCTCTCGATACGAACCCGGGTAAAACCTTTTATAGAATTCAGCTTTAAAGACTTTCCACGTAATCACTGTACCATGTTGTTCTAGGGCTTCTTTGGTTGCGATCCACCAACTCTTTGCGACTTCCCGTAACTGGTGCCCAATCAGTTTAACTCTTCGTTCATCTGGGTAATCGAGTGAATCAAATAGCATCTCGATATCATCAAGCCAACTCTCACAATCAGTCGTCGTCTCAATACCCCTCAAAATCGACGGTTGAAAGGACTGAAACCTCATCAACTGTGTTTCCATCAAAGTTTTTGACACATCCATCTGATCGGTCAAAGTATTTCCTCGTTCTGGAATTCTTCGAGGAGGGATATCTGATGATCACAAGAGTTAGCAATCACATGAGACAAATCCGTCTCAGTCCCTTTCTGATCAGCTTACCTGGACGCTAATTCATGTCTTAATCATTATTACTGTCAAATATAACAATTAAGAAAAGTGAGACTAAATTTTTTTTCTTTTTAAAATATAAATGCGGAAACGTAATGTAATCTATTTAATATACATGTCAGTATAAAAGTACAAATCATGTACTACAAGTTTCTATCTCAACTACATTCAACATCTATATATCAAGTGTTGAATCCTATTCTGCTTCTGGGCCCGGATCTCCACGCTAACTATAATCTCTCATCCTCTTCCTGATCCTGATCCTGATCATGTCTCACCTGTTGTCAAGCACACATACAAACAAGACAACAGCCGGATAATTCCGGTGAGAATTACATTCCCAGTATAAATCATGTATACATGTATTTCATATAAACAGATATAAAAGCATGAAATCGATATTCATAACATGTATCAAATCAGAAACATAAATCAATACAAACTCTGAATCACACTCCGTGACTCACAGACTCTGACTCGACTCATCATAATCTAGGGATCCCGATCTGAATAAGAGCATACACCCACCTACACTCCCGATCGGGGTGGTGGCATGTTCTTATTCACGGACTTTGGCTTTTTCCATATCGAACATCAGTCATAGAAGAAACTCCAATTCTATCCACTTCGATATAACCAAACGTCCGGTGTCTTGACCTATCCGTCACAGACTTTGGCACTTTCGCCAAATCAGTATCTTGTGACAATGTGCCCGTGACGATTCCATCACTATCAGGCACCCCTGTCACGAGATCAATCGTCTCTGCCTATGCGTATCCACCTATGACTCAATACATAAATCAATAGATCAAAGATATCAATTTCATTCAATTGCAAATATCAATGCGATAAGGTAAAGTATGTGATTTTGGGAAACTCAAGTCAAGTCAACTCGAGTTGTGCAATCCCGCATCAACATCAATTTATATATTTCTCTTCTCGGTCTGACGAAGTTGAAGTCTCGAATTCAAACATGTCCATATCAATCTGAAATGACAATATCAAATACACTGTATCAATGTATAACTCAATTCAAAACCTGTTTTGATCAATACTCAAATCAAACATAATCTGATCCATATCAACGATATCATGATACAATCTCAATCAATACTGAATCTGATCAAAATCAATCTACTGATGTTTCGACGACATAACAATACAGTCTTGATAGCCCCGTCAATCTCAACATCACAGATATAATACCACAACTCATAATCGATATCAATACGAATCATAATCTTCAATAATAACAGGTCATAACATCAAATCTGCGCAATCTCAATCATATCACTTCCGAAAATCATAACAATTACATAAACAGTACATTCTTCGATCTGACTTCACTTATATACTGATCAGTATACCCAGAACACATAATACCAGTCAAATCACAATTCCCCCAATATCATAATTTCAAACGATATCAGAATTCAATAAAACTTACGTCCTGTTGTAGCTGTCGTCGCTAAGAACTCGGTGTTGTACTTAGATTTAAAATCGAACGGACGAATCTTGCGTAACGTTCAAATTCTCGCACGTAAGAAACTTGGAGCTTCTTCCCCTCGGTTTCCTTTCTTTCTTTTCTTTTCTGATAAATGAATTGCTTGTAATATATATATATATATATATATATATATATATATATATATATATATATAAATATACACGTTGCATGTAAGGGGCAAGTGGCACTTTTTCATTCTGCATGACTCGCGCATATGCGCGCCCAAGCCCCGCGCATATGCGCGAGACCTATTGTCTCGGTGCATTACAACTCGCGCATATGCGCGCCTCCATCTGGCGCATTTGCGCCAACTTCTCTGCCATGCTCGCGCATATGCGCCCATTCATGTCGCGCATATGCGCCAACTATTCTAGACTCGGCACTCCCTTTATGCATAGCTCGCGCATATGCGCGACCACTTCTCGCGCATATGCGCAAGGTCTTCTGCCACTCTCGCGCATATGCGCTGCTCCTTGTCGCGCATATGCGCGAGGTGTTCTGCCCTCACACATATTCCGTGTTTTCTTTCGTCTTTTCAGTCTAATTCATTCTGTCAATAATCCTATCAATTATCACCAAATCATTTCAGATTACGGTAATCAAATTCTCGGGCCTTACATTTTTAGTCTTTGCTGCTTTCAAAAATATCAAAGTGGATCAGATGGACGTGAAAAGTGCCTTTCTAAATGGTCTACTGCAAGAAGAGGTCTACGTTGAAAAACCTCCAGGTTTTATCGATCATTTCTTACCAAATCATGTATTTAAATTATACATATCCCTGTATGGTTTAAAAGAGGCACCTCGAGCTTGGTATGACATGCTCTCACAATTTCTAGTCAATCATGATTTTACTATAGGCACAGTAGATAAAATTCTGTTCACTTTAGTTAACAATAAGCACATTTTGTTAGTACAAATTTATGTTGATGACATTATCTTTAGGTCAACTAACCCCAAATTATGTGCAAAGTTTTCCAAATTAATGCATGAACAGTTTGAAATGATCATGATGGGAGAATTAACATTCTTCCTAGGACTACAAATCAAGCAACTTGATACTGGAATCTTCTTAAATCAAGCTAAGTATACTAAGGAGCTACTGAACAATTTTGGCATGGAAACATGCTCTGCTGCTTCTACTCCTATGAGCTCATCTACTAAACTTGACAAGGATGAGAATGAAATTTCAGTAGAGATAACTCAGTATCGTGGTCTTATTGATTCACTGTTATATCTTACTGCCAGTAGACCTGATATTATGTTTGCTGTCTGCATTTGTGCAAGATTTCAATCTAACCCTAAGCACTCACATTATATTGATGCTAAGCGCATACTGAAATATTTGAAAGGCACTCAAAATGTCGGCTTATGGTATCCCAATGATTCATCTTTCAATCTTATTGGATATTCAGATGCTGATTATACAGGTTGCAAATTAGAAAGAAAAAGCACAAGTGATTTTTGTCAATTTCTTGGTGATAGGCTGATCTCCTGGTTTAGTAAAAAGCAGACTTCCATAGCTACGTCTACTACAGAAGCAGAGTACCTTGCTGCTGGAAGTTGCTGCTCTCAAATACTATGGATACAACAACAACTTAAAAACTATTGAGTTCAAGCTTCTGAATCACCAATCTTCTGTGACAATACCAGTGCTATAGCAATCACGTAAAATCCAGTACTTCATTCCAGAACAAAGCACATAGATGTCAGACATCATTTCATTAGAGATCATGTGAAGAAGAAGGACATTCGTCTGGAATACGTTTCTACTGATCAACAAGCAGCAGATATCTTTACAAAGCCTCTGCCTGAGAATAAGTTTTCTTATTTTCGCAATGTTCTTGGTTTAATTGATTTAACTTGAGTATATTGTTGATATCAGTTTGTTGATTATTATCAGTTTCCTATTACTCAACTAATATCAGTTTGTCTATAAGTAAAAGGAGACATTTTGTGGCAACCACTGATATTTTATTAAGAATAGAATCGACGCCTTACAACTTGATTCAAATTTCTTTCTACAGTATCTTGCCACATTCTAAGTCAGTTGTTCAAATCATGACTTCTAATATTCCACAAGACTTGAGGAAGACGAAGAGTCATCGAGCCTTAAATTATTCAGACTACGTTTTTCTCATCCTTTCTTCTGTTTGTTTCTTGTTATTTATTTATTTGCATTAAGTAAAAAGCAGTAGATAAACAGATATTTGACAAAATGGAATATTTCATTCATAAAACCAGATGCATTACATTGTCCTATCTATTACATTTTGTTGATTTCAGCAGCTTGAAGTACTGCAAAGTACTTCAGCAGGAACCTAACTAAGCTCTGCCGGAATCCCCTACCTTTGCGTGATTGTGGTTTGTGAAGGGGGTTATTCCGCAACTTAGTCCTTCTAAGACGAACAATCTAACTGATTGTTCATATTACAGGCCAAGGAATTTCTTTCAAGTCTTCATATCCTGAAAAAAGATGTCTTCAGACATCATCTTTCGAGAAGCTGGAAATGGTCCTTGCAATTCCTCTGCTGAATCAGTCTCTGGAGAAGACTCCGAGAGCATTTGTGCATCATCCATTTGTGATTTGTTATTATTTTTGTGCATAACCTTATTTGTGAGATTGCAGGTACTTATATAGAATATTGGGAAGCTAAAGAGACGTCTAACCAGTCACATCTTGCACGAATTTCAAGAGTCATCTATCATTTCCTCAGATATCGTATCTTTTGCATGTATTAGTTGCATTAACTGAGGGGGAATATTATTTTATTCTGTCTTTTCCTTTTTCGTGCTTTATCAGAAGCATAAGAAGGTTTGTTTTTTCGATAAACCAGTGTGTCCACTGGTTTTTATCAAGATGCTGAAAATATCTCAGTACTTAATAACTTCCAGTAGATATTATCATAAGACGACAAACCCTCTTCTGATTTTTTTAAGTAACCGCTTTGGACAGCCCGCCTATTTTAGTTACTTTTCAAATTTTGGCGTATCTGACACTCCCTGCTCAACTTTTCTAATTCAACCATAAACATATTGACACGTGTCCTTATGTTTCACTGACGGCTGTACATTCTAGACTTTAACCATCTTTTCTCAGTCTTTTCACCTTTACGCTTTCAGATCTTTCGCATACTAGCTATTTTTTTCTCTCGTATTCACATTCTACTATAGAATCTACTTCGAATTCATCTCTACTTGCAGAAAAATGGCTGGAGCTTACACACTTAATGCTTATCAAGTTAATTTTGCTTCAGTTCTGACAATCAAGGATGAAAATCTGGTCAACATGTTCAAAGCCATCGAGAAATCTGGTCTCAGAAGGTTTCTGGAAGCACCAACAGTTATCTACAAGACTGCTCTCCTGGAATTTTATGCCAAAGCTAAGATTGACGAAGGGAAAATAGTTTATTCCCTAGGAAATGTATCTGTTTCAATTGACGCTGCCCTTTCGGGATCGACCTTCTTTCTTCCATGCTCAGGTATCTCGGAATTTTTTAATACTTCTAAGGAGGAGATGTTGGCTGCCCTCGTCACTTTCTCAGCTTCTGGAGAGGAACTTTCTCCTTCTTGCTTCAAGAAGCTACTGAAGATGGAATACCAAGTGCTTACTGATATTGTTGCAAAAGCACTGTTGGTCAAAGCTGGTACTTTTTGCAAATTGACCAAGGAGAAGGTACAAGTGATGTTGGCCATCACTTCTGGATTTAAAGTGGATTGGAGTGGACTCTTGTTTAGAATCCTGAAGGATATAGTTCTGAGGAAGAGTTCTGGTTTTGCTGTTCAGATTAGCAAAATGCTTAAGGATGCTGGTTTTCCTCTCACTACTGACCAGGATGCTTCTTATGAGACAATGGCCGATGCTGATAATGTGCTCGCCTTGAGGCCAAAGCCATCTGTGGCGGAATTTGTTGCTCTCAAAAGGGAAATTGGAGATGCTTAGACTGAGGTTCAAGGACCTCAGAAGAAGATCAAAAGAAAAAGAGTGATTATCTCCACTGATTCTGATAAAACAGTTTCTGAGGAGTCTGCTGCTCCTACACAAGCATCTGTCCCTGCCACCCCCAACAAGAAGAAGGCTCGCACGGTGCTTTGCATTAAGAAACAGCAGCCATTGCTGATTTAGACAATGTCCCGTTGAGACAAGTGTTTCCAGAAGCCACGTATTCTTTGCAAGTATCTGTTCCTGTCTCTAAGCCAACAACCACTTCTGCTACCACCTCTTCTACTGCTCCGTCCTTCAGACCCTCGTCTGGAGTTGTTATTCGTGAATCTACTGCAAGGTCTTCTACTTTTTGACCCGTGATACCTGCCTCATTTTCAGATAAAGGCAAAGGGAAACTTGTTGCAGAACCACAATTTCATCGCACCAAATCATCTGTTTTAATTGGTATTGATATTCATCTGAAAGAGATTGAGAGATCTGCCAATGAAGGGATGAACTTCTTTGATGATTGGCATAAGGTTCGAGTTTTCTATCCTCTCACATTCTTCAAAACACAAGGTGCATTCCGTAAAATGGTAAAGAATGAAGAGAAGTTGTTTGAACTTTCCAAGACTGAAAAAGTGATTGAAGCAATGAGACGCAGAAGTTTCATTCTTGAGCAGCTGAAACGACAAAAGCTGGAATCAGTTTTGAAGACTCTTCAGTCTAATTTTGATGTTATGATTCCAACTGCTGCCCAAGATCAGAATGTGATCCACATCCTATCTGACCGTTTGAGAATGATGAGTGAGCAACTTCTTGCTCAAGAACAGACATTTGGAGAATATGTACCTTATTCCGTAGGCTTCACTCCAGACTTTGCTCAGACTAAGCCAATCAATCTATCGTTGTTAATGTCTCTGCTGCACCAGAATCAGCTCAGGCTGATGACATGCCCCAACCAGAAGCTCATCCAGCAGAACAACACGTAGCAGAATCGTATGCTGCCCCATCTCAATCATTGCCAAATTTAGAGATTTCCTCTGCTTAACATCAAGCAGAAATGGTAGCCATCTTGAATGATAAAATTTCAGCAGCTGAACAACTGGAGGCCATGGAAGCCGAGCAACCAGAAGAAAGAATACTTCCCGAACTCTCTGCTGCTGCTGAAGGATCTTCTGCTGGATAGACTACTGTTGTTTCTACTGCTCCTACAGATCTTGTTTCTTCTACTGCCCTTGTTGTCCTTCCTACTGATTCACCATCTCGCATTGCACATGTTGCGCATCTTGCTGAAATCTCAGAACGCTTACTCGCAAGAACTCCATCACCAGAAGAAGAGCACTTCGATCTTCAATCTGAGATTGATACTCTGAGACGAAATATTGAAAGAGTTTCAGAGATCGTCAAACGATTGTCTTACGATCATACCGGTGAAGTCAGTGCCACCAACTTTTTCCGTGAACACATTTCAAAACAAGTCTTTAACATGGCTGAATCATTGGCAAAGCTTGAAGTTGACTCAAGCCTTTTCAGGAAAAATATTTTGTCCAGTCATGCTAACATCTTGCTTAGTCAATCAGATGTTATTCGAACTGTCGCTGATTATGAGTCGTCTCTACGCTCAATTTCAACTCAAGTGGAGACTACTGATTTGAAACTGGAATCCATTGATGCCAAGATTGGGTCCCAGTCTCAATCTCTTCAGGCCCTAAATGATCGCGTTTCGAATCAAGTCCCATTCTTGGAGATGATGAATGATAGCATTATCAGTCTTTCTGGATGAATGGATGAACTGCTTACTCGTTTTGATGCCAAAAAGGGGGAAGCTGTAGAACGGGTAGAATGGAGAACAGATGAAAGGACAGAAGAAGGTAGATCGGGAGGACATCATCAAGCATAATCATCCTTCAGAAGACAATATCCTCAGGATGATGATGATGCACTATTCAAGGATATTGGGACTGATGATTAATCTTTATGATTAATACTCTTTTGAACTATGCTTTACTGTTTATTTTCTTTTCAATTATTTTCTTATAATTGCTATCTGTTTTTGATTTAACTAGGTTTCTTCATCATACTAACTTCTAGGTTTTGGCATCACCGCAAAGGGAAAATTTGATAGAATTAATTTAATTGTAGTGATGATAGTCAAAACCAGTAGATCGCGTTAATAAAACCAGAAGATAATATAAAAGCAGAAGTTCTCGTGTCTCCTTAACAAAGCAGTACTCTTCGAGTACTTATCGACATAGAAAAACAGAAGCAGAACTTGACTTTTGCTAAAACAGAATCTATCGATTTTATATTAAATGTTACCATTACTTTACCAAGTACGAGTATTAAATGCATCATTAATGCTAAACAAAATCATTTAATACGCTTTACCAAATATGGTATGAAACAAGACTGATTGTTCTGAACCTTTTTGCAGGAACCTTTTTAGGTAATAAAGCTGATCCTATCAGAAATCAAAGAATCCGTTTTGTTTATAGACGTTGGATTCAAGACTTCTATAAATACACAAAATCAACGACGTTCTTAGGTTTCCGAAACAACGTTTACATTCTCTGATATACGAACGTCGATTTGAGCACTCAGAACTACTTATCATCTTCAAGCTCAATACACAGAAAAGCAGCACACGCTTCATATTAGTTATCTGATCTTTTGAGATGATATTGTGCTGACTATTTCTGACTCTCTCTACAATCATATTCACATTACTATATCTTTGAGAAGAGTGTGTAATCTGGAAAAGAGTCTTTTCCAGAACTTTGTCGTATTCATTTTATTGTGTTGTGAAACTAAGAGTTTCAGTAGGCAAAGGGTAAGTCCTGCTGAAGTGGGTGTGTACAAGTGTTGTACTGTAAAAACCAAAGTATTTTAGTGATACCTTCTGGAAACAGAAGAAGGAGAGACGTAGAAGATTTTATCTTTGAACTTCCATAAACAACCATTGCCTACTGCCTACTGTTTTATTTTGTTTCACCGTACTCCATCGGATCATTTCCGCACTATTTATTGTGATCTGCTGGACTTACTCTTGAACAAGATTAGCTATAATCTCTAACAGGATTCTAGCACCCTTCGAAAAAATGACCGTCAAATAAACGAGTTTGTTCACCCCTCCCTCTAAACTCTATATCGATCCCCAACAGATTTAATTCTTGAAATTTTTGTGAAATATTTTATAATGATTTTTATGCTTTAATAAATTTATTTAATTTGTATTTAAGTAGAAATTTAAGATTTTTCTTTTTATGGCAATTTTTGAAGATAGAAATATCAATCTTTTAAATTGGAGTTTATCTTGATCATGGTATTTAAATTTTTAAATAAAACTTGTGGGTTAATTTAATTATCTAATTAATGTTTAAATTATTTATTAGAATTTCGTTTAAACCTAAACTATGATTAAGTTATTTATTAGATATTTTATTCCACCCAAAAGTTGGCAACTCACACACCCACACACAATTCACATGAATGACGCATAAAACACACACTAAATACACACACAAACAGCAGAGAAGTTTCTAGCCTAGGATTTCGATTTTTTGACTTGATTCCTTCGATCCAACAATCACCGATCCTTCATCATACATAGCACTATCGATTCACGCCATTTTTACGCAAAAGAAACAATCGAAATGTTGCTCCGATCGTCCACCGACTTCCCCGCAATGATTATTGACTATTCGAGCGTTTTTAACGCAAAGACACGTTTTAAACCCTTCTTTTTGCACCATTCAAATCATAGTATGCATGATCACGACATTTTGCATGAAAACCAGAATTTTATGTTCAGATCACATTTTTAATGATTTTTCCATTATATTTCAAAGATACTTGCATGTTTTGAAGTGTTGTGATTGCCGAAGGACGTTGCTGCCATTAGGGGAGTTTAGAAGTGATTTCCAGGGGATAAAAGAAGTGTGTTATGGATGCTAACATGGCCATGAGTCGACTGTTTCAGGCTGGTATGGACCTAGGCTAGGGTTTTGGGAGGCTTGGTGTTCACGTTTTTGGAGGGTTCAAGGGGTAGAGGCTAGCTGTTGTACTTAGGGCTCTTTGGATGAACTTTAGAAGGTTTTACGAGGGTTTGAGTCATGAGAGGAGACCTGGAACAGACGGGAACCGATTGAGTCATGGTTATGGTTTTTCATGGAGCATAAGACACGTTTTGGTCGGGTTTGGAATAGGGGCTGTATTCAGGCTCCTGGTCTCGTACCAGAGGCTTGAGTAATGGTCCTAGGGTGTCCTAGTTAGTATGGAGTCATGGGTTTGGTGCGATTTCTGCATGTCCTGTGTTGATGGCTGTGTGCAGCATGTAAGATGGCTCGAGGTGGTCCAGTAGAGTCCTTAGGAGGTCTGGACGGGGTCTGGACAAGCTGGTGGCTCGAGGGCGGCTCGATGGAAATAGGTGTATGGCTTGAAAGTGGGAAGATGGTTCGGTTATGTCATAGGGTGTGAACAGTGATCGAACCGTGGGTTCACGGGGGTTGGCCCGTGGCTCACGGGGTAGTTTAGGAACAAAAATACTATGTTTAAAGTTTGGAATGAAAATAGTAAGTTATGAACTTATTCGGGTTTAAAACGCTTCACGAGTTAGTTATTAAGCGATTAAATGAAAAGGCTCGGGCTTACGTCTATGAAAAATATTAGAAGTCAATTTTAAGCTGATACGATGATTTGGGATAGGCTCGAGTCAATAGAAGTAAGAAAAAGTCAAAATCGGGAATTTTAGAGTCCAAGGGTAAAATGGTCATTTTACGTCCCAGGTAGTTCGAAATGTCTGGCAGTGTCTCGAAGAATCATAACACATGTTAAATGATATTTTAAAACATTTATGATGAAAATATGAGATTTTATGATTTATGATAAAGCTGTGCAATTTTTAATATTAAAATGCTATTTTTCGAATGTGGAAAGGACACGATATTTTATGATTAAAAAGAAAAGGAAAAAATATTTTGAAGGATGTGAATTGACCGTGACAAAAAGGATATGATATATGATTTTTGGGAATATCGTGAGGAAGAAGGCCTCAGAGAGAGCTCGTTTACGGGAGAAGGCCTCACAGGGAGCCCAACGATCGTATTTCCATTTTACGTCGGTGCCTAGTGCCCGTCCCCATGCGCAATGGTGAGCTACGACTGATCAGTCGACGAGATGATACAACTAGTCACTTTCAAAGATCAAACTTCACCTAAAATGATAAATGATTGAAATCTTTACGATTTGACGATTAACGATTTATGATTACATGCTTAATTTAAATAAAAGTATAATTTTAATGTATGTGTCTATATAAGTATTATTTTTTACTCATGCTTAGGATGTGCTGAGTCATTAAATTCACTAAGTTTGAATGCTGCAGGTGAATGATATTGAGGGAGGCGCTGATGCTTGAGTGGATCGAGTCCGACAGTATACACCCGAGAGACATTTATTTTCCGCATTAGCTTGATAATGTAAGTTTTGAAATAAAGATTTTGTTAATGATTTATTAGGGATTTTTATGCTTTATTTTGATGTTAGTTGATCTTGTTAAATGTCGACGTACGATTTTTGGTTAATTAACGAGTTAGAGATTTTTATGCACTTTGAATTTTTAGATGTTAAATTAAATTTTTACTTGTGTTTTTTTTTCTTAATCTGCATTCATTTTCATTAAGCTTTCCAACCACCTTCGCACCCAATCCCAAAATAGAGGAGAAAGTTTGTAGATTAGACACCCTCAAAAAAAATTTTAAATGTATATAATTCTGTATTGAGAAATGCCATAAATTTGAAAAAATGGTTGGTAAACTTCAAACAAAGTCCCGAAAATCTAAAGAATTCTCGGGCATCAATTCATAGGTGTTTACACCCACGAATAATCTGATTACATAAATTCTCTTAAAAGATGTACAAAATCTCGTGAATTCCAATGTTATTCACCTAAATCAGACGTGACATCATAAATATAACTTTTCCATGCAAAAATACTAGCAATTTGGTAATAATTCCACTATAAATTCCCATCCAAACCGTGAAAAAAAAAATCAACCAAACTAAAAAACAATATCACAATCCAATCATGTTTCTCAAATCACCATCTTCTCTTCTCATTTCAGCTTTCATGGCTACTTACGCCCTACTCAGTGTCTCAGCTTCATTAAGCGGCTGGGAGACCCCGACTCTTGACACCGTCCCCGAAGCCATTTCTCCCGGTATCCAAATAGGCGCGGGACCGGTAGCTAGGGCCCCTGAATCTCCATTTCCGCCTGGCCTTGTTTTTTTGGGCAAAAATGACCCGACAGCGATAGAGCTTGCCAAATTCGCCATTGATGAGCATAACAAAGAAACCAAAGATGAAATAAAATTTGCAGGTTTACTTGAGACAGTTTACACAAACCGTGAAGGGGGAAAGAGCTACAGTCTTGTGATTATGGCGACTAAAAATACTGAATTCAATGATTACGAAGCAAAAATTTTGGTCGAGCGAGGCGACAGGAAACTTCTTGCTTTCAATAAAATGTGACTGATCTGTTTGGTTTCGCTGCATAAGTTGTACTGTTGGGTTGATCGATCAACTGAAAATAAAATATTCTCTTTTATATAAACAAAATAATTATTATTTATGGGAAAAAATCTGCTGAGGGTTAATAGCTCAATTAACAAGATAAAGCAAATAAATAGATAAATAAATGTTGTAAGGTAAATAAGCAATAAATGTTTACGGATATCCGAAGTAAATCATTATGCGTCTTCCTTTATTCTTGTAGCAGGAAAATACGTGCGTATTACATTAGAAGACGTTGATTTAATACAACACTTGTACAAACTAACTTCACTTCAGTTAATAAATCTACAAACAGACATTTGGAGAATATGTACCTTATTCCGTAGGCTTCACTCCAGACTTTGCTCAGACTAAGCCAATCAATCTATCGTTGTTAATGTCTCTGCTGCACCAGAATCAGCTCAGGCTGATGACATGCCCCAACCAGAAGCTCATCCAGCAGAACAACACGTAGCAGAATCGGATGCTGCCCCATCTCAATCATTGCCAAATTTAGAGATTTCCTCTGCTTAACATCAAGCAGAAATGGTAGCCATCTTGAATGATAAAATTTCAGCAGCTGAACAACTGGAGGCCATGGAAGCCGAGCAACCAGAAGAAAGAATACTTCCCGAACTCTCTGCTGCTGCTGAAGGATCTTCTGCTGGATAGACTACTGTTGTTTCTACTGCTCCTACAGATCTTTTTTCTTCTACTGCCCTTGTTGTCCTTCCTACTGATTCACCATCTCGCATTGCACATGTTGCGCATCTTGCTGAAATCTCAGAACGCTTACTCGCAAGAACTCCATCACCAGAAGAAGAGCACTTCGATCTTCAATCTGAGATTGATACTCTGAGACGAAATATTGAAAGAGTTTCAGAGATCGTCAAACGATTGTCTTACGATCATACCGTTGAAGTCAGTGCCACCAACTTTTTCCGTGAACACATTTCAAAACAAGTCTTTAACATGGCTGAATCATTGGCAAAGCTTGAAGTTGACTCAAGCCTTTTCAGGAAAAATATTTTGTCCAGTCATGCTAACATCTTGCTTAGTCAATCAGATGTTATTCGAACTGTCGCTGATTATGAGTCGTCTCTACGCTCAATTTCAACTCAAGTGGAGACTACTGATTTGAAACTGGAATCCATTGATGCCAAGATTGGGTCCCAGTCTCAATCTCTTCAGGCCCTAAATGATCGCGTTTCGAATCAAGTCCCATTCTTGGAGATGATGAATGATAGCATTATCAGTCTTTCTGGATGAATGGATGAACTGCTTACTCGTTTTGATGCCAAAAAGGGGGAAGCTGTAGAACGGGTAGAATGGAGAACAGATGAAAGGACAGAAGAAGGTAGATCGGGAGGACATCATCAAGCATAATCATCCTTCAGAAGACAATATCCTCAGGATGATGATGATGCACTATTCAAGGATATTGGGACTGATGATTAATCTTTATGATTAATACTCTTTTGAACTATGCTTTACTGTTTATTTTCTTTTCAATTATTTTCTTATAATTGCTATCTGTTTTTGATTTAACTAGGTTTCTTCATCATACTAACTTCTAGGTTTTGGCATCACCGCAAAGGGAAAATTTGATAGAATTAATTTAATTGTAGTGATGATAGTCAAAACCAGTAGATCGCGTTAATAAAACCAGAAGATAATATAAAAGCAGAAGTTCTCGTGTCTCCTTAACAAAGCAGTACTCTTCGAGTACTTATCGACATAGAAAAACAGAAGCAGAACTTGACTTTTGCTAAAACAGAATCTATCGATTTTATATTAAATGTTACCATTACTTTACCAAGTACGAGTATTAAATGCATCATTAATGCTAAACAAAATCATTTAATACGCTTTACCAAATATGGTATGAAACAAGACTGATTGTTCTGAACCTTTTTGCAGGAACCTTTTTAGGTAATAAAGCTGATCCTATCAGAAATCAAAGAATCCGTTTTGTTTATAGACGTTGGATTCAAGACTTCTATAAATACACAAAATCAACGACGTTCTTAGGTTTCCGAAACAACGTTTACATTCTCTGATATACGAACGTCGATTTGAGCACTCAGAACTACTTATCATCTTCAAGCTCAATACACAGAAAAGCAGCACACGCTTCATATTAGTTATCTGATCTTTTGAGATGATATTGTGCTGACTATTTCTGACTCTCTCTACAATCATATTCACATTACTATATCTTTGAGAAGAGTGTGTAATCTGGAAAAGAGTCTTTTCCAGAACTTTGTCGTATTCATTTTATTGTGTTGTGAAACTAAGAGTTTCAGTAGGCAAAGGGTAAGTCCTGCTGAAGTGGGTGTGTACAAGTGTTGTACTGTAAAAACCAAAGTATTTTAGTGATACCTTCTGGAAACAGAAGAAGGAGAGACGTAGAAGATTTTATCTTTGAACTTCCATAAACAACCATTGCCTACTGCCTACTGTTTTATTTTGTTTCACCGTACTCCATCGGATCATTTCCGCACTATTTATTGTGATCTGCTGGACTTACTCTTGAACAAGATTAGCTATAATCTCTGACAGGATTCTAGCACCCTTCGAAAAAATGACCGTCAAATAAACGAGTTTGTTCACCCCTCCCTCTAAACTCTATATCGATCCCCAACAGATTTAATTCTTGAAATTTTTGTGAAATATTTTATAATGATTTTTATGCTTTAATAAATTTATTTAATTTGTATTTAAGTAGAAATTTAAGATTTTTCTTTTTATGGCAATTTTTGAAGATAGAAATATCAATCTTTTAAATTGGAGTTTATCTTGATCATGGTATTTAAATTTTTAAATAAAACTTGTGGGTTAATTTAATTATCTAATTAATGTTTAAATTATTTATTAGAATTTCGTTTAAACCTAAACTATGATTAAGTTATTTATTAGATATTTTATTCCACCCAAAAGTTGGCAACTCACACACCCACACACAATTCACATGAATGACGCATAAAACACACACTAAATACACACACAAACAGCAGAGAAGTTTCTAGCCTAGGATTTCGATTTTTTGACTTGATTCCTTCGATCCAACAATCACCGATCCTTCATCATACATAGCACTATCGATTCACGCCATTTTTACGCAAAAGAAACAATCGAAATGTTGCTCCGATCGTCCACCGACTTCCCCGCAATGATTATTGACTATTCGAGCGTTTTTAACGCAAAGACACGTTTTAAACCCTTCTTTTTGCACCATTCAAATCATAGTATGCATGATCACGACATTTTGCATGAAAACCAGAATTTTATGTTCAGATCACATTTTTAATGATTTTTCCATTATATTTCAAAGATACTTGCATGTTTTGAAGTGTTGTGATTGCCGAAGGACGTTGCTGCCATTAGGGGAGTTTAGAAGTGATTTCCAGGGGATAAAAGAAGTGTGTTATGGATGCTAACATGGCCATGAGTCGACTGTTTCAGGCTGGTATGGACCTAGGCTAGGGTTTTGGGAGGCTTGGTGTTCACGTTTTTGGAGGGTTCAAGGGGTAGAGGCTAGCTGTTGTACTTAGGGCTCTTTGGATGAACTTTAGAAGGTTTTACGAGGGTTTGAGTCATGAGAGGAGACCTGGAACAGACGGGAACCGATTGAGTCATGGTTATGGTTTTTCATGGAGCATAAGACACGTTTTGGTCGGGTTTGGAATAGGGGCTGTATTCAGGCTCCTGGTCTCGTACCAGAGGCTTGAGTAATGGTCCTAGGGTGTCCTAGTTAGTATGGAGTCATGGGTTTGGTGCGATTTCTGCATGTCCTGTGTTGATGGCTGTGTGCAGCATGTAAGATGGCTCGAGGTGGTCCAGTAGAGTCCTTAGGAGGTCTGGACGGGGTCTGGACAAGCTGGTGGCTCGAGGGCGGCTCGATGGAAATAGGTGTATGGCTTGAAAGTGGGAAGATGGTTCGGTTATGTCATAGGGTGTGAACAGTGATCGAACCGTGGGTTCACGGGGGTTGGCCCGTGGCTCACGGGGTAGTTTAGGAACAAAAATACTATGTTTAAAGTTTGGAATGAAAATAGTAAGTTATGAACTTATTCGGGTTTAAAACGCTTCACGAGTTAGTTATTAAGCGATTAAATGAAAAGGCTCGGGCTTACGTCTATGAAAAATATTAGAAGTCAATTTTAAGCTGATACGATGATTTGGGATAGGCTCGAGTCAATAGAAGTAAGAAAAAGTCAAAATCGGGAATTTTAGAGTCCAAGGGTAAAATGGTCATTTTACGTCCCAGGTAGTTCGAAATGTCTGGCAGTGTCTCGAAGAATCATAACACATGTTAAATGATATTTTAAAACATTTATGATGAAAATATGAGATTTTATGATTTATGATAAAGCTGTGCAATTTTTAATATTAAAATGCTATTTTTCGAATGTGGAAAGGACACGATATTTTATGATTAAAAAGAAAAGGAAAAAATATTTTGAAGGATGTGAATTGACCGTGACAAAAAGGATATGATATATGATTTTTGGGAATATCGTGAGGAAGAAGGCCTCAGAGAGAGCTCGTTTACGGGAGAAGGCCTCACAGGGAGCCCAACGATCGTATTTCCATTTTACGTCGGTGCCTAGTGCCCGTCCCCATGCGCAATGGTGAGCTACGACTGATCAGTCGACGAGATGATACAACTAGTCACTTTCAAAGATCAAACTTCACCTAAAATGATAAATGATTGAAATCTTTACGATTTGACGATTAACGATTTATGATTACATGCTTAATTTAAATAAAAGTATAATTTTAATGTATGTGTCTATATAAGTATTATTTTTTACTCATGCTTAGGATGTGCTGAGTCATTAAATTCACTAAGTTTGAATGCTGCAGGTGAATGATATTGAGGGAGGCGCTGATGCTTGAGTGGATCGAGTCCGACAGTATACACCCGAGAGACATTTATTTTCCGCATTAGCTTGATAATGTAAGTTTTGAAATAAAGATTTTGTTAATGATTTATTAGGGATTTTTATGCTTTATTTTGATGTTAGTTGATCTTGTTAAATGTCGACGTACGATTTTTGGTTAATTAACGAGTTAGAGATTTTTATGCACTTTGAATTTTTAGATGTTAAATTAAATTTTTACTTGTGTTTTTTTTTCTTAATCTGCATTCATTTTCATTAAGCTTTCCAACCACCTTCGCACCCAATCCCAAAATAGAGGAGAAAGTTTGTAGATTAGACACCCTCAAAAAAAATTTTAAATGTATATAATTCTGTATTGAGAAATGCCATAAATTTGAAAAAATGGTTGGTAAACTTCAAACAAAGTCCCGAAAATCTAAAGAATTCTCGGGCATCAATTCATAGGTGTTTACACCCACGAATAATCTGATTACATAAATTCTCTTAAAAGATGTACAAAATCTCGTGAATTCCAATGTTATTCACCTAAATCAGACGTGACATCATAAATATAACTTTTCCATGCAAAAATACTAGCAATTTGGTAATAATTCCACTATAAATTCCCATCCAAACCGTGAAAAAAAAAATCAACCAAACTAAAAAACAATATCACAATCCAATCATGTTTCTCAAATCACCATCTTCTCTTCTCATTTCAGCTTTCATGGCTACTTACGCCCTACTCAGTGTCTCAGCTTCATTAAGCGGCTGGGAGACCCCGACTCTTGACACCGTCCCCGAAGCCATTTCTCCCGGTATCCAAATAGGCGCGGGACCGGTAGCTAGGGCCCCTGAATCTCCATTTCCGCCTGGCCTTGTTTTTTTGGGCAAAAATGACCCGACAGCGATAGAGCTTGCCAAATTCGCCATTGATGAGCATAACAAAGAAACCAAAGATGAAATAAAATTTGCAGGTTTACTTGAGACAGTTTACACAAACCGTGAAGGGGGAAAGAGCTACAGTCTTGTGATTATGGCGACTAAAAATACTGAATTCAATGATTACGAAGCAAAAATTTTGGTCGAGCGAGGCGACAGGAAACTTCTTGCTTTCAATAAAATGTGACTGATCTGTTTGGTTTCGCTGCATAAGTTGTACTGTTGGGTTGATCGATCAACTGAAAATAAAATATTCTCTTTTATATAAACAAAATAATTATTATTTATGGGAAAAAATCTGCTGAGGGTTAATAGCTCAATTAACAAGATAAAGCAAATAAATAGATAAATAAATGTTGTAAGGTAAATAAGCAATAAATGTTTACGGATATCCGAAGTAAATCATTATGCGTCTTCCTTTATTCTTGTAGCAGGAAAATACGTGCGTATTACATTAGAAGACGTTGATTTAATACAACACTTGTACAAACTAACTTCACTTCAGTTAATAAATCTACAAACAGACATTTGGAGAATATGTACCTTATTCCGTAGGCTTCACTCCAGACTTTGCTCAGACTAAGCCAATCAATCTATCGTTGTTAATGTCTCTGCTGCACCAGAATCAGCTCAGGCTGATGACATGCCCCAACCAGAAGCTCATCCAGCAGAACAACACGTAGCAGAATCGGATGCTGCCCCATCTCAATCATTGCCAAATTTAGAGATTTCCTCTGCTTAACATCAAGCAGAAATGGTAGCCATCTTGAATGATAAAATTTCAGCAGCTGAACAACTGGAGGCCATGGAAGCCGAGCAACCAGAAGAAAGAATACTTCCCGAACTCTCTGCTGCTGCTGAAGGATCTTCTGCTGGATAGACTACTGTTGTTTCTACTGCTCCTACAGATCTTTTTTCTTCTACTGCCCTTGTTGTCCTTCCTACTGATTCACCATCTCGCATTGCACATGTTGCGCATCTTGCTGAAATCTCAGAACGCTTACTCGCAAGAACTCCATCACCAGAAGAAGAGCACTTCGATCTTCAATCTGAGATTGATACTCTGAGACGAAATATTGAAAGAGTTTCAGAGATCGTCAAACGATTGTCTTACGATCATACCGTTGAAGTCAGTGCCACCAACTTTTTCCGTGAACACATTTCAAAACAAGTCTTTAACATGGCTGAATCATTGGCAAAGCTTGAAGTTGACTCAAGCCTTTTCAGGAAAAATATTTTGTCCAGTCATGCTAACATCTTGCTTAGTCAATCAGATGTTATTCGAACTGTCGCTGATTATGAGTCGTCTCTACGCTCAATTTCAACTCAAGTGGAGACTACTGATTTGAAACTGGAATCCATTGATGCCAAGATTGGGTCCCAGTCTCAATCTCTTCAGGCCCTAAATGATCGCGTTTCGAATCAAGTCCCATTCTTGGAGATGATGAATGATAGCATTATCAGTCTTTCTGGATGAATGGATGAACTGCTTACTCGTTTTGATGCCAAAAAGGGGGAAGCTGTAGAACGGGTAGAATGGAGAACAGATGAAAGGACAGAAGAAGGTAGATCGGGAGGACATCATCAAGCATAATCATCCTTCAGAAGACAATATCCTCAGGATGATGATGATGCACTATTCAAGGATATTGGGACTGATGATTAATCTTTATGATTAATACTCTTTTGAACTATGCTTTACTGTTTATTTTCTTTTCAATTATTTTCTTATAATTGCTATCTGTTTTTGATTTAACTAGGTTTCTTCATCATACTAACTTCTAGGTTTTGGCATCACCGCAAAGGGAAAATTTGATAGAATTAATTTAATTGTAGTGATGATAGTCAAAACCAGTAGATCGCGTTAATAAAACCAGAAGATAATATAAAAGCAGAAGTTCTCGTGTCTCCTTAACAAAGCAGTACTCTTCGAGTACTTATCGACATAGAAAAACAGAAGCAGAACTTGACTTTTGCTAAAACAGAATCTATCGATTTTATATTAAATGTTACCATTACTTTACCAAGTACGAGTATTAAATGCATCATTAATGCTAAACAAAATCATTTAATACGCTTTACCAAATATGGTATGAAACAAGACTGATTGTTCTGAACCTTTTTGCAGGAACCTTTTTAGGTAATAAAGCTGATCCTATCAGAAATCAAAGAATCCGTTTTGTTTATAGACGTTGGATTCAAGACTTCTATAAATACACAAAATCAACGACGTTCTTAGGTTTCCGAAACAACGTTTACATTCTCTGATATACGAACGTCGATTTGAGCACTCAGAACTACTTATCATCTTCAAGCTCAATACACAGAAAAGCAGCACACGCTTCATATTAGTTATCTGATCTTTTGAGATGATATTGTGCTGACTATTTCTGACTCTCTCTACAATCATATTCACATTACTATATCTTTGAGAAGAGTGTGTAATCTGGAAAAGAGTCTTTTCCAGAACTTTGTCGTATTCATTTTATTGTGTTGTGAAACTAAGAGTTTCAGTAGGCAAAGGGTAAGTCCTGCTGAAGTGGGTGTGTACAAGTGTTGTACTGTAAAAACCAAAGTATTTTAGTGATACCTTCTGGAAACAGAAGAAGGAGAGACGTAGAAGATTTTATCTTTGAACTTCCATAAACAACCATTGCCTACTGCCTACTGTTTTATTTTGTTTCACCGTACTCCATCGGATCATTTCCGCACTATTTATTGTGATCTGCTGGACTTACTCTTGAACAAGATTAGCTATAATCTCTGACAGGATTCTAGCACCCTTCGAAAAAATGACCGTCAAATAAACGAGTTTGTTCACCCCTCCCTCTAAACTCTATATCGATCCCCAACAGATTTAATTCTTGAAATTTTTGTGAAATATTTTATAATGATTTTTATGCTTTAATAAATTTATTTAATTTGTATTTAAGTAGAAATTTAAGATTTTTCTTTTTATGGCAATTTTTGAAGATAGAAATATCAATCTTTTAAATTGGAGTTTATCTTGATCATGGTATTTAAATTTTTAAATAAAACTTGTGGGTTAATTTAATTATCTAATTAATGTTTAAATTATTTATTAGAATTTCGTTTAAACCTAAACTATGATTAAGTTATTTATTAGATATTTTATTCCACCCAAAAGTTGGCAACTCACACACCCACACACAATTCACATGAATGACGCATAAAACACACACTAAATACACACACAAACAGCAGAGAAGTTTCTAGCCTAGGATTTCGATTTTTTGACTTGATTCCTTCGATCCAACAATCACCGATCCTTCATCATACATAGCACTATCGATTCACGCCATTTTTACGCAAAAGAAACAATCGAAATGTTGCTCCGATCGTCCACCGACTTCCCCGCAATGATTATTGACTATTCGAGCGTTTTTAACGCAAAGACACGTTTTAAACCCTTCTTTTTGCACCATTCAAATCATAGTATGCATGATCACGACATTTTGCATGAAAACCAGAATTTTATGTTCAGATCACATTTTTAATGATTTTTCCATTATATTTCAAAGATACTTGCATGTTTTGAAGTGTTGTGATTGCCGAAGGACGTTGCTGCCATTAGGGGAGTTTAGAAGTGATTTCCAGGGGATAAAAGAAGTGTGTTATGGATGCTAACATGGCCATGAGTCGACTGTTTCAGGCTGGTATGGACCTAGGCTAGGGTTTTGGGAGGCTTGGTGTTCACGTTTTTGGAGGGTTCAAGGGGTAGAGGCTAGCTGTTGTACTTAGGGCTCTTTGGATGAACTTTAGAAGGTTTTACGAGGGTTTGAGTCATGAGAGGAGACCTGGAACAGACGGGAACCGATTGAGTCATGGTTATGGTTTTTCATGGAGCATAAGACACGTTTTGGTCGGGTTTGGAATAGGGGCTGTATTCAGGCTCCTGGTCTCGTACCAGAGGCTTGAGTAATGGTCCTAGGGTGTCCTAGTTAGTATGGAGTCATGGGTTTGGTGCGATTTCTGCATGTCCTGTGTTGATGGCTGTGTGCAGCATGTAAGATGGCTCGAGGTGGTCCAGTAGAGTCCTTAGGAGGTCTGGACGGGGTCTGGACAAGCTGGTGGCTCGAGGGCGGCTCGATGGAAATAGGTGTATGGCTTGAAAGTGGGAAGATGGTTCGGTTATGTCATAGGGTGTGAACAGTGATCGAACCGTGGGTTCACGGGGGTTGGCCCGTGGCTCACGGGGTAGTTTAGGAACAAAAATACTATGTTTAAAGTTTGGAATGAAAATAGTAAGTTATGAACTTATTCGGGTTTAAAACGCTTCACGAGTTAGTTATTAAGCGATTAAATGAAAAGGCTCGGGCTTACGTCTATGAAAAATATTAGAAGTCAATTTTAAGCTGATACGATGATTTGGGATAGGCTCGAGTCAATAGAAGTAAGAAAAAGTCAAAATCGGGAATTTTAGAGTCCAAGGGTAAAATGGTCATTTTACGTCCCAGGTAGTTCGAAATGTCTGGCAGTGTCTCGAAGAATCATAACACATGTTAAATGATATTTTAAAACATTTATGATGAAAATATGAGATTTTATGATTTATGATAAAGCTGTGCAATTTTTAATATTAAAATGCTATTTTTCGAATGTGGAAAGGACACGATATTTTATGATTAAAAAGAAAAGGAAAAAATATTTTGAAGGATGTGAATTGACCGTGACAAAAAGGATATGATATATGATTTTTGGGAATATCGTGAGGAAGAAGGCCTCAGAGAGAGCTCGTTTACGGGAGAAGGCCTCACAGGGAGCCCAACGATCGTATTTCCATTTTACGTCGGTGCCTAGTGCCCGTCCCCATGCGCAATGGTGAGCTACGACTGATCAGTCGACGAGATGATACAACTAGTCACTTTCAAAGATCAAACTTCACCTAAAATGATAAATGATTGAAATCTTTACGATTTGACGATTAACGATTTATGATTACATGCTTAATTTAAATAAAAGTATAATTTTAATGTATGTGTCTATATAAGTATTATTTTTTACTCATGCTTAGGATGTGCTGAGTCATTAAATTCACTAAGTTTGAATGCTGCAGGTGAATGATATTGAGGGAGGCGCTGATGCTTGAGTGGATCGAGTCCGACAGTATACACCCGAGAGACATTTATTTTCCGCATTAGCTTGATAATGTAAGTTTTGAAATAAAGATTTTGTTAATGATTTATTAGGGATTTTTATGCTTTATTTTGATGTTAGTTGATCTTGTTAAATGTCGACGTACGATTTTTGGTTAATTAACGAGTTAGAGATTTTTATGCACTTTGAATTTTTAGATGTTAAATTAAATTTTTACTTGTGTTTTTTTTTCTTAATCTGCATTCATTTTCATTAAGCTTTCCAACCACCTTCGCACCCAATCCCAAAATAGAGGAGAAAGTTTGTAGATTAGACACCCTCAAAAAAAATTTTAAATGTATATAATTCTGTATTGAGAAATGCCATAAATTTGAAAAAATGGTTGGTAAACTTCAAACAAAGTCCCGAAAATCTAAAGAATTCTCGGGCATCAATTCATAGGTGTTTACACCCACGAATAATCTGATTACATAAATTCTCTTAAAAGATGTACAAAATCTCGTGAATTCCAATGTTATTCACCTAAATCAGACGTGACATCATAAATATAACTTTTCCATGCAAAAATACTAGCAATTTGGTAATAATTCCACTATAAATTCCCATCCAAACCGTGAAAAAAAAAATCAACCAAACTAAAAAACAATATCACAATCCAATCATGTTTCTCAAATCACCATCTTCTCTTCTCATTTCAGCTTTCATGGCTACTTACGCCCTACTCAGTGTCTCAGCTTCATTAAGCGGCTGGGAGACCCCGACTCTTGACACCGTCCCCGAAGCCATTTCTCCCGGTATCCAAATAGGCGCGGGACCGGTAGCTAGGGCCCCTGAATCTCCATTTCCGCCTGGCCTTGTTTTTTTGGGCAAAAATGACCCGACAGCGATAGAGCTTGCCAAATTCGCCATTGATGAGCATAACAAAGAAACCAAAGATGAAATAAAATTTGCAGGTTTACTTGAGACAGTTTACACAAACCGTGAAGGGGGAAAGAGCTACAGTCTTGTGATTATGGCGACTAAAAATACTGAATTCAATGATTACGAAGCAAAAATTTTGGTCGAGCGAGGCGACAGGAAACTTCTTGCTTTCAATAAAATGTGACTGATCTGTTTGGTTTCGCTGCATAAGTTGTACTGTTGGGTTGATCGATCAACTGAAAATAAAATATTCTCTTTTATATAAACAAAATAATTATTATTTATGGGAAAAAATCTGCTGAGGGTTAATAGCTCAATTAACAAGATAAAGCAAATAAATAGATAAATAAATGTTGTAAGGTAAATAAGCAATAAATGTTTACGGATATCCGAAGTAAATCATTATGCGTCTTCCTTTATTCTTGTAGCAGGAAAATACGTGCGTATTACATTAGAAGACGTTGATTTAATACAACACTTGTACAAACTAACTTCACTTCAGTTAATAAATCTACAAACAGACATTTGGAGAATATGTACCTTATTCCGTAGGCTTCACTCCAGACTTTGCTCAGACTAAGCCAATCAATCTATCGTTGTTAATGTCTCTGCTGCACCAGAATCAGCTCAGGCTGATGACATGCCCCAACCAGAAGCTCATCCAGCAGAACAACACGTAGCAGAATCGGATGCTGCCCCATCTCAATCATTGCCAAATTTAGAGATTTCCTCTGCTTAACATCAAGCAGAAATGGTAGCCATCTTGAATGATAAAATTTCAGCAGCTGAACAACTGGAGGCCATGGAAGCCGAGCAACCAGAAGAAAGAATACTTCCCGAACTCTCTGCTGCTGCTGAAGGATCTTCTGCTGGATAGACTACTGTTGTTTCTACTGCTCCTACAGATCTTTTTTCTTCTACTGCCCTTGTTGTCCTTCCTACTGATTCACCATCTCGCATTGCACATGTTGCGCATCTTGCTGAAATCTCAGAACGCTTACTCGCAAGAACTCCATCACCAGAAGAAGAGCACTTCGATCTTCAATCTGAGATTGATACTCTGAGACGAAATATTGAAAGAGTTTCAGAGATCGTCAAACGATTGTCTTACGATCATACCGTTGAAGTCAGTGCCACCAACTTTTTCCGTGAACACATTTCAAAACAAGTCTTTAACATGGCTGAATCATTGGCAAAGCTTGAAGTTGACTCAAGCCTTTTCAGGAAAAATATTTTGTCCAGTCATGCTAACATCTTGCTTAGTCAATCAGATGTTATTCGAACTGTCGCTGATTATGAGTCGTCTCTACGCTCAATTTCAACTCAAGTGGAGACTACTGATTTGAAACTGGAATCCATTGATGCCAAGATTGGGTCCCAGTCTCAATCTCTTCAGGCCCTAAATGATCGCGTTTCGAATCAAGTCCCATTCTTGGAGATGATGAATGATAGCATTATCAGTCTTTCTGGATGAATGGATGAACTGCTTACTCGTTTTGATGCCAAAAAGGGGGAAGCTGTAGAACGGGTAGAATGGAGAACAGATGAAAGGACAGAAGAAGGTAGATCGGGAGGACATCATCAAGCATAATCATCCTTCAGAAGACAATATCCTCAGGATGATGATGATGCACTATTCAAGGATATTGGGACTGATGATTAATCTTTATGATTAATACTCTTTTGAACTATGCTTTACTGTTTATTTTCTTTTCAATTATTTTCTTATAATTGCTATCTGTTTTTGATTTAACTAGGTTTCTTCATCATACTAACTTCTAGGTTTTGGCATCACCGCAAAGGGAAAATTTGATAGAATTAATTTAATTGTAGTGATGATAGTCAAAACCAGTAGATCGCGTTAATAAAACCAGAAGATAATATAAAAGCAGAAGTTCTCGTGTCTCCTTAACAAAGCAGTACTCTTCGAGTACTTATCGACATAGAAAAACAGAAGCAGAACTTGACTTTTGCTAAAACAGAATCTATCGATTTTATATTAAATGTTACCATTACTTTACCAAGTACGAGTATTAAATGCATCATTAATGCTAAACAAAATCATTTAATACGCTTTACCAAATATGGTATGAAACAAGACTGATTGTTCTGAACCTTTTTGCAGGAACCTTTTTAGGTAATAAAGCTGATCCTATCAGAAATCAAAGAATCCGTTTTGTTTATAGACGTTGGATTCAAGACTTCTATAAATACACAAAATCAACGACGTTCTTAGGTTTCCGAAACAACGTTTACATTCTCTGATATACGAACGTCGATTTGAGCACTCAGAACTACTTATCATCTTCAAGCTCAATACACAGAAAAGCAGCACACGCTTCATATTAGTTATCTGATCTTTTGAGATGATATTGTGCTGACTATTTCTGACTCTCTCTACAATCATATTCACATTACTATATCTTTGAGAAGAGTGTGTAATCTGGAAAAGAGTCTTTTCCAGAACTTTGTCGTATTCATTTTATTGTGTTGTGAAACTAAGAGTTTCAGTAGGCAAAGGGTAAGTCCTGCTGAAGTGGGTGTGTACAAGTGTTGTACTGTAAAAACCAAAGTATTTTAGTGATACCTTCTGGAAACAGAAGAAGGAGAGACGTAGAAGATTTTATCTTTGAACTTCCATAAACAACCATTGCCTACTGCCTACTGTTTTATTTTGTTTCACCGTACTCCATCGGATCATTTCCGCACTATTTATTGTGATCTGCTGGACTTACTCTTGAACAAGATTAGCTATAATCTCTGACAGGATTCTAGCACCCTTCGAAAAAATGACCGTCAAATAAACGAGTTTGTTCACCCCTCCCTCTAAACTCTATATCGATCCCCAACAGATTTAATTCTTGAAATTTTTGTGAAATATTTTATAATGATTTTTATGCTTTAATAAATTTATTTAATTTGTATTTAAGTAGAAATTTAAGATTTTTCTTTTTATGGCAATTTTTGAAGATAGAAATATCAATCTTTTAAATTGGAGTTTATCTTGATCATGGTATTTAAATTTTTAAATAAAACTTGTGGGTTAATTTAATTATCTAATTAATGTTTAAATTATTTATTAGAATTTCGTTTAAACCTAAACTATGATTAAGTTATTTATTAGATATTTTATTCCACCCAAAAGTTGGCAACTCACACACCCACACACAATTCACATGAATGACGCATAAAACACACACTAAATACACACACAAA
This sequence comes from Primulina tabacum, assembly GCF_025594145.1. Lineage (NCBI taxonomy): Eukaryota > Viridiplantae > Streptophyta > Magnoliopsida > Lamiales > Gesneriaceae > Primulina > Primulina tabacum. Next base: position 12,080,226 of record NC_134557.1, on the reverse strand, counting down.
CAGCAGAGAAGTTTCTAGCCTAGGATTTCGATTTTTTGACTTGATTCCTTCGATCCAACAATCACCGATCCTTCATCATACATAGCACTATCGATTCACGCCATTTTTACGCAAAAGAAACAATCGAAATGTTGCTCCGATCGTCCACCGACTTCCCCGCAATGATTATTGACTATTCGAGCGTTTTTAACGCAAAGACACGTTTTAAACCCTTCTTTTTGCACCATTCAAATCATAGTATGCATGATCACGACATTTTGCATGAAAACCAGAATTTTATGTTCAGATCACATTTTTAATGATTTTTCCATTATATTTCAAAGATACTTGCATGTTTTGAAGTGTTGTGATTGCCGAAGGACGTTGCTGCCATTAGGGGAGTTTAGAAGTGATTTCCAGGGGATAAAAGAAGTGTGTTATGGATGCTAACATGGCCATGAGTCGACTGTTTCAGGCTGGTATGGACCTAGGCTAGGGTTTTGGGAGGCTTGGTGTTCACGTTTTTGGAGGGTTCAAGGGGTAGAGGCTAGCTGTTGTACTTAGGGCTCTTTGGATGAACTTTAGAAGGTTTTACGAGGGTTTGAGTCATGAGAGGAGACCTGGAACAGACGGGAACCGATTGAGTCATGGTTATGGTTTTTCATGGAGCATAAGACACGTTTTGGTCGGGTTTGGAATAGGGGCTGTATTCAGGCTCCTGGTCTCGTACCAGAGGCTTGAGTAATGGTCCTAGGGTGTCCTAGTTAGTATGGAGTCATGGGTTTGGTGCGATTTCTGCATGTCCTGTGTTGATGGCTGTGTGCAGCATGTAAGATGGCTCGAGGTGGTCCAGTAGAGTCCTTAGGAGGTCTGGACGGGGTCTGGACAAGCTGGTGGCTCGAGGGCGGCTCGATGGAAATAGGTGTATGGCTTGAAAGTGGGAAGATGGTTCGGTTATGTCATAGGGTGTGAACAGTGATCGAACCGTGGGTTCACGGGGGTTGGCCCGTGGCTCACGGGGTAGTTTAGGAACAAAAATACTATGTTTAAAGTTTGGAATGAAAATAGTAAGTTATGAACTTATTCGGGTTTAAAACGCTTCACGAGTTAGTTATTAAGCGATTAAATGAAAAGGCTCGGGCTTACGTCTATGAAAAATATTAGAAGTCAATTTTAAGCTGATACGATGATTTGGGATAGGCTCGAGTCAATAGAAGTAAGAAAAAGTCAAAATCGGGAATTTTAGAGTCCAAGGGTAAAATGGTCATTTTACGTCCCAGGTAGTTCGAAATGTCTGGCAGTGTCTCGAAGAATCATAACACATGTTAAATGATATTTTAAAACATTTATGATGAAAATATGAGATTTTATGATTTATGATAAAGCTGTGCAATTTTTAATATTAAAATGCTATTTTTCGAATGTGGAAAGGACACGATATTTTATGATTAAAAAGAAAAGGAAAAAATATTTTGAAGGATGTGAATTGACCGTGACAAAAAGGATATGATATATGATTTTTGGGAATATCGTGAGGAAGAAGGCCTCAGAGAGAGCTCGTTTACGGGAGAAGGCCTCACAGGGAGCCCAACGATCGTATTTCCATTTTACGTCGGTGCCTAGTGCCCGTCCCCATGCGCAATGGTGAGCTACGACTGATCAGTCGACGAGATGATACAACTAGTCACTTTCAAAGATCAAACTTCACCTAAAATGATAAATGATTGAAATCTTTACGATTTGACGATTAACGATTTATGATTACATGCTTAATTTAAATAAAAGTATAATTTTAATGTATGTGTCTATATAAGTATTATTTTTTACTCATGCTTAGGATGTGCTGAGTCATTAAATTCACTAAGTTTGAATGCTGCAGGTGAATGATATTGAGGGAGGCGCTGATGCTTGAGTGGATCGAGTCCGACAGTATACACCCGAGAGACATTTATTTTCCGCATTAGCTTGATAATGTAAGTTTTGAAATAAAGATTTTGTTAATGATTTATTAGGGATTTTTATACTTTATTTTGATGTTAGTTGATCTTGTTAAATGTCGACGTACGATTTTTGGTTAATTAACGAGTTAGAGATTTTTATGCACTTTGAATTTTTAGATGTTAAATTAAATTTTTGGATTATGAAATTGTGAAGTTATTTTTAAAGAAAAATTTCGAAATTCGATGTTCCACAAAAAAATTAGTAGGCTTTTAAAGTTAAAAAGTAGTGGACATTTCATCCCGGTCACAACCGTGTGCCGCCGCACCGCTGTCTTGCCACCATCAGAATCTCACAGTTTTCCAGCATTTGATTCTCAACGTAAATTTTATCTGGATTTCTAGTGCAATAGACATAGTGGACCCAATTCTTGGATATTGAATAAATGCGACTTCCAGTATATCATTTGTAGATATTTACAAGAAGTGTTATATATGCTTAAAACCCGAAACAGATTGAGACGAGAAATCGTTAAAGATAAATTTTCAATAAACACCCAATGAACATATTTAGAATCATACTACACTCAAGCTTTATTTGATTGTCAAATTACACAATTTTTAAACTTCCGATGCTTCTTGAGTATGAAAAACGATACGGCAACACAGGTACTCGTAAATCAATTTGGTCATGTATTTCTCAACTGATTAAGGAGATGTTACAACAAAAATATTACCCCAAATGTACATCCAACAGCTACTATAGATTTAAATATGTTAGGTTCATATTTGACCTCATATATATTAAAAAACTGAATTAAAAATAGCCATTGAACCTATTGTGATGGCACTCGTAGTTTGAATTCAACCTTTTCAGGTCTCACTATCAGCACGACACGATTAAAATGTCAATTAATTATTTTAATCACAATTGTAATATAATAAATCTGTCACATTAAAAAATTATTATAATAGTAATTTATTTGATGTTTACATGTACGAACCGATGCAACTAGATAATACATTAATGTGGAAAATAAATTTAAAATGCAGGTCAATACTGTGAATTATCTTTTATTTAAATCCAATTTCCCTTCGTTATTGTCTCCGAAAATAAAACTACAAATTTTGTAACGTTTTCCTGGTGTAAATAATTAGTTTAAGTAGTTTAATCATGAAATAAATAATTTAAAATTTATAAAAATTAAATTTATTTGTTATATATGATATAAAAATTATCACTAAGTGTGTGCTATTTAATTTACCATGATATTTTTATTATCATATTTGATTCATGCAAAGGAGTATGTCTCTTGTGAGACGGTTTCACGAATCTTTATCTGTGAGACGGGTCAACCCTACCGATATTCACAATAAAAAGTAATAAATACTTCTAGCATAAAAAATAATACTTTTTATAGATGATCCAAATAAGAGATCCGTCTCACAAAATACGACTCGTAAGACCGTCTCACACAAGTTTTTGCCCATGTAAAATACTTAATTTGCTAGGATCGAAATAAACAAGAAACGTGGTCTGGATGAGCGGTGAATAGACTCTTTTCATAAAATTATTACTTTTTAAAAATATTTTTAACTTAGAACACTGATTCTTGACTGCTAAGTATCAAATTTATTTGATATGAATTATGTTACAAAGATTAAACCAAGTTGCGGAAGTGGAATGAGTTTAAATACAAACAACAGCAACAAGCAACGAACAAGAATTCAAATAGATTACTGAAAGTAAATGCGTAAAGAAACATCAGAATTTATTCAAGGAAATTCAAAATCAATTGTTTCCACGTCTCTCGTCCTTCTAGAAGATACGATGCTAAATGAAGTAAGTTATTTAAATAAAAAAAATTAATATGTATATATTTTAATAAATAATTTATAAATGGATATTGGATGGAATACCAGAATTTTTGTGAGGGGATACAAAATCTGCATGTGATTGCTAAGATACAAAACGACTTTATTCTTTCAACGGATAGCAGGGGAAGCTTATACAGTTCCATGTGATATTAGGAATTCTGATAAATATGCTAATGTTTTGATGCTTTTTGCTATGATTTAATTTCTTTCGTTTTTCAAAAATTATCTACAGAAATCTCTAACATGGGAGAATAATCACCCGAAAATCAGAAACGAATATTCACATATCAATGACAAATTTAGAGTTATGAGCCAATGCGTCGAGCTTGTTGCGGTTTAGCTGGTACAAGTCTGCTGCCAGGGGCCTACATTCTCGAGCCAATCGACCACTTCTCTTATAGTCGGCCTCTTCATGGGGTTCTGGTTTACGCACATGCACGCGACATCGAGAACGCGCAGCATCTCTTGCTCAAAGTCTTTGCCTTTGAGGAGAGGATCAAAGATTTCTTCTTGTTTTTCCTCATTCCTCAACTGATGTACCCATGCAACCAACTCTCTCGACTTCTTGGGCCTGAACAACTCAACAGGTCTCTTGCCTGTTAATAGTTCAAGCAGGACAATTCCAAAGCTGTAAATATCACCTCTTAATGTGGCTATCCAGGATTGACTGTACTCTGGTGGGATGTAACCAAGGGTACCAACCAATTCAGTAGTGACATGAGTCCGATATGGAAGAATCATTCTTGCCAACCCAAAATCTGCCACGCGAGCTTCGAAGTTATGATCGAGAAGGATGTTACTGGACTTCAGATCGCGGTGCACAATGTGTGGTTCACAGGTCTGGTGCATGTAAGCTACTCCATAACTAGCCCCTCGAGCAATCTTCAATCGTATTGGCCAGCTAAGTTGGGATGCTCCATCAGGTTTTTCATGCAACCAGTAGTCCAGGCTCCCTTTCTCCATATAAGGATATATCAGCAACCTAAATCCGGCATGCATAGAGTAACCTAACAAAGTAACAAGGTTCTCGTGTTGGGCTGTCGATAATGCTTCCACCTCCGCTTTGAACTCCCTTTCCATCAAACCCATGTCTCCAGAAAGCTTCTTGATTGCCAGTTTAGTGCCATCCGCCAAAATCGCTCTGTATACCAAGCCGAAACCTCCACAACCGATTATATTTGATTGATTGAAATCATCTGTGGCTTTCAAGATGTCACTTATCTTTAGATCCTCTATTTTTTTCTTACTGTTGTCAAACAATATGACTATGCTATTGTCCTCACTAACCCTGGGAAATACTCCAGACGAGTTGAAGGACACTATCTCTAGATCGTTTCTTTCTGACGTATCTCTCGGTTGGATTTTTCTCTTCGAAAAGACCCAGAATGATATCAGAGTCAGAGTAAAAATAGTTGTACAAATCACAAGGGTCAGTAAAACAATGGTTTTCTTGCTTATCCCGCTCCGCTTTGTTGAAGTACTTGTAGTGTCCGATTGACCAGAGCAAGACTTCACCCGACCACACAACCCCGGGTTCCCTTCAAAGCTTGAATTAGGAAATGTGTCGAACTGCCCCCCTGTGGGTATGGGACCTTCAAGATTATTGTATGCAACACTGAAGAAAGATAAGAAATGGAGATTTCGAAGCGAAGCTGGGATTTGGCCAGAAAGTTGGTTTCCTGAGAGGTCCAGTTTCTCCAAGTTTGTAAGATTAGATATCGTGTCCGGAATGCTGCCAGAAAAACTGTTATTGCTAAGATCCAAGGTTACTATAAACTTCAATTGACCTATCTCTAACGGGATAGTACCGAATAAACTGTTATTACCGAGATATAAAGCAGGTGGTAAGTTTGTGAGTTGATTGTATTGCTGGTTGGAGGCATTATATGGCTGAACAAACACAGGCAACTCTAAGTAACTGCTGTCGAATTCATCCGAATTTTTCTGGGATGCCAGCCTTCTCAATGTAGTAAATTCCATCGGGAAGTATCCTGAAAGTAGGTTGAATGATAAATCCAAGTAGAAAAGGTTTTGGAAACCTCCAACCCAACTCGGAATAGAGCCCGTTAGGTTGTTATGCGAAAGATCAAGAACCTCGACCTTCGCTAGCTTGATTAGCCACTTTGGAATTACACCAGTGAATGCATTCCCACCCAAAGCCAATACCTGGATATTTTGAAACCCGTCTGAGCTGGTGAAGTTCTCATCAACGGGCAGTGGTTCATGATAGAAATTCATGGAGAGGGTCAGTGTTTTGAGGTTCTTGCAGCCTTGTAGGATCGTTAATGCACCTGATATATTGGTTAGGCTGTTGTTAGAAAGGGAGACAAATGACAGATTCTGCAAAGCCGTTATACTGGGAGAAATCTCTCCACTTAGCGAGTTAGTTGCCAGCCTAAGCGCGACGAGTGTTTTGCACTGGAAGAGCCTCTCCGGCAAGCCCCCGCTGAAGTTATTGTTGCCCAGATCAACTGACCTTAGCTGCAAAAATCTTGAGAAATCAAAAGTGGAAATCTCACCTTCCAGGAAGTTGACCCTTAAATACAGTGTTGTCAGTTTCGTGCAATTCGTGAGCGAAGAAGGAATTGTGCCATTTAGCCTGTTTATGTGAAGCTTCAGCACCTCCAAGTTGGAGAGCCACCCAATGTTCTCAGGAATCCTCCCTGTGAAGAGATTACCATACAATTCCAGGATTCTGAGCTTGTTGAGTTGGGTAATCTTTTCATCAATATATCCAGAGAGCCTATTGCCCGGGAAGGACAGCTCCTCCAGTGCCGACAACCCAAAAACATCCTGCGGCACCTCGCCAGAGAAATTGTTGATACCCGCCCGTAGACTCACCAGATTCGAGCACAAGCCGAAACCTCGTGGTATAGCGCCCGCAAACTCATTGTTGGAGAAATCAATCCTCTGGAGCGAGCGGGAAAAACCACAAACATCCGAAGGAATAGATCCGAAGAAGCCGTTGTTGCTTACATCAAAACTCCTCAAGCTCAACCCCTGCGCCTGGAAAAAAGAAGACCGAATCCTCCCAAGGAAGTGGTTGCTGGAAAGATTGAACACCTGAATCCCAGCAGGCAACTTATCCCACATAGCCAACTCTCCCGTGAGCCGATTAAGACTCAAATCGACAACCCGAAGCCGGTTAAAGGATGAGAAAAACCCATCTGGAAGAGGCCCAGAGAGCCCATTGTGAGAGAGACTGAGCAGAGAAAGAGAAGAAAGATTGAGAATAGAAGTAGGTAAGGTGCCCACTAGTCCTCTGGATGGCAACCACAAACTGGTGACCCTACCAGAGCTGCTGTCACAGCCAACACCGTCCCAAACACAGCAATCAGCCGAAACAGACCAATCCAAAGGAGGCGCAGCGGAGACACTGAGGTTGAACAATGACAAAGAATCGAGATCAAGCTCATTACAGGATCCATAGCAAGAATTGATCACGGATGCTATAATCAGCACTACATTCAAGAAATGGTTATGATTTTGAAGAGATAAGTAGGAAGAAGGATTGAAGAGCATGGCTGCTCTATTCGATTCTGTAGCCTTCAAAATCAGTTTGATCATAATCATCATATTCTGTTCGTTTTCATTGATCCAAGATCAGATTAGATCAAGTCAATCCCACCTAGAAGAGAGTGGGTGATGTTGACATATATGGAGCAATATTAAAAGCTCAGCTCTCCATTGATAGCGTTTACTTTTAAAAGCCCTTTGAGACGGCTAATTGGCTTTCATTATATATACACTGCCATTTGCATTCTTATAATGTATTAAAGTAAAAGCGTGTTAGTTGATGCAGCTGCACCTAGTCATTATCATAATACATACATAAATACATATACATACATATATATATATATGAGCAAAAACTTGTGTGAGACAGTCTCACGGGTCGTATTTTGTGAGACGAATCCCTTATTTAGGTCATCCATGAAAAGTATTAATTTTTATACTAAGAGTATTACTTTTTATTGTGAATATCGGTAGGGTTGACCTGTCTCACGGATAAAGATTCGTAAAACCGTCTCACAAAAAACATACTCGTATATATATATGTATAATGAGATGTTTATCGATCATACTTACTTCTATGTGCAACGACTCATCTAATTAATATATATTTTTTGATATATTTAATCATATCCAATAATTAAGTAACAACTCAGTAGTTTATACAGAAGTTGATACAATTGATGGATAACAAAATTATATATATATATATTAGTTTTATGAAAAGGTGTCCCCACATAAGGCCGATTTGCGGCATATTTGACCCACCAGAAGCAACGGTGTGCAACTAGACACATTAAGACGTCTCCCTCTCCCAGATGTTTGACTTTTGCTCATTATTCCTATCTATTTATGTTGCCTATTTTGAGCGTGTAATCAAACTTCTCTTTTGAAAGAGCATCTCCCTCTCCCAGATGAATATTGTTTAATTATTAAAAACGATTAATTAATATCACTTATTTTTATACATTTATATGTACAAATGGCGAAACTCTTTTCCTTTTTATTTGTCATTGAGAATGGAGAAGTTAATTTTCCAAAACTTTGCTCGGGTAAATAAGTTTGACATTTTTTTTATATCCATATTTAATATTTATATATATATATATATATATATATATTTTAGTAGTTTCAGATGTCATTGAATTTTTGAATGAAAACTATTGATCTTTACTATATCTTTTTTGTGAATTGATTTTTTAATTAGGAATTATACAATCATAGAAGCTTGTTGGAATATTTCACGTTTGCAATCTTGATTTTGATGTTAACAAAACTTGTTTATTTCTTTCTAATGATTTTACCTAAGTGCGCAGAAACTGAAACTGATCAGGCTTCGAACTGATCAGTTACCAAGCTTAAACTAAAGAACTAAAGCTATTGAGACGCAAACTAAAAGTGTCAACTGATTGATCGAACTGAACCAGTACAACTGAATTATCAAGATCAGTTCAACTGATTGTCCAATTGATAGGTGGTTCAGCCGAAGACCTTCAGAAGCCTGGCCAACTGATGAAGTGTTCAACTGATAAAGAGTCCAACTGACCAGTTCAACTGAATCAGTGAAATCAGTTCAGCTGACGAGTCAATTGATTTCACCTCACCAGTTCAAGAACAGTTCATAACATCAGTTAGGAGCGAACCATTTTGAAGATATGACAAGCTTAATCCAGTTATGCACAAAGGTACAAAAGCTATTGTACGATAAAGGTACAATAAGAGACGTTGCAGTAGCGCTTAAAGCCAAATGTTCCAGATATCTATTTGGGGGAACAAATTCAATCTGCAACGGATTCATTCATTGAGTCTCACTGTACATTCAGCCAAACGCCTATAAATAGAAGCCGAAGCTCAGTGAAGACGATGATGAGAATTGACGAGTGAAAAGATAAAATACAGAGAGGGCACGCATAATGCTTATCAGCTTTGAAGAAGCAATCAGCCCAGAGGGAACACTTTAACATGTTATCAGCTTAGTTTTAGAAGCATATTTCCCTCAGTATGTGAGAACACTTTCGGGTAGTTTTCAGAGATCAGTTCTCACGTACACACACCACCACCACTTAAATTCCGTGTTACACAAAGATGTAAAACATGTGTATGTAGTCTTTGACACACAGACGTTAAACAAGTATTGGCTGAAAGTTGCTGCCTTCAGTCTAGGCTAGGAGTTCAGTTGAGGCAGTAGTGTAAGTTCTAAGCTGAGTGGGTTTGTACAAGTATTTGTATAAATCAAAGTCTTCTAGTAGATCCTATCCGAGGTGGTAGAAGGGGTGACGCATGAGCATTTGAATTTTTCGAACATCCATAAACATATCTTGTGTATTTAATTGTTTAACTATTGTTTTAAAACTGATTTGATCAGTAAGAGCATCCATCGGTTCATTTTTTCACCATAACTGTACTGATAATGTCACAACTGATTCATGTTATTTTCAGTTGTTCAGTTACACATGATATAAAATATATCAGTGTTTCTTAACGAAGAATTATTTCGAGTGTTTTCCGCTTGTTTTAATATCAAACTCGATCTAATTCATCGGTATATACATTCTTAGAACACGAGCTATTGCAGCTCTTGGAGAAAGAAGCACCTCAAGATACCCAGCACACGATCCTACAAAGATCGTAAGTGGATGAATAATAAATAAATTGTTGCATATAAGGTCGCTATTGGACACTGAACATTGTCGAAAATGGTAATTGTTCTTCTAACTATATCACACATGCATTTAATATGCAATTGATGCGGTATCGAAAATTAAATCTTCAAGGGTCGAATTAGATTTTTCTGTTTTCAGGCTTTCTCAACTCTTCAATTCTATGTTTGGAAATGTTATTGTGCAAAATAATAATAAATTACAATTGAGATAAAGTTTGAATTCAATTAAACAAAATAAATACGTAATTGAATAGTAATATATATCTATATATCTATATATTATATTATCTATAAAAATATGGATAAAAGACATTGTTTTCCAATTGTGCAATGACAAAATTAATCTTATATACACACTTCAAGAATATAATGTAATTCCTATATTAATTTTATCAAATAACTCATCTTTATACTATATTTAAATGTTTTATCCTTTTAATTTCCTCTCTACATTTTTTTCCCAATGATTTTATTGTAATTTTGTAATTATATTTTTAGTGCAATTTATAATTAAGTAATAAATTATAGTATCACAAAAAATATATGAAAAATTTATAACTATATGTGCAATAGTAGAATGACTGACATATTTTATAGGTTTTTTAACAAAGAATTGAAAGTAAAGAGTTTAATTTTGATTTTAAGATATAGTACAATTTCAAAAAAATATGAAAAAAATCATCTATAACGAATATATATGTTATAGGCATAATTATTTTATTAAATTGTATAACTAAAAAATTACATGTATTGCTTGTAAAATCAATCATCAATCAAAACTTTGAATATATAATTAATGAAAAGAGATTTAATTAGCAATAAAAAGACTCTAAGTAATTTTCTATTGTAAAAACAATATATGATATAATCCTTATAATAAATATAACTATAATGATAATTGATTAGCATTTGTCAAAATATCATAATTTTTACATATGATACTTAATATCTTTATTTAATTATTTTGAAAGCAGACTAATTAATTTAATAGATACAAAAATATTATTTTTTTATGAAAGTTTATCTCTTTTGTCATATTTCAAATTTTAATGGTGAAAATCATACCAATAATTTAAAATCTATATTTAATAATTATTATATGAATTTATTTTATATTTACCATATAATCTTATTTGAATGTACATTTCTTTACACATGTTGATTTAATTATTATTTTAAAACTTATTTAACAAGAAATTAATAGTCATCAGTGTTAGTCTACGAAAGATTGATATATAGAATTTATTATCAATGATATAGAATTGTAAAAATAAAAAGTAAAAAAGTTCTTTAGGATGTTAAATTAAATATTATGAGTTATATTTTACTGTCAATATTACTATTTCATTTGTTTTAATATTGTTTTTATTAGTTAGTCATAGTGATTTTAAATTGATAATTATTTGTCTTTAGTATGCTTCGCTTTTGTAGATTATGATTTATACATTGATAAAATCCATAATTTGGTTGATTTTTAGGTTATTATGCTTTATACGTGGTGTTTGAATATATATATTTTTTTAAAAAATTTGTTTCAGTTCATTTTGTTCTATATATTATGTTCATTACAATTTATTATATAACATAAAATCAACTGTTTGAATTTTAATTTGAAAACAATTTTGAAAGTAAGTTATATAAGATCTTATAAATCGTCTAATATGATAAGAAATTAAGCTCAGATAAATAACAAAATGATTCAAATTGTTTTTTAGAAAATCAAAATTTTTTAATTTATATAATATAATTGATCTTACGTGCAACGCACGTGCACCTTGCTAGTTCAAACAAAAATCGAGTGTTGAACCAGTAGAATAATAATTCTTATAGAGTGCTAGTAGAGATTCAAGAGATGTTTAACTTCAGCTTATCCGATTGTCATTTTGATATAGACGTACACTTTGGTCGCACACGCATATACTCGAAGCAAAACAAATCATCAATACCAAGGATTGTAAAAATCACAATTTTTCTTCAAACAAATTTGCCCTCTCACGAGTGTTTTGATAATTAATGGGTGTCTATTTCTCATGATAAACGATTCAAAACCAGTTAGAATTTAACACAAATTGAAACTTTGGATGATTTAAAAATGTACCTGGATGTAAATGTGTTCAAACTTCAGTTAAAAACAAAAAAACCGAAAATCCAAACTTAAAAAATCGAACATCGAACCGAACCGAAAGCCGAATTTTGTAATTCGGATATAAATGTTAAGACCGAAATTTATTTGGTTCTGTTTCTGATTATATATGTCAAAACCGAAAAGCCGAAAAACCGAAATTTCATTAAATTAATAAATTTTTTATATTTTATTTATATTATATATTTTGATATGATATTTAGTGAATGAATAACCATTTTAAACAATTTTTAGTTGATTGTTGTTTGTTTAATTAATTTAAACCTTATATTTAAATATTTTACTAAGAAAACCTGTAAAAAGTTAACATATTATATTTTACAATATATTTATATTATTAATTTAAATAATTATACCAAAACCGAATTAACCGACTGAAATAACCGAATCATTTTGGTAGAAAACCAAATCGAACCGAATCGAAGGAAAATGGTTCGGATATCGGTTTATATATTTCTAAAACCGATCGAAAAACCGAAATAAAAAAACAAAAATCGAACTGAACCGACCTATGAACACTAACTGGATGCTGGGTGAATCAGTGTATATAACTGAGGGGGGCGAAAGACAATTATATTAGGATCGAAAAAAAGTTTATAGGGGGTTGAATAAACTTATTTTTAAAATTCTTCACAATTAATGCAAAATCAAGCCGTGTTAGTAGCTCGAATTAATTTTCCAATCAAACCAAGTAATAAAAACAACAAATTAGATAAGTGTGGAAACAACTCAAAATACAAAGTGAATAACTTATACTCATATCAGATTAGAATATAAATGATGTAAGTAGCTCAGAATAGATAGGATTAATATAAATAACTGTAAGTAAATAAAGAAAAGAATTTGTATATGGAAGTTCGAAGACTAAACTTTTTCGTTACCCATTTTTTTGTTTCCATAAGGATTCCACTAGAAGATTTGATCGGTACAAATTTTGTTTAAACCAATTACAGCTCGGTTATTGAACTGAAACTCCTGGCAACTATCTTCTTAAATCAATCTATTTATAAACAAATTTCTGACAATTACAATGTTTCTCACAATATAAGAAGGATCATGTAAACAAATAGTAAGTGAGAATAAATGTGCACATAATGATCCTTAAGTGATCTTATAGAACTTTTGTGTATGTGCAAATCAGCTTGAAATAAAAGTTTAAGAGATGTTGATGATTCGGATATTGGTTGAAGATAGATTCAGTGTGGCTAATGTTGAAATACACCTGATGTGTTCCATTTTTATGGGCGTCGATCCAACATTCATAAATATGGCCGCTACTCACAATTTTTTGGATGTCCGATAGTCTTGCAGAGAGTGTAACGTGTACTTGTCATCTTCCCAAATATAGTACTGGATAATTCAAGTTTCCTTGGATACTAGCTTAAATAGGCAACCAACATATGCTTTAATTTGGTGTCAGTCCTTATTGAATTAGCTCATAGGCTAACTGACTGTTGAACTCAGAGAATGTCTTTATATCAGCTTAATATATCGTGAACTCTTGAGTAACATCATATCAATAAATTTCTATTGTAGCATTGTTAGATCGCTTCTAGATTTAGATCAGTTCAGTTAGCAGAGTTCATTCCATTAGTTTAGTTGTCTAGTTTTGTCAAGTATAGTTGAGTTGTCTTCATTAATACAATTTAGCTGAATTAGTTTAGTTTTATAGTCATCAAAACTTAAGTCCAATATTATCTTAATTTTTTCATTTTTGGTGATGTCAAAACTTTGCAGTATTTGCAAATATTGAGAGAAACTTTAAGAGAATTTAAAACTTTATTAAACTGAAAATAAATGAAAAGAAACGTAAAACAAAATAAAATCTATATACTGAAGGATCGGTGAGATAAGTGGCTTGGTCTGTAACCACTTCTTGAACTATTATGCCCACTACTGCCATGTGGTTTCTTGTGCTGAGAGGAAGAGTGTAAAGGAGCATATGATTTAGACTTTTCTGAGTCTTTATGCTTATCGTTAGGTTTCTCTAGCTCCTTTGGTCTAAGCTCTTTTGGTTTTTCCCACTTTTTTGGCATCATCATGCCCAAGCTGAAGAAAACTAACCACTTTAGTGATTTGGGTGCCAACAGCTTCATTTAGTAGACATGGTAGCTTGAGCTTAGTCAAGTTGGCATCTAATATCAACAACAAAATGTAATTAAGTCACTTTAAGATATGTTATTGTAACGTTCGAAAAGTCAACCCACGTAAACCACATTCATGCAAACGATTTAAATTGCTTAATTGTTTTATTTAATTGATTTTAAATCCTTACATGATGTGTTTTATATGATTAAGGGTCTACTTACATGATTTTATTAAAACTGTAGATTTTACCTGAAAATTCAAAATCGGGAATTTTAGAGCCCAATGGCAAAATGGTTATTTTACGTCCCGGGTAGTACGAAAGGCTTGGCAATATCCCGAAAAATCATAATGCATGCTAAATGATATTTTAAAACATTTATGATGAAAATATGAAATTTTATGATGCATGATAAAGTTGTATGATTTTTCCTGTTAAAATGCTATTTTTTTCGAATGTGGAAAAAACACGATATTTTATGAGTAAAAAGAAAAGGAAAAATATTTTGAAGGATATGAATTGACTGTGATATAAAAGATATGATATATGATTTTTGGGAATATCGTGACGGAGAAGTCCCAGAGGGAACCCGTTTACGGGAGAAGGCCCAGAGGAGGCCCAATGATCGTATTTCCAATTTACGTCGATGCCTAGTGCCCCGCCCCATGTGCAATGTCGAGCTAAGACTGATCAGTCGACCAGAGGATACAGCTAGTCACTTTCACGGATCAAACTTCGCCCAAAATGATAAATGATTGAAAGCTTTACAGTTTGACGATTTATGATTAAATTACGCTTAAAAATTTATGCTAGCTTATTTTGAATAAAAGTAAGATTTTAATGCATGTGTTGTATATATATTATTTTTTGTTATTCATGTTTAGAACGTGCTGAGTCATTAGACTCACTAGGTTTGAATGTTGCAGGTGAGGATGAGGTCAAGGGAGGCGCTGACGCTTGAGTGGATCGAGGCCGACAGTACACTCTCGAGGGATACTTATTTTTCGGATTAGCTTGATAGTTAAAGTTTTAAAGATTTTGATAATGATTTATTATAGATTTTTACGCTTTATTTTGAAATTAGTTTTGATCATGTTAAAAGGTGGAAGTTGTATTTTTGGTTAATTGATGATTTAGAGATTTTATGCACTTGAAATTTTAAATGTTAAATTAAGTTTTTGGTTATGAAAATGTTGAGTTAATTTAAATGTGAAGTTCGAATTTTTAATCTTCAAAAAAAAAAAAAATAGTAGATTTTAAAATTAAAAAGTAGTGAACATTTCAACTATTTTCCAAAATGTTCATTAAAAATTTTGAGAACTTCACTGATTTACGACTTGATTTTTGTCTATATCATATCGAGATCAAGAGTAGAGGCCATTTGATTAATCGATAGAGGTGTAAATGTATGTATGTGTTTAATATACATGTGTATTGCTAAGTATAAATATTTATAACTTTAATTTAATGATATGTTTTTTTATTTAGTAAATATATATTTATTTTATTTTATATTTTATATTAAAATAATTATCATCGTAAATCCACTAGCACACAAAACTATCTCAAACTTATCAAAGTTTAAATTCTCATGTCACTCATCATCCAAAAATTATTATAAAACACCATAAATTTTTATAAAATATAATATGTATATTTATAGAAAAACATTTACTTAACACACAACCAAAATCATATAATAAATAAGGCATCTTATGTTACCATTTTCACGATAATAATTTATTTATATTGAAATAATTTATTTATTTATTTAATTAAGTATTTTAATGTTTATGATGAATCAACACAATAATTTAAATGTAAGTATTTATCGGAATAGGTTAAAAATCTCGTTTAAATCTCATTCTTTTGTTTCTTATGCATTTGTTGTTTCGCATGACCACTAGTATGAATTCCAATCTATATCTATTGCCACTTCGATGGGAAAAATGATTGTAATTGATAATATGTTATTTAATGCGATGTTTCATGGTGAAAAAGTTTTGTATCTAAATTACATAGTCCTACCTATGCATGATTTCGATTGTATTGTGGATACGGACGTTCTGACCATTAACAAAGCTACCGTTGATTGTTATCTAAGAATAGTTCGTTTTCGACATAATTTTGCTCGTAAGTTGAATTTCTATGATCGTTGTTTTCAAGTCGAAATTCTTTTGGTCTCTTTTATTGAAATGAGTCGTATTTTCAATTTGGGTCATTAAAATTTTCTTGTTTATGATTTCTACCGCTCACAAGAGCGGTCGATATCTGATAATCTATCGTCTATGAGTTTCCAGAAAAAATTTCTGGTTTACCACCAGAACGAGAAGTCGAGTTTAATATTGAATTGATGCCAAGAACTGAACTCATATCTCGAGCATTGTACCGTTTAGCTCATGTCGTGTTGAAAGAATTGAAAGAACAATGACATGATTTGTTGAGTAAATGTTATATTCGTCCAAGTTGAAGACTTGGGGTTCACTTACTCTATATGTCAAGAAGAAAGATGATATGATGAGAAATCATATTGACTACTGGCAATTGAATAAGTCTACCGTCAAGAATAAATATCTACTTCATAGTATTGATGACTTATTTGATCAATTGCACGATATTTCAATGTATTGTAAGATTGATATTCGTTCTGGATATCATCAAGTGTGAGTTAGACAAGAAAATGTTTCGAAAACAGCTTTTTGCACAAGATATGGACACTTCGAATGTCTGATTATACCACCAAGTGTAAGATCGATGATAGTTTTCATCGACAATATTCTTGTTTATTCTAAATCTGAGGAAGAGCAACCAAAGAACTTGAGATTAATTCTTCGAATTCTTCAGAAGAAGCAGTTATATGCCAATTTGTCGAAGTGTGAATTTTGTTTAGACGGAGTTGTCTTTCTAGGCCACGTTATCATGGGTTTAGCTAGTTTTTTCCATAGATTTATTGAAAATTTATCAAAGATCGCTAATCTTATCACTCAATTGACTCAAAAAAAAATCATATATTCATTAAAATCATATATTCATTTGGTTTGATAAATATGAATCAACTTTTTTCGAATTTAAAAAGAGATTGACTTATGTAATAGTTTCTCACCATTCCAAGTGGTTCGGGAGGATTTGTTGTTCGCACTGGTGCATCAAGTCGAGGTCTAGATTGTGTTATGATGAAACATGGCCAAGTTGTAGCACATGGTTCTCGTAAGTTGAAACCGCATAAGTCTAGATATCATATCCATGACTTGTAATTGGCTGTCATCGTTTTTTACCTCAAGATTTGGAAGCTTTATCTCTTTGGCGAGCAGCTTGTAATTTATTCATATCCCAAAAGTTTGAAATATCTTTTCTCTCATTTAGATCTGATTATGAGACAGAGGCTTAGAATGGATCTTTTGAAAAATTATGATTGTGAGATCCAGTACCAGCCAGAGAAAATGAACGTCATCGCTGATGCTTTGAGTGGTAAACTTTATGATGCTTCTTGTTTCTAGATTGTGAGGAGATTTACACATCTGGTTTGAATTTTCAAATTCAAGGAAATGACATTTGTGTGTCTCATATTACTGTTGACCAGAGTTAATTCAGATTGTCAAGTCAGCTCAGAACTGATGATCAAGTTCAGAAATATTATGATTTAGTGACTCAAAGGCATCAATCTGGATTCACAATTCATTCAAATGATTCTCTTCGTTTAAATGGAATATTGATTGTTCCCGATATTTCTGAATTGCATATAGTCATCCTTAAATAAGCTCATTGCACTCGTCACAATATCCACCCCGGAGGTAAGAAAATGTATCATGTTCTAAAGCCTCAGTTTTGGTGGAAGAACATGAAAAAAGAAGTTGAGCTTGTATCTCGTTGTATAGTATGTCAACAAGTCAAGACAGAACGTATGAGACTAAGAGGATTACTGCAGAGTCTTGAAGTTCCCCAGTGGAACTGGGAGCATTTGGCTATCGTCGATTCGATGTCATTTGGGTATTTGCCGATAGATTGTCTAAATCGTCTCACTTTATTCCGTATTAAAGAATTTATTCGTACCAGAAGATGAATCGTTTGTATATAGAGAATGTAGTGAAACTACATGAAGTCCTAGTTGCAATAGTATCAGATTGTGAGCTCAATTAACTTCAAAGTTTTGGACTAGTTTTCAAAAAATAAATGGGTACATGACTTGCGACTAGTAATGCTGACTATCCTCAGACAAATGGTCCGATAGAGTGTACAATACAGACACTCAAGGATTTTTTTTTGAGCTTCAGTTATGGATTTCATGGAAAATTGGCAGGAAGCTTTACCATTAGTGAAGTTTTCAAGTAACTATTAGTATGACTTATTTCGACTTTGTATGGCAAACGATGTCGATCGCCTTGCATTTGGGATGAGTTTTGCGAAAAGCAATTGACTGGACCTGAGATTGTTCAGAAAATGCATCACATGGCTCATTTGATTTGTCAGATAATCAAAGCTGCTCAAGATCGTCATGCAAGTTATGCAAATAAATGTCGCCGACCCCTAGAGTTTCAAATTGGAGATTGTGTTTATAAAAAATGTCACCGTTTATGGGTGTAGTTCGTTTTGGCATGAAAGATAAGCTGGCACTTCATACGTTGGCCCTTATGAGAATGTTGAGCATATTGAGACTTGCGCTTATTGATTGGAGTAGCCAGTCATTGTCTAGAATCTACAATATGTTTCATGTGTCTATGTGAACCCGATCTTTCCCATGTGATTCAACCTGATGAGATTTAACTTGATCCAGCTTTGTCGTAGACAGATTATCCTGCTTGCATTCTAGATAACAAAGATAAAGTTCTTCGTAACAAAGTTATACCACTTGTTCGAGTTCAGTGGTCGAGGCATGTGGTAGAAGAATCAAGTTGGAAGACATAGAAGATGTGAACATGTTATCTGTTTGTTTTTTTAATTCATAATACTAGGTTGTTGTATTTGTATCTTGTTTAAGATGCATGTGTGTAAACAGAAATTTCGAGAACGAAATTTGTTTTAAGGGGTGGAGAAATGTAGGGCCATGAAATTAATTAACATATAATTTGACATAATTAGAGTAATTATTGAGTTGTTAAAGTAAAATAATTATTTATGCAAAATAAATTTAGAAAGCTTGTTAAAAAAATATATTTTAGAATATCATACTTAATACGATATAAAATACATATGAATTCTAAAATAACTATCGATAGCAAATTAGATACAAAATGGGGATAAATGAGCATAAGTTACTATTTCTAATAACCAATTTACATTATATTATATACATATTCATACACTTGCCAATAAAAATTAAATAACAAGCCAAAAACGTGTAACCTTTTACCCCACCTTTCTTCCCGTCGATCACCTTCCCTGTCCTTTTCCCGACCGCCGCGAGCCACCTAGCTACTGCAGATCGGAGCTCCGACCTCCGTGGAGTGTAGCTGGGGGATGGGCGACGCCTTTAGTGACCTGGAACCCAAGAAAGCGAGGCAGGAACCAGCAGATCAAAGCTCTTTCTAGCCCTGTTTCTGTGTGTAATTTTTCTCCGATTCAAGCGAGGTTTCGGTCCGTTTTCTTGGTTGATTAATGGCATCTTGGTGAGGATTTGAAGCCGAGGTTCTCCATATTTTCCAGACGATTTCCGGTTGAGTTTTAGGAGATTCCAGTGAGTTTTCCGGCGAGTTTCCGCCATTGAACCATCTCGACAAGTTCAAATCGATTATTGGTAGTTATCGAGCTCCAAATTCCAGCTCCTTTTCGATATCATATGCTGGCGAAATCGATAATTTATTCGAGTTGATTTAATTCGTTTTCGTAACTTGAAGTTTGCTATATTAATGTGGATGCTTGTGTTAGCATCAAGGTATTACGACATGGCAGTTTAGTTGCATGATAATGTAACTCCTTATATGTTATTGCTCGAGTGATATTCTCATAGTTATATTATCATTTATTGGCTCCTATTATCATGTTGTTATTGATATAAATTCATGCATTGCATGTTTCATTTTATTATATGATTATGCATGATTTACGATTATTATTTGTTGTTAAATATTTCGTACCAAAATCATAATCTCATTATTTTATAATGGGGTTAATGTGGTTGTTGTCGGACATCATGGTAGGTCACCCGAATAGTTTTGCAGCACCAGGTCCTTCAATGGAGCTCGTGAGTGAGATCAGATTGCTTGCTTATCAGAGTTGGAATCTCCTAGTTAGTCTATTTATATATATTGGAGTCTTGTCAGTTTATATCAGTCTATTTACTAGAGATATGTCCGTATAATTGTATGATTATTCAGTGCTATTCTTGTGTTTCGATTTAGCTTATATTATTGTGAGTCTTGATTTATGTCTGGCGACACTTGTTTGTGACTATTTATAATCACGAAAACGTCCTTTAGAGAAAATTCATACCAAAATTTGTAGGAGTACTGAAGATCATTTTAAATATTTTAAACTATTTTTCCACTGCAACTTTTAAATTAAGCAATTTTGAAAATAGTTTTAATATCATCCAAAGGTATACACGATTCTTATATGTATTTAGTTATTTGAAGCAGCTACAAATAAATTGGGATCACTATCTATTTTAATTCTAAATTCTTCGACCATATATCAATTAATTTCTATTTCTCAAAACAATTTAACGAAAAATCTTATTGCTAACCCAAATGATTAAATTTACAAAACAAAGTTAACTCAAATGATTAAACATATCAATTAATATCCATCCTACTGTAATAGATATATTTCTTTTCAAGTCAAACTCGAACAAGGTGCTACTCGAGCTCGACTGTGCCCAAACTTTCGACAAAAACCATAAAGTTTTCTGAAGACACTTTCACCACATGAGATCCCATAAAGAAAGAATGAGAATTCTTACATGTTTGTCTCCTCTGTTTCCCAATCTGCCCCTAATCTAAATAGACACTCTGCTCTAATATTTCATTTGCATCCCCCACAACCTGAACAACCAAATTTTAGATTTCTCAATTCAGCAGCCAGTCCTGGGGAAAGCCTCGACAAATTTTGCATAAACATATCTTAAAAAAAGAAAGGAACAAAAACAAATTACAGGTAGAGGAGGTACAATGGTAACTCACAATTCCATTGCACAAAATATGTAATCTGTTGGGCGCGGTTAATCATCAGCTGCACATGAACACGACAGGAAACAACAATGTGTCATTTACTTTCTTGAGGTTTGTTTTAAGGTCAATAAGGACTCTCACCATTTGATGGATCGACGTGCACGAAGAAACTGGCCGCGACAATGAGATAACACAGAATAAGCATCAAACCTTTAAAATAATTTGAACGCCCTTCCTGCAACAATAAATTTGTACACTCTTAAGTCGTTGCATAATGTATTATCAACTGAAACCCAGAAACCTGGAATCCAGTCTGAACCGGTGAAATATGGCCAAAAGAAAAACCAATTTTGTCTGGATAGGTTTTTTTTCTTCTTCATGTGACAGACCCAACCCTGCTATCCTATAATATATTGAAAAAATTTACTTTTCTTTATATCTCTTCCTATGCTAATTCATATATTTGATAAATAAAAAAATAAAATAATTTATTTGATTGCTATATTCATAGGGTTTTCTTATTTCTGTATCACGATTTCTATTATTTTAATTCAACAACAGTGAAAATAAATTGAGAAAGCCTGAACCCGAACCATATCCAATCTGTGCTGGTTATTTACCCAGGCATGTTATGACCTAATAGTAAACTGGACAAGCTAAAATTTGCCCGAAATCTGACTTGCTTAACTCGTTCACACTTATTATGCACAAGTCCCATATGAATTTCACGGGGTTCATGTAACTGGAAGATAATCCAACGGATATATCACAAGGGATGTGTTTGGACCAAGTGTAGCATAGTCATATACAAAGAAAGGCGACGGGACAAACCTGAAGCATAAAAGCGACCACTAAAACGGTGATAAACAGGGTAGCTGTCTCGAACAGTTGAAAATTCAAATCCATTCTCTTTCCCATGAACCAACCAACAATAACACAAAATGGAATCTGCATCCACCATCATAAATAACTTAGAACTTGAACATGAATCAACCAGACCGCCAATTTTATTTTCCGCAGTCGCAGCACAAAAGATGGAAAAAATGAAATGAGGCTTACCACAAACATCGATATTTGAGTAGAAGATCCAATAGCAACTCCAAGACTAATATCCTGGAAACACAACCGTCAATCATGCAAAACCATGGATAAGAACCCAGCTTGGAAATTTCTACAATTTTTCAGAACTCACAAGCTTGTCCTTCATCGCGAACATGATAGCACTAGCATGTTCTGCAGCATTCCCCACAATTGGAAGCAAAATGACACTAATAAAAGCCACGGGTATGTTCATTGATTCAGATGCTCCCTGACAAGATAAAATTTTGACTTCAATAATCGTTTTTTTTTTCTTTTTCCACTTTCTCATTTTCTTCTCCATTATGGTAATTACCTGTATTGCATCGACAAGATATCCAGATAAAACAGATATCCACACAGTCAAAACAGCGAGCCACCCAATTGCTTCCCATTTGGTAATCTCAGGTTCCTCGTCTTCATCAGAATGTTGTTCATCGGTCTCCCTCACCTGCACGGAGCCAACATTCATGGGAACAAGCATAAATCATTCATCTTCATACTATACAAGATGTGTTGGTGTTCTCAAATTACAAACAAATGAGACGTACCTCGCTGTAAAGATTTTTTTGAACCTTGAGCTGAAAGAAGAGATAGCTAGCATACGCAACTAGCATTATGCAGCTGCTAAATCGTGAAAGAGCCAGCTCCGACTTGCCCTTGTGCACTTCAGTATGAGTAAAGTGCAACACCGCCGGGAACAATATACCCATAACAGCCATTAACAGTAACCCGGAATTCACCAGGGCAGTTGCCTGAAACATTTTGATGCCCATTAGCTAGTGACATATTTACGGCCCCACAGGGGCAAATTGATAACAAAATGGAAGTCCACCCTATTTGGAATTCTGGAAAGGTGCAAAAAAACAAAGCTGGTTTGCTAGGTTTTCAACCAACTCAAATATGTCATTTCATATTCAAAGTTATCAAACTCGAGCCAAAATAAAAAAATGATAGATTTATCTTATGAGACAAATTTGAGCCCGAATTCTTCTGTTCAGCTTGCTAACTTTAATATTTCTACTATTTTGTAGTTGAGAATATTAAATAAGAACTTTGTATGGCAGTATCATGTCCAAAATTCTTCCCAGTTCTGCTCAGCATCATACTGGATATGTAGATTTCATTTTGTGAATTTATTAGTAATTTTCTTCCCAGTTCTGCTCAGCATCATACTGGATATGTAGATTTCATTTCGTGAATTTATTAGTAATTTCAACAGTTCTTACAAATTTTTCCTGCCATTTTATCAATTGACTCCTACATTCCTCCCATAAATTTCTTTTAAACTTGGTTCTTTCCCAGCAAGTTCTTGTGTTCTTGTAAATTTCAAAAACCATAATCTCCTAGAAAAATAATGGTTTTTGAGCTTTGAGCCAACTTAAAAAATACAAGCTCGAGCTAGAACATGAGAAAAATAACTAGTATTTGGCTTGATTTAGTCATTAGCACTCCTAATTCAAAATGTGTGACAGCTAAAATACGAAGATCCGTCACCTGATCAAAAACTTGGATTTTTTTATTATGAATCCCGCCGCAGAAGAATGCACATCCAAGCACCAAAAGCATATTTGACAATATTGAACCTAGTAATGATTGCTGAACCACCCTAATCATCCCATTCTTCAAGGCATACATTGAAATGATCATCTCAGTAGCATTTCCAAATGTGGCATTCAGAAGCCCACCCACTGCAGGTTAAGCAAAACAAAAACTATGCTTTAATTCTTTAAAGAATACCTATACTAGCCAGGAAATTTTTATAAGTTAATAGATGTAAGCTCTAGAGTAAAAGAATAATCAGCCACAATTTGCTAGATACACACATTTTGAAGGCACACGGGCCTAGCCAATTTCACTGAGATTAAGCAATCCAAAACCTTATCAAGTAAGCACAAGACGTCTGTGCAAGCAAAAATGGGTTGAGCATACATCATATTTACAGAGAAAAACTAAAAACAGTAAATCCAGCACTAACTGGATTTTGTAAGAGAATCGTTGTGATACACTTTGTTCTTCATCAGAAACTGGAGTTCCACAATGCGATTCGATTAAGTAGTCTCTAAAAACAAGTGTTGGTTGAAAAGAATTTTCCTATATGTTTTTTTTTTCGCAACTAGAAAGCCTAAATAAAAAAAAAAGTTAAAGAAATTTATTTATCAAAATAATTATTTGGTCAGGGTAGTATATCTAACCAACCCAAATAATCTATCAACAAAATAAAATTAAGCCACTACTTCGTTACACAAATTCCCTGCAGTACAACTTCTGCTAAGTCTCCCTTCTTTCCTGGATGGCTTATCTGCCGAATGTTAGAATGATTTTTGCTCACGATTTTGTACATTTTCTACATATTCATAATTTATCCCAGTTTCTTTTCTAAAAGAAAACTGTGAATACTGTTCAGAACAATCATGGTACTCTGGAAGGCAAGAGCCTTGACTCCTGCACAAAAGATTGAAATGGTTGAGGAAGAATCCAATTCTAATAGTGAAGAAACTGCTGTAGAGGACTCCATAGCCAAAAAGGTCCAAGCTGCAGAGGAACTCGAGGCTCAAAATCTTCAAGCGGGAGATGATGAAAATGGAATAAGACCCCTTCAAACTGAGAGCGGATCTTTTATGGAATCGAGGATGTTAACATGTCTATGGCTTATTCTTCGATTCTATCTCTTCCTGTGAGTGTTGAACCTTTTGCACCACCATTTATTTACGTTTTTGTTTAGATCAGATCGATTTTCTCTGCTATGAGAATTTGATTCTCCATGGAATCCATATTTGCTTCATGTGCGTGTTGAGATGTCAAAAGTTTTCATTCATTACTTCCAGACTAGTTTTCATTGGACTTTCTTCCAAAAGCTCTGTTGTAAGGATCTTACAAATTACAATGTATATTAATATAACAACGGCTTTGATTGGCCGTCAAGTGTGTCAGCCGTCAAATGTGTATAAAGAACCGACAAAAATTACTAATAATTAATACTATTAATAACTAACAATAATAATATTAAATGTACCAAAGAGCTAGGAATGGGGTGAAATTAAAAGATGATAAATTCCTAAGGTCGAGCTTTCCACGTAAGGACGGGTTAGCAAACTGCGGGTGGACAGGGTTTTTTGGCAGGGTCTTGCATGTACATGTACAATGCAAACACTTTCTTGGTTCATACAAACACTAAACTTTTTACTGTTTTACTCATGTCTAGTGTTACATAAATCAAATTTTGCCATGCATATAGCATACATACTTCTCTCATCAAATGGACACGAGAGAACTGACGAGCCAAGGTTTTTGACTGATTCAAACTGACAATTCTTCTTGTTGCGAGGTTCATTTCACATACAATAATGACAAATCAGACATCGCATGATTACACGAAAGTAAGGTGTAACTATAGCAACATCGACTTTGCTAACGAACAGACATCATTATAATATTTAACAATAAAAGCCAATAGTAAATGATGTTACATGATGCAGGTTTACTAAAATAGGGAAACATAGATTATTAAAATGTCAGACATCGTTTGGCGGGAAAAAGCAAATATCGACTCTATATACATGTTTAGATGTTAATTTGCTTAAAAAAATAGACTTATCACATAAAAATGTTATGATGATGTTTATTGATGTAGCTACTTGCGACAGATTGCTAGCACATGCTGTTTGACGACATTAGATTGCGACAAATTGTGAGCATATGGAGTTTGATGATGTTAGCCTGTGACACACTATGAGCACATGATCTTTGACTATGTTGGCCAGTAAAGGTATTGTAAGTATATGATGTTTAATGGTATTCTCATGTAATGACTGAAAGCTTGCGTTATTTACTGACGTCTTGTGGCAAACTGCAAGTGTGTGATGTCTATCAACGAGGGTTATTGTGGGCAAGCAAATGTTTGATATATAAAAATTTCAGATGATTTGAATGAGGATATTCATAAAAACAGCCATGGGTTTTGGTGCTTTAAACATTATTATATTATTGAATTAATATCAATGGAGAATTCTTGATCAGACGAGATATTTCAGGAGTATCACCTCTCTCTTTAATTGGATTACACCTTATACAAGTTGTGTCCCTTCCTTTAGAAGATTACATCTAGTGAAAAAGGTAATAGATTCGTTCGAAAGTAGCTACGCGTTAGAGGAGGAAATCAAGGCTACTTTTCGGCCATAGTTAGTGATATAAAGTCGTAAGGGTATTTTGCGCCATGAGATGTGTCATTATTGATGAGATCTCCAGTTTTTATGTAGATTGCGTAAATTTAAGAAAATCTTAAATCATAATAGTGTGTTATGACGGTGCCAGTGGCCCAGTACATTACTTTACATTTTTACATTGTGCATGCAGGCATTCCCTCCCAACTTCAGTTCTTAAACGAACACTGTAAATTCACTGTCAGCTATATTGAGACTGCTCAACACATAAAATAATAAGTCCATCAGCAAAAAGTTAATACAAATAACACAAGCTAGAAATCCTAACACGGTTAACTCAATCAATGCAAGCCCCCGCAATAAAATTGTAAGGTAATTATCAAGCTTCTAAAGTGACCATATTTTACAAAGATTGCTTTCTCCAAAGATACGCGGCATGTAAACCTTACAACGAGAACATGTTCCAGGAATATCGCCCATCCAAAATAAAAATTAATATTACATAACATACGTTTGTGCCCAACAATCCCATTTATGTCAATCGGCGCATCGAAAGATTCTTCACATAATTTGGCCTCCTCTTTTAACTACGAATGATCTCACCCCTACCGATCATAAAAAATATGGAATCGGGCCCCTTTTCATGCCATTTAAAGATAATGTAGCACGAATACTCCCCTAAATTTTTTCTGAAGTATCGGATACGAACATGACAAAATCTGTCGTTGACTTTTTGTAGATTTGACCAGTCGGACATTCTTGGACAAGGCGGAGATATATTTCTGAGTATGTTTCGGCAAATAAAAGAAATTTTTTTCTTTTTCTTCTTAAATAACTCCTCTGAAGTTATCTATTGTGTATATATATATACACAATTTTTAATACTAACTTTATATAAATATATATATATAATATTAATATATTTTTAAACAATTCTCGAATCCTAGCCATATTGTAACTTATATTTTCAAAATTTGCCGTATCTCCGTATCTATATCGTATTCGATACGATATCTGTACTTGTATCCATGCAACATAATTTCCAGGCAAAGTGGTTACATACTAATGCCAACGTTTACATCAGTAGGAACTAGGAAGAGTAACCTTAGTACCCATAAAAGTTGTGATGATCTGATCTTTTAACTACTCAGAATTTTTTATATTAATGTCCCAATAGCTTGGTTAACTGCATCTCAAGAATCGAGAAAGGTGATACCAATTAACAGCTCTGGGCTGCAATTGTTTCCAGCACACAAAAAGTTGGCCAAATCACAAAAATGCCATAATTCTGAACATTTGTCAGCTATATTGACTCTGTCAACGACAGGAAGTTATGCATGAAGAAAACCAAATTAGCTTCTACAAGCACTATACAGAATTTACACTACTGCAGTGCATACCCAGTATTACTTATTAAATATGAGGGGTAGGAAAAACCTCAAGGCATCTTGAACTACTTAAATTAGCATCAACATAACTTCGAAAAAAGAAAATTGAAATGACTGGGGAAAAGCTACCTGTTGGTCCCGTACAAAAAGCAAGCTGCCTACAACAATTGCATCGAGAAGGATGTAAGTATTTCTGTAGAGAAGGGAAATAAAACCAGCAGAACAAAAGTGGTACGTACTCAGTAGCATAACCTAGGCGCTCTGCCAAAGGAGTAATGCCGAGTAAGCTGAAGAAGAAGACCCACCCCTAGAATACATTGCAGTCCAAAAAGCACATAAAGAAACCATACATGAAATTAAGCAGAATAATCCAGGACGATAGGGAAAGTTTTGATATCCTTACATGTTTATTGGTTATATAGTGTAGCATTATCGCCAATGGCCCAAAAGGCAGTAAAATGTTGATCTTTGCTCTAAGCAAGACAATGGGAACACTTCTGAGAACATTGAATTGATGCACCTTTCTAAGGACCCATGAAGCACAAAATTTTGGGTGTGAGAAAACGTGAGGCCTCTCACAATTCAAAGTTTGAATTTTGTTCGTTGGCTGTAACACTCTAAGTGGGATCTCGTCAGATTCAAATTCTACCTTTTCTTCCATGGATACCATCTCCAGTCTCCACAAAAACAGAGAATCTCCCTACGAATCAAATTCAAGAATAGCATAAATCAATACACAAGTTCATTTAAATCAAGAAGATAAAAAAAAATATTTAGCATATAATTTTACATTCCTTAACGTACTAAATTGCAATGCCGGATCACAAGTCTAGAGCATCGCTGAAACAACAATCCAAGTTTCTATTGCCACATAAATCAATCTCCAGAAGATGGGAATTGGAAAGAGCGAAATCAAATGTTTCTACTGTATTCACTTACAAAATCTTTTCATACTGAATAGAATGCATAATTACATCAACGATGTAGGCAATATGAAACTCTTTTCACTTTTCAGACTTTTCACTTTTCAGACTTTTCAAATCCAAATCAGGTTCGCTCAACAAGCAAATATAATGTATAATGGTGGCCAGATCAATTAAAAACACAGCCAAAAACACAGAGCAGAAAAATGAAAACTTAAAAAACACTACAATGGTTGAAAAAAAAACAAAAAACAAAAACATAATCAACACCAGCAGTAGCATATAAATTAGTCCAGATCAAATATTCTTCAAAGTACAACCATCAAATGAAGACTAAAATGAGCAAGAAAGAATAATACAGATGATCAATTTCGAGTCTCTACCTTTTCTGAGGTTTAAATAAGCCTCACTTTTTTCACTGATCAAAAATTCTAGACCCACAAACTGCTCATGAAAAATAAAGTCGATTATGAATATTTTCTTGAAATTTTTTTAAAAAAAAGTGTATAAATTTACGCGTGAATGAATGAGGAAAGGAAGTTGGTTCAAAAAAAACAAGATTTATGCTTCAGTTTCTCGTCGTGGACAGACAAAAATGAGAAGACCGAAGCGTAAAGGGGCCGGCGTTGAGAAAGAGGAAGTTTCCAGGAAATAGCGTTGATGATTTTAGTAGATAGATACATATGATTTCAAATTTCGGTCTTCTGTATGTCAAAAGATATTTTTAATCGAACTTTTGTATTATGAAGCAAAGATATTTATTAATTTTTTCAAATAATAAATTTTTGTATAATTGACAAATTTTTAATGATTTTTTAGAATCTCGCTTCTTTTTTAAACATTTTCACATTATCTTAATATATTTCTTTTGTAGAAATTTTATTAATATTTGTACAAATATTCCCATAACCGCATAGATATCGTAATTTAAGATTGTTGTTTTTCAAAAATATTTCTTTGAACTGACAATTAAATGAGAATTTTTTTTATTTAAATATTTTATCTATCAATATAAATATTTTTACTTATTAATTTAATTGAAAAAAAGTAAATAGATCAACACTATGTTGAGTAGGTCTCTTTTGAGACGGTCTCACGAATCTTTATATGTGAGACAAGTCAACCCTACCGGTATTCACAATAAAAAGTAATATTTTTCATGTATGACCCAAATAAGAGATCTGTCTCACAAAATACGATCTGTGAAACTATCTCACTTAAATTTTTACCCACTAGATTTATTATAATTAAACTTCAATTCAAATCAATTCAACTTGTTTATTTAATTAATTAGTATTTTAAAATAATGAAAAAATAATTTGTAATATTAATAAATAATAAAACTTAAAATAATTTCATTTATTTTAAATTTTTTATATAAAAAACATATCAATTTTTTTGGCAACATGTTTAACAAAAATTTAAAAAAAATAAACAAACTATTTATTTATAGCTGAAAATAGTATGTTAAAATACTTTCAATTAGCGTAACTTTATAAAATTTTAATATATATATATATATATATATATATATTAATGCATCAATCTGTCACACACACTATATATATTGTTGGGTAGCCAAAACGTTTATCAATCTTGATTATGATGATAACAAAACTTGTTATTGTATTTATAACATATTTATTTAAGTGTGTAGTTGCAAGATATCAAATTGAGATATTTGACAAATTAAAACTCAAATGAAATTTAGCTGAAAATTTGGCGACGTAATGTGTTTCAATGATATTTCACAAATCAGTTATTCAAATGACTAGTGGCCAAAATGGTTATAAAGCTAAATCAATTTCAAAGAAATCATTTTTCAAGCCGGTCAAGTGAATTCGGATGTCATTGAGGTGACATGATGGTCTCAAGTTCCGATCGGCCAAACATCCTCGAGCATGATGGCTCGGTAGACTAGCTCTGATATTTTGGTCATATCTCTCAGTTCAATTATCGTAATGGAACGATTCAACTTGTGTTGGAAAGATACGACAACGATCTACAAATCATATTCAAATGTCAAAGTCTGAATCGAAGCTTAAGAAGCCGATAAATCGCGATTACATTGCTGGTCTGCAACAAATATACAGCTTCTGACTGTACATGATTAGTGCCGGTATTTCGAGCATATCTCTCTCTTATGAATTCGAAATTGAGTGATTTTTAATTGTATTGGAAGATAATAGAAATGATACTGTGGGGGATTGATAAGGAGTTTAAAGGGGGGTGAATAAACTCTTTCATTTGTTTGACGATTTGCAAAGGGTGCTAAAATCCTGTTAGAGATTATAGCTGGTCTTGTTCGAATGTAAATCAAGCAGATCACAATAAGTGCGAAAACGATCCAATGGAGTACGATGAGAAATAATAAAACAGTAGGCAGTAAAACAGTGGTTATTTCTGGAAATTCGAAGATAAAATCTTCTACGTCTCCCCTTCTTCTGTTTCCAAAAGGTATCGCTAAAAGACTTTGGATATTACAATACAACACTTGTACACACCCACTTCAGTAGGGCTTAACCTTAGCCTACTGAAACTCTTAGTTATACAACTCAGTAAAACGAATACAACAAGGTTCTGAAAAAGACTCTTTTTCAGTTTACAAACTCTTCTCTTTGATATAGTAAAATGTTTAGCTTGAAGAAGTTTTCGAAACAGCAACAGCACAAAGTGATCTCAGAAGATCAGATATGGATAATAAAGCGTGTGCTGCTTTTCTGTATGTTGAGCTTTGAAGATAAGTTATAATGGTCCGAAAATTCGTGTTTGAAAATTTGTGGAAAAAAATTAAAAATTTTCTTTTTAAAATAATCAAAATTGCCTCATTCACAAAATCAACTGATAAATCAAGTTTAAATGTTCAAAATAGCAGCGGAAGAAATTATTACTCGTCAAAATAACAAGTTAAAGTATCCAACAACTGATAAAATGTTTGAGCATAAAAAAATGGCAAGTGCTGTAAATGAAGTCCTCGGGTGCCACTACTGCCGACCCAAGCTAGCTCACTGGTCCCCGCCCTCGGCCCCGACATCATCAGTACCTACAACAATCAAGTCTAGTGAGTCTAAAGACTCAGCATGTATATATCGTAAATAACGAGTAAATAATATAGTAAAATTTGCGTGGGATAAAATATCATGTCATGAGACATAATGTGAAAATAACTTGTCATAAGCAATTATAATACGTGCATAACTGAACTGAAAATCACAGTGAAAATGTTTGCTCCTTGGAGCCCTGTAATAAAATAGCATATCATAAATTTTCTGTTGAGATCATGGTCTACGCAAGTGGCCCCTGCACTGAACTGAACTGAACTGACCGGTAACTGGCGACCGGATAATACAATGCTCCCATGACCGGTAACTGGCGACCGGGTGAAGTAATGAACGTCTGATCAGACTAATGCCACAGTATACTGGGTGGTACATAACTGAACTGACCGGTAACTGGCGACCGGATAATATAATGCTCCCATGATAGTGAAATGGCCACAAGCAATATCGCATAAATCTCAAAAATGAATATTTTATCTTTTTATGCACGTAATATAATTAAATGGCATAATGAACTATCCTGTATTATTTTACCACATGGATTGGATCGTTCCCAGTCTCGCTATGACCTAAATTTAACATGAAAAAAAGAGGCAAATGATTTTCTTGACCAAACTTTGTAATTGAATCCAAAAACGAGACAATTACGCCCAACGACTTCGTATTTAATCATGACTCCGAGCCAACCCGAATCAACACCGAACCATCATTTATTCATGATTAAAATACATTTAAAATGATGAAATAATGCTCCTAAAATGACAAGGGCCGAAATTTTGGTGAATGGAGGCCAAAACATGAAACGCTCTTTCGAGAGTCAATTTGGCACATCGCACCGTAATTTCTCGTACGACCTCAAAAATGATCCGAATCACAAACGGTCAAAAACATGACCTTCCCAACTCAATGAGGCACTGTTAAGTCCAAGGCCATAGGCTAAAAGCCAACCAAGAACTCGAACGAGCCACTGAACCGAAGCAGCAAGTTGCTGCCAGAAAATTCCAGCAACTGCACTTGCGCTTGCATTGATTCGTTTGCGAGACGATTGGTCATTGGGGCTTGAACCACCGACCAGAGTCTCTTCCCAACATCCTAAGGGTTGGCTTGAACCATGGCTAAGGGCCCTAGGCCAACCACAATCCAATCCAACACCTAGGACAACACCAAGCTGCAACCGAGAACACAAAAATCTGTACGGTGATGTTTCTGAAATTTCGTTTTGTTGCTGTCATGCATCATACCAATGGCCATATGGTTGGCCATGGCTTGATCTAGACATCATGGGGTATGGTATGAACCATGGGTAAGGGCTAAAGAGCCAACCAAGATCCACACCAACACCCAAAACCGAGAGGACACATGCAGAATTTAAAAGGGTCGAAAGGGCTGTTCTTGTTGTTTGATTTGAAAACCGATTTCACCATGGACCAAGCCTCAAAAGGGCGACTTGGTCATGTCTTAGACATGATAGGGAAGTGTTCTAACCATGGCTATAGGCCCTTAGGGCAGCCAAGATCAGATCCATTTCCCTTTGACATCAAACAAGAAAATCGAATGCAATTGGGACATGTTTGGGGAGTTGCTGTCATTTCGATTTCCAGCAAGCATGGGGGCTGAACTAATGGACCAACGTGGTCCTAATCCATCCTAGAATATGTCTAGAAATAGCCTTGGGAGCCTGGAATCAAACCATCCACCTGTACTCACAAAAACAAGCAAACCGTGAAGCATGAAAGAAGAGCAAAATTCTGCATTACATTTTCGAAAATGGTTCATTAATATTTCGGTTTTCGCCTTAAAAAAATCATGAGTATGATGTTTCAAAATATTAATATGGCTTGATTGAAGAGCAAATAAGAACATATACATGCCTGGTTTCGTTTTGAAAAGAAACGAACGAAACGCAACGACGCGGCGCGGAGGAAATGGAGCGTTTTCTTTTCTTGCTTGCTACTCGATTTCCTCTCCTACTTCTTGCTATGAGGCTCACGAATTTTCTACTCTAAAATGCTCTGAATTTTGGTCATGGGGGGAGGGGAAGTGATGGTTAGGAGAGTGAGGGAGATCCAATAATAAAGAGATACAAAGGGTATGACCAAGTCTCCTCTTTTTGAATTTTGAATTGGTTGGTATCAAATGATTTCTTGGAGGGATCTAGAATGAGTGTGGCCGATTTCTACATGCTAACAAGGCTAGGATAAGGTTTATTATTAATTAAATGGTGCTAGAAAAAAAATGAAGGGATTATCCTACTAATATAAAACAAGGAAAGGGTCCAAGGTTGAGTTGGCAAGGAATTGATTACTCATCTAAGGGTGGCCAAAAATTCAATAATTAATGGAGGGGAAATATTATCTAGTTGATAAATTTTAAAACCTTAAGAGCCTTACCTATC
Organism: Primulina tabacum; assembly: GCF_025594145.1. Classification (NCBI taxonomy): domain Eukaryota; kingdom Viridiplantae; phylum Streptophyta; class Magnoliopsida; order Lamiales; family Gesneriaceae; genus Primulina; species Primulina tabacum. Next base: position 12,045,920 of record NC_134557.1, on the reverse strand, counting down.
CCTTAAATAATTTAGTGAATTAACACCTCAATTAAGGAACCTAAATGAACTTATTTCCTACTCACCTCAAGTTACTTAAATAATTCCTTAAATCTCTTTTTTAACTTAAATCAACTTATTAGCTAGCTACAATAAACTCTGGGAATGATTTCTTAATCTTAAATTCTATCTCAAAACTCCAACTCCAGTCCGGCCTCACTGAATTAACTGAAAAGATAAAAATTTAAACTACTGCATAAAATAATTAACTTTAAAGAAAAGCATTTAAATACTCATGCAATAAAATCATTTTAATTTAAAATACTGGAATTATGCATGGCTTACACGTAGTCTGGTTACGGGTTCTACAACTCTCCCCCCTTAAAAGAAATTTCGTCCTCGAAATTAAAACTCACCGAATAACTCAGGGTAACGATCCCTCATCTCTGGATCAGACTCCCACGTAGCTTCCTCCTCTGAATGGTTGAGTCATTTGACCTTCACTCGCTTAACCAGCTTGTTCCGAAGCTTCTTCTCCTGCCTGTCTAAGATCTGCACTGGTCTCTCCTCATAAGATAGGTGCGGAGTAAGCTGCAACGGCTCAAAGTTCAAGACACGCGAAGGATTCGCCATGTACTTCCTCAGCATAGAGACATGGAACACATTGTGTACTCCGGCCAGATTCGGCGGAAGAGCCACACGATAAGTTAGCATCCCAACTCTGTCGAGGATCTCAAATGGTCCAATGAATCTCGGACTGAGCTTCCCTTTCTTTCCGAATCGCATGACACCCTTCATAGGTGTTACCTTCACAAAGACACGGTCGCCGACGGCAAACTCTAGGTCTCTCCTCCTCTGATCTGCATAACTTTTTTGTCGACTCTGAGCAGTCTTCATCCTATCACGGATCTTGACTACTACATCGGCAGCCTGCTGAATAATCTCTGGACCCAACTCTGCTCTCTCTCCTACTTCATCTCAATGCACAGGAGATCTACACTTACGGCCATACAATGCTTCATACGGTTCCATACCAATAGACGACTGGAAGCTGTTGTTATAGGTGAACTCTACTAATGGCAAGTTCGACTCCCAACTCCCAGAGAAATCCATCACACAAGCACGGAGAAGATCCTCCAAGATCTGAATAACTCGCTCTGACTGCCCATCTGTCTGCGGATGGAAAGCTGTGCTAAACAGCAACTTCATACCCATGGTCGAATGCAAACTCTTCCAAAACGAGGAAGTGAATCTGGGATCTCTGTCAGATACGATAGAAATTGGAATACCATGAAGTCGGACTATCTCCCGAATATACAACTCCGCATACTGAATCATGGTGAAAGTCGTCTTAATAAGCAAGAAGTGCGCTGATTTGGTAAGACGATCTACAATCACCCAGATAGCATTCGATCATCTGACTGACTTCGGCAATCCGGTCACAAAGTCCATGGTAACATTCTCCTACTTCCACTCGGGAATAGGAAGAGGCTTGAGCAAACCTGCTAGTCTCTGATGCTCCGCCTTCATTAACTGGCAAGTCAGACACTCGGATACAAACCGTCTGATGTCTTTCTTCATCCCAGGCCACCAATACAATAACTGCAGGTCTTTGTACATCTTCGTGCTCCCAGGGTGAATAGAGTACGGCGACTTGTGGGCCTCTGATAGAATATCTGCTCGAATAGAATCGCTGCTAGGAAACCATATCCTGTCTCGGTATCTCACAATACCGTCGCTGACTGAATACAAGACACTGCCCTTGGCCTCATCTCTCTGCTTCCACTTTGTTAACTGCTCATCTGCTGACTGACCACTGCGAATACGGTCAAGAAGAGAGGACTGAATAGTCAAGGTAGATAGACTGGGAACTCTACCTCGAGGATATGACTCTAGATCAAACCTCTGCATCTCAATCTGAAGAGGTCTCTGAATCGTCAAATGAGCCATCACTGCGACTTTTCTGCTCAATGCATCCGCGACTACATTAGCTTTACCCGGGTGGTAGCTAATGTCACAGTCATAATCCTTCACAAGCTCCAACCAATGCCTCTGACGCATGTTCAGCTCCTTCTGCGTAAAGAAATACTTGAGGCTCTTGTGGTCGGTAAAGATCTGGCACTTTTTTCCATACAAATAATGCCTCCAAATCTTCAAGGCAAAAACCACGGCGGCCAACTCTAGATCATGGGTAGGGTAGTTCTTCTCATGAGTTTTCAACTATCTAGAAGTATATGCTATCACCTTCCCATGCTGCATCAATACTGCGCCCAAACCGAGCTTCGAAGCATCGGTATACAGAACAAACTCACCGGGCCCTGACGGCATGGCCAAAACTGGTGCTGAGGTAAGAGCTTGCTTCAAAGTATCGAAGCTCTTCTGACACTCCTCGCTCCACACAAATTTAGCATTCTTCTTGGTCAATGATGTGAGTGGAACGGCAATAGATGAGAATCCCTTAATGAACTTCCGATAATATCCTGCTAGCCCAAGAAAACTACGGATCTCTGATGCATTCTGCGGCACAACCCAATCTCTGACTGCGGCAACTTTCGCTGGGTCTACCTCAATACCACTGCTAGAAACAATGTGGCCAAAGAACGCCACATTCTCTAACCAGAATTCGCACTTACTGAACTTTGAAAATAACTTGTGCTTCTGCAAGGTCTGCAGCACTGTGGTTAGATGTCTGCTGTGATCCTCCTGATTCTTCGAGTAGACGAGAATGTCGTCTATGAATACTATCACAAACTGGTCAAGATACGGCTGAAATACGCGATTCATGAGATCCATGAAGATCGCTGGCGCATTCGTCAGACCGAACGGCATCACAAGGAACTCATAGTGGCCATAACGAGTCCTGAAAGCAGTCTTGGAAACATCAGCATCTCTCACCCTCAAATGGTGATAACCAGAACGCAGATCTATCTTGGAGAATACCGAAGCTCCCTGCAACTGGTCAAATAAGTCCTCAATCCTCGAAAGTGGGTACTTGTTCTTCACTGTGACCCTGTTCAACTCCCGGTAGTCAATACAAAGTCTCATAGAGCCATCCTTCTTCTTCACAAATAAGACTGGCACGCCCCATGGTGAAAAACTCGGGCGAATGAACTCCTTATCTAGAAGTTCCTGAATCTGCTTCTTAAGCTCTTCCATCTCTGTCGGTGCTAATCGGTACGGTGCTTTTGAGATCGAAACCATACTTGGCATAAGCTCGATAGAAAACTCCACCTCTCTCTCCGGTGGCATACCAGAGACGTCCTCAGGAAAAACGTCTAAGAAGTCTCTAACAATCGGAACATCTGCGGCTGACTGACTGGGCGCCTCGGGGACAGATATAAAAGTTGCTAAAAATGCCCGACACCCTCTATGCATGAGCTTCCTAGCCTGGACATAAGGAATAATGCGCGGTAAAGGAAAGTACCTGTCTGGCTCAAATAAGAACTGTGTCATCCCAGGCGGTCGGACTAGAACAGATCTCCGCTGGAAGTCGATCAAAACTCTATTCCGCAATAGCTAATCCATCCCTAGAATGATGTCAAACTCTGGCATCGGCAGTACGATAAGATCCGCATAAACAAGATTGCCATGGAGCTCAAGATCTATGTCTCGGATCACATTGGTAGCTGCCATCTCCTCACCAGAAGGCAATACTACTGAATAGGCTACATCTAGCCCGATGGTCTTACTTGGAGAAAGTTAGCAAAGACCTCCGAAATAAACGAGTGAGTAGCCCCTGAATCTATCAAGGCTTTCGTAGCGAAACCAGCTATAAAAATTCTCCCTGTCATGAGCATCGTATCTGGGTTCGTCTCCGTAGCATGGAAAGCAAACACTCTGCCTTGGGTAGGCAGATTCCTTTGAGGGCACTGCAGCAACATGTGGTCTGGACTGCCACACTTGTAACACTTCCCTGAGCCAAACATACATGCTCCAGGATGGCGACGTGAGAACTTAGGGCAAACGGGGTGCTCAAAAGTCCTCGGGGCTGGGCGTCCCTGCTGCTGCTGCTGCTGACCTCTGTTTCTAGACGGCCCATGAAAAGGCCGCTTGTTCTGCTGCTGATGCTGCTGAGGAGGAGGGCGGTGTGGTACCTGGACTGGGCGTTTGCCCTGGCGGTCTCTCTCGATATCACGCTGATCCTGCTCTATGGCTAGAACTTTGGAGACAGCGATCTCATAAGTAGTAGGGTCAGACACCCTAACATCACGGCGCAAGATCGACCGTAGACCCACCAAGAAATGCATCAACTTGGCTTTAGCATCATTCGCGATCAGGGGTACAAAATGACAACCCCTCTCAAACTTACGGATGAACTCCGTAACAGTCAGATCTCCCTGTCTCAGGCTCATGAACTCAGTGGTCAACCTAGTGCGCACCTCCTCAGTGAAATATTTGGAGTAGAATACCTCCGTAAAGCGCGCCCAACTCAGTGTAGCCAAGTTCAGGGCTACTGATGCTCCTTCCCACCATAAACGGGCATCTCCTCTGAATAAATAGGTGGCACATCGGACTCTGTCTGCATCTCCAAGCTTCATGAAATCGAAGATAACCTCGAGGGACTTGATCCAGCCCTCGGCAATCATGGGATCAGACGTCCCTAAAAATTCCTTCGGACGCATCTTCATGAATCTCTCATAGACAGCCTCGGGCCCTGTCAGAAGTCCCTGGTTTCCCGCAAAATGTGCGAAGAAATGCGTCATCCCAGCTAGCATCTGGGCACTCATGTCAGGTGGAGGGGTGGTGGAGGTGGTAAGTCTCTCTCCTGCCTCTGCTCCTCCCTGTCCTCAAGGCGAGGCTCCTCATATCTAGTGCGCTCTAGGATGCGTCTAGGGGGCATACTGTTCCATACATAACCCATATGTAACCAACATGCATAATTCCATAATTTATTTAAATTTAAATACTGAACAATAAAATAAATCTGGGCGTAAAATAATTCATGAAAACATGCTGTCAAATAATTCATGCTTTAAATAAAATGCACAAATGTAAAACTTACAGACCGAAGACGTGACTTCATGAGCTTCTCGTGGTCAGTAGTAGTACAACCCTTTACAGAACCATTGCTCTGATACCAGTTATAATGGCCCGAAAATTCGTGTTCGAAAATTTGTGGAAAAAAATTAAAAATTTTCTTTTTAAAATAATCAAAATTGCCTCATTCACAAAATCAACTGATAAATCAAGTTTAAATGTTCAAAATAACAGCGGAAGAAATTATTACTCGCCAAAATAACAAGTTAAAGTATCCAACAACTGATAAAATGTTTGAGCATAAAAAAATGGCAAGTGCTGTAAATGAAGTCCTCGGGTGCCACTACTGCCGACCCAAGCTAGCTCACTGGTCCCCGCCCTCGGCCCCGACATCATCAGTACCTACAACAATCAAGTCTAGTGAGCCTAAAGACTCAGCATGCATATATCGTAAATAACGAGTAAATAATATAGTAAAATTTGCGTGGGATAAAATATCATGTCATGAGGCATAATGTGAAAATAACTTGTCATAAGCAATTATAATACGTGCATAACTGAACTGAAAATCACAGTGAAAATGTTAGCTCCTTGGAGCCCTGTAATAAAATAGCATATCATAAATTTTCTGTTGAGATTATGGTCTACGCAAGTGGCCCCTGCACTGAACTGAACTGAACTGACCGGTAACTGGCGACCGGGTAAAGTAATGAACGTCTGATCAGACTAATGCCACAGTATACTGGGTGGTACATAACTGAACTGACCGGTAACTGGCGACCGGATAATATAATGCTCCCATGATAGTGAAATGGCCACAAGCAATATCGCATAAATCTCAAAATTGAATATTTTATCTTTTTATGCACGTAATATAATTAAATGGCATAATGAACTATCCTGTATTATTTTACCACATGGATTGGATTGTTCCCAGGTTCGCTGCGACCTAAATTTAACATGAAAAAAATAGGCAAATGATTTTCTTGACCAAACTTTGTAATTGAATCCAAAAACGAGACAATTACGCCCAACGACTTCGTATTTAATCATGACTCCGAGCCAACCCGAACCAACACCGAACCATCATTTAGTCATGATTAAAATACACTTAAAATGATGAAATAAATCTCCTAAAATGACAAGGGCCGAAATTTTGGTGAATGGAGGCCGAAACATGAAACGCTCTTTCGAGAGTCAATTTGGCACATCGCACCGTAATTTCTCGTACGACCTCAAAAATGATCCGAATCACAAACGGTCAAAAACATGACTTTCCCAACTCAATGAGGCACTGTTAAGTCCAAGGCCATAGGCTAAAAGCCAACCAAGAACTCGAACGAGCCACTGAACCGAAGCAGCAAGTTGCTGCCAGAAAATTCTAGCATTTGCACTTGCGTTTGCATTGCTTCGTTTGCGAGACGATTGGTCATTGGGGCTTGAACCACCGACCAGAGTCTCTTCCCAACATCCTAAGGGGTGGCTTGAACTATGGCTAAGGACCCTAGGCCAACCACAATCCAATCCAACACCTAGGACAACACCACGCTTCAACCGAGAACACAAAAATCTGTACGGTGATGTTTCTGAAATTTTGTTTTGTTGCTGTCGTGCATCATACCAATGGCCATATGGTTGGAAATGGCTTGATCTAGACATCATGGGGTATGGTATGAACCGTGGCTAAGGGCTAAAGAGCCAACCAAGATCCACACCAACACCCAAAACCGAGAGGACACATGCAGAATTTAAAAGGGTCGAAGGGGCTGTTCTTGTTGTTTGATTTGAAAACCGATTTCACCATGGACCAAGCCTCAAAAGGGCGACTTGGTCATGTCTTAGACATGATAGGGAAGTGTTCTAACCATGGCTATAGGCCATTAGGGCAGCCAAGATCAGATCCATTTCCCTTTGACATCAAACAAGAAAATCGAATGCAATTGGGACATGTTTGGGGAGTTGCTGTCATTTCGATTTCCAGCAAGCATGGGGGCTGAACTAATGGACCAACGTGGTCCTAATCCATCCTAGAACATGTCTAGAAATAGCCTTGGGAGCCTGGAATCGAACCATCCACCTGTACTCACAAAAACATGCAAACCGTGAAGCATGAAAGAAGAGCAAAATTCTGCATTACATTTTCGAAAATGGTTCATTAATATTTCGGTTTTCGCCTTAAAAAAATCATGAGTATGATGTTTCAAAATATTAATATGGCTTGATTGAAGAGCAAAGAAGAACATATACATGCCTGGTTTCGTTTTGAAAAGAAACGAACGAAACGCAACGACGCGGCGCGGAGGAAATGGAGCGTTTTCTTTTCTTGCTTGCTACTCGATTTCCTCTCCTACTTCTTGCTATGAGGCTCACGAATTTTCTACTCTAAAATGCTCTGAATTTCGGTCATGGGGGGAGGGGAAGTGATGGTTAGGAGAGTGAGGGAGATCCAATAATAAAGAGATACAAAGGGTATGACCAAGTCTCCTCTTTTTGAATTTTGAATTGGTTGGTATCAAATGATTTCTTGGAGGGATCTAGAATCAGTGTGGCCGATTTCTACATGCTAACAAGGCTAGGATAAGGTTTATTATTAAATAAATGGTGCTAGAAAAAAAATGAAGGGATTATCCTACTACTATAAAACAAGGAAAGGGTCAAATGTTGAGTTGGCAAGGAATTGATTACTCATCTAAGGGTGGCCGAAAATTCAACAATTAATGGAGGGGAAATATTGTCTAGTTGGTAAATTTTAAAACCTTAAAAGCCTTACCTATCCCTTAAATAATTTAGTGAATTAACACCTCAATTAAGGAACCTAAATGAACTTATTTCCTACTCAGCTCAAGTTACTTAAATAATTCTTTAAACCTCCTTTTAACTTAAATCAACTTATTAGCTAGCTACAATAAACTTTGGGAATGATTTCCTAATCTTAAATTCTTTCTCAAAACTCCAACTCCATTTCGGCCTCACTGAATTAACTGAAAAGATAAAAATTTAAACTACTGCATAAAATAATTAACTTTAAAGAAAAGCATTTAAATACTCATGCAATAAAATCATTTTAATTTAAAATACTGGAATTATGCATGGCTTATACGTAGTCTGGTTACGGGTTCTACATAAGTAGTTTATGAAAGCTCAAAACTCACGTTGGAATAATCGTTGCGTTGATAATGATAATAACATTGTTTTCTATACATGATTGATCTTCTTATATATAGAAAGCTTGAGTCCAACGTAAACAAAACGGATTCTTTTGACTTCTAATAGAATCAACTTTATCACCTAAAAAGGGTCCTGCAGAAAGCTTTCAAAATAATCAGTCTTTGCTTTATACCAAAACTGGTAAGGCGTATTAAATAACTTTCTACAGCATTAATGGTGCAATTAATGCTAGTACTAGGTAAAGTAACGGTAACATTTAAGATTGTAACGATCAAGTAAAAGACGTTAAGTTGCTTCTGCTTAAGCTAAGTTCTGCTTATAAAGCTACATTATGCTTCTGGTATTTCTAAGCTGATAAGTACTCGAAGAGTACTTCTTTTGTTAACGCGATACGAAAGCTTCTGCTTTTATATAGTCTTCTGGTTTTAGCTATCGCGACCTACTGGTTTTGACTCTCATCACCACAATTAAGTCCAACAGTTTCCCCCTTTGCGGTGATGCCAAAACCTAGATGTTAGTATCGATGAATATGAAAGCAGATAGCAAATAAGATAATCGATAAACAAACAAACAGTAAAACAGAGTTCAAAAGAATTTAATCATCAGTTCCAATGTCTGTGAACATTGTTTCCTCATCTTGAGGATCTTTGTTTCTGAAGGAGGATTCTGCATGATGTTCTCCAGATCTGCCTTCTTCTCTGCCTTCTGCTTCCCCCTTTTTGGCATCATTGGCTTGAACACGAATGAGTAAGTCATCCACTTGGTCAATAAGAGTAAGAATGCCGTTATTCTGCATCTCCATAAATGGTGCCTGATTCGAAACTCGTTCATTTAGATCAAGAATAGATTGAGATTGAGACTCAATCTTGGCATCAATAGTTACAAGTTTCGAGTCCAAGACTTCTACTTTGGTTGAGACTGATTGAATAGCCGAATCATGATTAGAGATAATTTTAATGATGTCAGATTGACCAAGCAAGATGCTGGCGTGACTTGAGACAACATTTTGTCTGAAAAGGCTGGTTTCGACATGTAGTTTGGCCAATGATTCTGTCGTGCGAGTGACTTCTTTTGAGATGCGCTTACAAAAGAATTTGGTGACACTAACCTCACCAGCACATTCAAAAGACAACTGTTTAACAATCTCTGACAGATTATCAAGATTTCTCTTCAGAATATCTATCTCAAATTCAAGATCAAACGTTGTTTCTGCTGGGGACGGTGTCCTTTCGAGCATACGCTGTCTGATCTCTGCGAGACGATCGGTGTGAGCAGGAGAATCAGCAGGATGGATAATCAAAACAGTAGAAGGGGCATATTCTGGTTGAGCAGTAGAAGGAGGAGTAGCATGTTCTGCAAAAGTGCCTCCAATTGTAGTTGGTTCAAGAGGTGCACTCTTATCTGGTTGGGCAGCTTCCGTGGCTTCCAGTTGCTCAGCGGCTGGAATAGATTTTTCAGATTGAACATTCAAAATAGCTTCAATTTCCGCTTGATGTTTAGCAGAGAATACCTCCAGATTCGACAGTGATTGAGATGGGGCAGCATCTGATTCTGCCATGGGTTGGTCTGCTGGTCGAGCTTCTGGTTGGACCACATCATCAACCTGATCTGCTTCTGGTGCAGTAGAGACGGTAAGAGCAATAGATTGAATGACTTCATCAACTGAAGCCAAATCTCAAACAGAGAGAAGTGATGAAGATTGAGTAGGCTGCTTCTGGGATGCAAGAGTACTGGAAACCTTAGCTTCTGAGGGAGCTATAGTCCTTTCCTCGACTGGCTCATTCTGAATAAAGTCTGGGATGAAGCCTACTTGATACTGTACAGGCTCTCCAAAAGCCTGTTCTTGATCAAAAAGTTGTTCATTCATCAATTTCAGTCTATCGGTCAAAATTTGGATGACATTCTGATCCTAAGCAGCATGTAAGAATCATAGAGTCGAAATTAGATTTAAGAGTTTTTAAACAAGATTCCAGCTTCTGACACTTCAGCTGCTCAAGAATGTAGCTTCGTCTGCTCATTGCCGCAATCACATTTTCGGTCTTGGCAGAGTCAAAGAACTTATTCTCATTTTTCACCATTATCGCATAAACACCTGGTTTTTTCAAATAAGTGATTGGGTGGAGAATTCTGATTTTCAGCCAATCATCAAAGAAAGTCATGTCTTCACTGACAGATTTCTCAATCTCCTCTATGTGAAGATCAATACCAATTAAAATGGATGACTTGGCACCAAGAGATTGTGGTTCTGCGACAAGTTTACCCTTACCTTTATCTGAAGAGGAGGCAAGCAGTATGGGTCTAAAGGCAGAAGACCCTGCAGTAGATTTTTGAATATCGACTCCAGACGAGGGTCTGAAAGTCGGAACAGAAGTAGAGGTGGTGGCAGTAGATGTGACTGCTGGTTTGGAGACTGGGACAGATTCTGGTTGGGATGAGGTGGCTTCTAGAAACACTTGTCTCAAAGGGACAGTGTCTAAATCAGCAACGGCTGCTGTTTTCTTGAGGCGGAGAACTATGCGAGCTTTCTTCTTGCTAGGGGTGGCAAGGAGTGATGATTTGATTGGAGCAGCAGACTCCTCAGATACTGTTTTATCCGTATCAGTGGAGACAACCACTCTTTTTCTCTTGATTTTCTTAAGAGGCACTTGAGCCTTAGTCTGAGCATCGTCAACCTCTTTCTTAGATCAACAAACTCGGCCTTAGTTGGCTTTGGCCTCAAAAAAAGTACATTGGCAACATCGGCCATTGTTACAAAAGAAACATCCTGTTCAGAAGTGTGAGGAAAACCAGCATCCTTTAACATCGTGCTGATCTGAACAGCAAAACCAGTAGCTTTCCTCACAACCATATCCTTCATGATTCTGAACAAGAATCGACTCCAGTCCACCTTAAAGTCAGAAGTGATAGCTACCACCACTTGTACCTTCTCCTTGGTCATCTTATCAAACGTACCAGCTTTGACATGAAGTGCCTTTGCCACGATATCGACAAGCACTTGATATTCCATTTTCAGAAGCTTCTTGAAGCAAGAGGGAGAGAGTTCCTCTCCAGAAGTTGAGAAGGAGGTAAGAGCAGTGGACATCTCCTCCTTAGAAATATCAGAAAAGTCAGAAATACCTGAGCATGGGAGAAAGAAAGTCGATCCCAATAGTGCAGCATCAATGGAGATAGATGCACCTCCCTGGGAATAAATGATTTTCCTTTCCTCATCGGTTGCTTTGGCGTAGAAATCCAAGAGTGTAGTCTTGTATATGATAGCAGGTGCTTCCAAAAACCTTCGGAGACCAGATTTTTCAATTGCTTTGAACATCTTAACAAGATTCTCGTCTTTGATGGTTAGAACCGATGCAAAGTTGACTTGATAAGCATTTAGAGTGTAAGCTCCAGCCATTTTTGCAAACAAAAAGAATTCGGAGTAGATTCTGTAGTAGATGAATACGAGAGAAAGCAGTAGCTAGTAAGCAAAAGTCTGAAATCATAAAAAGGTGAAATGAGATCGAAAAGGCGGTTAATATTCAAAATGTACAGCCGTCAGAGAAACATAAGGACACGTGTCAGTATGTTTGCGGTTGAGTTTTTGAAAGGTTATGTGACACCCTAAACACAAAGGTGCATAAATGTATTTAAAAGTTTATTAGTATAACTAAATTTTATTATTTTTATTTTATGATTTTTACCACATTATTTTTCGGTACAAATTTTATTTGTCCAAAGTATCTAGAAATACATTAAAATACATCACAATACACTTAAAAATTTATCAAGTACTATGAGGTTCTCATTCCAAGACCAAATATCCAAAATATAATAAAATACTATAATTAAGCTCAACATATATGTTAAGTAATTAATTACAATAATCATTAGGTTCAATGTAAGAAAATTTATAATTAGGTTCAATACATAGGTTTAATGTAATATAATAATTAGATTCAAAGAATATAATAATATTAAGTTTGGATAAATATAATATTTTTCCATTTAATAAAAAATAAAATCAATATGGATAAACATGACATCCACGGCTATATATATCTCTTATCAACCTCAAATTCAGAAATCAACCAAGAAGAAAGAAACGAGAGAGAGAGAAGAAAGAAACGGAAGAGGGAAGAAGAAAGGAAGGAGGAAAAGAGAAGAAAATAGAAGAAAAATCTACATCTCTTTCCGAAAATTTCCAATAAATCACCAACTATTCACCTCATATCTTAAAGCAATATAGCACTGGAGGTGATGTAAAATGATCGATCAAGAACAAGAAAATCAAAACAAGATATTCCGAAAAACGGCAACGGAATCCCGTTTCAAGCTAAGTAATCTACGCTCATCTTTCTTATAGTTACACACCAAACTAGAGGTTGAATTGAACACAAAAGTTGTACTTCTTGTTGCATAGATAAGGTACATACCGTCCGTCGTCCCAAAATATTGACGGAACTAACATTTTCGGAATGTCGGAGTACCTTAGTTCTTCATAAAACGATATTTAAATCTGATATTGATCGGATAGAAATTTGAAAATAGTTTCAACATAAGAATTAAAGATCTTACAAAGTTACATAAGCTGGAAAAATACCGACCGTGCGTGGCCGCCGGAAGGCCAGTCGCGCCGGAACTGTCGGCGCGTGTACCTCACGCGCCGCCGTATCGCCGGTTTTTCGGTGGCCGGACCTTCCTGGTGATATTTCCGACTTTTTGACCAACTTTCGTAATGTTTAGAGATATTTTCTAATTAATATGAATTTTGCGAACTTAAGTAAAATCAACCGGGTTAAATTTTGAAAAAAAAATAATCTGAAAATGATCAGCTATTTACTTAAAAATCTAACATATAAATATCATTCATAATATATTTTTAGGACTTGCTCCAACAATTCGGATTACTAATCAAGCCTACACTATAAGTTATCAGGTGAGGAAATTACTATTCATTCTTCTACTAAAGCCTTTGGAATTTAACCTAGAAATTTCAATAGCATTTATTTAATGTTCAAATATCATCCACAGTTTATTTCGATTGCTGATATATTTTCTTGCATATTTATGAATTGATTGATATACCATTAATGAATGGAGTCATGGACAACGGATTTCGGTCCGGAAATTGAGTCCACTGGACAACGTGGCTTCGGCCCGGAAAGTGAGTCCAATGAACAACGAGTCAAAATTCCCTGGTATATGGTTCATCTGAACAACGCGCATCGAATATTTCGGTCCGGAGAATGGTTCACCCGGCTCGTAAAAGGATCTTATAATTGCTCAATTAGAGCCACCAATGTTAAATCATGAAATTTTCATTTATCTATTATTCTTAGTAAATTTAACATTTCATAGCATTCATAACATCTAATTTGTTATGCCTATTACTTCATGCATAATTATTATGAAGCGATATTTTAACTTATTTAAAAGCTATATACTAATTTAAACTCACTAAGTCCTCAAAGACTTAACCCTCTGTTTCTTTTCGTTTGTTGTAATTTCCAGAAACAGGAACCCCAGAATTGGAACATGAGGAAAATAACTGAAGCTGAAATAAGAGCATTTGAAAGTTGTGATGATCTGTTTATAAATAAGTATTAAACTTCCGCTGTAAAATAATTGTACATATTTGAAATAAGAATGTAAATATTTGTATATAATCTTTTAATAATAGTAGAAAATATTTAATTTTTTATCTACAATATTTTTTAATAATAATAATGGTAAAAATAAAGAAATATTATAGAAAATGTGGCACTCAGTAAGGGAATTATTGTGAATTCTTAAACCGGGTGCCACAGGTTAAACAGAGAGTGTCAGGTACGCCAAAATTTAAAAAAAAATACTAAAATAAGTGGGCTTCCCAATGGTTACTACAGAAAATCAGAAGATGATTTGTCGTCTTATGATAATATCTACTGGAAGTCATAAAGTACTGAAATATATTCAGCACCTTGATTAAAACCAGTAGACACATTGTTTTATCGAAAAGACAAACCTCCTTCTGCTTCTGATAAAGCACGGAAATATTAGTCAGAATAAAAATATTGTTCCCCCTAAATTAATGCAACTAATAAATGCGAAGATACGAGATCTGAGGGAAAGACATGTGACTATTGATATTCGTGCATGAAATGAACAGTCAAGTGGCTTTTTAGCTTCCCCGAGCTTACTATAAATACCTGCAAGCTCACAAACTAATTCATTTACACAATAACAAATCAAAACAAATGGATGATGCAAATATTCTCTCAGAGTCTTCTCCAGAGTATGATTCAGCAGATGAGTTCAAAAGGCAACTTCTAGCTTCTCGTAAGATGATGTCTGAAGACATCCTTTTCCAAGATATGAAGACTTGGAAGAAAATCTCAATCGATAATTTGAGTATTTTCTTGACAGTCTGAGGAATCATCCCGTTCACAAACCACGATCATGCAAAGAGAGGGGGATGATTCCAGCAGACCATAGTTAGGTTCCTGCCGAAGTTCTCAGTACTGCTGAAATCAACAAATATAATAGATTAGAAAATGTAATGCATCTGGTTTTATGAATGAAATATCTCATTTTGTCATATCTCTTATTTGTCTACTGCTTTTACTTACTGCAAAAAAAAGAAAACAGAAGATAGTAAACAATAATTAAGATAAATCTATTAAACCGAGAACATTACGAAAATAAGAAAACTTATTCTCAGACAAAAGTTTAGTAAAGATATCTGCTGCTTGCTGATCAATAGAGACATATTCCAAATGAATGTCCTTCTTCTGCACATTATCTCTAATAAAATGATGTCTGATGTCAATGTGATTCGTTCTGGAAGGAAGTACTGGATTATGCGTAATTGCAATAGCACTAGTATTGTCACAGAATATAGGTGATTCAGAGGCTTGAACTTCATAGTCTTTAATTTGTTGTTGCATCCATAGTATTTGAGAGCAGCAGCTTCCAGCAGCAAGGTATTCTGCTTCTGTAGTAGACGTAGCTATGGAAGTCTGCTTTTTACTGAACCAGGAGATCAACCTATCACCAAGAAATTGACAAAAATCACTTGTGATTTTTCTATCCAGTTTGCAACATGCATAGTCAGCATCTGAATATCCAATAATATTGAAAGAAGAATCATTGGGATACCATATGTCGACATTTTGAGTGCCCTTTAAGTATTTCAGAATACGTTTAGCAGCAATGTAATGTGATTGCTTAGGGTTAGATTGAAATCTTGCACAAATACAAACAACAAACAACAAGCATAATATTAGGTCTACTGGCAGTAAGATATAATAATGAACCAATTAGACCACGATACTGAGTTACCTCTACTGAAATTCAATTTTCATCCTTATCAAGTTTAGTAGATGAGCTCATTGGAGTGGAAGCAGCAGAGCATGTTTCCATGCCAAACTTTTTCAGTAGTTCCTTAGTATACTTAGCCTGATTTATGAAGATTCCAGTATTAAGTTGCTTAATCTGCAGTCCTAGGAAGAATGTCAATTCTCCCATCATGCTCATTTCAAATTGTTTTCTGCATTAATTTAGAAAACTTTGCACATAATTTGGGGTTAGTTGACCCAAAGATAATGTCATCAACATAAATCTGTACCAACAGAATGTGTTTATTCTTACCTAAGTGAAGAAAGTCTTGTCTATTGTGCCGATTGTAAAGTCATGATTGACAAGAATTTGTGAGAGTGTGTCATACCAAGCTCGATGTGCCTGTTTTAAACCATATATGGCTTTGTGTAATTCAAACACATGATGCGGTAAGAAATTATCAATAAAACCTGGAGGTTGTTCAACGTAGACCTATTCTTGCAGTAGACCATTTAGGAAGGCACTTTTCACGTCCATCTGATAAACTTTGAATTTTTTGAAAGCAGTAAAGGCTAAAAATATTCTAATAGCTTCAAGCCTTGCTATTGGTGCATAGATCTCATCATAGTCTATTCCTTCTTCTTGTCTAAAACCTTGAGCCATCGGTCTTGCTTTATTTCTGACAACAATACCTTCCTCATTTAGCTTGTTTCTAAATACCCACCGGGTTCCAATAACAGCTTGATGAGATGGTATAGGTACAAGAAATCGAACTTCATTTCTTTTAAATTGATTCAACTCTTCTTGCATAGCTTCAATCCAATTGGGATCCAGAAGAACTCCTTCAATCTTCTTTGGTTCATCCTGAGAGATAAAAGCAGCATGCATATATTCATTAATCATTTGTCTTCTGGTTCTTAATGGAGTTGCTGGATGACCAATGACCAAAGATGAAGGATGAGATTTTCTCCAAACAAAAGGGTTTAAAGAAATTTCTCCGTGGTTTGATGGATTCGGATCATGTTCAGCTAAAGCAGTAGCAGGTTCTGAAATGTCAACTTCTGGTTCAGGTATGTCCTGTGTCTGAACAACTGGTTCTAACAGAGGAATGTCTGGTTCTGGATTTTGAGTATCTTTGACACTTGGTTCTGCATCATCTTCACCATCCAGTTCCAGATGAATCATGTCTAATCTGTTACTTAGATTTGACACGTTAGAAATTTCAGGAGCACTGCTACCTTCATAAAAAACAACATGAATAAATTCTTCAACATTAAGAGTTCTATTATTGAAAATTTTGAATGCTTTGCTTACTGCTGAATATCCAAGAAATAATCCAGCATCTGATTTTGAATCAAATGCAGACAAATGATTTTTACCATTATTGTGCACGAAGCATTTGCAACCAAATACATGAAAATAAGATACATTAGGCTTAATCTCTTTCCATATCTCATATGGAGTCTGATTCTGCCTTTTGTTGATCATGGTTCTGTTTTGTGTGTAACATGCTGTGTTGATTGCTTCTGCCCAGAGGCGCTGAGAGATGTCTGCATCTACTAGCGTTGTTCTAGCAGCTTCTTTAAGAGTTCTGTTTCTTATCTCAGCTACTCCATTTTGTTGAGGCGTTCTGGCAGCTGAATATTCATGATGAATGCCCTGTTCATCTAAATATAACTCAAGAATCTTGTTAGTAAATTCATGTCCCGATCACTTCTGATTTTAATGACAGAAACTGATTTTACATTTGAATCTTTTTCAGAAGCTTGATCAGGAGGCTACTGGCTTGATCTTTTCCAGTAAGAAATATCACCCATGTAAATCTAGAAAAATCATCAACAACAATAAGTGTATAATTCATTCCCCCTAAGCTCATGATAGGGATTGGACCAAATATGTCCATACGCAATAATTCCAAACACCTTGAAGTTGATTTACTACCTTTATTCTTGAAGCTAGATCTTACTTGTTTACTAAGTTGACATGCAGAACATACATGATTCTTAACGAAATTAATATCAGGTAAACCATCAACTATGTTCTGCTTCGTGAGATAATTAATTGACTTGAAGTTCAGGTGATTCAATCTCTTGTGTCATAGCCAATGTTTATCATTAAGGGAGGCAACTAAACATGTAGGAACATTAACATGATCTATGTTCCATGAAACTTTGTAAGTGTTGCCTTTTCTTTTTCTCGTTAATACAGTAAACTCATCGGCATCTTTAACTGTGCACGTGTGCTTCTGAAAAGCTACTGAATAACTATTATCACACAGTTTACTAATACTGGTTAAATTATAACAAAGATTTTCAACCAAGAGCACGTCATTTATAGTGATGTTACCATGGATAATTTTACCCTTACCCACGGTTTTACCTTTTGAGTTGTCCCCAAAAGTTATCTTTGGTCCAGTACAACTCATTATTTCTGAAAGTAGATTCTTTTTTCCGGTCATATGTCTGGAACATCCACTGTCCAAATATCATGTGGAGCTGCTGATCTTGATTTTCTTCTCCTGTTCCTGCAAACACAAGTTTTAGTAACTGGTACCCAATCTATTTGGGTCCGAGCTTTATCAGTCCTTTAGGAACCCACATTTGTACAATTCTAGGTGACCTTGTACTTCGGGTATCCACAGAGGTGTGTGCAACAGAAGATCTGTTATCTCTAACAGAATGCATCTTAGAATGTTGTTCTTCCATTCTGTTTTTGTTGTCTGGTCTGTATCTCTTCAGAACAGGTCCAGAATTATAGTACTGGTTGTTTCTAACATTCATTGAGAGTTGTCCTCCTGAGTTGAATCCTCTACTGTATCCATAACTCTGGTGCACTCTTCCCTTAGGTTCAACATAACCCAGACCATAATGCTTTCTTCTGTTCGTCTGATCTTCAAACCTTTCAACTCGAACAGTTGGTATTACTGGTTCATATACCACACTGGATTTAACAAAATGAATATATTTCCCTTCGCTTGTTTCTAGTTCTGGCTTAGTACTTGTTTCAGAAGTGCTTTCACTATTGCTGAATCTGAGACCACTCCTGTCTCCGGATTGCTTCTGCAATTCTTGCATTTTCTCTAATGAAAAAGAAGACATGTTCCATGCATTTACCAGAATCGATAGCTTCTGATTCTCAAATCTCATAGTCTGGTAATCTGCATTTACTCTGTCATTCTCAGTCTTTAACTTACTTATCTCAATTTTTAGATCACCACAGTTGTTTTCTTGCAAACAATTAAACTTACTGATTTGATCCTTTAAGTTTTGATTTTCAGTCTTAACTTCCTCGAATGATTGAGAAAGTCTCGAGTACTCTTCTACCATGTCATGCAGTGCATTAACCAAATCAGTTTGTGTAAATTCATTAGAGTCAAAGTCAAATACCTCTCCAGATGTCGAGGTTGATTCAGTGTCTGCCATGAGACATTTGATCTCTTCTGCGTCACTATCACTAGAATGACTTTCTGAGTCAGAAGACTCAGAACTAGAATCCGCCCATTTTGACCTGCTTTCTTCGCTTTGCGGTCTCTTCTGGATTTCTTGTCATTCCTCATGTATTCCTTTTTCTTTTGATCATCCTTCTTTGACTTAGGGCAATCAGCAATAAAATGCCCGACTTTTCCACAGTTGAAACACGCTATGTCACCAGGTGGTGAATCCTTCTTAAAGTTTCGATTAGGACCCTGGTAAGCTCGATGATTCTTCTTCATGAATCTGGAAAACTTCTTCAAAAATAGAGACATTAAATCGTTGCTGATCTGTTCAGCAGTCTTTTCAGATGTGCTTTCAATGGTAGTAGCAGGTGATGCACTTGGAACAACTGCAGCAGTAGCAGTAGCAGTAGCAGTAAGAGCCTTGGTAGGTGGATTTGATGAGGGCTCTTCTCCACTTCTCACTTCGAGTTCAAACTCATAGGCTTTTAAGTCTGCAAACAAGTCGTGTAGTTCTAACTTGTTCAGATCTTTAGAACTCTCATAGCCATAGTTTTTACACCCCACTCTCTGGGTAAAGCTCTCATAACTTTGAGTGCTATTTCTCTGTTGCCATATTCTTTTCCCAGAGCTGCTAGCTCATTAACTAAGCTGCTGAAACGTTCATCAAACTCATTCAGAGTTTCTCCAACTTTCATTTTGAGATTTTCAAATTTCTGCATTGCTAAACACAACTTATTCTCCTTTGTTTGTTCATTTCCTTCACATATTTAGATGAGTTTTTCCCAAATCTCTTTTGCAGTAGAACACATCTTGATCTTGCTGAAGCTGTTCTTATAAAGCGTTTTGTAGAGAATGTCCTTCGCAACATTTTCTAGATTGGTGCTACTACTTAAATAATAATTCACCCAAGTGTAGGTTGTCTGCAAGTAATATATTTCGTAAGTACGAGATCGATCCTCAGAGATGTTATTTTGAGTTTAAATTTATTAATTTATAGATTACCAAATGCAAGAATGAAGTTTACAAATTATAAATTTTGTCGAGGCTTGAGGATTTATTCTTGGTTTATATAATATTGTTTAACTAAAAGTAAAACAAAAGAAATCACCATAAATAATGGTTCCAAGAAAATTAAACACACACATAATATAATATAGTTCCACTATAGAAAATACCGAATTAACCGATATTTTATATATGATACCTATGATTATAATTATAACTATATAAATAAATAATTACATAAAGTAAATGTTAAATTAAATCATTATATTTCATTTAGAACAACCGGCAGAGCCACGCTATTGCCTAAATGAAATATATTTATTTAATAAGTTAGTTGCGGTAAAGTAAAAGTTAGTTGCGATAAAGTAAATGTTAGTTGCGGAAAAGTAAAAGTTAGTTGCTATAAAGTAAATGTTAGATGCGGAAAAATAAAAGTTAGTTGCGATAAAGTAAATGTTAGATTGTTAGATGTTAATATTAAATCATAATATTTCACAACCGGCAGAGCCACGCTTTCGTCTAAATGAAATATTATGATATTATTATATAAATATATATATATATATATATAATAATAAGTGATAAAATATTTATTGTATCAAAATTAAACAACAAATCAAGATAATCACTTTAATGGTATCAAGCATTTGATGTAAATTGATAACAACAAATAATTCATTTTTATACCTACAATAAAAATAAGTTAGCTAAATGAAAAGAAATAAAGAAAGAATATACAAAATATAAATAATCTTACTTCACCAAGAATGCATCCTCTTCACCTTGACATAATAGATTTAGCTTGCCATAAGCTTACTTTTGATCAACACTAAAATATCACTCATAGTTGAGAACATGAAAGAAAATATATTGGAATTTAGAACTTTGATACACACTCACACTATATTTTACAATGAGATAGAATGATTCTCAAGCTAGCACAAGGCCTCTATTTATAGGCCAAATGAGAGAAAGGGTCAAAATTTTTATTAATGTCATGTAGTTGCAATAGTATTCTTTGTCTCTTCCAAGTTCAATTCCATGTCCCTTCTTTCAATGCTTTGTTCCACAACTTTAATCACCGAATTTGACTCTGCTCAAAACGGCAAACATGTGGGGAATTGTCTGTAGATGAATTTGGCCACTTGGTTCACCTCATTAGGTTAAATATTGAAATAATTATGATTTTTTTTATTATATGCTGGTCATAGTAAAAGTAAATTTGTCCTCCTTTTGATATTTGCACAATTTGATCATCTTAATGAACTTTTTAGGCAATCATGTCTTCTGCAAAGTTGTAGATAATTTCTCAAGGAATTCCAAACATGTTTGAGTCACCTCCATTTGAATTTTCTAGCTTGAGTTATCGTTATTTTACCAACACGTAGATAACATGAAAATAAAACATATTTAGTAAGACAATTAAATATAAACAAACAATACTAAAATAACATAATTTTATAATTTTAATGAAACTTAAATTTTAAAATACAGGTTTTAACATATAATGAATTATTAATTTTAAGTTTCATCACACCCCCACACTATCTTATTACTAGTCCCTTAGTAATAAACTTTATCGAAAAATCACAACCTAGATTCTTTATTCCTTTTATATATTCAAATACAAACATATTTATTAAAAACAAAATCATATACCGATTTATATATATATTATATTTTTTCGTTTAATATAATAATATATAATTAAATTTGTTTTTATTTTTATTCTTATTTTCACATAATATATAAAGTAACAATATATATAAATAATTTTTTTTAAATTTCTAAATTTTTTATAATAATATAGTCAAAAAGATAATTCACACAACCCACCATAACATGTATAATATCAAGAATATTATTGTAAAAGCCTCAACTCCATATATTCTTTCAGGTCAAAATGTTTAAGGAATAGCTAGTTTTCACTCGTGGAGTTAGAATGAATATTAACTCTCATTGAAAAAGGCTAAGTATTAAAGCAGACAATTAATTAAACTAATATTGAAAACAAAATAGGAAAATTTACAAAGAATAAAATCCCCATTTTTTTCTTTTTTTTATTGTTTTATTTAAATAACGTGACTGCAAAATTTTACATAAAATTTTTTATCCAAACATTCTACCATATATATATATATATATATATATATATGTATATATATATAAACATTTATATAACGGATAGATCCGACTACCTTTGAAACTTATCTAGCACAAACAAATCTTTTTGTTTGTTTTTTTTTTTTTTTTAACACAATATTGATGTTTTTAGAATACATTGATAGTACATCAATCAAATCTAAAAAAAATTACAATGAATAAAGTATTTTGCAGTACATTATATATTTACTTCTTTTTTTTTTCTTTTTTCAATAAATATTTTTTTTAGGGGAGTTATATTCTTGTAATTAACCATTTTTTAATAATCAATAAAAGTTTATTAATTGTTTTCTCATTTCTCACAACTCACTCACAAAAGATGTGTGAGTATATATTATACTTTTACAAAAGAATTCTTTCAATTATACATGTTAACAACCATACAAACCATATCTTTTAACTATATTCTCATAAAAATTTTATAAATTATTTTATTTGAAAACACATACAATTATATATATATATATATATATATATATATGATTTTTCTTTTAGTCTGTATTTTGAATATAATGAATATTAAAGTCTAGTGTATTGTGATTTTCCAATAATTATTAACTAATGCGTCTCAGGTGCATTTTACTGACACCTTACTCGACATTGAACTAAAAATTATTATTATTACTATATATAAGTATATATTTTAATTTTTATATAAAAAAACTAAGAGGAGAAGAAGAAGAAATTATTCATACTTTAAAGAAAAACATTAAAACATACCGTTGAATCACAAGTTTAGCATCACATGAATTTTCTTTTCTTACTTTTGGATGTTGGCCAATTAAGTTGAGATAATGATGGATCTGGTTCATGACTAAATCCTTGCAGTAAATCAATAAGTTCACCTTCACTTGTAGCAGAAACTAACATCCTTCGCGAAGCTAATGAAATAAATCCCTGTTCCACAACATCATCAAGAAACGATAACAGTTTATCATAATAATTGTTAACATTTAACAAACCAATTGGCTTATTGTGGATATTTAATTGTGCCCAACAAACAGTATGAAATATTTCTTCCAAAGTACCGAAACCTCCTAGCAAAGCAATGAAAGCATCTGAATGTTCAATCATTTGAGTAATTCGTTCATACATGTTGTCCACTTTCATTTCTTCTCCTATTGTTGGTCCTGTAAGATTGGCTAAGGTAATCGGAATAATGTCTAAAACTTCACTTCCACCTGCATGCGCAGCTTTTGCAACTTTTCCCATGAGGCCAACTTCACCACCACCATATACCAAGTGAACCTTTTTTTAGCAAGTGTTATTCCAAGATTTTCTGCTACTTCTTCATAAATTGAATCTTTTCCTGCACTAGATCCACAAAATACACAAATATTTTTTATTTTACTTACCAGTGGACGTTGACATGTTGAGAAATATGTTTTTTGTAATTGTTAGATTACAGCATATGAATTTATAAGCGTAACATGTCAAAAGTCAATATTTGAACAGGAAATTATTATTATTAAAAGAAAATAAAAATGACAAAATTAAAACAAATATATACAGCGTAGTTGTAATTGTGGCTCACATCTTCCTCTGATTTTACGTTCAGTAACGGCTTCAACGCCTTCTATGAGTCGAGGATATGCTTCCCATCCAATTTTCTTATAAATTGGCAAACATGGCCTTTTAACGTCAGATTCCCAAGACGAAATTGTGTATATATATTTACTTATCTAAATAGATATGCGTTACTACAGTAGGATCTTTGTAAGGCTGATTCCACCGTCCATATTGATATTCCTCCTGTTGAAATTGCCACCATAGTTTAAGAAATTCATTTTGCACGTACCCACTAGAATGCGTATCAAGAACCTCTAGAAAATTATCCAAAGGCTCTTTACTCAGACCATTCTTAATGAATAAAATTTTATCTTCTCTATTCATTGATGTCATTCCAACATTTTTGCATTTTCCCTTACAAGTCCACCTTGCACATTTATGACATCCACCTATACGTTTAGCTCTTCGCTTTTTGGCATATGTGTTTTTACCAAATCCTGGCATATGTCTTATTATTAATTCACTTGCTTCCCCAACCAATCGGACTTTTGCTTCAATTATCAAACGGACATCATTCGGTATGCCATATGACATCATCAACCTTAGCCGCTCACATCTAGCTTTATAAATTTTTTTCAACGCATTATCAGGTAAACAAGCAAAATATTTACGAAGATTCATAATACACGCATCCATATTATTATTATTATTATATATATTTCAATTATTTTGGGAAAACTGAAGAAACCGACTTAAACAGTCATGGAGTACCGTTATCCGCCACTTAACCGGGTAATGAACTAGAATATGCAAAACAAAATGAAAATATCAAACAACTATTTTGGATCATATAAAGGCATAAACTCATTATTAAGAATTTTATTTTCTATAAAAGGCTTAAGTCTTTGCCCATTAACTTTAAACACGTCATTAGTTTTAGGATTTTCAATATCAACAGCACCATGAGGATAAACAAATTTGACTATAAATGGTCCTGACCACCTCGATCTTAGTTTACCTGAAAATAAATGCAAACGAGAATTATAAAGCAAAACTTTTTGTCCAATTTCAAATGACTTTCTCATAATATTTTTATCTTTATAAATCTTTGAATTTTCATATGCATCATTTCTTAATTCTTCAAGTTCATTTATTTGCAATTTTCTTAATTTAGATGCATCATCTAAATTAATATTAAATGCTTTAATTGCCCAATAAGCTTTATGTTCAAGTTCAACCGGTAAATGACAATGCTTACCAAAAACTAACATATATGGTGACATCCCTAATGATGTTTTAAATGCAGTTCTATATGCCCATAATGCATCAGTTAATCTTAAAGACCAATCTTTTCGATTTGGATTAACTGTTTTTTCTAAAATTTGTTTTATTTCTCTATTTGCAAGTTCAACTTGACCATTACTTTGAGGATGATATGGGGTAGAAACTTTATGTGTAATGCCATATTTTCTTAACAAAGAAGAAAATGATTTATTTATAAAATGACTTCCCCCATCACTAATTATTGCTCTAGGTATTCCAAATCAGCTAAAAATATTTTCTTTTAAAAATTTTATAACAACTTTATGATCATTAGTTCTACATGCAATTGCTTCAATCCATTTTGAAACATAATCAAACAGCGACTAAAATGTACGTATATCCAAAAGATAATGGAAATGGACCCATAAAATCTATCCCCCAACTATCAAATATTTCAATAATTATGATTGGATTTAAAGGCATCATGTTTCGTTTTGAAATTGATCCCATCTTCTGACAGTTTTCACAAGATTTGCAAAATAAATGCGTATCTTTGAATAAAGACGGTCAATAAAATCCACATTGTAAGATTTTTGTAGCTGTTTTATTGGATGAAAAATGACCTCCACATGATTCAGAATGACAAAATTTAATAACATTACTTACTTCATTGTCGGGTATGCATCGTCGAAAAATTTGGTCAGGACATTACTTAAATAAGTAAGGATCATTCCAATAAAATTTTTTAACTTCTATCAAGAATTTATTCTTATCCTGTGAATTCCAATGAGAAGGCATTTTATTTGTCACAAGAAAATTTACAATGTTAGCAAACCAGGGCATAATAGTAGCATAAAACAACTGATCATCTGGAAAATTTTCATTTATTGGTATTTCATTATGAGATAATTCAGTCATTATTCTAGATAAATGATCGGCTACAACATTTTATTTTCCTTTTTTATCTTTAATTATAATATCAAATTCTTGTAACAATAAAATCCACCGTATTAATCTTGGCTTAGCATCTTGTTTATTTGATAAATATTTTATGGCAGAATGATCGGTGTAAACAATAGTAGTAGAACCAATTAAATAAGATCGAAACTTATCTAATGCAAATACTACTGAAAGTAATTCTTTTTCAGTAGTTGAATAATTTATTTTGGTACTATTTAAGGTTCTACTAGCATAATAGATTGCATAAGGTTTTACTTCTTTTCTTTGTCCTAACACAGCTCCTATAGCATAATCACTTGCATCACACATTAATTCAAATGGTAAAGACCAATCTGGAGGTTGTAAAATAGGTGATGTAACTAAAAGATTAATAATTTTTTTAAAAGCATTTTCACATTTCTGAGTCCATTCAAATTGTGTATCTTTTGTTAAAAGATTTGAAATTGGTTTAGATATTATGCTGAAATTTTTTATAAACCTTCTATAAAATCCTGCATGACCCAAGAATGATCGAACTTCTTTGACCGTTTTTGGTGATGTTAAATTAGCAATAACATCAACTTTGGCTTTGTCAACTTCAATTCCTTTTTCAGATATCACATGTCCTAAAACAATTCCAGATTTAACCATATAATGACATTTTTCCCAATTTAAAACAAGATTTTTTTCTTCACATCTTTTTAATACTTCTTCTAGATTTTTAAGACAATTTTCAAATGAGTTTTCAAAAACAGTTATATCATCCATAAAAACTTCTACATATTCTTCAATCATATCACTGTAAATACTTAACATGCATCTTTGAAAAGTAGCCGGAGCATTACATAAATCAAATGACATTCTTTTAAATGCAAAAGTTCCGAAAGGAACAAGTAAAAGTAGTTTTTTCTTGATCTTCTAATGATATAGGTATTTGATAATACCCCGAATACCCATCAAGAAAACAGTAATAAGAATTTCCTGCTACTTTTTCTAGAATTTGATCTAAAAATGATAGTGGGAAATGATCTTTTCTAGTTACATCATTTAATTTTCTATAATCAATACACATACGCCAACTAGATGGAATCCTAGCTTGTAATAACTCTCCCTTTTCATTTTTTATAACAGTGATGCCGGACTTTTTAGGTACTACTTGTGTTGGACTTACCCATTTACTATCTGAAATTGGATAGATAATTCCAGCGTCTAATATTTTTAATACTTCATTCTTAACAACTTCCTTCATATGTGGATTTAACCTTCTTTGTGGTTGTTGATATGTTTTAGCATTTTCTTCCAAGTGAATTTTATGTGTACAAATTAAAGGATTCATACCTTTTATATCTTTCAAAGTCCATCCAATTGCATTTTTATATCATTTAAGTAATTTAATCAAATCTTCTTCTTGATTTGGCAAAAGAGTGGAAGAAATTACAATAGGAAATGTTTTATTTTCACCAAGAAATACATATTTCAATTCTAATGGTAAAACTTTTAATTCAAGTTTTATATTATCATCTTCTTTAAAATTATTTTTCGACTCAAAACTTTCTATTGAAAAAACTTCAGATTGTTGATTTAAGTTTTCTTCTTGTATATTTTCTTCCACAATTGTTTCAATTTCATTATCATATTCATTTTCATTAATACTTGGTTGTTTACATAAATTGAACACATTAAGTTCTAGAGTCATATTTCCAAAAGACAATTTCATTATTCCATTTCGACAATTAATTAAAGCATTTGAAGTTGCTAGAAATGGTCGTCCCAATATTACTGGAATTTCATTATGTATTTCTATTGGTTGTGTATCCAAAACAATAAAATCTACAGGATATATGAATTTATCAACTTGAACCAACACATCTTCTACAATACCTCTAGGTATTTTG
Organism: Primulina tabacum; assembly: GCF_025594145.1. NCBI lineage: Eukaryota > Viridiplantae > Streptophyta > Magnoliopsida > Lamiales > Gesneriaceae > Primulina > Primulina tabacum. The sequence continues at coordinate 12,018,293 of NC_134557.1, read as the reverse complement.
ATTGACCTATCCGCCAGTAAGAGAGTAACAGAAGTGGGTTTTAATTCTCCTAAATTAAGTTTTTCATAAACTGAATAAGGAAGTATATTCACACTTGCTCCCAAATCCAACAAAGCTTTTTTAATTTTATTTTCTCCAATAATACATGAAATTGTTGGACAACCAGAATCTTTATATTTTAAACTAGAATTATTTTGAAGAATAGAACTTACTTGTTCAGCTAAGAATACTTTTTTCTTCACATGCAATTTTCTCTTTACAGTACATAAGTCTTTTAAAAATTTTGCATAAGAAGGTACTTGTTTAATAGCATCTAATAATGGAATATTTATCTTCACTTGTTTAAAAACTTCATAGATATCAGAATCACTTTTTTGTTTTTTATGATTTGTTAATGCATGAGGAAATGGTGGAGGTTTATTTGACTTATTTACTATTTCAGATGATTTATCATTCACCATATTATTCTTAAAATTTAAGGTATCATCATTCTCAAAAGTATCAGGATTATCATCCTTACTCTTTGATTTTAAATGATCATTGTTTTCATTATTATATGGATCATTAACTATTTTACCACTTCTAAGGGTAATAACAGATTTTATTTGATCAATTTTTTCATTTTTTAATTCTTGACTTTGATTTTAGGATTAGGTTGAGGTTGAGATGGAAATTTTCCTTTTTCATGAATATTAAGTGCAGATGCAAATTTTGCAAGAGTTTCTTTCAAATCACTCATAGACTGACTGTTTTGAATATTGATAGACTCTTGCTTTTGGATAAATGCATGAATTACATCTTCAAAGTTTTTTCTTGGAGGTGTAACATAAGGAATATAACCTTGATGATTTTGGTTATTTTGAAAATATTGTTGTGACGGTTGTGCATTATTATCATTCCTCCAACTAAAATTAGGATTATATGATGGTGAAAAAGGATCTAGTATTGGTTTTTTATAATTGTTAACATAATTTGCTTGTTCATGGAGACATTCTTTAAATGAAGGTAATGTTGGACAATCTTTTGTAGCATGATCATGTTTATCACATATATGACAAACAATTTCTTGAATACTTTTTAATTGACCACTCTTTTTCATTTCTAATGACTCAATTTTTCTTGCTAAAGATGCAAGTTTGGCTTGAATATCTATATCATCTTTAAGATTATAAATACCACCCCCATTTGTTGTATTATTGTTTTTAGTTGTTGGTGGTTCTATTGTGCCTATATTATCCCAATTTTGAGCATTTTCTGCTAATGAATCCAAATATTCTATAGCTTCATTTGGGTTTTTATCTTCAAAAGTTCCATTACACATGAATTTTATCATTTGCCTATCTTTAGGTATTAGACCTTCATAAAAGTGAGAAACTATTCTCCATGTTTCAAAACCATGATGTGGGCATGTATTAAGTAATTCTTTATATCTATCCCAACATTGATAAAATGTTTCTCCTTGTTTTTGAGAAAAAGTTGTAATTTGTCTTTTAAAAGAGTTTGTTCTATGGGAAGGGAAAAACTTTTTGAGAAATTGTTGTTGCATTTCTTCCCATGATCTTATTGAACTTGATCTTAAATTTTGTAGCTATGTTTTAGCTTTATCTTTTAAAAAAAAAGGGAAAAGCTTTAATCGAACTATATCCATGCTACAATTTTGATCATTATAAGTGTTACAAACTTCCTCAAATTCTCTTAGATGCAAATATGGATTTTCAGAATTTAAGCCATGAAAATTTGGTAAAAGTTGAATAATTTGAGGTTTGAAGTTGAAATTAGATGCATCAGGAGGAAAAACTAAACAAGATGGGGCACTAGTTCTAATAGGGTTCATATGGTGCCTAAGTGTTCTTAATTGATCATGTTCTTGATTATTATTATTATTATTATTATTATTATTATTATTATTATTATTATTATTATTATTATTATTATCATCATCATCTTGATTATTTGAATTATCATCCATGTTTAAATTATTTTCAGATACTCGAATAAGTCTACCACTTTTTTTCGAATCCAAATACTCATACAAAAAAAAAACAACACAATACTTATAAATAAAACATAATTAACAAATATAAACTTAATTTATACCTCCCTGGCAACGGCGCCAAAAACTTGCTACTACTTAAATAATAATTCACCCAAGTGTAGGTTGTCTGCAAGTAATATATTTCGTAAGTACGAGATCGATCCTCGGAGAGGTTATTTTGAGTTTAAATTTATTAATTTATAGATTACCAAATGCAAGAATAAAGTTTACAAATTATAAATTTTGTCAAGGCTTGAGGATTTATTCTTGGTTTATGTAATATTGTTTAACTAATAGTAAAACAAAAGAAACCACCATAAATAATGGTTCCAAAAAAATTAAACACACAGATAATATAATATAGTTCCCACTATATAAAATATCGATTTAATCGATATTTTATATATGGTACCTATGATTATAATTATAACTATATAAATAAATAATTGCATAAAGTAAATGTTAAATTAAATCAGTATATTTCATTTAGAACAACCGGTAGAGCCACGCTAATGCCTAAATGAAATATATTGATTTAATAAGTTAGTTGCGGTAAAGTAAAAGTTAGTTGCGATAAAGTAAATGTTAGATGCGAAAAATAAAAGTTAGTTGCGATAAAGTAAATGTTAGATTGTTAGATGTTAATATTAAATCATAATATTTCACAACCGGCAGAGCCACGCTTTCGTCTAAATGAAATATTATGATATTATTATATAAATATATATATATATATAATGATAATAATAATAATAATAATAATAAGTGATGAAATATTTATTGATCAAAATTAAACAACAAATCAAGATAACCACTTTAATGGCATCAAGCATTTGATGTAAATTAATAACAACAAATAATTCATTTTTATACCTACAATAAAAATAAGTTAGCTAAATGAAAAGAAATAAAGAAAGAATATACAAAATATAAACAATCTTACTTCATCAAGAATGCATCCTCTTCACCTTGACATAATAGATTTAGCTTGCCATAAGCTTACTTTTGATCAACACTAAAATATCACTCATAGTTGAGAACATGAAAGAAAATATATTGGAACTTAGAACTTTGATACACACTCACACTATATTTTACAATGAGATAGAATGATTCTCAAGCTAGCACAAGGCCTCTATTTATAGGCCAAATGAGAGAAAGGGTCAAAATTTTTATTAATGCCATATAGTTGCAATAGTATTCTTTGTCTCCTCCAAGTTCAATGCCATGTCCCTTCTTTCAATGCTTTGTTCCACAACTTTAATCACCGAATTTGACTCTGCTCAAAACGGCAAACATGTGGGGAATTGTCTGTAGATGAATTTGGCCACTTGGTTCACCTCATTTGGTTAAATATTGAAATAGTTATAATTTTTTTACAATATGTTGGTCATAGTAAAAGTAAATTTGTCCTCCTTTTGATATTTGCACAATTTGATAATCTTAATGAACTTTTTAGGCAATCATGTCTTCTGCAAAGTTGTAGATAATTTCTCAAGGATTCCAAACATGTTTGAGTCACCTCAATTTGAATTTTCTAGCTTGAGTTATCATTATTTTACCAACACGTAGAAACCTGAAAATAAAACATATTTAGTAAGACAATTAAATATAAACAAACAATACTAAAATAACATAATTTTATAATTTTAATGAAACTTAAATTTTAAAATACAGGTTTTAACATATAATAAATTATTAATTTTGAGTTTCATCAATTGGATTTCTTCTTATCCTCGCCAGTCCATTCACTTCTGTGCTTCTCAACCATCTTAGGTGCTCCCTCAGTAATAGCAATAGCAGTGTTAGGCTTTAAAATCTTCAGTGGACTATCTATGATGACAAACCACATGTCATCGCCTAGAGCTGCAAGATGAGCTTGCATACGGATCTTCCAATCATCGAAATATTCTTTTGAAAACATGAGCACTTTGCTGAACTGTGCCATATATGTTGTAAATATTTAGAACAAGAAAAATCTACTCTAATACCACTTGTTGGGTATCGATAAGGAGTTTAGAGGGGGGTGAATAAACTCTTTCCTTTGTTTGATGATTTTGCAAAGGGTACTTGAATCCTATTAGAGATTATAGCTGGTCTTTTTCGAATGTAAATCCAGCAAATCACAATAAGTGCAGAAACGATCCAATGGAGTACGATGAGAAATAATAAAACAGTAGGCAGTAGAATAGTGGTTGTTTCTGAAAGTTCGAAGATAAATCTTATTCTCCTTTGTCTGTTCATTTCCTTCACAGATTTAGATGAGTTTTTCCCAAATCTCTTTTGCAGTAGAACACATCTTGATCTTGCTGAAGGTGTTCTTATAAAGCATTTTGTAGAGAATGTCCTTCGCAACATTGTCTAGATTGGATTTCTTCTTATCCTCGCCAGTCCATTCACTTCTGTGCTTCTCAACCATCTGAGGTGCTTCCTCGGTAACAGCAATAGCAGTGTTAGGCTTTAAAATATTCAGTGGACCATCTGTGATGACAAACCACATGTCATCGTCTAGAGCTGCAAGATGAGCTTACATACGGATCTTCCAGTCATCGAAATCTTCTTTTGAAAACATGAGTACTTTGCTGAAGTGTGCCATATATGTTGTAAATATTTAGAACAAGAAAAATCTACTCTAATACCACTTGTTGGGGATCGATAAAGAGTTTAGAGGGGGGGTGAATAAACTCTTTTCTTTGTTTGATGATTTTGCAAAGGGTACTTGAATCCTGTTAGAGATTATAGCTGGTCTTTTTCGAATGTAAATCCAGCAAATCACAATAAGTGCAGAAACGATCCAATGGAATACGATGAGAAATAATAAAACAGTAGGCAGTAGAACAGTGGTTGTTTCTGGAAGTTCGAAGATAAAATCTTATACGTCTTCCCTTCTTCTGTTTCAGAAGGTATCACTAAAAGACTTTGGATATTACAATACAATACTTGTACACACCCACTTCAGTAGGGCTTACCCTTAGTCTACTGAAACACTTAGTTATACAACTCAGTAAAACGAATACAACAAAGTTCTAGAAAAGACTCTTTTCCAGTTTACAAACTCTTCTCTTTGATATAGTAAAATGTTTAGCTTGAAGAGGTTTTCGAAATAGCAACAGCACAAAGTGATCTCATAAGATCGGATATGGATAATAAAGTGTGTACTGCTTTTCTGTATGTTGAGCTTTGAAGATAAGTAGTTTATGAAAGCTCAAAACTCACGTTGGAATAATCGTTGCGTTGATAATGATAATAACGTTGTTTTCTATAAAGGATTGATCTTCTTATATATAGAAAGCTTGAGTCCAACGTAAACAAAACGGCTTCTTTCTACTTATGATAGAATCAGCTTTATCACCTAAAAAGAGTCCTGCAGAAAGCTTTCAAATAATCAGTCTTTGCTTTATACCAAAACTGGTAAGGCATATTAAATAACTTTGTACAGCATTAATGGTGCAATTAATGCTAGTACTAGTTAAAGAAACGGTAACATTTAAGATTGTAACGATCAAGTAAAAGACGTTAAGTTACTTCTGCTTAAGTTAAGTTCTGCTTATAAAGCTACGTTCTGCTTCTGGTTTTTCTAAACTGATAAGTACTCGAAGAGTATTGTTTTTGTTAACGCGATACGAGAGCTTCTGATTTTATATAATCTTCTGGTTTTAGCTATCCTGACCTACTGGTTTTGAATCTCATCACCACAATTAAGTCTAACAGATACAACTTTCATGTTTATCAATTTTCCCAGAAATTAACAAATCAAGAGTTATAATCACCGGATCTGATCACATTCTTATAATATTTTCCCCTGTGAAATTATAAAAAAAATATGCATACATCAAATAATAATACAGTGACGTTGAGAGAAATAAAATTTCATATATTTATTATTAAACAAAAAATTCTATAACCAACTCAATGAAATGATAACAGGTAGTTTATAGATTTGTTGCAGCTGCGCCTGTTGTGACCTACAATATGACGACGACTACACTTTGACACATATGATTTAACTTGAAATGGTATCCTCTTAGTACTCATTTTTCCTGGCTGACTATGCACTTGAAATGTTATCTTGTTAGTAATTCCTTTGTATGCTTGAGGATAAATTTCAATCTTGTCATAAAACTACATCGACTTCGACTTTATAGTAGAATGAGAGATGAAAAATGGAGAGAAATACTTAAAATTAGTAATCAGTGTTCAAATACTCTGGAAAAATTACCTAAACTTTCTATCATACCCATAAACAAGTTGGTGCAGGAGGTATAGCAAAAAGATTCATAGGATTACTTAAAAAAAAATCAAAATAAAAAAATCGTGAGAAACTACAAAGGTATATTTCTAGAAATAATATTTTTTTATTGCATGTTGATGCACTTGAAACTCTTGCTTAATGCTTTATTCAGGGTTTGGTTAAAACATAAAAGTTGTTATTTAGGTTGAGTAGAATCTAGACATGTCAAAAATCGGCCGGAAAGTCACCGGAAACTATTATTTTCAAGTAGCAAATTTGCTAGCCATCCATTCAAAAAATTCAAAATCTAGGCAAAATATGTCGCTATTTTCGGAAAACTTTGTATACAAAAGTTGTAGATCCTTGATGAATGGAGTCTTCTCGAAAAATCTCAGCCGCACGTGGCGTCAGCGTCATCGCCACGCGCCTGAACAACGTACATGCGCCGCCCTGATGCCCGGACTTTCTATGTCCAAAAGTTTCTGCACTTGTTCTACATTATAATTTCAAATTTCAAAACTTTTGTACTAGTCTATGAATTTCTATGAATTTTTGAAAGGAAAACAAAATCAAGATCCACAAAGTTTTGGAATGGTATCTTCAATTTTGAGGCTTCTAGATTTCAATCATGCACACTATTTTTTAACTTGAGTATGTAAAGGAAAATGTCGAACATGATTCCAAGTATGGTCAAGGTTCAATCAATGGCCAGAAACAGTAGCGCAAGTCCTTTTTTTTGGGCCTGAAATATGTCTAGTCAACTAGCCTGAAATTTTACGATCTGGGTAGAATGAGTTTAGAGTTAGAAAAAAAAAATTCTAAACAAAAGTTACAGCATTTTATATAATATATCTACTGTGAAAATTTCAGAATTTTTGGAATTAATTTCAAATTATTATGATTTTTTTTGTAATTTTAATGTATATGCAAGCACCAAATTTAATCAAAATCTGAACTTAGACATATTAATTCTCGAATAATCTTACTAACACATGAATTATTACAAAATTGATGAATATAGGAATATTGAAGCAATTGGATTATCAAAGCAAATCACTGTGTAAGATAGAAAGGTGAGGTTTATTATTGATTTTATGACCTATTTGGCATGCTACCTGGAATTTATCGTATAGTTTCATAACTACTGCTTGACTCATATATATTACATCATATCATGTATTTCCTAGTTGTTGATCATTTTGTACTTCATATTGACTTCCTGAATTTATTAATTTCTCATTGGTTACCGATCGGCTATTACTGATTGAATGTCTGAATGAATGATTAAAAGATTGAATGAATGGAGCCGGGACAACGGCCATCGAACTGGATTTTTAGTCCTCTGGACAACGTGGCTTAGGCCCGAAAAGTGAGTCCAATGAACAACGGGTTCAAATCCGGGTATATGGTTAATTTGAACAATGTGACTTGAGTCCGAAATAGTGAGTTCACCTAGGCTCGTATTAATCAATCGTATAGATTCTACATGAGTATGTGGGGAAAAGTGATACACAAAATAATGGCGGGAGCCACCTCTTTAGCCTGCATATCCACTCTAGAATCGGGACGGTCATGACATAATACTTCATTTCTCTTTCATTTCAGAATATTCGAACCTATTGATCAAAGTCGGGATATCATCATGATTCATTTGTTATACAGATACACACGCACACACATACACACACATATGAAGTCTGGATTGTTACCTCACTAAGCCCTCAAAGACTTAACCTATATTTCTTCCATTTACCTTAAATTCCAGATACAGGAGAACTGGAGCCACAACCGGAGGAAAGACAAACAATGTGTTAAACTAGTAGATTGTGTTGTACTGTGTTGTAAATAAAATAAAGTATGATTATGTAGAAAAATGTTCATTTGACGTCATGCTATGAATAAATAAATTGTAGTAACGCTTCCGCTATTATTTTTTTTTTATTATAGTTGTATTGTAACTATTATATTATATGTTCAGTATTTGGGGCCCACGTGATTTATTATCCTAAACTGCTTCAAATTTCCAACTACATGACCGATGCACTTTCAGCTTCCGAGATTCAAGATATAAGCTAGTGATAGCATTATCCTTTGATAGGACTTAATTCTTTAACGATCGCCTATGTTGATTCACGTGTAAGGAGCATCATGTTCATGACATTGCATATGTGGTCCATCATGGCCACAATAGGGAGATACTGAGCTGGTTTAACACAATTATTCCAAAACTCGACTATGTTATTATTTATAACACCACATCTATTACCAAATAACAATGCATTAGCCCAACTCCGAAGCTAATAATCTGCAATAAAATCCCTGAAAGTTGTTATGAACACTTGGGATAATGTTTATATGTTGTTACTACTAGTACTACAAAGATGGGCATATACAGCTTTTTTGAAAACTGAAGACAAGTGTTTTTTGTGATGTTTTTTTATGACTTTTCAACACCTTAAATGACAAATTAAAATTCATTTTATGTTAAAAAAAACATTTATTATATAAATAAATCAAACAATTGTTCTCAAAAATGTCAGTAATTAATAATTTACGTGCTTTCTAAAATTATCAAATAAATGTATCAAGCAATATGTATGATGACTAGCTGAAAATAGTGGCTTAACTGCATTGATAACCCTGGGATGTCTATCGGAGTAAAATGAACTCTTTGAACGGAATGATTTAATACAAAATTAGAACATTTCTCAAATGAAAATATAATCATTCTCAATTAGTATTGATGTGATCCGGGCGAATAGGGTAAGCTGGGCCGACAATCCACCAGATCCTAATGTGAAGATGATGACGGAAAAATGAGCTATATAATATCCTGAACACAAGAAAACAAACGCGTGAATGGGCATCGGAGGGGTGTCCGGCGTGGCCACTCCGATGCTTAAGTTAGAAAGTTGAAGATGAAGAAAACCAGTGTACAGAAATAAATGCTACTGGTGTATATATGTGTGAACATATGTCAAGATATATTCCCCCATAAATGCAAGGCAAACCTGCTATTTATAGGAAAGAAAAGGATGACTTTTCCTTGTTTTCAGTGCCTACTCACCATTTGTAACCGCCACCTACTTGCTGTCATGCCGTCTTGACTTTTTCCTTGCGTCAAATCAGCAAGATTTTGTCAGGTATGCTTATCGAGAGAAGATATTACCTATTTCCGCACTCGAGTGCAGTGCTATTACTGAGGCATCTCGGGTAGAGAGTCGTCATCTGGGAATTTGTCCGAGAGCTCGGGCCTCTGATTGCCAGCAAATGATGTCACGGGCACTCTCCTACCCAGATATTCATGAGCCCCTTCTGTAGGCTTACCCTAATACGGATCATCCATTTACTATCACGGGTTATCCATGACCCGCGCCCTTCTGGGGGTATCATCACTCCCTTCTTAAATAGTCGGGCTAGAGTCATACTCACTGTCTCGATCAGTCATGCTTGGACTCTCACGGAGAGACAATCAACTCTAGTTATAAAAGCATCGGGGCTTTATACCTCCTGGACATGAGATAAAGTGTCAGGGCACCATGCCTCTCAAGCTCGAATATAAAGTGCCGGGGCCTCATGCCTCCCAGGCCTAGAAGATTTTTGTCATTTTGTATCCCTAGGTTGGTAGGGCTGACGTCATGATGACGTGTACCCTAGAATTTGAACGGTCCAAAAACACTTCGACTTCTGAGGAGGCGAATAGTCTGAGACGCCTCGATTTCCGAGCTTGTCTCTTCATATCCCTACACAATTTCCGAGGCGCACCTCGATCGTCCGATTATCTATTAGATCAATGGCTGAGATTACTTCTCCTTTTGCATATATAAAACAAAGCACCCCCCTAATTTTTCATTTTATTTGCTCTTAGATTCTCTCCATAAAAACTCCTTCATACTTCTGGCGAGCTGCATTCTGGTTCCGACGATTCCAAGCTTTCGACCAGTCGACTTTCAAATCGTAAGTTTCCATCTTCATTTTTCTTCTAAAATGTCTGATTCTACTTCTTCCACCTCTGGAGAAAAAAGCGTGAGGCTCATCTAGTTATGAGTCCACCGCGATGCGCTCTGATTCCTCCCTATCTCCTCCCCGAAAACGTTTTTCCACCCAACCTTTCTCAAAACCCAAAAACTTGAGAATCAAACTGTAAGGACCTCGTATTGTATTATCGTAAATCATATGTTGATTATCGATAATTCATGAAATTGTTATGTGATTAATTAAATGACGTATATAATTGATAATAAAAGTGAGAAAATAGGTGGTGATAATGAAAGATTGTATTAGAAATTGATTTATGTTTGAAAAGTATGCTGAACCGCAATATAAAAGTGACGCATATTACGGTTTTTAGCATAATTATCTGAGTATTAGTTCAAATGAAATGAGACCAATTTCATTAGAAAGATAATATATAGTACTAAAAATTTCATGTTTTGAGTTTTGTCCAAATCCATTTGGAAACAGGGGCAAAATCATCCTGAAGTGTGATGTGAGCTTTTTAGTTCCTACATTGACACATTTTGGGAGAATGAACATAACTCTCGCGTCCAATATTCACATTTAGTGAGGTTGGTGGCAAATGAAAGATAAGACATAGATCTACAAATTTCATGTTGACCACTTTTGTTAATTAGGAACTGAGAATGTTGGACATAACATCCCGCGCTCGAGCGCGAGATGTTACCGCCCGAGCGCGGTGCAATGAGAATTCGGAGGGCAGAACACCTCGCGCTCGAGCGCAAGATGTTACCGCCCGAGCGCAAGAGCGGTGAGGGGATAAGAACGAGCTGTTGTACGAAATTTAATTTGTTCATTTTCCTTCTAAATCTTCGAGAATAAACGAGAGGAACTTGATTTATATCGTACGAAATTACATTGAAACGTTGTCCAAAAGTGAAACAAATTATATATTCGGAATTCTCGCGTCGAGAGCGTTCTTTTGAGGTAAGATTCTTTTGGTTTTAGCAGCTCTAATTATTGAAATGCTGGAATAGCATGTATTTGAAGTCGGGATTCATATATGTAGTAGAATAACCAACAAGAAACTAAGTTTTGAAGTCAGAATTGAATTATGTTATGATTTCGATTTGATTATGAATTTTCAAAGTTTCAAAAGATATTTGAAACTTATATTATTGAATTCGAATTAAATTATTGATTGAAATGAATATTTTATTGATGTAGATAGATTTTTATACTGAAATCTAAAGCTACAGTGGACTGGAAACAAAGAATTGAGGTATGTTGCGACCAAGTAACATACGACATGTATCTGTATCATATGATATATGTCTGATTGATTTGATCGAGAATATGTGTCGATGTGCCTTATTTGTTGAATTGATGTGGCATACATGACATTATGATTGGATTATCGATGTATAAAATAAATATTTTGTTAACCACAAATTATTTGCTACATATATCAATACATGACATGCACGTTGAGCTATGATCCTTGGATACCCTGATATGATTGGATTTGATTATGGGGTTTGTGAACACGATGCTATGTTTGGCGTTATGTGGCCGTTAAATCATAGTCATTTGTGGCCCCGCTGATTGATTTAGATTTGGGATTTGATGGCGCTTTGTCGACGCTATCATACGAGTATCCCTGATTGAGGCCGGTGTGCCTGCTCGAGCATTGATTTGATAGCGATTCGATTGATTCCGATATATGCTCAGTGGATGGGCATTTGACCTGATATCTCCATGACATACATGCATTGCATATCATATATCATTGTGTAGATATCTGTTGTATATATGATGGTTGTTCCATACGGAGTTTCCCTCGCCTTCCTTTGTTTTGTCGCTTTGGTTTTTGCCTTTCCCCCGTTGCAGCGAGCAAAGCTCAGCAAAAAAAGTTTGCTTGGTGTGTCGTTTGTATCCTTCTTCTTCTTGCTTCTCGGTGTCCCCTCTGTTTCGTTGCTTTCCCCTTTCTTGGAATTGGTAAGCTTCTACCGTGTTTGCTTTATTCCTTTTTTTTAGCTTATCTTAAATTCTTCGGCTTCTTCTTCTCTTGATCTTGTTTTGTGTCTTCTGACTTCTAGAGTTGCTTCGTTTTTGGTTGGTTAGCTTCATTGTTCTGTTTTCCCCTCGTTTATTTTGCTCTCTTCGACATTCTCCCTCCTGCTTTTACCTTGCCTTGGTTTTTGCCTTTTCCCCGAGCAAAGTCCAACAAAATAGGCTTGTTCGATGTGTTGTCGGCGTCCTTCTTCTTCCAGTTCCTCGGGCTCACCTTTGCTGCATGCCTTTCCACCTTCTTGCCATTGGTAAGCTTCTACTGTTTTACTTTGCTCCCCTTTTTCCCTCTGTACAACTTAAAACATTGGTTTTGTTCTTGTTCTACGTGTCCTCCTTTTACAGTTGCTTCGTTTTTGGTTTATAGCTTCCTTATTCTGTTTCTGTCTAGGATAATAAGCCAAAGGATCCTCTGTTAATTGATGGATGCCAAAGGAGCAGATTGTTCACATTTTCTGCAATAGGTTTTGGTCCAAATCATGTGTGGTTTTTACATGTTTATGAGCCTGGACTAGCTAATGAAATTTCCTCAATTTTATTTTGTTGCTTATCTTGTCTGATATATCAAGCTATCTTTTTATGCTATTTAGGCATGGAAAGCTTCTCCCTGATGTGTACATATCAATGTTGGAACCTTTGAAGTTAGAATTTTGTTGATGGCAAGATGTTTTCTTGATTATGCAGGTGAGCCTTACTTTTGTGGAGCCTGAATCTGATGTGACAATTGTCAAGCTCACACACATCGATATACATGTGGAAGATAGATTTGTAACTCTTGATCGAGTCGCAAGGAGCCCGAAGCAACATTTTTTTGGAAGGGGCTTCTCCCATGGGGTTTAAACTCCTTAAGTAGATGCTTCTTCCTGCTGAGGAGGCACATTTGAAGAACTCCCACCCCACCCCCAAGCTCTTCGAGGGATCTAACCATATCCTTTCTGCAAGTCTACTTTCTCTTTCTTTTTTTTACTAACTCCTTCTGAACAGGGTGTTCAAATGTTGGTGTCAGCCTTTGAAGAGGTAGCGGCGGTGGCTACCAAAGAAGGCGGTCAAGCCCGGGCCACTCAAGAGCTTCACGAGCAACTCCAAGGAGAGTTGTCCTAGGTTCGATTAGCTCATGAAGAAATAGTTACCAGCCTTCAAGTTGCCCTGGACGCGGCCAACCACCAATTGGCACTAGCTAAGACAGATCTGGAGAAGGCTCGGGATGAAATTGATGCAGGCCTTGCCCGGGAGGAAACTATACAGGGGCATTTCCCTGCCTTGGAGTCAAGGAATAATTCTTTGTCTGAGGATTTAGAGAGACAAATGTCCTGGGCAATTGATGTTGAAGATGCTCTGGCGGATGCTACTCTGAAGATAAATGGAGAGCTTTCTTCCTCCAGTCTCCGAAGTTCAAGACGGCGGTGGAAGATCGGGCATCCTCTTTCTTTTGAACCGCCTTTGACAAATGATCTGAGCAATTTGAAGAGGCCGGGCTTCCCCCAAAATATTTCCCCGATTTTGCCCGAGCCATAGCATCCCTTCCAAAGGATTCCGAGGATAAGGAAGACAAAAAGGGAGAAGAGCAGTCGGGCTCCAGTCCAATAAAATTATAATAGGATTGTAATCTTTTTCTCCTTTTTTATTTCTTTGATTGTAATCTTGACCTTCGGGCTTTGTTTTCAATGAAATCTTCTTATTTTTACATGTCTTCTTTTTCTTTCCACACTTTCATGGCATGTTAAATCTTCGAAAAAATTTCTAAGTGTCGAAAAATAACCGAGATTTTTAAGAAGTGATCGGAGACTTCTGCTTTTGGGCTAGGGTGCGGATCCCTTTAATAAATGGTCAAGGTACGGAGCCCCGAGCCAGGGTACGGATCCCTGGTCTTTAAGAAATGATAGGAGTACGGAGCCCCGAGCCAGGGTACGGGTCCTTGTTCTTAAGAAATGATCGGGGTACAGAGCCCCGAGCCAGGGTACTGGTCCCTGGTCTTAAGAAATGATCGAGGTACGAAGCCCCAAGCTAAGGTACGAATCTCTGGTCTTAATAGATGATCGGAGTGCAGAGCCCCGAGCCAGAGTACGAGTCTCTGGGCTTAATAGATGATTGGGGTGCGGAGCCCCGAGCCAGGGTACGGGTCCCTACGCTAAATGGATAACCAGGGTACGGGTCCTCGGGCAAGGGTACAGATCCTTGTACTTATGGAATAACCAGGGTACGGAGCCCTGTGCCAGGTTACGGATCCCTGGACTTATAGACTAGTTGGAACCTCATGCCTCCCAGAGTTAGATAGTATTTTACACAATTTTTAGGAAGAAAAGATCTTAATTATCACTTCAAATAATAGATACATTTCAAGCATAATACTTTTTCGTGAAAGATATTCCATGATCGCTTAAGAGAGCGTCCCTGAGCATCCTCCAAATAAAAGGATCCAGAGCTAACTTTCTGAATAATTTTATAAGGTCCTTCCCACCGAGCCTCAAACTTGCCCACATTTCCAGCTGGATTGACTTTTTTCATTACCAGATCACCTATCTCAAAATCTCGGATCCGGACTCGCTTGTTATATGATTTCATAACTCCGCTTCGATAAGCTTCCATCTGAATCATTGCATGTTCTCTCTTCTCTTCCACCAAATCTAGTTCCATTATTCGGCTCTGCTCATTATCATCTGGGTAAGGTTCTACCTGGGCAGAATATTGCCCAATTCCTACAGGAAGCACTGCTTTAGATCCATAGACCAGATTGAAAGGAGTTTCTTGAGTAGGTGCTTGGGGGTAGTCCTATGTGCCCAGAGAACAATAGGCAGCTCCTCCACCAAATCTTTTCATTTGCCTTGCAGCCGAGTTTTCAAGGCTTGTATAATAATCTTGTTTATTACCTCTTTCTGCCCATTTGCTTGAGGGTAAGCAACGAAGGTGAAAGAATGAGTGATATTCATTTCTTGGCACCAGGACGTTACCTCCTTTCCTTGAAACCGCCTTCCATTATCTGAAATTAATCTCCTGGAAACTCCAAACCGGCATACAATGCTTTTCCACAGAAACATCAACACCTCCTTCTCAGTGATTTTAGCTAGAGGTTCAGCCTCGACCCACTTGGAGAAATAATCCACTACTATCAAGAGGAATTTATTTTGAGCTCGAGCAACTGGAAAAGTTCCACAATATCCATGCCCCACTGGTCGAAAGGACAAGATGCCCAAATAGGTTTCATAGGAGTGATCGGACTGTGCTGAAAATTAGAATGATGTTGGCAACCATCACATGCCCGAACCACTCGAAAAGAGTCTTGGCTTATGCTCGGCCACCAGAATCCAACTAGAATAGCTTTCCGGGTCAACGATGTTCCTCCGAGATGCTCCCCACAACATCCTTCATGTATTTCTTGGAAGACGTATTCCACCTCTCCCATAGCTAAGCACTTTGACAAAGGTCTCTGGTATGATCTCCTGTGTAAAATTTTATTTAAAAGAACGAACCTGGAAGCTTGTTTTTTGATCTTTTGAGCCTGAGCCCGGTCTTCAGGTAATATGTTATGGGCAATGAATTTGATCAGAGGTGTAATCCATGAATCCTCTTGCGTTGGCAGTACTTCCTCGTCAGTAGAAAGAATCATACGAGTAACATGCAATACTTCTCGAGTATTGACTTATGTCAAGGAGGCGACCATTTTAGCCAGGGCATTGCTTTACCATTCTCCTCTCGAGGGATCTGCTCAATACTTCAATCCACAAAAGATTTTGCCTGGGCTTTGATGAGCTTTAGATATTTAAGCATTCTATTATCCTTAACCTCATAAATTTCCTTTATCTGTTGAGTGACTAATTGTGAATCGGAGTAAAGGATGATTTGGGAAGCTCCTATTTCCCGGGCAGCACGTACTCCAGCAAGAACAGCCTCATATTCTGCTTCGTTTTTGGTCACCCGGGAGTCAATTCTCAAAGCAGATTTAATCTTTTCTCCCGAAGGGGCTATTATCACCACTCCCACTCCACATCTGGCTAAACTTGATGCTCCATCCACAAATACTCTCCACACCTCTTCTTCATCCAGCTGAATCATTTCTGACAGAGCTTGGGCTTTGATGGCAACCCGGAACTATATTCAAATCATACTCTCCCAGCTCAATTGTCCACTTTATCATTCTTCCAGAAACCTCTGAATGAGTCATGATCCTCCCAAGAGGACTGTTGGTGAGTACAATAATAGGATGTGAAATAAAATTAGGTCGTAGTTTCCGAGTAGTCACGACCAGAGACAGGGCTATCTTCTCTACTTCACTAGTATAAGTACTGAGCTGACAGCATACTCTTAAGTGGATAAATAGACAAATAATTTTTCCCCGGGCTCTGGCTTCAACAAGACTGGAATCTCTACCAAATGACTCTTCAGATCTGTAAAGGCCTACTCACACTTTTCATTCCACCCGAATTGTTGTGCCTTCCTTAGGATCTGAAAGAATGGATAACTTCGGCGTGCAGATCATGATATGAACCGATAACTGAAGCAATTCTCCCGATCAACTGTTGTACTTCTCGGACAGATCGAGGAGATGACATGTCTAGAACTGACTTGACTTTCTCAAGATTTACCTCGATTCCTCGATCAGTCGCAACAAAACCCAAAAAATTGCCACTATTTACCCCAAAAATGCACTTATCCGGATTGAGTTTTATTCCATAACGCCTAAGATTGGCAAACGTCTCGTCCAAATCTGGAATGAAGCAGGAAATATCTCGTGATTTTCCTAATATATCATCAACATATACTTCAATATTTCTTCCCAACTGCTTTGCAAAAACTCGATTCATCAAGAACTGATAGGTGGCCCCAGCATTCCTTAACCCGAAAGGCATAACTACATAACAAAATGTGCCTCCCGAGGTAATAAAGCTAGCCTTGTCTTGATCGCTCTTGGCTAGGAGAATTTGGTGGTACCCCTGATAAGCATCCATGAAGCTGAGAAGTTCATAGCCGAAGGTAGAATCCACCAACTGATCAATCAGTGGCAAGGGATAATGATCTTTTGGGCAAGCCTTGTTGAAATCCATAAAATTCACATACATCCTCCATTTCCCAGCAGTTTTTGGAACCAACACCACATTCGAGAGCCAAGTAGGAAATTGTATTTCCCAAATGTGGCCAGCTGCAACAATTTCTGGACCTGTACATCAATCACTTTGTCTTTTTCAGGACCAAAGTGTCTCTTATTTTGTTTAATAGGTTGAGATCCCAGGAGGATATTCAAATTATGCTCAACCAACAGGGGTGAGATCCCGATCGATTCCAAACAGACCCGGGTGGATAAGTCAAGATCTCGAGCAACCTGGATCTCCTTTGCTGACCCAATCTCCACCAATTCATGTTCTTCCTCCGCTACAAAATGAACATCTCCCTTCTATACTACTCTTTCCATTTCCTCATTATGCCTTCCTTTCTCCTCCTCCCTCCGTGATTTCTTCTGATCTACTTGGACCGTTTCCACATAACACTTCCGGGAAGAGGGTTGATCTCCCCGTACTTCTCCCACTTGATTTCCAATTGGAAATTTGATCTTTTGATGATATGTGGATGCTACGACTTTCAACTCATTCATGGTCGGTCTTCCCAATATGATGTTGTATGATGAAGAAGCATCCATAATTGTGAAAGTGTTCATGACCGTCTTCCTCAATTCCCGGGTACCCAGAGTCAAGGGCAAAACAATCTCTTCTTCTGGGTACACAGCGTGACCAGCAAAACCAAAAAGTGTGGTTTCTACTGATTCTAATTGATACCTCTGCAAATTCATATACACTAGGGCTTCCTTGAATATGACATTCACAGAGCTGCCGGAATCAACAAAAAGCCTCATGACATCATAATTAGCAACCCAGGCTTGGACAACCAGGGCGTCATTATGAAGAAGACTGACACCCTTGAGATCTTCCAGGCCAAAACTAATAACCAACTCATTTTTTCTCGCCCTATCCACCTCCAAACACTCCCTCCTATCTCGGGCCTTCCCAGCCCGGTTAGAATCACTATCTGTATAGTCCCCAGAAATCATCTTTATCACCCCTAAAGCAGGGGGCGAGGCCATCTTCCGCTCCTGGTCCTATTTTCTCCTTTTGCCCGGGGCACTTTTCGAGTTTTCCCGGGCATTGGGTCCTGGTCACCGAGTTGTCCAGGGTGGCAACCTTGGCCTTTTATTCGATGAATTATACCCTGGAGCAACAGGCTGGACATAATCCCTCTCCAGCATCCAGCACTCATCTGTGTTCTGAAAGCACACTTTATGAAGGGTACAATCTCCCTTCTTCTCGGGCCTAGAAAGTTGTGGATTGCGATTAAGATCTTGCGATCTTTCCGCACTGCATTCTTGGACATCCCTGTCATGAGAAAAATGCTCGTGATTAACCCTCCTTTGACCTCTCTCCTCGGGTCTGGCCACCCGGTCACCTTTTTCTCTCCTAAAAGCTTCTCTCTTATGTTTCTGGGCTTCTTCCATATTGACATTTTTCTCCTCCCGGGACAAAAGATCTTCAAAATCCACGGGCGCTTTTTTGGTTAGAGATAGGAAAAATTCCCCCTCCTTTATACCTTGAGTAAATGCAGTAGTCTTTGTCTCGGGGGCACGGGAAAGAACATCCAGAGCAACTCGGTTGAACCTCCAAATATACGCCCTTAGAGTTTCTTCGGAGCTCTGCTTTACTTCAAATAGACTGAAAGCAGTTCTTTTATACTTCTTGCTGATGCTGAAGTAGTGTAAGAAAATTTTTGAAAGTCTCCGAAAGAATGGATGCTTTGAGGAGATAATCTTTCAAATCACCTCTGGGTCGAGTCCACCAGAGTAGTTAAGAATACTTTGCACTTGGTTTTATCCCCATGGCAATGCAACATAGCGATATTTTCAAATCGGGCCAGATGCTCCTCAGGATAAACATTCCCATCATAATACTTGATCTTCACGGATTTGAAATGCCCGGGCAGAAGTTCCCGGACGATGGCTTCAACAAAAAGGCATCCCTTAGTAATCACCCGGGCATTATTCCGGCCTTCCATCTGTCCCTCCAAAAACTTCATCTTCTGCCTCCAACTCCTCCAACTCCTCATCCACAGAAGGGGATTTGGAACAAGCACTAGACTCCCTCTTCTCCATTCTCACCTCCTCTTATCTTCCCTCTTGATCTCGCTCCTGCTCCCCTTCGGGCTGAGTAGCATGATGAGAAAGGGCCTTTCTTGCTACGGCCTTCTCCACTACATCGGATATAATCCGAGCCAACTCCTCAGGTGACAAAGTAATAATAGGTTGAGGTCCTGTGAGTGGAGGACCATCTTGACCAAAAAGAAGTGGGTTTTCTCCAGGGACCCGAGAATTTTCCTGGTTTGTTCTTCTAGTAGAGCCATATCAACGTCTTGAGCTCAATTTCTCACAAACGGCGCTAATAGTGTGATTCGGGCGAAAAGGGTGAGCGGGCAATCCACCGGATCCTAATGTGAAGATGATGAAGGAAAAATGAGTTGTATGATATCATGAACACAAGAAAACAAACGAGTGAATGGGCGCCGGAAGGGTGTTCGGCGTGACCACTCTGATGCTTAAGTTATCAAGTTGAAGATGAAGAAAACCAGTGTAGAGAAATAAATGCTACGGGTGTATATATGTGTGAATATATGTCAAGATATATCCCCCCCACATAAATGTAAAGCAAACCTGCATTTATATGAAAGAAAATGATGAATTTTCCTTGTTTTCAGTGCCTACTCACCACTTGTAGCCGCCATCTACTTGCTGTCATGTCGTCTTGAATTTTTCCTTACGTCAAATCAGCAAGATTTTGTTAGGTACACTTATCGAGAGAATATATTACCTATTTCCGCACTCAAGTACAGTGCTATTACCGAGGCATCTAGGGTAGAGAGTCGTCATCTGGGAATTTTCCCGAGAGCTCGGGCCTCTGATTGCCCGGCAAATGATGTCCCAGGCACTCTCCTACCCGGCTATTCATGAGCCTCTTCTGTAGGCTTACCCTAATCCAGATCATCCATTTACTATCTCAGATTATCCATGACCGGGCCCTTCCAGGGGTATCAAGTATCATTATCTGCAACCATACAAGATAAGTAATTTTGAAAATATCATCATTGGCATCATTAGACAAAACAAGTAGGAAACAACTTTTATACTATTCTTTATATGAGTTTCATCCAAAAAATCAACTACCTATGACTAATAACAAAACCAACTGCACTTGCATGGAAACAAATTAATAATTGCTTAAATTTATTAGTTACAAGATCAATATCACATTTAACAACATTGCAAGTTTTTTTTGTCAAACATGGTGACATTAACATCTTATTCTATGAAAGCATCCTTTATATGTGGCATGAATATCATACACCACGAATCCTTGCCCTCCATACTTTGTGATAGTTTAACTCTACAACATAATCTCTTTGTAAGTCTTTCTGAATTATACAAGGACAATAACATGACTCTCCTCTCAATTTGTCTTCACCACATTAGCGATCCAAGTTGCATCGGCTCTAGGATGTCCTCTACTACACAAATTGTTCTCACCACATGTATGCTACAAGTTGCATTTTTAGATCCCAAAATATATTTTCTGATTTATATTTTGATGTCAGAGTAGCTGCTCAGCAAGCCAACTTGTATCTTGGGTTTTATTCTCTAATATAAAATAGTATTTATTTTAATAATATTTTATGATTTTATCTGATTATAACATTTATTTTATATGTATGCCCATGAAAGTTGCATAGGTAAAGACATTGAATACACTTTAGTACCATGAGGTTAATCATTCATCATGAAATTCATCATGTGTGTACTGTATATTCTAAATGCATTTATACTCGATTCAACTGCCTAAAATAAGGATAAAGATCACTTGAGCTCGAGATGAGCATCTATTATATAAATGTGACGTTTAATTGGTAAGTGCATTAAGATGTCCATTAATACATATGGGCGATCATGAGATGAATCACTGAACAACCATCTCTCGAACTTTTCAAGTGGTTATCATTTATCGAGTGGAATATTCCGCTATTATGGTTGTACACCTTTAGTCCTTTGGCATGGGACAACATAGAGCTTCTACGTACTAGCGCTGCATTTTGATTCGTTTACCGACTCTAGGAGGGTCATCAGGTCGTGAGATTGGGTGCAGTCCCGACATATGTAAGAGCCGATGCATTGTATTCAGGGATTCAATTCTCATCTACATATGTAAATATCATATATGATCTGATGAGTTAATAGTACAAGGAACCTCTGACCAGAATAAGACATGTGCATTATGTAAATGTGTTTCTTTAATTATGCATATGATGCCACTCTGATTATTTAAAGATACACCACATTGTTATCGAATTCATTGGTAACCCACGATATACCAATGGTTGCATAGTCGATCAGGAAATATGAATGAAAAGACCGTACTGTACACTAACCATAATCTATTGGTTTTTGCAGGCGCTATTAGTGATACCTAGGGATTATGAGATGATGTTATTAGGCATTCTTACCATGTTTCGATGTGTGCTATCAGACTTTGGTTCTTACATTCTTGTGATCAAATGATTGATGCACAGAATGTGACAAACAAGGGTAAGCTCATATATGAAAAAGTGTTGTTTTAAATCACATAGATTGTGAACCCACAACTAATTATATCTTGAACTTTTGAGGGTCACACATATATTGCATTGTGTGTTCTCGTTGAGATAATCAAATTCAAGAAACTGAATTTGGCGATTGTAGTTTGATGGAGATCAAACGTATTGCTTATAAAGGATTTTATAAGTAGTTTCCATATTTGGAAGTTGTAGAAGTTAGCATGAAGGTTAATTAAGTGAGGATAGTGAAACTGTCTAATTTAGTGAATAAAATTCCAAAATTGACAGCTGCCAAAAATGAATTAGTAAAGAATTTTTATCTTTGAAATTTTCACTTTTCACCATGATAACAACATATGAACCGTCGTCACATCGACAATGGCTGATCATCGATTAAGATTATGATGAAGCCATAATTAATTAATAAGCAAATATAGAATTTACTAATAAAATAATAATTAGTAGTATTTTATTGCTAAGTTAAAACCGTCAAGGAATATTCTAGATACTCTATGATACATGAGTTGATAATTAATTCATTTTCATAACATGTATTATTTTATTCAAAAGTTGAAAAGATACACATAGATATTTTGACATGGGAAAAATAAATGATAAATAACGAGTCACGATATCATGTTGATTCATTAATTGATAAATAATAAATATACGAGTAAGTCTTTTGTGTGATGGTTTCATGAATCTTTATATGTGAGACGGGTCAATCCTATCGATATTCACAATAAAAAATAATACTCTTAACGTAAAAAGTAGTAATTTTTCATGGAAGATCCAAATAAGAGATTTGACCCACGAAATCGATCCGTGAGATCGTCTCACAAGA
Organism: Primulina tabacum; assembly: GCF_025594145.1. Classification (NCBI taxonomy): domain Eukaryota; kingdom Viridiplantae; phylum Streptophyta; class Magnoliopsida; order Lamiales; family Gesneriaceae; genus Primulina; species Primulina tabacum. The sequence continues at coordinate 11,995,541 of NC_134557.1, read as the reverse complement.
GTTTTTATGTAAATATATATTATCAATAGTTGATACACACAAAAAATCTAAAGAGATCTAGCCTTCATTTTTCCTCTTCTCTCTCCTCACTCAAAATTGTCTCTCCCCTCTTTTGAAGACCCACAGCCGAGCCTCCTTTCATTGCTGCACCGCCGCTATTGCCAGCCAACATCACCGTCGTTGCCAGCCACCATCGCCGCCGCAATCCTGCCGGACTTTTCCAATTCCGGTGGTCCTACATCGACGCAAACTTCGTCATGTTTTCTAGTGCAATCTTGATGAGCAACATCGTTTCTGATCGTGGACCTTGTTAGATGATTGAAAAGAAGGAGAACGATCCAATAGATTAAACATGAGATAGTTGGAGTCATCGTTTAGAAGGCAAAGATAAAATTCATAAACATCATACGTACGAAATTTAATTGAATCATACGACTCCCAAAATTCTTTTTGATTGTCAAAATAAATTTAAACTTCCGTTGCATTTTGAGTGCGAAAAAATGGTACTCCTACATTAGAAGCATAAATTCTTGATCCACAACTATTTTCAATACAAATAGCAATAACCTTTTCTGTATCATTCTTTCTATATAAATGAACGTCTTGTAGCAACAACATAAATGTTCATACATTTTCTACAATCAACATCTTTGAATGTTTTTGTCTTTCAGATGAAATTAATCCAAGTATCTAGGGTATTCGACAACTGGCCTTGTTCGACCTTGTTATCAGTCTTTTTATTGCGTGTCTTCCTCATCAATCCAATTATTAAGTTGCAACCAATAAGAATAAGTATAACATAAATAATGCAAGGAATTAAATTTAATTAAAATTAGTACTTCAAAATAAATGATATATGTGCATTACTGCTAAAAATGTTTTCAACTCTATGAAGTACTAATCAACAAGAAAAACGTATATAACCAAAATATTTTCAATAATTTCACAAAACATTTTCAATGTTTTATTTTACATCTAGCAAGATCCATACACATATGAAGATGAATCATGTTAAGGACACCATCATCATCATAATCATCGTTCAAAGACGCGTACATCTTGTGTTGTGGAGCTATATATTACGGAATCATAGATTTAACTATAATCTCAGCACATTTTTTCTCAAAACTCACAAATATATTCATCAAACGAAAACCACTGAAAATTGAAATCATAAAAAACTGCTTCATAAACTTACAACTACACAAAAAAGCATGATTGCAAGGTCCACTTACAGATTCTATTTTTCGTTTAATCCACAAAACATAACATTCAATTTAATAAAACAAAAGCTTAATATCAAAGATGAATTCACATAACATTCCAAAAAACAAAACCAGTCAGTAGTATGCATATTTTAGTACTTTAAACAATTTTCAATAATCTTTAACAATTTAACAACTTTACAATTAAATAACTAAAATGAAAATTAGAGATAAAATCGTTATAATCAAGAACTATAAGGATTTTCTAGATAACAACTCCATAACTGAAATATATGGAATACAATCCCACTAAAAAATCGTAGAGCAAGTCTCTCGTGAGACGGTCTCACGAATCTTTATCTGTAAGACGGGTCAACCCTACCGATAGTCACAATAAAAAGTAATACTATTAGCATAAAAATTAATACTTTTTTATGGATGACCCAAATAATAGATCCGTTTCACAAAATATGATCCGTGAGACCGTCTCACACAAGTTTTTGCCAAAATCGTAAAGCTTCAGCAAGAACTTCGCGCCTTCAAATCGTCTTCACTGCTTTTTCACTCTGCTTTTCAAAGTTCTGCATTTATTCTTTCAAAATTCTATGTCGCCTAGCCGATTATTTCTTTTAAAAAATGAGGACAAAATGGCATTTTGGAGAATATTAGGGACTTGATACAAAGAAATGGACTTTTTCAGGGACTCGAGAACAAATTTATGCTGACCCAGGGACTGTGAACAAAGTTAAAAATGGTGTTGAGGATTTAATGCTAATTAACCGTTTTTGTTTTGATTTTATAGTTTGACGAGAATAATTTAATATACAAATACTGATATCAATAAATAAAACCTATAAAAAAAACTCACAATCAACATAAAATGTGTGTTTGGATAATTAATTAATTACTATTAATGAACATAATTATTAGAATAAAATAATCAAATATGACATTTAAATATTCAATTTTTTTACGAAATAAATTATTTTAAAATTAAATATGCAACGACATCTTAATTTATAAATAAAAAATAAATTATTATTGAATAAAGAATTATTCAATATTCATGACAACTATAATAATATATATATTAAGAATCAAATATGCAAAATAAAAAATAAAAAAATTTGTCATTTAATCTAGAGTAGGTATCTTGTGAGACGGTCTCACGAATTTGTATTCGTGAGATGGATCAACCCTAACGATATTCACAATAAAAAATAATAATCTTAGTATAAAAAGTAATACTTTTTCACGGATGATCCAAAGAAAAGATTTGTCTCACAAAATACGACCTGTGAGACCGTCTCACACATATTTTTGCCTTTAATCTAATCATGACATATAAAGATATAGAAAGATAATAATTAAACTTTCTGTTATGAATATTTTTTGGCAAAAACTTGTGTGAGACTGTTTCACGGGTCGTATTCGTGAGACGAATCTCTTATTTGGGTTATCCATGAAAAAATATTACTTTTTATGCTAAGAGTATTACTTTTTATTGGGAATATTGATGTGTTGACCCGTCTCACAGATTAAGATCCGTGAGACGATCTCACATGAGATCCACTCATATTTTTTTGGGTTATTCAAATTCAAATCCAATCATATCTGATCAGCTTTGAGAATATTTATTTATACACAATGAAATCCAATCAAATCCCTTAAAATCCAATTCTATTTCTGAAATCTAATTAACCAAACGATTAAAACCAAAATTTATAAATCCAAATCTCCACAAATATCTCCAAATCTTTGTTTTTCAAACAATGTGAAAGCGTAGAATAAAATAATAATAAAATTATAAATAAACTAAAAAATTTCCAAAAACTCAGTTAAAACGCGTGTGGGTTATGTTTGTATGTACAAAAGGGGAAAAAAGCAACTCTCCCGCCATACATCGAGCACCGCCTTCCAGATCAAGAGCTGAGCCCCCATTCCGACACTTTTACATCAATGGAGATTCCGGTGATCGATTTAGCGCCGTACTTGGAATTCTCGGAAAACCTCAATTGCGCTGACAAAAATGAGCTGGATTTGAGCCTGAAGAATATGTGCTCCGAGGTGAGCCGAACGCTGAGAGATACGGGAGCTTTACTAGTCCAAGATCCCCGCTGTACTGCTGAAGACAACGATCGGTTTCTTGATATGATGGAGATGTACTTCGAAATGCCTGATGAGTTCAAGCGCCGGCAAGAGCGGTCACACCTTCACTATCAGGTCTGTTTATTTTCAATTTAGGTTGGATTTCGTATGATAGAAAATGGGAGTTTTGATTGGAGATTGTTTCTGTTGAAATTTCGAGTGGGATTTATTTCTCGCACTTTTATATTTATTATTTATTTCTGTCTAGATCTCGCACTTTTGTATTTATTTATTCCTGTCTTTTTGTGTGAGAGGAGTGTAGAATAGATTATACTGTTAGCTACAACCTAAAACTTCATGCCACCTAATAACATTGCCACTACTTTATGTGACTGCATTCACACAATTCAAGTTAACACTTATGGCTTTGAACTTTCAATTGAAGCAGGAGTAGATGGGCCATGGAAAGTAGCAAAAAAAAAATGACGGCTGAATTGATCTTTGAATGATATAATCATGGAGTCAGATTAAATCAACACAACTATGAATATTTAAATATCTCAGCTTCGCTTGTTTTTTAGTGATGAATATGCTGCTCACTTATGTAAGGCTGGGAATGACTGCTTCTGTGAGTTTCATATATTTAGTTTAGAGCATTCTTATGCATAGACTCTTCATCTGGTGACTGGATGATGAATTTTGCAGTCTGGGCACTAATATCTGCAATGTTTAGTTCAGCACCAGAGAAGTGGGATAACCACAACACTAAATTAACATAGATTAAGCTTGATGTAGGTCTATGTTTTCTACATGTTTGGACCTTATTAGATGAGTAGGATACGTGAAAATGTAGAAGCTCATTTGTTTAATTTATTACATTTTATACATCTCCACCGTATTTAACATTGGCATATTTTTCTTTTGTCATTTCATAAATTTCTCCAAAATATATTGCTGCAAGAACACCCAGTCAAGTTTCCTGGCAGGGCACCATTACAAACCTGAACTCTTTTTTTGATATTATGTTTTCGCAGGTAGGAGTGACACCTGAAGGCGTTGAAGTGCCTCGTAGTCTAGTTGATGAAGAAATGCAAGAGAAACTTAAAACAATGCCTGAAGAGTTTCAACCATCCGCTCCCACTGGACCAGACCCCAAGTGGCGTTACATGTGGAGAGTTGGTCCACGGCCTTCAGTTACTCGCTTTAAGGTCACCTTAGATAGGTTTTCACACTGAGATTTTTGGGATTTTAAATTCTGACATGTCTTCATCTCTAGGAACTTAACTCCGAACCTGTAATACCTGATGGATTTCCATCATGGAAGGATACTATGGATTCATGGGGAAACAAAATGATATCTGCGATAGAGGTGAGACATCAGCCTTACAATTTTTCTTGTTTCTCTTTGAAATGGATAGTTGTGTATCTTTCATATTTGTAATTCTGTTCTCAGGTCGTTGCTGAAATGGCTGCAGTCGGCTTTGGACTGCGAAAGGATGCTTTCACTTCTTTAATGAAGCAGGTTGCTGTTCTTCATAGCCTGTATTTCTATTTCTTTAATCAACTCATTCACGATCAATATACCTTCGTGAACAAATGATGATTATGATTTATAAACCTCCATCCTTCATGGGAAAGGGTGCTGATACAGGGCTGGAATGCCATTTTATTTCTTTGGTACTGTAAGGTGGATAATGTAGGTCTGTCTAATTTCTCATGCATAACCTTCCTGATAGAAAATTTTGTGCTTGTCTCTTGCATGGACTTTGCATATGATGCCAACTCAAAGATTTATGTTCTAGTGTTGTATTGTGCACATCACCTCAAATGTCATTTTATAAAGATGTTTACCTTACATAAGTGAAATACCCGTAAATTTAGTGAATCTCAGTTGATAAACTTCTGAGATTAAGTTGTGGTAGAAATTACGATAATAGTTCTCGTAACTTCCTTTTGAGTCTTGTTGTAGTTTATCTTTCATATTGTTATCATATTTATGAGTACTTGTGGTTCTTGCAAGGTAGAGACCATAAATATCTGCCTAAATATTTAAATTATCCAGGGTGTTGAGCTTAAATGTCTGGCTAATTTATAGTTCGGCCATTAAATTCTTTTCTTAGCATGTTTGCACGTTCAACTTCAGAAATAGTGAAATACAAGAACTGAATAGTATTTTTGGCAAAAAATAACCGAATTACTGTAAAAGCTCCGTCTACCTGTCTGACCAAAAAACTTTGTACTGAGTTAATTTCTCTCATCTATGATTTCCACTCCCATCTTCTCACTAGGAGCCTGAAATCCACGGATCTCTTTCTTTGTGTTTTTCCAGTCTGACACAAATAATACTCCTGCCTATTGATGGTTTGAAGTGTTGTATGAGAATTTCTCTTCTCTCTTTATTTTCTTTTTTTAATGCACGCTTCTTAGCTTGACGTACTCTTATGCAAGAATAATTCTAATTCCAGGGACCGCACCTACTTGCTCCAACAGGAAGTAACCTAAGACGACATGGTCAAATTGGCACGGTGTTTGCCGGATATCATTATGATCTCAATTTTCTTACCATTCACGGCAGGAGTAGATTCCCAGGTCTGAATATTTGGTTGAGAAATGGGCAAAAGATGGAAGTCAAAGTTCCTGTGGGATGCCTGCTCATTCAAACAGGAAAGCAGGTATGAGTTATTATAGGGATGATGACGGGTCCAGGTTGGGGCGGGTTTGGCCAAACCCAGGACCCGACCCGCGAACCCGATGAGTTTAATCCAGGTTGGACCCGTCGAAAATATATAATTTTATATGTATTCAATAAAATTTAAAAATTAACAAATGTTTAGATTTATATGTCCAAATTTATATTAATTATGTTCAGGACAAAAAAATATTATCACATGTTAAAATATATTGACTTGTATTTAATTTATAACCAAAAAAACTTGTAATCATATGTTTTCAAATTAAACATATAATAATAATAAAATTAATTAATTTCAATCCAAAAATTTTATAAACTAAAATTATAGATAAGATATTACTTATTTAGTGTAAAAACAGTAATTATATCATTAATAATATATATATATATATATATATAGATTTTATATTTTAAAGATATACATATTTGGTCGGGGCGGGTTTGACCAAACCAGGACCCGCCTTGAACCCACTTGTAGACCCTTTAGGTCGGGTCTAAATCCGCTTCGTCGGGGCCTGTTTAATACGGGATTGGGTTTAGACTCGACCCATTGTCATCCTTATTTTTTGGCATTCACAAAGCTAAATATCTTGATTAAATAATATTTGTGAGCTAGTTGTGGGGTATGTTGGTATTCTTTACTTGTAAAAACTGGAAAAACATAAAGAGTAACTATTTATTTTGCTTCTAAGGTGACTCGGGTAAATGATCCCCCCTCCCCCCGCTTTATTATCTTTAGATGATTTTCCTCCTTAATTCTCCGCCGTTTTAAGACTTGTCATCCTTCTTCCAATCCAAAACCTTAACCTTTCCTGCTTATGCAGTTGGAGTGGTTGACCGGTGGAGAGTGCATAGCTGGAATGCATGAGGTCGTTGTCACCGACAGAACACTTGATGCAGTAAAACTTGCTTCAAACCAAAACCGAAGCCTATGGAGGGTATCCTCAACGGTGTGTACAACTAGGACACTTGCCTGCTCTTACAGTTTTGTTACCTAAATATTACTAACTAAAATCTGGTCATATTGTTGCATTGTATCTAGCTTTTTGCGCACATAGCATCAGATTCAGTTTTATTACCACTAGGCCACTTTGGGAACTCACCCGTATCCAGCAAGTATCCTCCAATATGTGCCGGAGAATTTGTAGAACAGGAGCTATCAGCTATCAATCTGAAAGGGAAGAAAGAAGTCGCTTCATAACTCAAGTGGAGAATCTGTCCAGAATGAGCGACCAAGGGAGGTGAAGTTTCTGTATTTGCTCAATGATTTGTTATCAGCAAAACATGAATGCTAATGATCTTGTTTATGTTTCTAAAATTATTTGGGAATGGATGGAGAGGTGCAATCTAAAAAAATGAACAAATTACAATCATTTTTTTTGAAAATTTTAGCTGAATAAATAGTTGTCTAAC